>NC_141685.1:1070532849-1071231599 GCF_964263255.1 Lissotriton vulgaris
ACAGTAGGTGATATGGCCTAACGGCTACAACTGACACCCATGTATCATGGAGAATCGGGTTCGAATTCGAGGCTCTGCTCCTCATCCGGTGAATTCTGGCAAACCCCCAGTGCAAAATAAATGTGTTTAATAGTCTGTGTCTCTTGTAAACGGCTCTTATGGTTTTGGGCAGTTTCACAGTATGTCTGCTGCAAAGAACTCTTAATTCATGGGCAAGGTTTGCACTATATAAAACTGCCCAAAATAAAATGTGGATTATATCTATCACCTTTGCTTTAATTTCATCCTCAAAGATTTATGGGAAAAGTATTAACCTTTGATGGCAGAAAGTTAGCCATTTAGTGCTCGAATTGCAGTGTGAGAATGGAAAATCTATGACCAATCTCTACTTCTTCAAAAACACGTCTTCCCCATGCAAAATATAATTTAAAAAATCAAATGAGTGTACTATTCCGCCAGATCACCAAGCCTTAACTTAAGACAATTAGTTCAGAAAAGTGTGATCAATAGAGCTATCCATTGCAAGATGCAATAGCCCTCACTCACATACATAATAAGTGGCATTCTTCATCATCTGGATTAGCTCCTCCTTGCAATACAAGGGGACTCTTTTCTGTTGTTCTTTTACTCTTCCTTCCCTTTCTTTGCTACTTCAAGGGTTGTTGCCCATAGCTATAGTTTGTGAAGTGGGTGGTAGATTGAGAAATAAATCTGCTAAAATTGGCTGCGGGCAAATCAGCAAAAGCAGCTTTTCATCTAAGCGATAGTCCTTGCCAATGTTACAACATACAGGTGAACCAAATGGGCATGCCTGTGATTCTTACAAAGCAGTCAACATATTTTATTCTCGGGCAACCCAAGACGGGTCTATAGCAATTTTCAGGACCAGAAAAAAAAATACTCTAATCTTCTTATTAGGTTTCAACACTGTGAAAATGAGTGCCCCTGTGATGTGCAAATAACACAAAAATATGTAAAGGCAGACAAGTGTCTCACTAAAGGGTCCATTGTCCCTATGACCTGTAAATCAAAAAGGCAAGACAACAAAACACTTATAATAATCATATGAACTTAGTAAGGGAATCGGACATTGTTTGTGATGTCATCAACTATAGTGTCATCTGAGAATCCTTCTAATGCATGTGACATTCGTGATCACAGCAAACAATAATGGAGTGGTACAAAATATGCTGATTTTGGCTTACACCTGCCTTGTGTGTCATATTCTTGGACCCCTTAAAGTATGTTGGAGCCACTTCCCTTAAGTCGGCTACTAGGCAATAAGTATGAGAATTTTTGGTTCAGGGAGAAACTAAAATCTTGGTTGTCAGTGGACGAAATATCCCAAATAAAGAGCCCTTTTTATCTGTTTCTGGACAGAAAAATGATAAGAGACTCCTACCCTGCTTCCGAGATCCATGTATATGAAGGGACCTATGCAGAGGAATTATTTTCAAACAGACCTTGGAACCACGTCCAAACAGAGGTGGGACACTTGGACTCAGGCATCTCATCCTGAAGGTGTCAGTTTGGAACGGTTTCAGAAAGGAGAAAAGGGTGTTAATTGTGATGCGCTATCTTTAAATAGGTCCAGAAGTTGATTCCTTATTGCGTGCAATCAGAAAATTCTAAAAAGCATAATTGAACTGTGCTCCTTATAGATGCCTTGTAGGTAAACATTTGAAAGTCAGACCATTTAGAAGATAACTCTTACTTACCACTGAATGACCTGATCAGAGAAAATCTTGTATAATGTCATAAGGATAAAGGGGTCACAAATTCTAGACTTTATCGTAGCACTGATCCATAGATTGAAAGGGTAAAGAGAAATCTTGAAATAAGTACTAATTTGTATAATCAATAGAAAGAAGGAGAAACTGGTCACATACTTATGGGAAAATAGGGATATATCACAGCAACATGGCAAAAGAAACATTAATCAGACGAACACATTTGGAAATAATGTATACAAAGAATGAGTGTTACACTAGATACAATATGGGTATAGACAGTACTCTGTTATGTTTCAAGACATGCTCGTTATCATTTTTAAAACTTTTTTGGGTCAAATGTTCTTTAATGATTGAGGGGGTAGTTTGTTCAAGACACCTATTGTCTGTTCACCTCATGCATTATTCAATTCTCTTCTTTTATGGACTCTAGCTGTTCGAGTGTTACTTAATTGCCATGGGAAGGAAGGGACAGGAGGGTGAAGTGCTTTCAAACCCTATATAGATTAGAGTAATTGTCTTAATAATAGAGCCTAGGGGATCTCATCGTTCAGTTCATGCTCATCTGTGTGTAGACTGAAAACCCAACGTTGTTCTCTGTTCAAGCATTTCTTTTGGAAGTCTGGTCCACCCGTTAATTTTTCCAGGTTCAGCTATGTCAAATCGTTGTGCCGTATGGTTCTTTTTGATGTAGTGGTTAGTCAATTTTGTTGCAGTGCATCGACATATGATCATGCTCCTATGTTCGTTAATTCTTATTTTGACTGGTCTCGTAGTCATGCCAGTATGTTGCAGATTGCACGGACAATTAAGATACACAAAGGTTCATGTGTTACAATTTGTGGGATTATAAAGTTGACATATTTGTTTAATTCCTAAATCTATTTCTTTCACTGCTTTTGTCAAGGGACAGTTGTTGCAATCCTTGCAGGGACATTTTCCAGTCACTCTGGGAAGACCCTAAATTGTGCTTTCATTTGTAATATTTGTAGATCTCTTAGGTCTCGTATGGATGGGCGCATCCTCAAACTTCTGGATCTCTTCAATGCAAAAAATGGTTTTGATAAATTTAGTATTAAGGATGCTCCATTTTTGGTTTATGATTTTCTTAACCTCATTTGAAATACACGTGTAAACGTCTAAGTGGTAAAATATGTCATATTGTCTAAAGGTGTTCTCGGTCTGGTATCCAATAGTGCCTCACTGTTATTTCTTGCTCGCTTCTGTGCCTAATGTAGGATCTTTGATGGATAAGTTTTGGCCTTAATTTTGCTAGATATTAGTTCTGCTTGATCATTGTAATCCTCTAGCTTATTGCAATTGCTATGGAGTCATAAGAACTGGATTTATGGTCAATTTAAACTTAATGATCTTTGGTGGTGACTCTCATATCTCAGAAAAATAATTTACCAAACCATTATTTGCATTCAAGAGATCCAGGAGTTTGAGGGATGTGCTCATACATACAAAACCTTGAAGATCTACAGATACCACAACTGAGAGCAAAGCATGGGGTCTTCCCAGAGTGACTGAACATTTTCGATACCCCCCTGATAAAAATCAGTGAAAGGAATAGATTTAGAACTGAAACAAATATGACAGCTTCATAATCACAAACACATTGCAACACAAAGAACTGTGTGTATCTTATTGAATGACAGTGCAATATGCAACATATTGGCATGACTTCAGGACCAGTCACAACTTCGAAAAAACAGACTAACCACTACATCGAAAAGGGCCACACACCCAACAATTTGACGTGGTTGATCTTGGAAAATTACCCAATGGACAAGACCTCCAAGAGAAACTCTTGAATGGAGAACAACTTTGGATTTTCATTCTTTACACAGATGAGGGGGACTGACTGATGAGGTCCCCTGGTCACTGTTATCAAGACAATGACCCTATTCTATCCAGGTTGATTATACGAATTAGTATGCATTTCTAGATTTGTCTCTACACTTTCAAACTACGTATGCGTGCTAAGATAAGACCTAGCATTTTTTACTCCATGATACTTAATACATAATATAGGATTTCCTTTGCCCAGGTTATTCATTGGTAATAATTATCATCTTAATGGTCTGACATTGAAACATGTACCAACAAGGCATCCATGAGGATTCCAGTTCAAACATGCTTTTGAGTATTTTCCGATTACATGGAATAAGGAATTATATTATGGGCTATTCTAAGATGGCGCCTCACAGTTAACACCTTTTTTCTCTTTATGAACCTGTTTCAAAATGGCACATTCAATATTGGATGCCCGAGTCCCAGTGTCCTACGTCACCTCCCGTTTTTGACACGGTGCTGCTGCCTGTTCAAAACAAACTCTACTGTATAGGTCCCTTCACAATCAGTGATCTTCGAAATAGTGTACGTACCAGCCTCATTGCTTTTCCTGTAAGGAAATAAGTAAAAGGGGGTCTTACTTGAAGTATTTAGCTCACTGTCAACGAAGATTTAACTCTCTTCCTCAACTAAAAATTATCATACTTTTTGCTAGTATATGACTTAAGGAAAGCAGTTCGGATGTACTCTAAGGGGCCTGAGAATACGACACAATAGCTATATGCATGCCGAAATAAGTATGTTTTGTACAACTTCACTATTATTTGCTGTGATCATGAACGTTGCATGCTGCTTCATTACAAGCATTCTCAGATGACATAGTTGGTGACATCACAAATAATGTTAGACTCCTTTACTGAGTTTATTTGATTTTAATAAGTATTTTGTTTTTGTCTTTATGATGAATAGGTTATAGGGGCACCATGGACTCTTAAATGAGATTCAGTACTTGTCTCTCTTCTTTTTATTTTGACATATTCTTGTGATATTTACACATCACAGGGGCGCTTATTTTCACTGTGTTAAAACCTAATAAGTAGATTAGGGTATCTTTTCTTTAGGGTTCTGAAGATTACCATGGACCTGTTCTGGGCTGCAAGGGCATGAAATATGATGATCGCTAGGCAAGAGCCACGGGCTCATCACTATGCCCATATGGTTCACCTGTTTGTTGTGACCTTTGCACGGACAATTGCTGATATAAAAGGTCACTTAATCTGGATTGCCCGCAGCCAATTTTAACAGGTTTCCTTCCCAACCTGCCAACCCCTTCCCAAGCCATAGTAATGGACCACAACCCTTGTGTGGTAAAAACTGGGCAGGAAGAACAACAGATCTGCAGTAAAAAGGGCCAGCTGAGTATTGCAGCACCCGCCCAGTGATGAGCTCAGCCGGATGATGACGCATGCCATGTATGTAGGTGAGGGCTGTGGCATCCTGCAAAGGATACCCCATATTGACAACACATTTCTGACCCCACTGTCTTTAAGTTGAGATTTGGTGGACTGAAGGAACGGCAGATTCATTTGTTTTTTGATTTTTCTAAATTAGTCTCAGCTTCCTTGCTTGACCAAATTGTGTGATCCAACGCAAAAACTTAATTTCACGAATGCTTCTTTTTGTTCATTATCACATGTAATTGCACCTTCAAATATGTGAGTTCAGGATGTGACGTGCACAATAAACTTCTCTCGTGTGTGATTTGATAGCCTATACTGTTGTCCCTCATGATAAACGACTCGGCTTTTCGTTCACTATTTATGTTGTAATCAGTGTGTTGACAGGAATGTGTATCCGTGGATCCCTAACACCTGTCACTTTGGATAAATTCTAATCAAGTCATCTAATGTACTCAGGTGAAAATCTTCTGTGTGTGAAAGAAATGTACTTTCTTGAATTTTGAAGCAACGTTATCATATGCTAACATGATACTTGTGGCACGTTTTACGTGCCAGATATATTTAGGGCTCAACTCATGCACGGCCTTCCTTGGATCAGCTCTCTCTGTTAATGTATTGTCCTTCCCACCTCTAGGCATGAGACTGACAAGAGACTGTCTATGCTATAGTAGCCCTGCTTTCTAATAGGAGACATCGTTAACCAAGCCTGGTTTTCGGCCCGCCCAATCAGTGGCGTCACTAGGGTTGGTGTCACCCGGTGCGGGTAACTCATGGTGTCACCCCCTTACGACTTACCGCATGGACTCGAGTCTCCGCAATGACGCTGAACATCCTGTGATTATACGCAAATAACTTAATTTCCCCGTGCCTATCAAAAAATGAATGTGTCTTCATGTAATGCAACTGGTGCTATGTAAAGCACTCTGATACCCGATTCGGGTCAAGTTTGCGCTATATAAAACTCTGTAAAATAAAAAAATAAAATGCAATATTACTTAACTCGTAGTCTGTCGGCTTCAACCACCCGCCCCCCTGCTCATACCTCTGCAAGCCGGTACTGAGTCTAACTCGTGAATGTACAGTACCATAGCTGCCAAGGTTTCTGATTGCTAACGTGTGACATTTTCATAATTGAAGTATAATTATGAGTGACATTCAACGACTATGAGTGAAGCTTTCTCGCAAGCAAAATCAAGCAATGAAGAAGTGCAAAACATTTAAATAACAGACATTACACCCATTTGGGCAATGAAAAATTCAGATCTTGAAAGTGCTGTAAAGTGGTAGAAATGGAAGGGCACTAACCTAGTAAACAGCAGTAGCTCACAGATAATCCTCATAAAATACAGTTTTGTGAACGTGTGGTTCATGTTCTTTCTTTCCTTCCTTCTCCCCTTTTATCCTCTTTCTTGCTTTTTCCCTCCTTCCCATTGTCACATTTTTCATTTTCGTCTCTAGTAAACTTTTTCTTTCTCTTTCCTCACTCAAAAGTTAACAGTGGTAAAACGGGTTAGCCATGTGGCATCATTTGGGATCAAAGCGTGCATGATGTTACTTCCGCTACCCCAGACGTTTGGACTGACACTTTATAAATCTAATTAGTTCCTCTGGCCTTATTGATCCAGAGCCCCTGTGCAGGCGTCTCTGGAGGGCGAAAGGGCGCCGTAAGCTGCCATCGACCCTGGCTGACTTTAGCACCCCGTTCAGGACACAAGCACAGCTGTCCACGTGAAGCTATTAATGTATATAATTGGTCTAGCTACTGCCAGACAAGGTGATCAGGAAGGTGCAGCTAAACCTGCTCGAGCAATGTACTGTAATAAAAAAACGTCTCTGGAGCGTCCAGGCAAGGAAGCACTTTCCTGGCTCCATTCATTAATTGTATTGCCCCTTTTCTGCAGTCTTGGCCACGGTGCCCTGCCCCACTTTAAGTAGAGATAGGTCAGTTGCCCTCGCTGCCTGCACTCTTCGACCGCTGGTGTGTGAAAGCTGCCGCCTGATACGCTCTAATTCGGTTTTGCAAGGTAAAGGTGATGGCGATTATGCATTTAAACTTGTAGCGCAGCAAGTAAAACAAAATGCTGCACAACCATTCAACGTGCCCCCAAACAGCCCCCACTTTCGTGTAATATCGGTGAAAACACCGTCCTGTGCATAAGACCCAGCAAGGCCTGCAGGCAGCCAAAATAAACAAAGCAGAAACCACTGACCCGCACAGTATCTGGCCTCTCGGAACTCCGGCACTGCAGTGCCGCCTGGGGTAATACCGCGTAATCAGCACAGCGCGACTACCCTTCAGCCCCCTAAGCACAGTTATTCGACTAGAGTACTGTCTTAGAATATTTGTTGCACAGTTTCCTTCCCTGGCATTTGCAATTCGGGGCGGCGGTGACTCGGCAGCGCCCGAGGCCACTCAGGTGCCTGGTGCCATGCTGCTGAATGATGCTGCCCGTGAGAATTACGGTTCTCCTGCTGTGTTTTTATTACACAGCGAGCCAGAGCAGCGTAACCAGATTGGTGTCACCCCCATGATGGGGTGACACCCGGTGCGGTCCGCACCCCCCGCACCCCCCTAGTGACGCCGCTGCGCCCAATCTACCCACTGAACTTCCTGTGCTCTCTTCCAGCTGTTGGCACTTCTCTCTTACCTTCCACGCTTCCCGGTTCCGCTTGTACTGCACTTCATGTTCCAGGTCCTCGGAGGTCAGCCGACTCCTCCTCCCATCATAGGGGGTCTCCCAGGACAGCAGGAAGTCTCCAGAGACGTTAGAGGCCTCAACCTCCAGTTTCAGGGGAGGGAGGAGACGGACTGCAAGAGGATTTAGGAATCAGACACTGGCTCACGGGGACAAGCAGAGAGAAATAACAGGTAGTGGTGGGAAAAAGAAGGAGACAAGCAGCTAGGCAAATGGAGGAAGAGAAACAGACAGCGAACAAAGGTAAGTCTAGACCAAAGGTCTTCAAACTTTTTGATGCCGAGACCCTCTTGTAAAACCTTTTTAGGCGTAAGGACCCCCTTCCGACAAAAGTTTCTAGAAACTGGTACTCCTCTTCATCAACTTTTGACAACCATAAATGCGCCTGTTAGACCTCATCACATCCTTCCATCATTCATCCACCCACACTTTCACACATCCATCCATCCACCCTTTCATCCTTCCATCCATACATCCATCCTTCATCCATCCACCCTTTCATCCTTCCAACCATACATCCATCCTTTACCCATCCACCCTTCCTTCCATCCACCCATCATTCATCCACCCACCTTTTCACACATCCATCCATCATTCATCCATGCAACCTTTTATCCATTCATACATCCATCCACCCTTCCATCTTCCCATCCATACATCCATCCTTCATCCATCCACTCTTTCATCCTCCCATCCATCATCCATCCACCCTTTCATCCATACATCCATCCACCCACCCTTTCATCCATCCATCTACCCATCATTCATCCCCCCCACCTTTTCACACATCCATCCATTCATCCTTCATCCGTCCACCCTTTCATCCTTCCATCCATACATCTATCCTTCACCAATCTATCCTTCATCCAGCCACCCTTTCATCCGTACATCCATCATTCATCCATCCACCCTTTCATCCATCCATTCACCCATCATTCATCCACCCATCTTTTTACACATCCATCCATCATTCATCCATCCACCCTTTCATCCATCCATCCTTCATCCGTCCACCCTTTCATTCTTCCATCCATACATCTATCCTTCACCAATTTATCCTTCATCCATCCACCCTTTCATCCTTCCATCCATACATCCATCATTCATCCATCCTTTCATTTGTCCATCCACCCACATTTTCACACATCCATTGATCCTTCAGCCTTTCATCCATCCAACCACCCATCATTCATCCACCCACCTTTTCTGTGCCTCTCTCATGGGGGGGGGATCAGTATCTCTCTGCGTCGTCGTCCTTCTTCTTTCCCGCTCATGGGAGGGCATCTCTGTGCCTCCCTGCTGGGGGTGGGGGACGTGTCATGGGAGCCACAGCTCCAGGTGCGCAACATCCATTGAACTCAATGGGCTAAACTACAGCCACTCCCCCAGCCCCCCCCCCCCCCCAGCTCCCCCCAGCTCGTGTATGTGAGCCCGGCTGAAACAGCTTCAGGGACACACACACAGTCACACACAAGTACTTGACAGGTCTTTAAAAGACCTTTTACTTGTTAATGAGGCGTTGATGTTTTTCACACCTCGGTGTGAATTAGGCCTCCTGCCGTGAGCACCCTCGATCAGCCCAATGCCAGGAACTGCACTCTACAGAATCTGCGACCCCCTTCCCAGGACTCCACGACCCCTCTGGGGGTCGCGCCCCACAGATTGAAGACCGCTGGTCTAGACAGATCTAAAGAAGCAAACAGAATGTGAGACAGAGATGAACAAAAGATTTGATACAGACAAATAGAGCGATAAATGCATTTTTATATAATGTAATAATATACAATATAATATATTATATAACTGAAGCAAGCAGAGAAACACAGACTGAGAAAATGGAGACAACTAGATAAATATCCCCTTTGCTGCGGGGTGTTTTCCCCCCACTGAGCAGGGGCGAGGGGGCCGCGCGCGGCGCCGCTGTGCTTGTGACAAGCTGAGCTCGTCATGAGGCACAGTGGAGCTGCACTCATGACGAGCTGAGCTCGTCACAGCCACACCCGTTTTCGAACGTTCAGCACAGCGGGGAAATTATCTCCGCGTGCGAACGTTCCAACGGCTGTGACGAGCTCAGCTCGTCATCAGTGCAGCAGCACCGTGCCTCATGACGAGCTCAGCTCGTCACAAGCATGGAAGAGGATATAAAGAGATGCCATTAAGGAGACAAAGCACCAAGAGGAATCCAAAATAAAAACCCAGTGAACGGTAGAGCAACAAAAAAATAATGGTAGAGATAACGCACTGAAGCAGATTAATAACAATCACTGGCAAAGCCAATAGATCTCGCTTTTGGGACGTTTAAGTGTTTATTTAGAGCTATTGGTTTTTCTAATGTGTTTAAGATATTGTGTGGAGCAGCGTGGCTGCTGTGCAACATGTTGGAAAGTTATAATTAAAAAAGTGTTATAAGCATTTTTTTGTTACCGTATCTATAATTAAGATGAGAATATGTCTAATTGAATGACCTTATTAAAATGTATATAAAAAATGTTTAGTGTTGACAACTTTTTCCTGTCTGTTCTAATGTTTGTCATAGGTTTTTTTTTTGAGTGGGGGCAGATATAAATAACGGGATGGCAGAGATGTTATGTTATGTTAAAATTACATTTACCGCGCACGGTCACCAAATGGTTTCATGGCGCTCATAAACAATAACAGGGGGGCAGGCAGTATGATTACTTAAAAGCTAATTGAAAAAGGTGAGTTTTAAGAAGTTTGTGAAAGCAAGCATAGTTGGGGCAGAGTCGGAGAGAAATAGGAAGGGAGTTCCACAGTGCAGGGGCAAGAAACGAAAAGCACGAGCCACCATGATTTTTACGTTTATACCTGGGGATAGTCAGGAAGTTGTGGGTACTGGGACGAAGGTTTCTTGAGGGAATGTGACGCTTAAGGCTGGAGGAAGTGAAAGCCGGAGCAAGAGCAAGAAGGGCCTTAAAGACAGTACAGCCCAGCTTAAAAATGCAACGGGAGGCCACTGGAAGCCAGTGCAATTTCCTCAACAGGGGTGAGACATGTTGATATTTGGGCTGTTGAAAGACCAGTCTCACCGCCTAGTTCTGTACCAGCTGAAGCCGATGAAGATGGTAGGCAGGAATCCCAACATAGAGAGAGTTAGCGTAGTCAATACGGGAGGTGACCAGAGCCATAATGACAAGTATGAGAGCCTCAGTTGTGAGAAACCTACGGATTTTGCAGATCCTGCGTAGATGGAAAAAGCAGGAAGATGTAACTGCATTGATTTGAGGTCTCATAGATAAGTCACTAGATATAATCACACCGAGGCTCTTCACCGAATTGACAGGGCAGGGCGGAGGGCCAAGAGCGGAGGGCCAAAAACTGGGGATCCAGGGGTTGGCTGTCCCTCCTGTTAGTACTAACTCTGTCTTGTTGGGATTAAGCTTCAGCTGGCTAAAATGCATCCACTCAGAGATGGCAAGCATGGTGGATTGAAAATTGGCACAGGAAGAAGGGGATGAATCAACAGGAAAAATCAACTGTAAATCATCCGCATAATTGAAGATAGTGACAGGGGTGTGACGGAGAGAAACAATAAGAGGTTGCATGTAAAGGTTAAATAAAAGAGGTGAGAGAGCAGAACCCTGAGGAACACTACAGGAAAGTGCAGAATAAGGGGCTGAGAAGGTAGACAGATGAACTGATTGAGAACGTTGGTGCAAGAAAGACCTAATCCAGGTAAGAGCCATGCCCTGGATGCCCGCATTGTTGACACGGTCGATCAAGATAGCATGATCGACCGTGTCAAAGGCAGCCAATAGATCTAATAAAACAAGAGCCTGGGCCAGGTTCTTATCGGTGCCTTGCCTCAGTACATCCATTACAACCACGATGACCGCCTCAGTAGAATGAGCCGGTCAAAAACCGGCTTGCTGGTCATCTAAAAAAGAAGACCCTTCAATGAATGCACTGAGGCAGCGGGTAACATAGGTCTCCAAAATTTTCCCCAGATAGGGGAGAAGGGAGATCGGCCGATAATTGCTCAGGACAGAAGGATCAGCACCAGGTTTTTTGAGTATGGGGACCACAACCGCCTGTTTGAAAGCATCAGGGACAGGACCTGTGGCAAGCGAACTGTTAAGAAGTGCCAAGGGGGGATCAGGGCATGCCAAAAAGGCGGCTTTCAAAATTTGCGGAGGACAGCGGTCATTGGGGGAACCCGAGCCCACCGTATGTAATAGAGAGATAAACTCAGTCAGGGAAATAGGAGGGAAGGCATTAAAACAACAGGGATTCGGACGGGGGTAAAAAAGAAACAGTGGATAGAGAAGGAAGGGGAATGTTATTTTTAATAGTCACAATTTTTTCAACAAAAAAAGAATTAAGGGGATCACAAAGAGTGTGTGTGGGTAAAGGTTGGGCAGTGACACGGTCTGGAACAGAGTTCCTCTACAATTGAAAAAATATCTTTAGTTTTAGAAGCAGAGTTAAGAATTTTCTGCAAGAAGTAGGAAGTTTTTGCTTGTAAAATTGATTTTTTGTAGAGGTTTAGTAGATCGACATAAGCAATTCTTAATAGAGGGTCATAGTTACGCCTCCAACGACGCTCTGCTTGATGGAGGGCCAGTTTGTCCAATTTCAGCTGATCTGTGAACCAACGTTGAGCCTCGCAAGGACGTTTGGTTTTAGTTGTTTTTAACGGAGCTACTACGTCGCTCGCATGTCCCAGCCACTGTTCTAGAGCATCAGCCTGGGCAGATGTCGAGGTCATGTCACTGGGGACAGACGTGGCTAAGATTGAGTGGAATTCTGTAATGTTGGATCGTTTCCAGTTACGTGCGGTAAAGTTAGTAGTGGGAGAGGGGCGACAGGGTAAGATAAGTTTCACAGAAAAGGAAATAAAAGAGTGGTCCGACCAGGAGCAAGGATATACTAAAGGGGGAAGATGCCAAGATTGGCTGTCCAAACTTGATCGAGAATATGGCCCTTGTTGTGGATGGCTACAGTGATGTGCTGCTTGCAATTCAGGCCAAGTAAAAGATCCGTGAAGTCTTCGGAGAAGCCACTTTCACAAGGGTCTGACAGCAAATAGTTAAAATCGCCAATGACGAGGATTTTGGCGGAATTAATAACTAGCCGGGGGATGATATCACCAAACTGTTGGGAGAAAAGAGGCATGTTGTCAGGGGGTCTGTAAACAAGGACGCAAATAAAGGAGAACCTAGGAGAAATACATTTCAGAGTAAGAATATCAGTTTTAGAAAGGATACTGGTTTCCAAAGTGGTAAACTTATATTGGAAGCGGATAATAGCAGCAACCCCCCCGCCTGCTCTACCGACTGCTCTGTTAGTCTGTAAGATATAATAACCAGTCGGGATAGCAGCGAGAATGTCAGGGGTAGAGTCATCATTTAACCAGGTCTTCGAAAGGAGAAGAATATCTATGTTATTGTCATCCAACCTCTGAAATATTTCAAGCTGATGCTTCACCAGCGAACGAGTGTTAAGATAGACTATTAAAGGGAATGTGGTATTGATGGCCCAGCAACTGGTGAAGTAGTAAGAGGATCATTACAGTTAGTGGGGGGCAACAAATCTTGTGTAACTGGGCGGGATCCCAGGGAGCTCAAGATGCCACAATCTCGAGCAGCGCGAATGGCGTAGGGTTGGAGTGGGCCGGAGTGTTGGAGAGTGATGAGATCACTAAAGGAGTAGGTGATACAATGGGCATAGTGGGAGGCTGCAGGACGCGGTCGGCCGCGGACGGGCGCAGACAGGCTTAACTTTGGTGCAACTTCGGCGCGAAGTCGGCGCGCCCGCTGGGATCGTCCGCTGCGCTTCCGCCAGGTCACCATTTTAAGTATCCTGAGGGAAGGGAGGAGCTAGCGCGCTGACCTGCTTCAGCAGCGTGGCAGACACGAAGTAGTCAAGGGCGTGTTGCTCGTTGAATGACCCTCCGCTCGATCGGCACACAGCCGCGGCGGAACGGGGTCAAGAGCAAGGGAAACAGCAGGTAAGTAAAATACAGTTTGAAAAATGCATAAGTGTCGCAAATTCACACCATTGCAATAAAGCAGACTTCATACACGCACGAAGGAGGCTAGCGCAGAGTGAGTATTAAGCAGCCTAACTCGCCGCTATTGTCACAGAGAGTGCGAGAGCCCACCTCTAAAAATAGCCTGGAGCGTTGTAAGAGCTAGCGCGCTGACCTGCGTCAGCAGCGTGGCAGACAGAAAGTAGAGATTGGGACACAGTAGGTGAATTATAATTTGAGTAACGGACGGATATTAGGGGAGAATTAACAGATGCCAGATTTTGAGGGTACTATGGAGCTATAGCAAGAGGCAGCCCTTAGTAGTGCTACGAGGCCATGAAAGTCACAGAAGTGCGTTACACAAAAAGTGAGTAACATAGCCAGCCGTGCACGTTTACCCCCTTCGTTACTCTTTTTTAGATCCCTCCCTCCTGTTTGTATCCAACTTAGAGCACTGTTATCACCATTGAACATAAAAAGGAAAATTAAGAGTGGTCGAAAGAAGGAAAGACAGAACACTAAGATAAATAAGAACAGAGCAAGAAAAGAACAGAGAATGAGAAAATAAAAACAACTGACAAGAGCCAGTAATGGCAGGAACACGGGAAGGAGATTAAAAGAGTTCAAAGAGGAAGAATAAATAAATAAGAAAGAGGGGCAGAAGAGAAGAGGAAGGGGGAAAGGGCACTATGGGAAAGATAAAGGTGTAAATAAATAAAAAAAGGTTAAGATGAAAGAAAACATTGAATACAGAGCATAGGGAACACAGAGAAACAGAGTGGAAAGAATGCAAGGAAAAGACTAAGAAGGTAAGATCAGCGAGCACCACATGGTTGAAGGGGTAATGCTGCGGGTAAGTATCAGGGGTGTAATCTGCAGGTCACTGGTTCACACTTTTGCACAGCGACGCAGATGGTTAATATAGTGACACATGTAGCCTGCTGGTCACTGGTTCTAAACCCAGTCACACAACTCAGTGGGTCACTTCACCTACTGCAGAACACAGATTAAAATACCAGAAAGCACAGTGGGTTCATGCAGCTGACGGTAGTGTGGAACATACTGGTCACCAGTTCCGTTGTTTGTGAGGCAACTAGCTCACAGCAGTACACTAGCTGTGTAGGCTCTGAAACAGAATATATGCCTGTTGCGATTTGTTCGGCATATTCTCCCAGTGCCAGGAATCCCAATACCATTTAAGCCTTGAAAAAGTCACTGCGTGATTTAACACATGTCGGCTGTCATCAATATATTGGAAACTGAAGAACATGAATTTGCGAAACAAAAATGTACTGAAGAATACCTAAACTACGTTTTTCTGCATTAAAGAAAACGTTCTACCTAACGCAAGCCCTTACTGTTTGGACCTCACTTGTTGTTTGCGATTACGCATTGTGTGATATGGTTTTCCTTTTTTCAGGCAGAGAGGTAGACATGGGTAAGAGTGGCTCTCACTGCAGTGCAGCCCGACACAGAAACAAACAGGCAGACACAGAGGTAGACATGGGTAAGGGTGGTTCTCACTGCAGTGCAGCGAGACACAGAAACAAACAGGCTGGCAGAAAGGTAGACACAGGTAAGGGTGGTTCTCACTGCAGTGCAGCCAGACACCGAAACAAACAGGTAGACACAGAGGTAGACACGGGTATGGGTGGCTCTCACTGTTCTCCCGCGGATTGATGCTCAGCCTCGTCTCCAACGGTTTGTCCGGGATGAAGGAGTAGTGGTCAATCAGTTGAATGCTGTATTCCACCTGATTCTTGTCCCCTTGAATGGAAGTCAAAGCCACGTAGTGCCCGAGGTCTCTGCCAGGCTCTATGGGGTCGTAGGTCTTATTTGCCGATCTTAACAAAGAGAAACAAAGGCTCATTGGAGTAAGGTGGCCCATTCCATCGCAAGACAGGGCATCCCAGGCCATGGCACAAGACAAACAATGCTAGTCCATGAGGGTTAGACAAAAGAAGAGGGACTTTTCATCATGGGGTACCTCTGTACATTAGCTCAATCAGGGTGATTCCCTCTGCCTCCGTCTCCAAAAACATGCTAAATCCCACCAAGGGGCGTCAGACATGAAGTTGAAGTAAGTAGAACTGAAAAAAGCACATGCTCCGTATAGAGCTACACAAGAAGCAGAGGGCTGCATCCCCAAAGAGAGGATCTACATTGAGTGGAGGCAGGTTTGAGGCTTCAGGTGGTTGAAGGCACCATTGCAACCTATTTAGACAACATGCACGTTTTATTAACTTTCAAATTCAGAAACTCAACAGAACTCATAATTAGCTGCATGACTATACCAGTAATCTGAGGACCTCGAACCACATTACCAAGCCCTGAAAGCCCTAAACTGGGTCCCACTTCACCAACAAGTCGTTTTTAACACCATTTGCTTAGCCTATAGAGAGTTTGCTGTAAATGCTCAGATTACTTACCAGTAATCTTTAATACACTGAAGTCTAGTCTTCCTTGTCCCAGTACTTGTCAATGAGGAGGGCCTGGCACTCTAGACACCTCTACACCCTCATTCTAGCAAATCTTTCTTTTAAGCAACTTCAAGTTTTCTCTGCAGAATTTTTCGAGTCTTGACTGCAGGGAGGGTATGTTATTACAATAGTATATTTTCCGTTAATTAATAAAAGTAAAAATATACTTGTGTACATAAATCAAACAACATAATATTCCTGGTTTTAGAATGGGTGATGTCTAATGGGTGTAACATACAAACACAATTAAACACCTCCCCCTGGAAATAAGAGGGTTACACCAACTAAGTCCTTCCTGTTAATGCCAAGCAAGAAACCCACACCAATGCCCTCCTCTCCGAGGGCTTGGTGTAGGTGTGGGCACAAGGGAGAGGACTCAGTGTAATAAAGACTAACCATAAGTAATCATAACATTACTAGTTTATTCCTCTTACTCATGTCATTCCTTAACAAGCAGTAAAGATGGCCTTGATTCAACACACAGACAAGGAGTGTGATGCTCAGCGGCGGCTCCTCCGCTAAGGCAGAGGAGTGTCGCCGCACAGGAAAAATAAAATTGATAATAACACAATGTTATGATGTTTCTAAATTGGCTCTGTTTAGGGCTGGGCTTAGCGGCCCAGAGAGCAGGGGGAAGAGTGGTGGACACTTTCTTAGTGGATATGATGGTTTGGTCTGGCTAAACAGTCATACACACTTAGCATGTTCTCAACCCGGCTGTATTGCACAGCCTGGGCGGAGAACATGCACAGGCTCGCAGTCCCTGTTTGAGCGCCGAACCATGGCGCTCAGACCAATCACGACGCTGATGTCAAGATGTCAAGCTGGTGACCGCAGCGTCGTGATTGGCTAGGGGAGTCTGTCTGCATCCTGTTTCCTGCGTCAGATGGGGGAGAGGCAGCGGCAAGCAGGAATGTGTTTTTTTCTTTTTTTTATACACCCCCCCCCCCCACCCCCACCACCACCACCACTACAGCCCCGTAGCAGCTGCTACTTCTGATGATATACGAGAATCCATTGAATGAAGAGATAAAGAAAGACAATGCATTGTATGGCAACTGAGCTCAACACTTGATACCCAAATGCAGCATCAGAAGCAATCACCTAGCCTATAGTCGGTGTTTAATTTTAGGCAGTGCTTTTCAGTGTCTACACCAGCACTTATGACAGCCCGTCACTTGTTGGAACTATTTGTCTAATTTAGAGTTGAGCAGAACGCCAGTTGTTTATTACTTCAGTAGCCATTCTTAAGCTTTGGGGGCCTGGCATAGTCTGAATGGTCACACCCCCCCACCCCCCACTCCATCTCCATGACTGATGTGATAATGAAATACGGGAGGAACCCTCTCATGTGAGACATTAACTGAGACAACTTTAGGGATTACCAGATAGCCTCGCACCGGTTCTGTATACTTTAAGAGTCAGAAACAGTATCTTAATAATTACGTTTAAAAACCATGAGGCGTGTTAGGCACTGGGAAACAATGTCACTTACTTGTGACTAGAATTAAGAAGTCCCACCTAGGAGGCCGAGCATTTTCTTTTATTGCATCTAAGCCTTTCAGTGCCCTCCCATTTCCTGTAACATCCATTTCCTCTCCTGTGGCTCTTAGGAAAAAACCGAAACCCTTCCTATTTACGCAGTGAACTCTCGCCTGTTATCTCCACTGTTAATGTCCCTTCCTGTTTCCCTTACGTAGCGCCAGGACGCCTCTGTGGAGTAACCCTTGTCCTTTTAAAAAACACCAACATAATAACATAATGTGCAGCGAGAGTCCTCTGTTTTGAGAAGATTCTGACTTTAGTTTCTAACAGGCTGTTGGACGAGAACAGTACGAGGCCATATAATACTTTGAGTAATTATTTGGCTACTTATATTGTCACTTTGTATAATAATACCCAGACTATTATACCGATGACTAATTCTTTGCCTTTAGTACCTATTGAAATTGAGGTATCAGTTAATCAGTTTGCTGAATTGATTAACACTTTCCGTGCTTATGACGAGCTCAGCTCGTCATGAGGCACGGTTGTGCTGTGCTCATGACGAGCTGAGCTCGTCATAACCGCTGCAACGCTTGCACACGGGGATAATTTCCCCGCTGTGCTGAACGTTCGAAAACTGGCGTGGTCATGACGAACGGAGCACAGCGGCACCGTGCAGCGTGACGAGCCGAGCTCGTCACAAGCACGGCGGCACCGGGGGCCCCCTCCACCGCCCCGCACAGCAGGTGAATAAGCCCTGCAGCGAAGGGGTTAATATATCAAACGCTTCGAATGCCATAGGCCAGGCCCGATTGTCTGATAATATCCTAAAGCAGGACCCGTTTTGGTGGTCGTGGGTTTTTCCACTGATTGATCATGCTGACTGAGAGGGCACCCCGATATTGAATAACCAGAGAAGGGCACGCTTGTAGCAATTTTAGGTCTGTCTTTAGCCAAGCCCTTTACTTTTTTCTAACATTCTGTACAATATAGACCTGGTAGTATGGGCTTTCGGCCAGCCTTCTTCGTCCATTAGACTTTGTCCATTGATCTTCTGTTGTGTCATTTACATTTGTCTTCTGCCTACTGTACTGTTGTGTAGGTTAGCAAGGACTGAACCCTTTTGGCTCCCGATGGACTCCTTAGAGCTGTTATGTAATGGTTAGAGCGGAATGAATGAAGGTAACTTTAGAATGTTGACTTTGCAGTTCCACGCAAACGAATAAAGATGTGTACTACCAAGCTCCGTGTCTGGGGGGCTCATTGGCGGGTACCCAGGCTGGGGAGGATCCTACACTTACAACATGTGGCACTGGATGAGCCCACTACAACCATTGGCTAATTTCAACTGTGAATGTTGGCATTCTGCCTTTTAACAGGGAAAACATTCACATTCAATGAAGTTCCCTATTGTGCCAGGAACTACTCTGCCAATGTGTGGTTTAAAATATTTTTTGCTTTTAGCAATTTGTTTTTTAGTTTGGAGGGGGCCTGACAGCTTCCCAAACAATAATGTTTGACATACATTATGACAAAATAAGCTGTGACAAAGCCAGCAGGCTGGCGGCCTTACCAATGCATGTTAAGAATAGTGATCTATAAAGCCGGACAATCCTCTTCTTTTAAATTATTATCCAGTATTATGGGTGTCTTTCATAGATTCACATGCCTGAATCATTCCCCGTTGTCGGGGTGGGAATCCCCGGTATATAAAAAGAGTAATGTCATAAAGACATATACATAGCAATAGGCCAGAGGGCTCTCATTAGTGACATATCCATGTCCTTTTGTAAATAGGACCAAACTTTGGCCAAGAGCCAATCAGCTATCACCACCCTCTAGAACCTTCCTGGAAGGAGCCCTAGTCCCTCAGATTTTCTACCGCATGTCGTGCTAAGGGAGTCTTTTCTGAGGTCTGCTCAGTTTTCTTTGTATTTTGGATTTATTTCCACATATTGTCTCCGAATTTTCATTCTGTGAGGAATCTTCTGTTTAGTCATGGCTGATGCTCCAAAAAAGGGACTTTTCAGACCTTGTGCCTCTTGTCACAAAAAGAGGCTTCATGTGGATGACAGGCATGAGGACTGCCTTTACTGTCTATACCCTGACCATTCAGCAAAGGATTGTAAAGTCTGCCGTACTTTTTCAGCCAAAACTCTCAAGGATAAAGAGGGCCGACTGCTAATATGGCTTCAGAGACTCAAGGACAAGGATAAACCAGTCTCTTCAGGTGAGAGTGAGTGTTCCATTAGGAGTATACACTCCACTCCCAAAAGGCCTAGAACGTCATCCCCAGGACCATCTGTGCAGCCACCCCAAAAGAAGACGCCCAAGTCTTCTGAGGTTCGTTCTAAGGCTATTGCTGTGAAGGTTTCTCCACAAGATCCTGCCTTCAAGAAACCTTTGGTGACATCTTCAGTTCTGCCTGTGACAATGTCGACAGCCACTATCTCCACGTCAGTGGCGTCATCTTTAACATCAACGTCGACGACTACTACATTCTCGTTGTCGACGGGTAAGACTGTTCCATCTCTGATTATTATTAAAAAGTCGTCGACGGTGCTACCGTCGACGGGTGCCTCATCGTCGACGAAGTCTAAACCGTCGTCGTCGGAAAAATCATCGACGTCGACGAAAGCCTCATCATCGTCGACGAAATCGTCATCGGCGATAAAGGGCCCATCGTCAACGACCAGTTCATCATCCATGAAGTCCTCGTCGTCGACACCAGCATTGACGGCTTCGTCGATGACGACCCCAACGTCGACGAAGCCGTCAATGACAACACCAGTGTCGACGAAGCCGTCGACGACGATACCAGCGTCGACGAAGCCGTCCACGAAGCAATCCTCGTCAACGACATCATCATCGAAGAAGACACTGTCGACAACGGGGTCTGAGTTTCTTGTCAACGTTCCACCATCGACGACCACTCCATTGACTGGTTCGACGACGGTAGGATCGCCTCCATTGAAGTGTACCTATACGCACTACAGGGTGACTACGCGTACTCTTACACCGGAGTTGACCTCTCCGAGCAGGGTCCAATCATTGCCCCCTGCTCATCTTCTAGATAATGAGGACTCAGATGAGTGCTCCATGTTCCAACAAGCGACAAGCCCATCTGAACTACACGTAAAACTTCATGAAAGCTCAGATTATGAGGAACAAGGACAGGATGATTTGGAGTATGAAGAGGAATTCCAACCTCCACCACCGCCTCAACAACCTATGGTGTGTCTCCCAGCTTCTATAGTAACGGACCTGCAGTTTATCATTGCGGACTACAAACAAAGGTTCCCGTCCACTGCTCCGCCTCCGCCAGTGGTGACACCGCCGGTTGTGGCACCGCCAGTTGTGACACCGCCAGTTGTGACACCACCACCTGGGCCTCGGCCTACTCCTTTGGTCCTTCGACCAGATCCGTCTCCATCGCGTCCTATCCCATCTTCTGATGGGGAAGTCGAAGAAGAGGAGCAATAACGTGAGGAAGGGGAGCTTCAGGACACACAAGATGAATGGGATGAGTATGTGATCCCTGGTCCAGCATCCCCTGTTCAGGCACAAGCGGATTCACCCCCGGAAGACATTGGGGGATTCCACAACATCCTGGAGAGAGCGGCGTTGCGCTTCAAACTCAAAGTAGCTGCAACACCACAGGATTGCTTCCTTTATGATTTCAAAGAGCCATTCCAAAAGGCGGTACGGTCCATTCCCATCATTGATTACATCTGGGAACAAGGGGAGAAAATAATGCAAAACCCTTCATCTCTGGCTCCAGTACTGCCCAGACTGGATAAAAAATATAAAGCTCCTGACACAGCCCCGACTTGCCCTATTGGCCATCCAGATCCAGACTCTGTAATCACCCAGGCAGCGCAACGCAGGTCAAAAAATCCCTCGGCTGCATTGGCTGGGCCACCAGATAAGGAAGGCCGAAAGCTAGACAACATAGGGAAGAGGTTTTCGTCCATGTCAGCTTTAACGGTTCGTGCAGCAAACTCTTTAGCACTGTTGGGACGGTACAACCGTCAAATGTGGGCGGATATCGCTCCATACTTGGATTCGCTTCAAGAGGAGCAGAAAGAAGAGGTGAAGAAGATTCTTCTTGAAGGCGAGCGTTCCGCTTCAGAAATGATCGATGTAGCAATGGATATCGCTTCCACAGGGTTCCGGCAGCTGGCAGGAGCTGCAGTCTTGAGGCGCCAAGGTTGGCTTAAGGCAACATCTTTCCGGCCTGAAATTCAAACCAAGGTATTGGACATGCCGTATGATGGTCAGCTACTTTTTGGACGACACATCGATGAGATGCTACAGGGTATCAAGAAAGATACTGATACCGCAAGAGCTCTTGGTAATCTCCAATACAAGAATCCTTCCTTTCGGGGCTCCAGAGGAAGGGGTCAGTCTTCTAGAGGCACCTATCAGGGGTACAAATCCATGTATGGTTCAAGCCAACAATATAAACCCCAGTACCAGCAAAAGCAGCAGCAAAACCAGTCGTTCTACAACAAATCTTCCTTTCGAGGACAAGGAGGAAAGAAGGACGCAGGCAGAAGGCAATGACTTCTCTCTGCCACAGGTCTCAAGTTTCTCTTCACCTTGCAAAGTTGGCAGGAGAATTTCATCCTTCCTTCACAATTGGCAACATATTACAACAGATCGGTGGGTCCTCCAACTTGTTCAATTTGGACACTCTCTAGAGTTTATGGAAACTCCTCCTCAAAAGCCGCCAATCCCAATGCGTCACAAAAATCTACAACTGCTGCAATTGGAACTCTCCCTAATGCTAAAAAAAGGAGCGATCCCCCGGAATCAGAAAGGCAAGGGATTATACTCCCGATTCTTCCTAATTCGAAAGAAGGAGAAAAAATGGAGACCTATATTGGACTTGAGAAACCTCAACCAATACCTCAAAAACAGTCATTCCGTATGGTATCCTTCCAGGAGGTGCTGCAACTCAATGCGAACGACTTTATGGTGTCTTTAGACCTTCAAGACGCATATTTTCATATACCAATCCACAGGAACCACAAACAATTTCTCAGGTTCGAGGTGGCGGGCAAGCACTACCAGTTTCGAGTATTGCCTTTCGGCCTAAAGTCGGCGCCACACATTGTTACCAAATTTCTATCTCCAGTAGCAGCATACCTCCGCCAACAACATCACCAGGTCTTCCCGTACTTAGACGACTGGCTTGTCAAGGCACCTACTCGCGCAGGCGTGACCAAGTCCTCCAACGCCTGTCTTCAGCTCTTCAATGGTCTGGGCCTTACTCTCAACGAGGAAAAATCAGTCCTTCAGCCGTCCCAGTGTCTCACTTTCCTCGGAGCTGTCCTAGATACTGCTCAGAGAAAGGCTTTCCCTTCACAGGAACGTCAGATGAAACTACGGACCTTGGCCGCCCGGATTCAATCCAAAAAGTCCATCACCGTGCGCCTGTACAAGTCCTTGTTAGGGATGATGTCCTCGAACATCCTGTTGGTCCCACACTGCCGCCTTCGTATGCGTCCACTTCAGGAGGCGCTATCAGCTCAGTGGATTCAATGCAGGGGATCCTTCGACGATGTCATCCGGATAACTCCTACCATGATCCAGGCTCTGAACTGGTGGCTTCATCCACAAAATCTATGGCGAGGCCTTTCGTTCATACTTCCAATCTCGCCACATGTGATAACTACAGATGCGTCCTTGGAAGGTTGGGGGGCGTTCCTTCAGGACCTTCAAATCAACCGGCAGTGGTCCCTGACAGAGAAGCAACTGCACATAAACCTCCTCGAGTTAAGGGCAGTTTACCTGGCATTAAAAGCGTTCCTGCCCAGGATCAGAGATTCCCCAGTGCTTGTGAGAACAGACAACACCACCACAATGCACTATCTGAACAAACAAGGGGGAACACGCTCTCTGTCGTCTCAAGAATCTCAAAAAATTTGGAAATGGCTTCTTCAACACAACATTTCCCTTCGGGCGGAGTACGTCCCAGGGACGGACAATGTCCTGGCGGACTCTTTGAGCAGGCAACGTTCCGTGTGCCACGATTGGGAGCTGGATCATCAACTTCTCAGCTCTGTATTCGCCCGATGGGGCAGGCCTCATCTGGACCTATTTGCGACACAACGCAAAATGCCAACATCACGCAAGCTGGCATCCCCAGAAGGGATCACTGGGGAATGCATTTTCGATCGGATGGTGCAACATCTTTGCGTACGCATTTCCTCCATTTCCCCTGATTCCCAGGGTCCTCCGGAAACTGAAGGCAGAGCATTGCACCCTGATTTTAATAGCACCAGCGTGGCCGCGCCAACACTGGTTTACGGAGCTTCATCTCCTGTCGCTGGAACCGCCAATTCTATTCAAGCCTTGCCCGACTCTCCTTACAATGAACCAAGGGCAAGTCCAGCATCTGGATCCAGCATCTCTCAGATTGTCGGCTTGGCTCCTGAGTTCAGAGAGTTTCAACACCTAGACATTCCTCAAGAACGCAGGGCAGTCTTAGCCCGGGCTCGCGAGGACAGTACCAACAAGATGTATTCTCTAAAGTGGAATAGACTGGTTAAGCAATTTTTAAAAGGCCTGTTTAGGACATTCCCTCCGGTGCGAGCTTTACCACCAACCTGGCAATTAAACATTGCACTTGCTCAACTGATGAAACATCCCTTTGAGCCAATACACAGAGCCAACATCAAATACCTGTCTTGGAAAACTGCTCTCTTGCTAGCCCTCACATCAGCAAGGCGTGTAAGTGAGCTGCAAGCCTTCTCTATTCAGGATCCGTTCTTGCAATTCAAACAGGACAGAGTTATCCTACGGACCAACCCTAAATTCATCCCAAAGGTTCCATCTAATTTTCACCTGAATTAACCTATAGTCTTGCGGACTTTCTTCTCAAATCCACTTTCCGCAGCAGAGAGGTCTCTCCACTCTTTAGACCTCAAGCGCTGTCTGAAGTTCTACATTCACCGAACAGAGCAGTTTCGGAAATCCAACCAACTTTTTGTCGCCTTCAGCAGGCCCAGAAAGGGTCTTCCTTTGACTAAGCAGAGCATTTCTCGTTGGATCTCTGCCGCCATTACGTTCTGCCATCAACAGGCAGGTCATCCTCTGCATTCTAAAGTTCGAGCTTATTCAACCAGAGCTGTCTCCACTTCAATGGCGCTCTTCGCAGGAGTGCCTCTTATCGACATATGCAGAGCGGAGATGTGGAAGACACCACATACGTTCACCAGGCACTACTGCTTGGATTCTGAACTTATGAAAGATGCAGCAGTGGGTCAAGCTGTGCTCCGTCATCTATTTCACTAGAGGTGAGCCTTCTTTCTTTATTTCACCTTCCTACTGCCTACTTGCACATTTCTCTTGCATATTGTTTTTGGTACTTGTTATATTTCACAAATGGTATTCTTATATTGTGTGCTTTTACATGTTGTACCATACGAAATGTGCTGGTTATTGCTTGCTACTCTGATTCAGGCATGTGAATCTATGAAAGATACCCATAATACTGGATAAGAAATGCATTACTTACCTGTAACTGTAGTTATCCAGTATTGGTATCTTTCATAGATTCACATGCAACCCACCCACCTCCCCTGGAAGGGCTCACCTTGGTCCTCTCAGTAGGTACTACTTAGCACTGTGCTTACGAAAATCTGAGGGACTAGGGCTCCTTCCAGGAAGGTTCTAGAGGGTGTTGATAGCTGTTTGGCTATTGGCCAAAGTTTTTACAAAAGGACATGGATATGTTACTAATGAGAGGCCTCTGGCCTATTGCTATGTATATATCTTTATGACATTACTCTTTTTAAATACCGGGGACTTCCACCCCGACGACAGGGAATGATTTAGGCATGTGAATCTATGAAAGATACCAATACTGGATAACTGCAGTTACAGGTAAGTAACACATTTCGTCTACAAGATTCTGTAGGAAGCTGGCTCTGTATATACTATACCAAAATGAGGTATAGTGTGCACAGAGTCCAGTGGAACCCCAAAGGTAGGCAGAGATAAAAATAGATAGCACATTACTCTCTATTTGTGGTAGTGTGGGCAAGCAGTAAGGCTTGATCAGAGGGTAGTGTTAAGCATTTGTTGTACACACTCAATCAGCAAATGATGTTACACACTCAAAGACTGAACTCAGGCCAATTTGATTTGTATAAAAATATAATTTAGTTGTATTTATTTTCTAGAACCTAGCAAGCCTGGCACAGGTAAGTGAAATAAATGCTTTGTTGAATCTTATGCAGTGTTTTACAATTGAATGCAGGTTCAAATGCTGTTGGTTGAAATACAGGTAAGTCAATGTGTCGAAATTACTTTTCAGTTACTTTGTACGTTACTTTTTAGTTTACTTTTTAAGTTACTTTTGCTAATCAGTGTGATATGCCTAGATATCACAATGAGACGTCTCCTAGACAAAAGGTAAGTTAATCAGTTTTTATACTGTTGCAGTTTTTCACATTTCCATACAAACCAACTCCACACTTGGAGCAATTTTCAAGAAAAGCAGTCAATGCAATCCTATGGAAGGAAATTGAGTTACCGGTGTGAAGGTAAGTACCAGTTTGTGGCCAGAGAGGTGCCAATTGGAGTTGGTATTCAGGGGTTAGAACCAGGGTTCCCCCAGGGTCGAGGATGCACTGTCAAAGCACCCTCAGCGGCACTAGGGTGTAGATTGTGGCAACAAAGCTCCTGGTATTAGGCTTGAGGCAAAGGGGGATCTGAGTTAGCATCCAAAGTACACCCGCAGGGGCAGCTGGGTGCAGGGTGCTGTTTTGGCATTGGGTGCCCTGTTGTTTTCAATGGGAGTTGTGGGTTTTGGATTTTGGCTGCAGGTTCGATCCAGGAAGACTTCCGGGAGGAACCAACAGCTGGGAAGGTAAGTTGGAGGGCTCGGGGATGTAGGTACACAGCGGGTTCTCTTCTCCAGGGCACAGGGTAGCGGGCTGCAGGGGTGTCTATTGAGGTCGGATTTCACCTTATGGGCCACTTGCGGTTGGGGGGGTCTCTGTGTATAGGCTGCAGTCGACGTTGAGGAGTCCTGGGGAGGTCAACCCATGGTGGACTCGGACTCTGGAGCACTGGGGGATCTTGCTGGGGCCAGTGGACCACTGGGACTCGGGCCTTAGGCGTCGGGTACAGTGGTGGTTCCAGGAATCGGGTTTCTTTGTCTTCAGCAGACTCAGATTCTTTCTTTGCTGCTTCTTTTGAACAGAGCTGCTCTTCACAGGAGATCCAGTCTTTGTGAAAGGCAGTCAGTCTTCCCAGGGGTTCTTGAGGTCGCTGGCTGCAGGACAGGGCGGCTTTTGGCGCAGGATCTCTGGAAACTGCAGACGGACCGTGAGGGCTGGGGCCAAGTCAGTTCTTCTCCACAGTCTCCTCTGCTGAGCGGTTGTCCTTCTTCTTTGTAGGTTGCGGGAATTTGTCTTCTTGATTCGGGGCTGCTCCCTAAAAACTGTATTTGGGGGGCGTTTTAGTGGTCTCGAGGTCTGTAGCCAATGGACTACTGACCTTAGGGTGACTACACCCTTGGTGGGCTCACCCCACATGGGGGAGTGGGCACAATCCCTAATCCTGATTGGGGAATGCCTGCCATCTGCAAGGTGGCGGGCACTGAAGAGTGGGCTTCACCACGCCTCCCCCACCTGAGGGGTGGGGTTGGCAGAGGTGGGCTCACCTTCTTGTCTGGCTAATTTTTCCTGCCTTTCTTCCCTCCGAAAAGGAGGGGAGTCAGGAAGGGGGCTTGCTCCTGGTAGCAGGTGAGGCTGGGGTCGCATTACAAAGGCTGCAAGGCCTTTGACGCTCCCCTGCCACAGATGGCTCTTCCTGGCCTGGGGGAGGTGGGAACCCCTCCGCCCAGGAAAGGCTTTGTTTCTGGGCTCAGGGAGCGAAGGCTCCCACCCCAGGGGTCCAGAAACATGTCTCATGGTGGCAGGCTGGGGTGTACCAGTCAGGGAACCCATCAGAGGCTAGTCGTTTTTCAGGAGCATCTCTAAGATGCCCTCTGAGTGCATGTTTCATTAAATCTCATACTGGCATCAATGTGGGGTTAATGTGCTGAGAAGTTTGATCCCAAACTTCCCAGTTTTCAGTAAAGTCAATATGGTGCTGTGGAGTTTGTGATGACAAACTCCCAGCAACATATTCTCTTAATGGCATTACTACACTTACGATGTCTAAGAATTGGTCTAGACACTGTAGGGGGGTACAGGGCTCATGCACCTGTACCCTCACCACTGGTATAGTGCACCCAGCTAGAGGGATGGCTGGCCTATACCAGGGCAGTGGGTAGTAGCCATGGCACACAGGGATGTGTGCCATGTCGACTCTTCACTTTGTTCTGCACCAAAAACTTGCAGCCTGCAATGGCAGTGTGTGTGTGTGTGTGTGTGTGTGTGTAAAGGTACAGGGCCTCTAAGGGTGGCACAATAAGTGCTGCAGCCCTTAGAGGCCTTCCCTGGCCACTGTGCCCTTGGAACCCATAGTACCGTTTACAAGGGACTGGCGTGGCCAGAGAGGTGCCAATTGGGGTTATAAGGTACAGTTTTGGGAAAGAACATAGGCCCTGGGAACCAGATTGGCAGGGACCCAGGACACATAGAGTCAAAGTGCATCATTTATCTGGCAAAAAGTGTGGGGTTACTGTAATAGAAACCAAGCTTCCTACAGATTCTCTGAGTGAAAATACAAACCTGGATCGATTCTAATTCGGTCCGTCATATTACCAGCATCTGATTTCAACAGGAGTTATCAACGTTGCACAGTGGCGTTTCACATAGCCATTTTGCGAGTCATGCCTTGGAGCCAGAAAGGTTGCCTCTTCATTGGCTGTTACAGATTTATTCAAGAGCTGTAGATTTTCTTAATCATACCTGGATATAACAAAAGTTACTCACTTTTGCACCGCCTAGAGAAATCCGTTATATATGTGCAAGGATACATTTAAACACCTAAATCCCTATTCCAAAATCGAATGATCCCACTTTAGCCCCAAGGGTTCTATCCTATTTGGATGTTGGACATGTCTGTGTCTTGGCTCCCACTCTATTTGAGTGACCTCAATCTGGCTCTTGAACGAAACTGAGATTTTGTTCCCAATTTGATGAGGTTTAGGATGGAAACTGTAACCTACGTCGATGAGTTGCTGCTATGTGATGAGGCAGTTGTAGGTTTATAGCGTGTGTTAGACATTTTGCTAAGCTACTCTAGGGTTAACAATTTAAAAATCAACAGTCATACCACAATATTTGGAAATAGCACATTTAAGGGGAAGTGGTTTACAAATGGGATGTCACTGGTGGGGCTTACTTTCTGTAAATATGTTGGCATTTTGTTAGATATTCAACTGTATGGAGGCTGTTATTGAAGCTTAGAGGCGCTCATTTCAAAAGGTAGGTAAGGGCATGCGTAGGCTTAACCAATTATATGTCAATTGCACTTCACAACCATTGATTACTGATTACGACTTAAATGTGTGGGTGGTGTTATCAAATATCATCAACCCCTAAATGAGTAAGATGCCCTTAAAGGGGGTCCGTGGGGAGTCTGGAAGACCCTGGAACAGGGCACTTATACCACCCAGATGCTGTGGCATGAGAGCTTGAACAAAGGTTCTGAAGTTGCTCTTTGACCAGCATGATTTCACTTTCATTTGTGGAGAAGCTGGTACCAGGGTATTTTGATTTTCTTGGTGATGCATTCCTTGAGGGTGAATAATATATTAAACATGAGAAACATCCCTGAAGCAATAAGGGAATGCTGTAAAATATAACATAAATAGTATACTTTCCCTAAATAGACACTCCAGTGAAATGATCTGGGTTGAAACAGAGCCCTAAATATAATGCAGAAAATCCACACAAAACATTAAAAAAAATTATAACAATGATTTATTCCTAAAATATTTTGAGGCAAAAGGAATTCAATATCCATTCCCAACAACCAGAGCAAACTTGTACCTCCTATGACTAAATTGTCACATGTTTTTTTTTAAATAGTGGTTCCATCCAAGTTTCGGACCCAGCTGTACTTAAAAACTGTCTTGACAGGGAACCTATCAGATCCTATATATTTTTTTCTTTACAGGCAAAAACGCAAATCAATTTCCCGGTGGCGATATCTCAAAAACGGCAGTAAAAACTACGAGAATCCAAGTCAGTGAGGTAGCTTCTGATTACATTTCACTTGTTTTACATAATTTACACTTCCAAGATATTTTTCCTTTTCCAGGATGTTTTTTGTTTGTTATTAATCTTGTATTGTGTGTTGTCAGAACTGGGCCATCTTAAGCTGATATTGTGAGTGCAGGTTGTGTGCAGGTGTTTATAATGGGCCACGATTGAGAGCTCTAGAAATGAGGCTGAAGGCAGGTTCCTACATTGCCGGTCATTGAGTCATAAAGATGTTTAGAATACATGACCATCCAGTTCATGGCTTCTCAGCAGAGCACATAGAGCAATGGTGGACATGTGCCAGTTGTAATTGTGATTCTATTCAAAAGCAGGTGAAGGAGGTACAAAGTTGAAATATTGACATACCGAGATAGGATTCCTAGTTACACTTCTGTGGGTACGTCCCTTTTACCAACCCCCACCTCATGTTTTAAATTCCACGTAAAGCTCTAGATTCTGTAACATATACATCAATGCATAGCAGTAAATTTCATATTCACCCAGAAGGAACTTTACATCTTGTTAACAGTAATCCCAAAACTCTGATACAGAATTTTACTGGTATTATAAGGTTGTGTAATTTCATCTGTTTCCGAGGGCAAATTCCAATAATAATTTCAAGTTGAATTTTCAGCAACTCAAAGGAGATTTATGCACCTACAGTCGCATATAGTGCATGAGAAAAAGCACGTCACCAGGGTCATCAATACAACTGTGGGTCCCAATCTATCAAGAGATGCACCTTAAACTCAAAGAACATAGTTCTCCATGAAGATTCAAATCCAAAAGCGGATCCTTCATGTTTCGAACTCTTCAATCAATGTACAGAGAATTGGATGAGGTGGGAGTACACTCCTTAGTGTCTTCCATACAGTTGTTTCTGAATTCATAAATTTCCCAAATAGCCTCCCACTCAATGAAAAGTATTTTAGAAGTAATTAATTGTTATAACAGTTAAAATAAAACAAAAAGCTTTATGTCAATTTGTGCCTTGTACATTTTGCATTGTTTCAACCATATAATTTCTCAAGAGTCCCTGTTTGGAGACAGTAATGCATTTATTTATTTCAGTGGCGGTTCCTCCACTAGAGTAGAGAAGCCCCGCCCTACTACTTTTAAGCAGTGCGAAGAAGAAACATAAAATGATAATAACTTTAAGGTATTATCATTTGATGCTTTGGGCTGCTTTGCGTGTGAGAGGATGGGTGGGGCTGCTCTGCTCTCGGAGCAAGGGAGGAGTGGTTATCCCACTCTTAAGTGCACAATGACTGTTTGGTCGGACCTCTCGGGCCGCCCAAACCAGTCATGCGCCCTTTCCCCGTTCTCTATGCAGGCTGCATTACAGCCTGCGGGGAGAACAAGCCCAGGCCCCATTCCCTGGTTGAGTGTTGAACTAGGATGCTCAAAACCAATCCCAGCGCTGCACTGCAGCGTTGTGATTGGCCAGTGGATCCTGCTTCCTGTTCCACGACTTCTATGACTAGAGCAGGAGCAGAGACGCGGGAGCCGGCTCAAAAGTAAGTTTATTTTTACTTCATGTTTTTATTTAAATATGCACGACCCCACCCTCACGCGAAGTCCCCCCAAGACCCCTCTGCGTGCCCACCTCCTGCTCGCACTGCCACCCGAGAAGCCAGGCCGGCCGCCACTGGTTTATTTGAGGGTGTGGCCAGTGCCGAGGGTAAATGGGAGTAACTTGGCTTTGTGTGATAGTTGAGGTTCTAATTCGTCAAGGTTCATGTCATTGAGACAGGTTGATTAGCTGACGCTTGCTGCTCTTGGCAAACAGAATTCTGTTTTGGTGGAGCTAAGCTTCAAGTAGGTGCTGGACTTCAGAGCTGTTTATTGGCTTTAGAATTGACTCTCCAATGGCAATTTACATTGACTCAAAAACCTGGAGACATCATTAGGTACCCATTTTCTAAAGGGAAGTCTGTATTACGTGGTTAATAAATTTGGATTTATTGAATCTTTTCTATGCTTCTCACCAAAGTATGTTTGAATCGCAAGATAAGATGACTATTCTTCAAGTGTCAATCAAGGCTGATATTTCTTCATTGTTTAAAAATAATTATTATTCTAAATACTGTGTAGGTGGTTGTCGTCTCTGTATGCCTGACCAAAATCTATGCAGTCTTTGGCATTCCCAGATCATGTGCAAGAGAGTGCCCTACCTGCCACACCTCCTTTGGCAACAATCTGTCGGTTGTTCCCATTGCATACAGTTGTGGTTGTGTGTAATAGGCCCTGTGTAGCAGCTTCAGCTGAACCAGTTAAAAGCTAGCTTGAATATCTACTTCCCTGGGGTATTGACATGCCCCACCTCATTCGTCAACCTCCATTCTGCCCAGGTCCATTTCCCATTTCTTTCTTCGCTTCTGCAGGGAGGGTTGACAGTGTACCAGGAGTGAGGTGCAGATCTGGGATATGGCGTATCTCTGGCCAGTACCCTGTGTTCCAGTGGGTTCTCCTCCTCTAATTCCTGGGTGCAGTAGATTTCCCTAATTTGCATGTGACTTAGGAATTGATCCCTAGATAGGTCATATTGGCCCTGTAACTCCTGGAAAGTCAGCTGTCTGCAGTCTCATTTTGGGTCACTGAGCTTTGATTTGCCCAGTATGTCCCACTGCTGGTGTCCCGCCACCCTTCGTTATTCCGCTAGAGCACTGGACTCCCACATTGGTGTCACCAGGGTCAACTTGTCTGCCCAACCTATTTTCCATAGTGCACGTTGGCAGATCCGGACCACAGCATCTTTGGGCTATGGAAGGTGTGTGACCTAGTTTGGCCCATTTAGTTGCTCTTCGTAGCCCTGTGGGTCCATTGCCTGTTGGTCTGCCAATAGGGAGAGTTCCCCCTGGTCCGCTAATGACCAGTCATTAACTACTAACAATGGGGCTACCCAGTAATAGAGGCACAGTGCAGGAAGTGCACTTCCCCCATTCATCGGTTGCCTGGTCAAGGTGGAGAGAGCTTTATGGGGATTGCTCCCTTTCCAGAGCAGGTTTCTCATCTCAGTATCTACTTAAATGAAGGAGTGGTAAGGGACCTTGACTGTCGGGTTTTGATAGACATAGGGGAACCAGTAGTGAGAGGTGATGTCAGTGCTCCACATCCTTGCGAAAATCTGTCTTGATCTGACCCAGGCTTCTCTTGTGGAATAAGTTCCAGTCATTGATCGTGAAGATACCCAAGTAAGTAAACCTCGTCTCCTCCCATATCAGTGGACCAGACTGCACTATCTGTTGTTGCCAGGATGTGATGGGGTATAATATTGATTTCACCCAATTAATCCTGATGCCTAAGAAGGAGCAGAAGACCTGCAAAACCACTGGAATCCTTGAAAGGGAATTATCCAGATCAGCAAGATAAAGCAAAATGCCATCGGCTTAGAGGGAGACATCATCCTGCCAGTCTCTGTCCCAGCACAGTCCCCTTAACAGTGCATCTCCCCTGATCCAGGTCGCCAATGGTTCCACAGCCACCACGAACAGCAGGGACAATAGGGGGCATCCTTGACAGGTACCCCTGCTTAGTTCGAACTCCTCTGATAGAGTCCTGCTAACTCCAACTCTCGCCAAAGTAGAGAAGGCGTACCCATACCAGGAAGGAAGGTCCAGAACCCATCCACTCCAAGAGGTTCATAAGATATGCCCGCTACTGGTATTTTTATGACTAACTTTATACAACATATCCCCAACCAGAAGATCTCTTTCCCATCAGGGGGCACACAAGATAAAAAATTGAAGGGAGGGTGAAAGTGGCCATGTAGCATAAGTAATTAAGAACCTCCTCTCGCATGTCATCGCTGAGTCTGTGACCTCAAAAAGTAGCTATGCTTCTGCCCTGTTCCTTGGCCAGCATTGGCCGGATCTGTGTATGTGTCAATGAAAGGGGTTGTGAGTTCAAGTGCCATGCATACCTTGGTGATTCAGAATATCAATTAAAGAGTTAAACTAAATAGGAATCAGTTACATAGACAAAGGTAATTTTGAAAACATGCCGGGATACTTCAGACTCAAGTTGGAGGAGCTTGCTTTCTAATGTCATGGAAACCTTTGTGACCAGAAAAATCCTTGTAACCCATGGTGGTGGCGCTGTATTGAATATATTATTTTTATCAAAGAGGCCCACCAGGTCTCAAATACAGTTTGGGGGTCAACAACTTAAGAAAGGCCCCTTCCCGCGGAGTTCAAAGAGAACACTGCTCCTAAAGCAGCCGCTCTACAGATCAGCATCTCTCTCTCCTCTTGCTAGGCTTTCCTTCCCCTTTTCACAGGAAACTTCTGGTGAGGTCTTATAATCTGCTGAAGACAGATAAGAGGACCGGAAAGGTGGGGAATCACTTGGGCACACTAAAACATGCACCCATCAGAGGCTACCATCGCTGTGCCCATCAGAGATGCCACAAACAGCTGTGAACATCAAAGACTACTAAACTCTCATGTCTTCAAAGACTTTGGGTGAGATGCACAGACCTCCATATCTTGTGTGACTGTCGGATACCTCTAAACCTTCTGTGATTATCAGAGACTGCGTAAACTCTATTGTGTTATCAAAGTCCATTTAACGTTTGAGATCATCAGAGATGAGCCACTATCTATGAGAATCAGAGACACCTAAGGTAAACAGTCAAAATATTGAGTAAAAAATATCGAATGGACATAATATTGAGTTCAAAATATAGAATGGACAAAATATTGAATGGACAGAATATAGACATCAAAAATATCATTTTTGAGGTAAGTAATGTAATATCGAATGTTAAAAATATAGAAAGTTAAAATATCGAATTATATAATATAGGTTATTAAAATTATCGAATTTTTAATAATATCGATTTTTTTATAGTGTTTTTTATGTTATATGTGAAAAGTGTGTATTTATGTTATAATTTATTTTAATTAATGCATTTTGTTTTTTTTATTTTTGCGTAATTTAATTCTGTAGCTGGTTGTGGGTTTATAGGGGAATAGGGTGGGAAGTAATTTAATTAAAATTAATTAAATATGTAAATGTATTTATTGGTATTCATTTTTAATTAATTGTTAATTAATTTATATTTGGTAACTAATTACATTTTAATTGGCAATTAATTTTAATTAATTGATTAATTGCTAATTATGTTAATTTTACTAATTTATTTTCTGCAGCAGGTTGTGTTTATAGGGGAATTGGGGGGGAAGTAATTTATTTATAATTAATGAAATATGTTAAATTATTTATTGGTATTTATTTGGAATTAATTGTTAATTAAGTTTTTTATGGGTAATTAATTACATTTTAATTGCCAAATAATTTTATTTAATTGATTAATTGCTAATTATGTTAATTTTACTAATTTATTTTCTGTAGCGAGTTGTGGGTTTACAGGGGAATAGGGTGGGAAGTAATTTATTTATAATTAATTAAATAATTCAATGTATTTAATTGTATTTAATTTGAATTAATTGTTAATTAATTTTTAATTGTTAATTGTTAATTTGTAATTAATTAGTATTATTAGGTAACTAATTGTAATAATTAATTTAATTTGTAATTGTAATTGATTCATTATTATATTATATTAAATTGGTAATTATTTTTAATACATTTTTTATAGATATTAATTTATATTTTTTTAAATAATATATAAAGTATTTACATTCCCTACTATTGCACTCTCTGGAGTGGGAATAGTAATTTTTACCCCTAAGCTATCCAACGCTTTCCCTACTGTTGCACTCTTTGGAGTGGGAATAGTAATTTTAACCCCTACGCTATCCAATGCTTTCCATACTGTTGCACTCACTGGAGTGTGAATAGTAATTTTTACCCCTACGCTATCCAAAACTTTCCCTACTGTCGCACTCTTTGGAGTGGGAATAGTAATTTTTACCCCTACGCTATCCAACGCTTTCCCTACTGTTGCACCCACTGGAGTGGGAATAGTAATTCTTACCCCTACGCTATCCAACGCTTTCCCTCCTGCACCCGACATTCCCTTCAGCACCCGACATCGCCATAGCCATCCCAGACAATTATAAGATCATCCGTAAAGACCGCACCATCCAAACAGGAGGAGGCATCGCCATCGTCCATAAGAACAACATCCGAATCACGACCAGCTCCGACGACAACCTCGTGGCCTCCGAACACCTTCACTTCCAGATCCACACCGACCCCAGGACCACACTTAGAGGCACCCTCATCTACAGACCACCAGGAACCCGCACGCAATTCAACGAACACATCACTGACTTCATCAGCCCACATGCCCTCACATCCGAGAACTACATCCTACTGGGAGACCTCAACTTCCACCTGGAAAAGAAAAACGACAGCAACACCACCACCCTTCAGAACAACCTTGCCAACCTCGGTCTCAAACAACTTGTTGATACCCCCACCCACTTAGCCGGACACACGCTCGACCCGATCTTCACCTCTAGCAAACACATCTCCTTCGATCACACCACAGCGCTTCATTGGACGGACCACAGCTGCGTCCACTTCAGCTACAAAAAGACCACGACTCACAACCCCCCACAACCTATTCCTCGAAGAAACTGGAACAAAATCACCACCGACCAACTCTTCACATCGCTTAACCAAAAGCCTCCTGCCATTTCATCGGACCCAAACCAAGCAGCCACCAAAGTCACACAATGGATCACCCACAGCGCGGACGAACTAGCACCCTTGAAAAACCACCAGATCAAACAAGGTATCAAAAAGGCCCCCTGGTTCAACGATGACCTTAAGAAATCCAAGAAGTTATGTCGTACCCTTGAGAAATCCTGGAGAAAAAACCCAACCACTCACAACCTAACCACCTTCAAGGACGCCATCCGCAAACACCACCAACTGATCCAATCCACCAAGAAATCAGCATTCAAGGACCGACTCGATAACAACGCTCACAACAGCAAGGAACTATTCAACATCGTCAAAGAATTTACCAACCCCATCGCCGGCACCAACGACATCACTCCCTCCCAAGACCTCTGCGACTCGTTATCCTCCTTCTTCCACAACAAAATCGCCGACATACATAACAGCTTTGACAACCAGCCTGAAGATCAGACCACTCCCCCCACCTCCTAACCAAAACAGCACTCTCACAACCTTTGCGCCTGCAACCCAATCACTACTGAAGACACCATCCGCCTGATGAACTCCATCCACTCAGGATCACCAACCGACCCATGCCCCCACCACATTTTCAACAAAGCAGACTCCATCATCGCACCCCATCTCCGCGATGTCATCAACTGCTCCTTCAACTCCGCTACCTTCCCGGAAAGCTGGAAACATGCCGAACTCTGCACCCTCCTGAAGAAACCCACAGCAGACCCCTCTGAACTTAAGAACTACCGCCCCATCTCACTCCTCCCTTTCCCGGCCAAAGTCATCGAGAAAGCCGTCAATAATCAGCTCGCCGCCTTCCTCGAATCCAACAAATCCCTCGACCCTTCACAATCTGGATTCCGAGCCAAACACAGCACCGAAACCGCCCTCATTGCTGCTACAGACGACATCCGAACACTACTGGACAACGGAGAAACAGCTGCCCTCATCTTACCTGACCTCTCCGCAGCCTTCAACACAGTCTGTCATAACACCCTCATACAACACCTCAGCAATGTCGGAATACAAGGAAAAGCTCTGGACTGGATCATCTCGTTCCTCGCAGGAAGAACCCAGAGAGTCCGCCTCCCCCCTTTCAAATCAGAGGCCACCAAAGTCATCTGCGGCGTACCACAAGGATCATTGCTCAGTCCCACCCTCTTCAACGTTTACATGAGCCCCCGCGCATCCATCGCGCGACAACACAACCTCAACATCATCTCCTACGCAGACGACACCCAGCTGATCCTCTCCCTCACCAAAGACCCAAACACCGCCAAGACCAATCTACACGAAGGAATAAAAGAAGTAGCCAATTGGATGAAGAACAGCCGTTTAAAACTAAACTCGGACAAAACGGAAGTCCTCATTTTAGGATCACTCCCCTCTGCCTGGGACGACTCATGGTGGCCACAGGCCCTGGGTACAGCACCCATACCTACAGATCACGCACGTAACCTGGGCTTCATCCTAGACTCCTCCCTATCGATGACCAGACAAGTCAACGCCGTCTCATCTTCATGCTTCAACATCCTTTGCATGCTCAAAAAAATATTCTGTTGGATCCCCACCGAAACAAGAAAGACAGTCACCCACGCACTGGTCACTAGTCGACTGGATTATGGAAATAACCTTTACGCCGGAGTCACAGCCAAACTACAGAAAAAACTCCAACACATCCAAAACGCCTCAGCCAGACTCATACTGGACATCCCCCGTCATGCTCACATTTCCGGCCACCTGAAAGACCTCCACTGGCTCCCAGTAAACAAGAGAATTTCATTCCGTCTCCTCACCCACGCACACAAGGCTCTCTACGACCTAGGACCTGAATGCCTCAACACACGACTATCCTTCTACACACCCACCCGCCAATTACGTTCCTCCAATCAAGCCCTCGCCGCAATTCCGCGCATCCATACATCCACCATGGGAGGAAGATCCTTCTCCTACTTAGCAGCCAAGACTTGGAATTCTCTCCCCACTCATCTTCGTCTTACGCAGAACCACCTCTCCTTCAGAAAGCAGCTCAAAACCTGGCTTTTCGATAAGTAACGCACCCAACCTCCCTCAAGAGCCTTGAGACCCTCTGGGTGAGTAGTGCGCTATACAAATTACTGAACTTGAACTACTGTTGCACTCACTAGAGTGGGAATAGTAATTTTTACCCCTACGCTATCCAACGCTTTCCCTACTGATGCACCCACTGGAGTGGGAATAGTAATTTTTACCTATACGCTATCCCAACGCTTTCCCTACTGTTGCACTCACTGGAGTGGGAATAGTAATTTGTACCCCTACGCTATCCAATGCTTTCCCTACTGTTGCACTCACTGGAGTGTGAATAGTAATTTTTACCCCTACGCTATCCAACACTTTCCCTACTGTTGCACTCTTTGAAGTGGGAATAGTAATTTTAACCCCTACGCTATCCAACGCTTTCCCTTCTGTTGCACCCACTGCAGTGGGAATAGTAATTTTTACCCCTACGCTATCCAACGCTTTCCCTACTGTTGCACTCACTGGAGTGGGAATAGTAATTTTTACCCCTACGCTATCCAACGCTTTCCCTACTGTTGCACCCACTGGAGTGGGAATAGTAATTTTTACCTCTACGCTATCCAACGCTTTCCCTACTGTTGCACTCTGATAGATTGTAATTTTCCTGCTAATGATGTTGTACATATGTTAGCCTAATGTGTCTAAATTAATATGCAGTTACAGCCTATTATTCATGTGCTGCAACCCACTGAGCTATTTTTCTTTATATGCAAGCTTCATTTGGATAGAACTGTTTCTGTAATGGTTAAACTTTTGTCTTATTTTTGCCTTCTAAGTTAGAAGACTTGCTGTAGTACATTGCCTTCTATCTGTTAGGTTCCCATTATTGATATTTTTGTATACTTTCTTATAATAACAAGAAGCTTGTCTATGACAGGCAGATTTCTAATGCTGACATTTGCTCTGCAGCTCCAATGTCTCATGGTACAGTTTTCCCCCCTCCCTTATGAGCAGAAAGTCCCTGTTTCAGCATTTCTTTCCTCAGAGCTTCGGCTCTGTGTCCTTGAGGGGTGATAACACTGTTGCCTTCGCCGGTGCAGATGCCTCATGTATGAGTTCATTGTTCTCCCTCTGCTGAGCCCAGTACTTTTCCAGTCTGGGCGTGGTTTTACTCTGCCATGCTATGTGATAATGTATTGCTGTGATGAGAGGAGTCAGTCCTCTTGATGCACTCCTTGGGGTGTAGACCTGACAGGGCCCATCTGCAGATGAATATTATTTAAATAAATTTGTGTCTAATTCTTCTCCACTGCCTGGCTGGATTATTAAATTGTTAGTGATAGATGAGTGAGGTAAGTCGCTCAGGTGGATTTGAGCCACACTTATCAACTCACTGGAGTGGGAATAGTAATTTTTACCCCTACGCTATCCAACGCTTTCCCTACTGTTGCACCCACTGGAGTTGTAATAGTAATTTTTACCCCTACGCTATCCAACGCTTTCCCTACTGTTGCACTCACTGGAGTGGGAATAGTAATTTTTACCCCTACACTATCCAACGCTTTCCCTACTGTTGCACCCACTGGAGTGGGAATAGTAATTTTAACCCCTACGCTATCCAACGCTTTTCCTACTGTTGCACTCTTTGGAGTGGGAATAGTAATTTTTACCCCTACGCTATCCAATGCTTTCCCTACTGTTGCACTCTTTGGGGTTGGAATAGTAATTTGTACCCCTACGCTATCCAACGCTTTCCCTACTGTTGCACCCACTGGAGTGGGAATAGTAATTTTTACCCCTACGCTATCCAACACTTTCCCTACTGTTGCACTCTTTGGAGTGGGAATAGTAATTTTTACCCCTACGCTATCCAACGCTTTCCCTTCTGTTGCACCCACTGGAGTGGGAATAGTAATTTTTACCCCTACGCTATCCAACGCTTTCCCTACTGTTGCTCTCTCTGGAGTGGGCATAGTAATTTTTACCCCTACGCTATCCAACGCTTTCCCTACTGTTGCACTCTTTGGAGTGGGAATAGTAATTTTTACCCCTACGCTATCCAACGCTTTCCCTACTGTTGCACTCTTTGGAGTGGGAATAGTAATTTTTACCGCTACGCTATCCAACGCTTTCCCTACTGTTGCACTCATTGGAGTGGGAATAGTAATTTAAACACTCTTGCTATGCTACGGTAATAATATTGTATATTTTTTAATAATATGTTAATATATATATGTTTTAACAAATAAAATTGTATTATTTTTTTTTCATAACTTAAATTAATTATTTAATCATTTTAAGGTTATTTAAGTATTTTTAAATATATTTTAGTTATTTATTTTTAATATTTTTTAAATTTTACATTAATTTTAATAAATTCGATATTTTTATAAAGTACATATTTTTAAACGATATTTTTGATTCGATATTTTTGTACTTACCTGTTTGTAGATAGTACTTCGATATTTTTGTAGTCGATATTCTAAAGGCCTATATTTTTGTAGTCGATATTATGTCAGTGATCCACACCCAGACCTTGACTGTCAGACACCTCCAAACGTTTGTTCTTTTCAGAGACTGCTTGAATGTTGTTGTGTTTTCAAACACCCCTTAAATCACCTATGACCATCAGACAAACCAACACGGTCTGTGACATCTCTATACCTGAAACCTCATGTGACCACAAGAGACGCCCACACCATGTCTGAATATCACAGACTTCCAAATTCTCTTCTGTCACCGCAGACCCCAAACCCAACTGGGACTATCAGAGACACTAACACTAACCATATACCCCCAAATCTCATGTGAATATGAGAGCTCCAAAAAACATCTGATTATTAGACTGCAAAACTATTGTGTGTTATCAGAGAATCTGAAACCACCTGTGAAGAACAGAGACACCAACAATATCTCTTTGATCCAGACGCCACCAAAACGTATGTGACTATCCAAGATCGCCAACCATCTTTCCCATCAGAGGATTCCTAAACTCTTTTGTCTCCGGAGACCCTGAAACCATCCGTGACCTAGACATGCAAATTATGTGTGATGTCCACAGACTCCCCTCCCAGACGTCATGTGACTGTTGAAGACCTTTGGACGCTTGTGATTATCAGATACTGACAAACTGGTGAGATTATTAGGTGAAATGACTGTGTTATGCTGTATTTGAGTTCCAGTCTCTTTAACACCTTCTAGAGCAAACCTTGCCTGCTAGATATTGCAACCTTTTGTGAGACACAGTGGAGTAAAGTAATCATAGGCTCTGAAACACCATTGGTAAACAACAGTATCCACAACAGATACTTCCCAGTTAATTACATTATCCAGAGAACCCAAAAAAGAAGTTCTCACACACGTTTGTTTTTTCACATTATTTGAAAATATCAGAGAACTTAAGAAACAGGCACAACATTGGTAGCAAGTGCTGTAAGAGAAAAACACATTAATAGAACCCCTAAGAAGATGAGCAGTTCTCTGGGGTGGGCAGACACTTGATCCAATGAGTAACGTTTAACCACGGAACTTGAAGGCTTGACATTTAATTCTGGCTTCACCACTTTGCTAAAAATGTGCTGGGAATAAGCACTACGATATAAATCTGGGCAGAGGCCACACTCGGTGACATTTCCCTGGGAAGGATGGTCCCTAGGGCCTGCCAATGAGAATCATCTCCACCGCAACTTTGCTCTAGTGGGCTGGTTGGGAACAGGAGCATGCTTTTAAACCCACCTAGGGTATCTTCTTCCTGTAGGTCATTACAGACACTGTCTCCACTCCTGAATGTTTCACTTACAAATCTCTAATCGGTTTAATGGAAACAAAGCAAAACTACAATATCCAGAATGCTTTATAGTCTGATTAATAAAGCAAAGCAAAACTACAACATAGAAAATGCATTATGATCGAATTTGTATAATGGAAGCAAAGCAGCACTACAACATCCGAATGCATTAAGCAATCACACCAACGTTCAGGAATGGAGACAGTGGTTCTAATGGCCTAGAAGGAGGTGGTCACTCAAATCACCCTCCACATTTAGCCAAATTGTGTGCTCTTGGGCAACCACTTATTGAAATTATTTCTATGCTCTAATTTGCTGCCTTGATTGGGAGTATTGAGAATCAATCTGAAAACTGATTGTATGTGTGTTGTAGAAAGAGTGGGCTTAATGTTACTTGGAGGGGAAGAGGAGGAGAGACCGCGCCAATTGTCATGAGCTATTCATCAAAATCATAAAATAGTGGTAGGCGTATAGCTTTTGGTGTAAGCAGTATTTTATTTCAGTTTCAAGGATCCATAAGTATCAAACTATTTTGCCCCTGAGCATACCGTACACTCCCCCGGATTCTTTCCTCTAATCTGACAAAATGTGAGCACTTTAAAATGGGTTTATGTAAGACATAAACTCCAGGGGCATATTACCAGGAGAGGCCCCCAGCATGGCTTTAATTCACATTTACAGGGCTTTTTAGCTGCAAGTGTTCACATTCCATATTAGCATTTCTAAAGACAGATATGTTCTGTAAGTTGCATTGTAAAGGGGTTACTCCTAGTGATGTCAGGAACAGTATAACTAAACGGGCCACATGTAAACCAGGTAGGCAAATTATTGCCTAGGAACCCTGTGTATTAGGGAAGGCAAGACTAATGTCCCATCACTTAGGCCTGCTTTGGGGGACATGCATAAGGATTAACCAGATGAGCGCAAGCTGTAAATGTGCCATTCTGAGAGCAAAGCGCCTTGAACAACGCTGCAGAATTTCTAGAAATGCGTGACCGTGCATTTCAGTGCGGTGATGTTGAGATCCACTTTAAATGCGTTAAACTAACTCCTGCTGTGGCACTTGGCATGAATGGTTAAGGAAATTGAGCCCTCACGAAGGCCTCCACTGGGGGACCATACAGAACACTCCTATGGGGCAGCTCCTCCCCCTGTCAGGTGCTAAACATATGCCAGCTGCTGATGGGCGCCTCTTTATATCATAGAGCGCTGAATGACTGAGAGTGGGACCCCCAAGCCACCCGTGGTGTCCCATTCAGCAGCTCAAATCCCTCTGATTCTCTTGCTTGTCCTGAGAGTCGCAATCCTATTTTAGCACTGATTTTCGACTGACTGTTTTCTACCTTCTTTTTCAGACTCTCTCTTCTTTGACTTTCCCTCCACTAAGCAGACCGACCATCCTCTGTCTATGGTTATTCCCAAGGCCAAGGGTCTCTTTGGCATTTTCCTAATGCTGCAGCATTTTCTTCCAGCAGATCAACTATACTAGAAACAAAGAAAGGACTCTGTGGTGATCTGCTTTGTCTACTGCTTGTTATTATTCCATTACTGAACCCTGTGATGTCACCTGTGGGGTTTCCATGCACAGAGTATTCCACTCCTAGATTCCCTGTGTGGCAGTTGCAGCTGCTCCTTGCTTTTTCGCTTTTTGCTGCATAGTGTCTTTGCTATTGTAGCCTATAGGCTAAAACATTGCTCACCTACTGTTTTTTTAACACTCCATTTTTTGAGGTGGTGGGCAGAGCTTTTGACCATGACAGTACCCATGTTTTCAACTTGAGAAAAGTACAGTATTCAAAAATCTTATCACAAGCATCTCGATGGCACTAAGGTCAACATTTCCTAAATATTCAAATTCTATCTAGGCATGTATATTGTTACAAGGGCCACAGAACTGGGCGTATTTTGGTCCCTTTAATGGTAGAGGGAAACCTCGCACCCCCAGAAAAACTGACAGGTAAAACATTCCAGAGGAAAATGAAGTCACAAAAATGTAACTAAAAATAAACTACGTTTGCATGCTGTGCTGTAAAAATGGCAAAATAAGCAACTCTACAAAAACTCATATTTTGTATAAATAACTTAATTTGAAGGGTTCTACAGGTATTTTTCAAATGGGTTCAGGAAAAGGGTAGCCAATGATGCATTAGGTGGGTACAGGGCCAAGTGTCTTAGCTGACAGCATTAGAGGTGGTTTGTTTTGGGGATGTCAAAATCCATCTTGCATTGTTAATTTGATGCGGCCTTGATTGAAGAGGTCCTGTATGGTTCAGTTCTCCTCCTTTCCCACCCCCACCCAGCAAGAGAATTTTTGTCCTCTCAATGCTGGGGGATATATTTTGAGTTGGTAATAATTGGCATATTTGGCAACAGGAAGATACACTGCCAGGTAGGCCAATGACTTCAGCACCATCCTCGTTGGTGTGGCTAAAACTGCATTTCATTGATACTGGGTCCACTCCAGCCAAGCTAGTTACTCAGTGAGTGGCCTACTACCTCTCAGCCCATAAAGCGCCATATTTTCTTCCTCAGTGTTATCGTCCACTCCCAGATCAAACAGAGATGCGCCTTCCTATAGTACACAAACAAGTTTGGATCGCCCCCAGCCTTGAGTAACATATAGGTTTTTTTGGAACCTCAAGGTCACCCTCTTCCCAATATGAAGTACATTATCCTATTGTCTAGCACATTTACGTCTGATGCGGGACCGAAAGAGGTAGAGATCCCTAGAGAGAATGTTTATTTTTATTACATTGATGCCTACCAACCAGGACACCTTAAGAAGACAAAAATCAAAAAGGGGAGTGAAGAGGTGGTGCTAGAAAGCCCCAAGGTGGATGGAACCTCCTCCAGTCAATGGTATCAATAAACAACAAGATCCACCTCTAAGAGGTCATCTGTGAGCCAAGGTGTAAGAGGCATACACAGTATTTGTTAAAATACCCCTCACACACCAAAAGGGCGCTTGGTGTCATGCTTCATCATCGGGGTCTTCCCGCCCCGCCGCGGGACGGTGCGTGCTACGACTAGCGACTACGCTGGAGCACTTAAATATTGTAAGTGCTATGTGAGGTGTATTTGAGTGAGTGCAAGTAGGGTCAGGGGTGAATGAAAAAGTGAGATTAAAAAATACCCGGCCTTATGGTAACAAAAACTTTTTATTGGTTATAGGCTGGTATTATTAAAAAAGATGTGCGTTGGAGAAAAACAAAGCTAACAATGAGCTAGTTCTCCTGGTGATGTCAACATGTTTGGAGGCCTTGCATGCCTCTTCGTCAGGACGGAGTTAGATCCCTCTGTCACTCACTACGGTTGCCATCAAAATGTGCAACTGTATATACAAGTGAAGAATAAAAGTACAATACCTATGTGGCATTGAAGGAATTCTAGTTATAGCCCTGTCAGTATTTCTGTATCATGAGCTGAAAAAGAAAGGAGTCAGTGCCCCATGAGCCGGTCCGGACGAGGGGTAAAAGAAACTCTCATTACTGGGCGATCAATCCTCGCATCCTCCCTCGTCCGTGGCTTCCGTGGTGGACGCGGACGAGGGAGGATGCGAGGATTGATCGCCCAGTAATGAGAGTTTCTTTTACCCCTCGCCCTGACCAGCTCATGGGGCACTGACTCCTTTCTTTTTCAGCTCATGATACAGAAATACTTAAAGGGCTATAACTAAAATTACTTCCATACCACATAGGTATTGTACTTTTATTCTTCACTTGTATATACACTTGCACATTTTGATGGCAACCGTAGTGAGTGACAGAGGGATCTAATTCCGTCCTGACGAAGAGGCATGCAAGGCCTCGAAACATGTTGACATCACCAGGAGAACTAGCTCATTGTTAGATTTGTTTTTCTCCGACGCACATCTTTTTTTAATAATAACAGCCTATGACCAATAAAACGTTTTTCTTACCATAAGGCCATGTATTTTTTAATCTCACTTTTTCATTCACCCCTGACCCTACTTGCACTCACTCAAATACACCTCACATAGCACTTACAATATTTAAGTGCTCCAGGGTAGTCTCTAGTAGTATGCACGCCCCGTCCCGCAGCGGGGCGGGAAGACCTCGATGATGAAGCAGGACACCAAGGGCCCTTTTGGGCTGTGAGGGGTATTTTAACAAATAGTGGGTATGCCACTTACACCTTGGCTCACAAATGACCTCTTAGAGGTGGATCTTGTTGTTTATTGACACCTTAAGAAGACTCCAGCATCTGAGGTCTTCCAGCAATTTCTTCTGGAGGTTTGGCCAATTGACTCCTCTTCATGACTTCAACTGACTGGTGAGATTCAGTCCCAGGAAATACATCGATCTTTCTATTTATGGGCACATGGAGTTCTATTGCAGTTATTGTGCCTTTACTGGGGCAATAGATACCTTACAAATAAATATTTCTGACTGTAAATTTGCATCCCGCTTTGAACTAATCTACAGAATCTCCACTACCAGGAGCGACCTTCTCAGATCTGTCAGCGACAGCAGAATGTCATCTGCAAGGAGTCACACCTTCTGAATGCTGAATGTAAGCCCAATGTCTTCACAAGACAGTATGTTGATGTAAACGGTTCAACCACAAGGGCGAAATGTGAGGGTTGGAAAGAGGGCATCCCTGCATCTTGCTTTTGTATGGGGGTTCTTTGTCCATTCACTCACACTGAAGCCATGCATGACTCATATCCCGCCAGGATCTAGCTTTTCATCTATTTCCCAAATTCAATTTTTTTCTAGGGCTGCCTCAAGAAATTAGCCAGCTAACCTAACCCCAGTCCTTTTTGGCTTCAAAAGATAAGAGGATTGCTGGGATTATCTTTTTACTGATCTTTTCCAACTTGTAGGCTAAACACCAAATGTTGATCCTGCCTTCCCTCAGCTGGCCAGGATCTACAAACTGGAGCATTAATGATTTGAAACCATTGGCTAGAATGTTCATAAAGATTATTTGTCAGTGTTCGGTAACGCAATTGCCCTGCATGAGACTCATTCTTCTGGGTCTTTCCCCACTAAGTGTTGTAGCCGGATGTCTGCTTCACACAATATTGGGATGAGGTTGGGAATGGTTCAGATGCGTTAATTATGGCTGGTAGTGGTCTGGCTAAGTGTGGGAGGAATGTTTTGTAAAATAGGACTGACAACCCTTCCAGCCCTAAAGTCTTTCCTCGTGGCATGAACTTAAGTACTTCTCAGAACTCCAATTCTTCTAAGGGAGACTCTAGGGCTTCCCTCTGACCCATTTGCATGAGTCTAAGTTATTATCTATATCTTTTTTTGTTTCTTTTCGCCTCACGTAGAGAGTTTGGTGGTATTCACCCAAGGTGTCCAGCTTGTTGAAACCTCTGAATACCTACATGCTGTCCCGTTTCTTCAGCCATATGACATGGGTCTTGTTCCTTTGAAAGAGTATTTCCTTTAGAGTGAAAGAATGAATGAGGCCAGATTTGTAACACGCAGAGCTACTCCAGTGGAGTGTACTTGCGATGCTTCACTTTCACACCATATACACCTCAGGAATCTACCTGACGGAAATAAGTGTATTTTTCAATTCTTTCCTGAAGCAGGCCTAGTTCTGAGTCAGACTAAGAGAAGTCGGAAGTTTGTTCCACCTCTTGCCTGCCAAAACAATGAAGGAACACCATCCCAACCTTGCCAAGCAAAACTTAAGAATCTTTCAAGCAAAGCAGTGGCAGAGCGAAGAGGTCTCTGAGGATTATAGTGGGGGATTCTCCTAATCAAATATCTAGGTCCAAGCATGTAGAAACCATGATGGTCAATAGTAAAAACTTCAAATAAAATTCTCTTCTTGATGGATACCCAATGCAATTTCCTTCACTTAGACGAGACTGTGTGTCCCCTGGATAAGCTCAGAATTAGGCTGAGGTGCACCGTTTTGAATTATCTGCTGTTTCCTGATCTAGTAATTGAGCATTCCGATTTAAAGGTCATTAAAGTAGTCTAGCCTAGATGTTATTGATGCGTGAACTACTGTTCGCCTGGCGTGAGCTAGTAACAGGGCTATAAATGTCCTGATTGATCATTGCAGACCAAAATAGATCCAGGCTACTCACCCAATCTGGGATTCCATTGAGAGCTTATCATCCATCTTTACTCCTAGATTCTCTGCTACTGCCATGGAAGGGAGAAAAGATGGAATATACTCCGGCCAACTCAAGTTGCTCCCGAGGCTACTGGCCTTCCCAAACAAGAGAATCTCTGTTTTGTCCACATTGCACTGAAGATAGCTCTTATGCATACAAGTCAGGACATCTTTCAGACACACGATAAAAGAAGAAATTTGGTGGGAAGCCGAATGATCGAATGTGAGGAGTAATTGTGTCAAAGGCCACAGATAGCTGTAAGAAAATGAGGGCAGTGCTTTTCCTCTCATCAAGTGCAAATTTAATGGCTTCCATAACTTCCAGGATGGGTGATTCAGTAGTGTGCTGTGGTCGAAACCCTGATTATGTAGCGTCAGCGTTGCCTTCTAGCTAATACAGTGCCTATCTTGTCCACATTGTCATAGAATAACTGGTCTGTTTTTAGTAGTGAAATCTTATCCCGGTTAAATCTGTGAGCTCTAAGCTTTCCCTGTCTTTATCAGGCTACAAGACCAACCCCTACATCTATGGGAACCCAGGTAGACCACAATCTTAAGGCAACAATAGTGCTCATGGGTATCATTTACAAAAATATATTGCGTAATAGGTGGCTGAATAACTTCATGAAGAAATCCTACTTTTCAAGTAACACAGAAGTGGCTTCAGTCAAAGTGATAAGTATTTTTTTAGGGGAACATCCTTTTCAACGCAACTTTCACACGCATGCCTTTACATCGCAAGCCTTACAACGCATGCCATTACAACGCATTGCGCTGGGGGGCGCTCTAGGATAGGGAATAGATTTCATTTACTATCCAACACCTTCCCTACTATCCACGGGGACTGGAGTTGGAATAGTAAATTAAACTATTCACTATCCAGCACCCCTCAACACTATGCGTTGTAACAGCATGCGTTGTAAAACCTGCGATGTAAAAGCATGCAATGTAAAAGCATGCGTTGTAATGTCATACGTCAATTTTTTTATAAACTGAAGTTAATCGTACTTAAGGACATAAAGCTAGAGCTCAGTGCAATGTGTTATTAGTACCAATGCTACAACAAACAGTTACAAGGCTCATGGCTAATGTAATAGTAACATGCAACAGAACTAAAATTATTCCATAATATCAGTACACAGTGTCATTGGTTGTCTGTTACTTGAGCGTGTTGACGGCATTTCGACCCTTAAATGAGATACAAAGGTCTCAGAGAAACTTTGCTCTCCGACACTAAAAAAATGGCAGAACAAATTTACTTTGAGTGATTTGTTGTCAATCCATTCAGCCGTTTTTGAGAAATTAGCATTGAAAGAAGTGCTCAGTTTAGTCATGAAGGGGTTAAAAAGTTCAGCATATCTGGACTGTTGGTAGCCATATATGCTCTGATTGACCAATTTAAATTGGACTAATCAATCCTGATTGGCTTTCCAGAACATGAATTGTCTGTTTTGATAGCCATTACAAGACTCAGGGACATAGTTCCTGCCTCCTGAAAATGAATTAAAAAAATGTAAGGAGGCAGTTTGAGCACACCATAAATCCCAGGGGCAAATCGGTGTCCGGTCCCAAAAGGGGCCCCTTTCAATTTGATGGCCACAACAAGGGCAACATGTTGTGGCAGGCATTACATGACTCAAGGGCATGATCTTTAGTGAAATGTATTATAGTGAATGCCAGGTTTTGAGAGTCTCATTCTAAGTAAAGGGTAATAACCGATTTACATCATTGGTAGTGTTATATAATTGGTTGTGTTTTTGCCCTTATAAAAATGCTGACGCTCTCTGCTGGGATATTATGAGCTATGTTTGATAGAAAACAGTTTTCTCTTATTATGTTCTCATCGAGATTATGGAAGGTCCTTCAGAAGCTAAAATGCGAGAAATTATTCTGTATGGTCACACTACCTTCTTCAGCCATGTTACAATAAAGTCTGTTATTCTGAGCAAAATATGTACTTGCAACAGCAGAAGCCAGTCAGTTGATATCCCGTTGTTCTACTGCAGCTTCATCACAGTGTTCTAATGAACAACTAGATTTAATATCCCAGTGTTCTGCTGCAGCTTCATCACAGATTTTTAAATGAACAACTAGACCACTAACGGTCTGTATTAATGGCAAAAATCAGCCTTTTTAGCCATACTTAAAGCAAGTTTGACCTAGGGCTTAGCCTGTGACGAGGGACTGCACACACCCCTCCACGCGTGGCCAAACTGCACTATGCTCAGGTTTTGGACATACTCGGATGAGGTTGTTTACACGACCTGGAGTCAGACCAGACCCTGCATCCGACATACAGTAAGGGATCAGTGGTGGACTTTCCCTATGTTCAAATCTTGCGCCCAAGCCTCTGCTTGTTGCCAACCCCCGGTGTGCATGGTCATGTCTTGCCACCAGCCCTCTATAACCACCTAGCACCCTATTTGCTCAGCCTTAAGCACTTCACAGTAAAGGATAACAAAAAAGTATTTATCTCCACTGCACCCATCCAACCAACGATTTAGCTTGTTGTAATAGTCCTCATTCACAAAGCCTATAGCTCGCTGTTCGAATCATTGGTGGATCTCGATGGTAATTTCAACAATGCTATGCTTAAATATAATCATAGATATAATATATCATGTCATGATTGGTGTAATATGTGAGGTCATAAGCAGTGCATGGTGGGGAGCAAGTTATAGTTAGTACACTAAACTATAACTGGCATATTTCAGTGTTTTTTTTAATGTTAGCTCATGTCTCATTCCAACACCTAACTATAACCTCACTTTAACTGTTGCGTCTATTTCAGCAAGCTTTTCCAGGTTCAGGAGAAAGTGATTTTTAGTGTTTAGGGATGGGAGGTGTTGAGTGGTAGAAAAAGGTTTTATGGTTCAGGGGTGAGTAGATTATTTGGGGTAGTGAGGAGATTGTAGGGTTTATGGTTGGGTAATGTATAGAGGTAGTAAGAGGTTTTTATTGTTCAGGGATAGGTAGTATATAATGTTTTTTTGGGGGGTTCGGGGATGGGTAGTATACAGGGGTAGTAAGGGGTTTTTCGATTTGAGGAATTTGTACTGTAAAGGGGGAGTAAGAATTTTTAGGGTTTAAGAATGAGGGGCAGTAGGGCTATTTTAGAGTTTAGGTATATGTAGTAGTTATCAAGGGTAGTTGGATTTTTTAATACATGTACACACGTGTTTGTATATGTAGATGTATGACATTTCTTGTAATGCATTGTAATGTAATGTGTGGTTGTGGTTTGCATTTTAATGGTAAATATCATTATGCTGAATAAAAAGAATGTGGAGTAAGTGTAGTCATTGCTGTGCATTCCTGGTAATTGTGATACCTGATGTTTGAGTATGGTGTGCAGCCTATATTCCTTTCAGAATCCACTTTGTCAGCCTCGTGCGCTGCGGGATAGTGGGTCAAGCCTGATTTTTTTTTGTTTAAATTTTTTTTATTAGGGTTTTACAATACAGGTTATCCTTTGAAACTTCAGCAGTAGCCCATTTAAACAAACATTTTCGAGTATTTGAATATCATGTACAGTTACAAGGTTTATGATGTCATCATAGGTCTAGCCCATTGGGTGGGTTATCTGACTGTAGGTCAGGTGGCTAGTCTCGCCTTATGTTGGTATGGTCTGTTGTGTCTGATTTGGTGTGTAGCTCAAGGGGGGGATGTTGGTATGTCGCCCTCTTCTCTATCCTTGTATATTGGCCTCTTTATGACACTTGAACGTCTTCTCTATCGAATATGGTCGGAATCGGAACTGCCGAGGAGGAGAACACAACTGTGATAGGGAAATTGGGTGGGGGGATGCGCGAAGTGAACGAGGTGTTCCGCTGTGTTATCTTATGATATGACTGGTTACAATTTGGCTGGTCTGTGCTATGGAGTAAGTGGGGGGGGGGGACTCTGTCATAAGAGTGGGCAAGAACCCGTCAGGTACGCTCCGGGTGTGCCATCTGTCATGTGTGTCTTGACGTTATGCAGTGGTGGTTGGTATTTGCCTTACGGGATACAGGAGTGGAGTTTGGGGTGGGGGCTGCAAGGCTTCAGGCATTTCTCCCCCGCTGTCTCCAGTGTAAATTGGAATAGCAACTGCACCCATTCCATGGATACAGGATGTTTGCGTGTTCCCTTCTCTTCCTCTTCCCTTAGAGTCTCTTCTTCCTCTGCCCCCCATTTTTTCATCACCCCCACCCAAGCTGCTCCCGGGCGTCCTGCGGGGGCTCGCCAGTGCATGGCTATGCCTCTTTTTGTGAGGAGAATAGCTAGGGATGCAAGCGCCATTGTAGTTTTTCTGACTTTTCTTGCAGAGTGGGTCAGGCCTGATGATGCATTAAGCCCGTTGTAGGCAGCTGCCGTATAGACTTATCGCACATGGCACAAGAAATCATCAAATTTCTATAAATGATCTAAAATGTCCGTTATGCCATGCATCATTTTACCTGCCACTCTGAAAAATCTTGCACTGGGACCCCTCTAACTAACGCTAGGTTCCAGCTTGGACAGAGGAGAGTCTTTTGGATGTCAGGGGACAGGTGATTGGGAGATGACCAGGGCATAAGAAAGCAGTGCATTTGAGAACAGAGAGGCAAAGGTGGGGTTGAAAGTGCAGGGACAAGACTAGCGGTAAATGGAAGTGACAAAATTAGCAAAGGGGGAGAGGCAGAGTGCTCCAAGTGAGATACATATGGAACGAGACACGTACGGGGTATTGATGCAGGTGATGGGGGAAGGAAGGGACATGGGTAAGGGAACAGCTGAAGGCTAAAATAAATTTAAACAATAAAAGAACCCATCCTAAATCCTACGTAATGGTGCTTGTAGGAGTTCCTACTAAATATTTTTACTCTTGGATCCTAATAAGTCTGTGAAAGCCATATGTCCACACAAGGTAACATTAGATAGTTAATCTAAATAGAATTATTTGACATTGTCAGGCGTATACTGGAACTTTATCATGAGTCAAGCCAATTTGAATCAACATTGGACATAACTTGTCTAGGTAGAGGCAGGAGAATGAAGGTGTCATTCTCAGGCATGGTTTTATGAGGAGAGTAAATGGATCTGAACCTTAGAAAACAAACTAAAAACCACCTAGACACTACTGCACTTTTCTTGATAGAAACGGGTATGGTGGCTTAGTGGAAGAATGCGCGCACTGTAGGCACCAGTGTTTGACTTCATGGTCACAGGTTCAAATCCCGGTGTGTCCCCTCAGCCTTTCATCTTCTGAGGTCAATAAAATGAGTACCATTAAGTTGGATTACAATAAACATCTGTTATTCTATTTGTGGTGAACGTCTGCTTTACAAATACAGATGTTATGTTTGGTGTGGTAGATGGCCAACCTGAAGAGATAGGAAGACAGATGTCCCAAAATCACTATTGCCTCTCCAGAAGGCAAATGCCATAGACTGGGAACTTAATACTCTAATATCGAATTGAAGCTATCGTAAGAAAACCACTCTCATCCAAATCATGCTCTGTGCTTTGTTAATGCTGTGGTAAGCACTGGAGTGTGCCTTGTAGCAGTATGCAATATTTGACTAATTTGCTTTCACTGAATTACGCCAAGTTGCGTGAAAACTATATGAAATTTGTGTAAAAGTGTCAAATACAAATCGTTCATTTAGTGCTATATTTTAGCACGAAATGCATTCTCTCGTCAATTTTTAACACAAAGTTCGTATTTTACTCTAAAAATCTAGTGTGGCAAACACAAGTACTGTAAAACATACCACTTGCGGTCCGGTTGCTAGCATTGTTTCTGTGCAATAATTTTACAGCAAACAGCAGTGTAATTACACAACATGGTGTTTTGGTGCCATTTTGGGAATTTTATTTAACAAGCATAATGCAAAACTCTAAAAATTACAAGAATTTCACAGCCCAAATTTGAATTTTTGCCCTGGGCTTGTGCCAACCCGCCCTCCCTTTCTTGGGTGGATTATCTGTGGTTTCCTTAAATCACCCCAAAGACCATTCTGAATCAATCCCATCCTACCAGACCACAAGGAGAAAGAAGGGGATGTCCTGGTAGATTTGTTGGTTGCAGTGAGTGGGCCAGAAGTAAACTATCAATATAGAACGAGAATAGCGAGTTTTACATCAATTTGCACCAAAATATTGCATCCAGGATATCAACTTTCAAAATATAACTAAGGTATGTATACATAAGAATAAATGTACTCGTCTTAACTCCATTTATATGTCATTCGACAGCATCTGCAAGGTATGTAGATGGGGTGTTAAGTGTAGTAAACCTATAGTTACATATAGATAGGTTCTAGCACAATATGTTGGTTGTCGATATTCTGGTTGTGATATTTTTGTACCATTCTATTTTGGTGCTCAATATTCTGACATACAACCTAGAAATTCTGGGTTGTCTGTATCACAACCCACACAGACTTTTAAAAGTCCTGCACCAATCTCACACAGTGTCTGAGGCGAATGCTGGCTTCACCTCGAGAATTCAGAGGGATCAGTACGGACTGCCTTCACCACTAGATAAACCGTAGAACAGATTTGCAAGTGTCCTGGTGTTTGGGTGCTCCTCGGATGGAGGTGGCAGGAGTAGAACTACATATTTTCTTAAATTCTTTACCCTGGACTCTAAATACATACAACAAACATTCCAGCGCCAAGAGCCGACTTTTGTAAAGTGCGCTATATACATGCAATCCATCATGTCACAGGTGTTTGACTTACATGTTCAGATTCTGCCAGTAGTAGAGGCGAAGCTTCACAAACTGGCGGGCAGCCACACTCTCCTTCCACCTGCATGTTGTCTGATTTCGGTAGTTATTGTAGCATTGCAAGGTGTCCAGCGGTGATGACCGCCCTGTAAGAGTGCACAATACAAAGAGATGGGAGATCATGGTAAACTAGTGAGGAAACTAAATGGATTTGTGTGTCAGTTGCTGACTTGTGCATGTGAGTATGTGCTTGTGCATGCATGTATTCCTCAGGTCAAGAACTAAGTCCCGGGTGGACCAAATTCCAAAATTGAAAAAAGTTGATGGAAAGATTGCTATTGATTTGCAGTGTTAGTAACACTATTTTTTCGCCGTTCTGGGAAGCCACTGGTAAGGTAGCAAACCCTGTAAATGGCGAACATTATTACTGCTTTAGTAAGTAGGAATTGGGTAAGTAGAGAGGTTTAAATGAAGAATGGAGAAAGAATTGAGATGCTGTCAAACTACATGTAAAAGGTGTACAGGAAACTGAGGGGCAGCATGAAAGTTGCTGGGGAAAGACCTACCTTGATGATCCTGTTTTCCATTGGCAAAGCCAAGCAGCAGGAAAAGTGTCATCCAATGGCTAGAGTGCCTCCTCATGCCGAGCATCATGGTCTGCCTTGCCTTGATGCCCACTGGGCGCCACACGTCCTGTTGTCACTGCGGGCTGCCCTGTCGACAAAGAAGAGAAGAGAAAAGGACCTTGGGGGGAGATGTGGGCCCTTGGATGTGGGTGTTCAATAGACCTCCCCGCACAGCCAAACCATGGCAGCAGAAAAGTAGTGTTCTGCTCTGCGTTGCACTCGCTGAGGGTGGATATGCCTGGCTCCAGGCGTCCTCTCTGGATGATGTGTCAGTCTATGTAAAGCCTCTTGCCGTCTCTTCTCATCCTGTGGTGTGTCTTTGTCTCATACTCTTCCTCTCTGGGGCAATCAGTTTCTCACTTACAGCCTGTCTACGTATGTGAATGTTGGAGAGCGTGCGTGGGTCGCTGGGTGAGTTGTTGATGTACATCTGCTTTTTGCTCTCTCTTGCGCACTCTCGCATTCTGAAAGGGTGTGCTGCTTTCCACTTCCTTTCCCCACAAAGGAGCTGATTCACTTCCACAAAAATGTTCCAGCTACTTGTATCGCTTTTCTTAGTACTCGGTGATGAAACAGTTACGAGGAGAAGACGCGTTTATCAGTCAGTTGCACTTCTCTTTTTTAGTGGCTTTGTTTATGTCAGTGTCTATTGGGTTCTGAGCGTCTGTACAGTTTGCTGTATTGTGCGCACTTTTGTAGGTACTTGTCTGTCGTGTTCGTGAGTCTGTGTGTTTCTGTGTATTTAATTAGTGGTAGTGTACATGTGTCTGTGAGCATCCTTTTCTGTCTGTGCATTTATGTCTCTAAGCTCACTTAACACTGTTGTATGTTTTATGCCAACTTGGGTGGTTTAAGTTTCTGTAAATATTCTAAAGCATGTGTTCTCAGTGTGTAAGTGGCTGTTTCCTAGTGTATGCTAGGATGTATCTAGCTGATTGCGTGCAAGGCTGTGGCCTATACTAGTAATAAACTCTGAGCCCCTCGCCCATAATGTAACCTCTTGTCTGTGCTTAATTTGTGCTGGTCGTTCCAGGTGATGAAATATCACCGACAGTCATTTGTCCGTACCTTACCTTTAATCTCGTGATCAGATTTTGACCAAGAGAAAGAAGTGTAAGGAAGGGGGGGGGGCAGGGAGTGTCGGTGGTGGGAAAAGATGCATACATTGAAATCAAGACATGCCAGTCTTGTAATCTGTTTCCTTAGCGTTCGGTACCTTGGAACATCTTTGGACCACTACACTCATTTGTTTAGGATTTTTTTTAATAAACAACAAAAGGTACCAGAGGGTCTCAGGTAAATGTGCCCATAAACAAAGAGAACCAACCAAGGACTCACCCTTGCCCCCAGGTTATGTCACAGAGAGCTCTCCATGGATGAGGAAAAATACCCATCAGTCACCATTCGGATCCGCCCTTCATCATTTGGGGTTTTATCCGTACCACCCGTCAGAGATTATTAGTACTCTCCTAGGAGGTCAACCCGGTGGTAGGGGGTATCCTCAATGAGTATAAGAGACGACAGTGTGGTATACCACTCGATGTAGGTGAGTGGCAGAAAAAGTGGGACTGGGGTGTGCAGTGCAAAAGAAGGTGTAAAAGGAAAAAACCAAGAAAAGTGAGTTTAAAATTGGTTTAGAAAAAGCACCATACAAAGATTTATTCCAGTTGTGCTTAACATACCAATGTTAAAAACAGTGCACCCGCAGACTATCTGTTTATGTAGACAGCCTCAGGTCAATATGGTCGACTAGTTTCAGCAAATAAAGGACTATTTTTGTCATTGCTTTCTTCAGGACCAGAATTAAAATAGATGCTACTACACCAGGTGAAAACAGTAAATCACAAGTAAAAAGTAACACCAAAGAAACATGAACAAGTGCACACGGTCACCTGTATGCTTCCGGTGAAGGCCAGGACGCCGGCCAGGAGTACCGACGGTTAGAGCGGTGCTTCATTTTCCCCTGAGCCTCTGCCAGGTGGGGTGAGGCCAGCCAACCTTACAGATTGAGTGATTTGCACAGACTGTAAGGGCACCGGAAGCCTACAGGTGACCGTGTGCACTTGTTCATGTTTCTTTGGTGTCACTTTTTACTTGTGAATTACTTTTTTCACCTGGTGTAGTAGCATCTATTTTAATTCTGGTCCTGAAGAAAGCAATGACAAAAATAGTCCTTTATTTGCTGAAACTAGTCGACCATATTGACCTGAGGCTGTCTACATAAACAGATAGTCTGCGGGTGCACTGTTTTTAACATTGGTATGTTAAGCACAACTGGAATAAATCTTTGTATGGTGCTTTTTCTAAACCAATTTTAAACTCACTTTTCTTGGTTTTTTCCTTTTACACCTTCTTTTGCACTGCACACCCCAGTCCCACTTTTTCTGCCACTCACCTACATCGAGTGGTATACCACACTGTCGTCTCTTATACTCATTGAGGATACCCCCTACCACCGGGTTGACCTCCTAGGAGAGTACTAATAATCTCTGACGGGTGGTACGGATAAAACCCCAAATGATGAAGGGCGGATCCGAATGGTGACTGATGGGTATTTTTCCTCATCCATGGAGAGCTCTCTGTGACATAACCTGGGGGCAAGGGTGAGTCCTTGGTTGGTTCTCTTTGTTTATGGGCACATTTACCTGAGACCCTCTGGTACCTTTTGTTGTTTATTGGTTCTGCTGGGGATAGTACCCAGAGCTTGGTCTTTAAACTTCCCCTAGGTCCTCCTCCACCGTTTTGTTTTTGTTGTAGGATTTTTTTTAAACACATTAGGCCCTGCTGCTGTCTGTACTGCATATACATGTTCAATACCACTGTAAGGCTCCATACTTCCCAATCTCGTTTTTCCACTTTTCTTTTTATTGAGTGTAATATTTCGTCAAATGTGCACCAGTGCCCAGGAGATGTGAGAGCACTCCACTGCAAGAACAATATGGAGAAAGTATGTCCCACGCCAGAGCATCGAAGTACAGCGCACACGTCACGATAGGCAGGATAGTTCTTAAATATTGTCCTTTCAAGGACAAGTAGAGATGCACAGTTTTGAGTCCTCACAGTAACGATATAGGTGCACGAAGGAGGAAAATGTATAAAGAGCACTATACACGCAAGGTAACATCTTTCCTCGCATTGGTAAATTCTTGTCTACTTGCCTAAAAAAATTAGCTGACATGGGAAATAGAATTATTTATTCAAGGAGGAGTGAACTCTGCTCATCTGGAAATGTAGCACTCACTGTGACTAATATTGCTTCCAGGCTCTCTTTCAAAGGGCCAGTAACCTGATTAGATTAGTCTATTTTAAAATTATGGCTCATGTTTTTTGTGTAACAATGATTTATGTTTTCATCTTATGATTTAATGTTTTATTATCTATTCAATGGCTTCAAATATGTGAACAGTAGAGTTATTCTACAAGTGTACAAAGTTATGTGCATGAAACTGAGAAAGTTGCATATATGTACGGTACGTGAGATATGAGATGTTATGTGCAGGAATTAAACGTATATTTGTGTGTACGGAGCAGGAGATGTGTAGTACACAAGCTGATGTGCAGCGTGTCATACACTATTTTATAACCATTGTTGAGTGTTTCTCGAAAGGTAACGCCTGGAGTGGATCATCAGGCATCATCTCTCCCTTAACATTGGTAATCAATGAAATATTACACTCAGAGGATCTGCATGTATCTTTCATACCATACTGTGTTTCCATGTTCAGTTATTAATTATATACTGTGACAATAACAACTTTAACCTCAAGTAATGATGTCACAAAAGAACACTTGTTGGTATACTTTTCCAAATCCCATGTTATTTGGCCACATATGCTCTAACTGTCTCTAACTGTCATTGCATAAACATTGGTATGCACAACTGACTGAGAAACAATTGTTACATATGGTGTCAGTTATGGTATTCAGCATAGCATAAACAGACGATGTAGGATTATAGACCATAAAAACCCACCGCATCCAGCAGGATAGCTTTAAGAGGACAGGAATGACATGGACAATAAATCCGATAATTGGATAGTGACAAGGATGGTGACATTAGAACACATGCTGTGATGTGGGGTCACTTGTTAAGATGTATGAAAGAAGGATGGGGTAACATTTTAAGGTTCTGGTGATACTTTCGCCATGTTCAATACATGCCTGATGATAAGACTCATGACAGCAATAATAGCACGTATGTTCCAATCCACAAAGTATTTATGGATCAATAACAAAGGAGCAATAGAAATTGTTACAACAGTTCTTAAGGTGGGCCCCGCCTCCTCACCTCTATCATAGACGAGTACTCGCACACTCCTGCCAACACCACATGGTAGATGAACTAAAATACTACCTAATGTGTGTTCTCCTAGTATACTGGTCCTCTGCGCTTAGTTTTCACCCCTGACTGATATGCATATGTCTATGTCACATAGCAAGCGTTCATTCTTTGTCAACTAGTGTTTAGCACGTTCACAGTGCAAGCCAGCACATCATTTTCCCTTCACTGCACAATATTTGTACCCCTGTGCTTTCATTTCTCATTCCTTAGTATGTACCGCCTGGCTAGAAACACAACAGCACTTGCTAGGACACTGCAAATAGACACTGAGATACACATGCTTTGAAAGATTTCTAAAACACCCAAGGTGCATACAGCCTTAAGTGAGCTTGGAAACACAGTGGCTTAGATAAACAAAGTGCTCACAAACCCATGCACCCAACCACGTGCAAACATTTACAAACAGACTCACGAAGAAGCGCACATTAAAAGCAAACTATACACACACTCAGACCCCATTACACACAGACACTAAAACAGAGAAGTGCAACTGACTTACAAACACTTTCTTTTCCTCTCACTGTTTCATCAGTAACTACTAATAAACGAGATACAAGTGTGTGGAAGGGAATGCGTTTCTGCTTGATATGTTCTCCATTACACAGCATTTGTGCCTCTGGGCCTTAACATTTGTTCCCCATTACATAGCATTTGCCCCCCCCCCCAGTGCACAGTTTACTTTCGTCCTCTAGCACTTAGCATTTGCCTCCAGGGTGTTACATTTGTTCCCCCTTACATATTATTTCTCCCTCAGTGCACAGTATTTGTACCCACGGGCTTTCATCCTCTGGTGCCTAGCGTGTTCCTCCGGTGCTTAACATTTGTTTAGCATGTGTCCCCTAGTGCACAGTATTTGTACCCTAGGGCTTTCATCCTCTAGTGCTTAGCATGTGCCTCTGGGTGTTACATTTGTCCCCCATTACATAACATTTATCCCCAGTGCACAGTATTTGTACCCCAGTGCTTTGATCCTCTAGTGCTTAGCATCTGCCACCGGGGCATTTCATTTGTTTCGCATTGCACAGCATTTTACCCCTTGAACAACAGTATGTGTACCCCAGTGCTTTCATCATCTAGTGCTTAGAATCTGCCACTGGGGCATTCATTTGTTCTCCATTACAAAGCCTTTTGTCCCATAGTGCACAATATTTGCGCCCCAGGGCTTTTATCATCTAGTGCTTAGTATGTGCCACTGGGGAGTTACATTTGTTTTGCATTACAAAGTAAACGCCCCCCCCCCTGCCCCACCTCCAGTGCACAGTATTTGTACCCTAGGGCTTTCATCCTGTAGAGTCTAGCGCTTAGTCTGTGCCTCTGGGGCGTTACGTTTGTCCCCCATCACAAAGCAATCCCCCCTCCCCCCCCCCCTCCCCAAGTGCACAGTATTTGTACCCTAGACCTTTCATCCTCTAGTGCTTAGCGTGTGCCTGCAGGGCATTACATGTGTCCCCCATTACATAGCATATGTCCCCCACTGCACAGTATTTGTACCCTGGGGCTTTCATCCTCTAGTGCTTAGCATGTGAGTCCGGGACGTTACATTTGTCCTCCATTACATAGCATGTGTCCCCCACTGCACAGTATTTGTACCCTGGGGCTTTCATCCTCTAGTGCTTAGCATGTGAGTCCGGGACGTTACATTTGTCCCCCATTACATAGCATTTGCCCGCACCTGTTGAGTATGACTCGGTGGTTATCACTTGCCCCTATACTTTCAAATTCGTAAAAACGCAACGCCTTGTGTTCCCCGTGGCTCAGCAATTGCCCCAACTTCTACCATTTGCACCCCCTCCCCCAGTGAATAGGAGTTGTCTCCTTGCGCTTAGCCCCCCCCCCACATGTTTAGCATCGATCCCCCGTTGCTTAGCATGTCACCCGCTATTAATAGGCATTCCTCAGTGCCACATACCCGCCGTTTACTCATAATTTCTTTCGCCCAGTTACTGGTTGTAAAGAACAGAAGATCAGGTAGCCGAGGTAGATAAGTTGTTAGATGGTATTTTATTCAGGTTTAAGTAATCAAATGGAGAACCCCACCAGGAGCAGTATGATCTCTGCTCAGCCCGTACTGCAACTCATACTGCAATTGACATTCATCCAACATTCAAACATTCCACATTCTATACCCACACGCACAGGCTGAGCAGTACACTGCACTGGTACTTCTTGTCACATGCTAAGCGTGTCACCCAATGCTGTTTGTCCCCCCAGTGCTAAACATTTTACTGCCCCGTCCCTCTTACAAAGCACCCCCCACCGGGAATTTCCCGGTGGCGGCGCAGTGCATTTAGTGGCAGTGGCGGGGGTGGGGTTTCTCACATACCAGCTCCCATTTTCATGGGACCCATGTTTCACCTTCAGCCTTCCCTTCCATTTACCACAAGAAAGGTAAACACCGTTTGGAACTTACCGCAACAAGGTAGGTGCCAATAAAATGATCTCCCCCACCAACGAACCCGGTCAACCTACAAGTGGCGACGAGGTACGGCTGAGAGAGAGTTCAGGAAAGCAGAAGTCCGAAGCATCGAGATAATCAGTGTTACACCCGCCTCTATCCTCCTTGGTAGAAGTCCCCGCCCAATAATATTCTCGGAGTCTACACCTAAGACTAGAGGCAAGGGACCCAGGACTCGCCGCAAGGATGGAAGCACCACCCTCCAAGCAAAACGCGCACAACACGGCTTCTCCCTAGTTTTGGCCAACAGCCATTAGCAAGATACGAGCCATTCTTGGCCCCAAGCCATTTCTGGTGACAATTCTTTTTTGATTAAAGAGCTGCAATTTTCAGTGAGCCTTTCTTGTCCAGAAAGGATTCCTGGCAGCAAAAGAGTCTTCTTTCCCAGCAATGAGACCTTCCTGTGAACAATTCCGTTAACCAAGAGTTGCTACTGAGGAGTGTTCCTTGGCAAGGAGCCATTCTTAGTGAGAATTGGCCTCTTGAGGTCAGATTTTAGTAGCGGGAAATTGTTCATGTTGACAAAATGCTATTGGAGATTAGCTCATGCCTGCAACAAATTGTTCATGGTGAATAGTAATTCTTGTTAAAAAAACATTACCACCCTCTACTACCTGACAGTGGTGACAAATGATTCTCAGAAGAGATATTTTTGGCAGAAGGGCGGTTTTTAGCATCAAACATTTCGAGTGACAAGTGATTCTTGTCGAATAGCTTTTACCAGGCACGAGATTTTTTCGACAACAAGGCATTACCAATGATGAAACATTTATGGTAATAAGGTATTCTGATGAATACTTCAAAACACAGATTCCACAGATTCCTCACCTCTAGAATATCCCCAGATGCCGGGCTGGATTTGGAACTATTAAACAGCATTGCTCCAGAGTGTAGGTAAGTGGCTCTGTACAGCACCACCTTGACTTTGTTGTTACGTTCTGAAGTGACGATGGAGCCGCATATGTGTCCATCCCTGTGAGATGACGTCAGTTTTCTTCTTTCTGGGCCTTTGTATGTGGATCCAGAGCTCGCTCCTAACTTTTCCTTGTCAATTAATTCGTTTTTTCTATAAAATTATTTTTCCAGTATGCAAGGGAACTATGTCCCCTACTAACAAAACAGGGTTTAAGTCTTGTAGTGACAGCCGCAAGCAAATGTCTGTGCCGGTTCCCTCGAGGTGGTGTTTGGGTTTAGTGCACAACTACAAGTCCTATGAGGGGTGTGCTATTATGAGCCCAAAGGTGATCTGGGTAAGTCAAGTCAAGCCGTACATTGCTGGACACCGAAAGAGGTCTCTTAAGTCCCACTTTAAGTCGAGGGCGCAGACCCCTTCTGCTCTCTAGGCTGTTACTGTGACAGTTCGCAACACACACCTTTATCTTCCAGTAAGTCGAAGCGGAAGCACAAGAAGGCCAAATGGGTTTCCTCCCATTCCCGGCACTCTCAGACTGAGAAGGTGTAACTGGCTACAGGACATGCCAGTTTCAGCTTGCAGGGGTTCTGACACAGGAGACAGGCCAGTAGGGCTGGGGACGAAGCAGTTGTCGTCATCCTCTTCTTCTGCAGCACTGCTCTTCGGTCCTTCTCCTTCTTGTAGAGTCAAATCTTGTTTCCGGGTTCAGGGCTGCCCCTCAAACACTATATTTAGGGGGCGTTTTATGGGTCTCGAGGTAGTAGCCAATGTGCTACTGTCCTTAGGGTGACCACACCTTTAGGGTGCTTACCCCATGTGGGGGGTGGGCACCATCCCTATCCGTGATTGGAGGGTGCCCGCCATCTGCAAGATGGCAGGCACTGAAGAGTGGGATTCACCTCGCCTATTTCCATAGTCCGAAGTCATACTTATGCACCTGGCCCCCATCCAATCTGACTCCGACAAAATCATACCTTTTCATCAGAGCCACAACCCAGCACTCATGCAACTTTTCAGTTCAGATGCTGATGAGCCAGCCATCCTTTGGAGATGACAATGGAGATATGGGCAGGGATGCCCGCCACCCCTTCCACCACCAATCCCAATGGGAGGAGACAGACACAGTTTGAACTTTTGGAAGGCAGGGGGGGCCTCACGACCCCCCGGCCATATTTATTAAAATATGAAACAAAATTTAAAACTTTAAATTAAAACGTTTCATGTATCTTGTACAAATTCGACTTCCATTACATTTGATGAAGACAGGTATTCAGGCTAACATTAACAAATCTCTAATACAAAGATTTCCTAACCGAGTCTAACATCATGACATAATGCATTGCATACGAATTTGTACATCCTAACGTTAGGGGCCAATGGCAAGGTCTTAACCGGTGTCAGGTCCCAATCACCAAATCCCGCCCTCACGTGTGAGTGGCGCATGCGCAGAGGACTTTACCCTCGTAGCCAACTGTAACTTCCCTTGTCGTGGGGGCCCCCTTTCAATCGACGCCATCTTCAGGTCGTCCGAGTTCCCGTGCGAGGTATCCGTAAGAAGGACAGTGTAGACTCCCCCCCCCCCTTTCCCCGCACTCTCTTCCACCGGAGCGGATATCCGGCCCCCGGGAAATTCTGGGGAGGGGCCTATGGCCGTCTCCCCCTGGGCGACCCATCCGTAATGGGTGCCGCCCCCCGTGGGAGGGGCCAATGGCCGCCTCCCCCGGGCGCTCCCATCCATAATGGGTGGCGCCCCCCCTATGGACCTTGAAATCACTGCTCACCGATCATGACCTTACCGCCCGACCGAAGGCTAAATAAATACGACAGTTACCTACTAGGGAGAAAAACCTATGCTTACTCTTAAAGTACAGCTCGATATATATCCAATAACTTTAACATTGCTACAAAGGAAGAAAGGTCCTATAGCACAGAACGTTCTTTATTGCATACATTCCTTAACATTTCTACAAAGGAGAAAAGGCCTATAAGCAAGTATTCAGTTACATGCATACTCTTGGCATCGACTTAAGATGAAGGCAACGATTCCCTCAAGACATGTTTTATTACAATCAAATTGCAACTTAGAACTTTGTTTACTCCCAAATTTTTGCAACAGGGGCTGGTGGGTGGGTCAAAAAACTGCAGCTTGTTCCCTTGAGGGCTCACGAGCGACGAGTGGTGCAGCCTTCAGAGCGCAGGAACAAGAGGACGCTTCCCTGGATTCCCGCGCCTTTTATCCAGCAGCGGGAAGGCGGGGCCGCGACCCCATCCCGCCCATAGGTGCACGGACTTCCGGGCGGGTGTTTAGGACAACCTTTTTAGGCGGTGGGGGCGTGCTCCGACCACGCCACTATGGTCATACCGGCCGGGACACGCCCCCCGCCCGCAACGGTTTCCCGGGGGATCGGGGCACCCAGCCATACGTTCGGGGTGACCGAGTGGTCTCCCCTTTCCATATGGGCAGGGATGCCCGCCACCCCTTCCACCACCAATCCCAATGGGAGGAGACAGACACAAATTGAACTTTTGAAAGGCAGGGGGGCATCACGAACCCCCGGCCGTATTTATCAAAATATGAAACAAAATTTAAAACTTTAAATTAAAACGTTTCATGTATCTTGTACAAATTCAACTTCCATTACATTTGATGAAGACAGGTATTCAGGCTAACCTTAACAAATCTCTAATACAAAGATTTCCTAACCGAGTCTAACATCATGACATAATGCATTGCATACAAATTTGTACATCCTAACGTTAGGGGCCAACGGCAAGGTCTTAACCGGTGTCAGGTCCCTATCACCAAATCCCGCCCTCACGTGTGAGTGGCGCATGCGCAGAGGACTTTACCCTCGTAGCCAACTGTAACTTCCCTTGTCGTGGGGGCCCCCTTTCACTCGATGCCATCTTAAGGTCATCCGAGTTCCCGTGTGAGGTATCCGTAAGAAGGACAGCGTGGACTCCACCCCCCTTTCCCCACACTCTCTTCCGCCGGAGCGGATATCCGGCCCCCGGGAAATTCTGGGCAGGGCCATATAGCCGTCTCCCCCTGGGAGGGGCCTATGGCCGTCTCCCCCTGGGCGACCCATCCGTCATACAAATATCTGGGCGTAATAATCGGGCAGGGCACAAGTCACAAAGAACACAAAATCTCCCTCAAAGCAAAGACCCAGTCCCTGATCTATGCCTACAGATCCTTGCGCAGAAAATTGGACTGCCCTAACCATTCGCATTTGTTAAAAGTTATGGCTGCTCAAATCCAACCAAGTTTGTCATACGGTCTTGTCCCCTGGTGTGGCAAAGATTCACATTTCCAGAACGAATTGCAGTCAAAAATCTATAAAGCAGTTTTTGATTTGCCAAAATGTGCCTCGCCCGCCCAGGTAAGACTTGAATTAGGGCTTCAGGATCTTAAATACAGGGCAATGAGCAACTTTATAAAATTCTGCCACACCCTCCGGTTATCCGAAGTGGACACTCTAAACAGACTCTGCTGGGACGAAGTAAGGTCACAGTACGAGCAAGAAACCCCAAACTCTTGGGGGAGTTACCTCAGTACATCTTTGGCCACTTTGGAACTCCAACCAGGATGGGACAACAAGATGGATCGAGCGTCCTTTAACAAAATTGTGAATGTCGCAAGCAAAAAGAAATCTTTCTTGGAAGATAAATTTGCGCTCACAAAGAGACGGCATGGATGGACAGTCATGAATTCATACAGGTCTTCAAAGCCACAAGCCTACTTATCTGCCCATTTTAGTTCCTTTTTAAAGATGTGCTTTCTAAAGTTCAGGATGGGGGTGCATGTCTCCAAGGATTTATCCCCTTCTTGGTTTACAGATTTTAACTCAGAACGTTGTCGCTTATGCGGATTCCAAAAGGAAACCTTGGCCCATTTGCTGTGCGCATGTCCAGCCATGTTAACCCAAAGGAGACAATACCTAAAGGCGATTTTTATCAACCTGAACATTCGATCTAGCAGACAAGCAGTAATAAGCTGGCTGGAGGGCTCGTCATGCATCTTGTCTTGCCGAGGAGTCAAGTTTATGAGACTAGTCAACAGCTGCTTATTGCAAGCGGATGATCTTTAATCATAATTGCATGTAACACATCCCCATACTTTTAATTTGGTTGGTACATAATTTTAATTTTTTGCTGTAACTTGATCTAAACATAATCTTAGAATGATTTTATAATAACAGAATTTTACACATTTGAAATGTATGGGAGACAGAGAACAGATGTACATTTGCATATATGACACTTCTAGTTGTTTGAGTAGATGAAAATCACTTATTTTATGTAGGGGGGTATTGTGATGATTTTAATTAATCAAGCAATAAACATTAAACTGAAACTGAAACTGGGTGCCGCCCCCCGTGGGAGGGGCCAATGGCCGCCTTCCCCCGGGTGCTCCCATCCATAATGGGTGACGCCCCCCCTAGGGACCTTGAAATCACTGCTCACCGATCATGACCTTACCGCCACAGGCCAGATAGTTGACCGACTATCTGGCCCCCCCACACCTCCTATAGGTCATGTCTCTTCAACCCCACTAGCCAAGCTATCATGTCTCCTATCAATAAGTCATTCCCCACCCTGGACAGGTGTACCCCATCATCAGAATAACAGTGATCGCCCCAGATGCACCCATGAGATATGCTTTGAAGATGAGCAGAGCGAAACAATTTCTCCATTTTATTGTTGACCCTCTTTACCGAATGGTTCAACGCTGTTGTGGACAAATCACCCCGCCATACCCTCCTCGGAATCATGTGAGACCAAGCTATTGTACAACCCGGGAGCGTCTTTGCTAACCAACTAACTGCAGAAAGTATGTGCTCAATTAAAGCTCGTCTGCCCAACCTTACCAAGTCATTGCCCCAATGTGCGCTATGACTACAGATGGCGGTGACCTGTGCCGCCCTAATAATTCTTCCACAAAACTTTGCAGTCGGTCAATACACAGGCCGCCCTTCCCATGGAAGGACACCCGGAAACCATATTCCTCAGATGTGTGGATCGCATCAACTGTCTTGAATATGTCCCCGGCACGCCTCACGTATGAGTGGTCCACGACCCAGACCACTCGTCTTCCATTCCTTGTTCCTGAAGTGGTGGTTAGCTGACACTGGGCCGGTCCCAATTTCCGCCCTGCGTCACAGGCTCGTGAAACTGTAATCCAAACAAAAGACAACAAGCGTGAGTGCACTTCTTCAGTAACTTACAACATGTGCAGCCGCACGTACCGTTTGAAACAAGTCGAAGACCAGCGGCCTAACTGCTTAACATTGTCTGCCTGCAGACCTCGAGCCGTTGCTTCTGTAGCGGCCCCTATCCTGAATGAATGGGTCCCAAAATCAGTCGGGTTCAAGCCCGCCGCTGCAATCGTGATTGCCAGCAACCTCTGAAACTGAAACTTTGTTAACGGGGTGCCGTCCGCATGTCGCAGCAAGGCCCCTCCCCCCACGTTGTCAACCTCTGTTTTAGGTAGGCCGCAACATGCCTCACTGGACAACAGGGACTACCTGGAGCGCGCTGCAACACAATGCTATTCCCCTGGCCCTCCTGATCCGTCTTTGACCTGGCTATCGTGATCAGCAGAGAATCCCCCCTCACTTGCGTGTGATCCCTAGGCAGTCCCCCCTCCGTATCTCTTTTGTTGGCAGCCACTAGTTCACTCACCCGCAGGGCCCCATAGAAAGCCAACGCGAACGCTGCCCGGAATAGTACAACCTCGCTAGGTGAAGAGCATGTCTCCTCCAGTTTAGCCAACAAGGAGGTCAATCTGCCAAATCCTATTGGGTGCCTGGTATCCTTTTTGCGCTTCTCTAAGCGCCGCCAGCCGCGTAGCGCCTTCCTGACTACGAAGGAGTCCGTCGGGTCCCTGATACCATGGAGCTGAGCCATAAATGATATGGCGGCCTTATACCGACTGGCGGTTGCCACCGACCGGCCCTCCTCATGAAGTGCCACTAAAAATTGGGTAAAGGACCCCTCCTGACCCCATCTATGCTCCCATGCCGGGCCCACAAAGGCGCAGTACGAGCGGAACGCCCCTTCATAAGCTTTCCTTGTCTTGAGCGCTAAACTGGCTGCCACAAGGTTTTGTAGTCCGGGGCGCCGATTTGCCATAATGCTTCTGGAAATGGCTCTGCCACTAGCTCCGCTGAGGGTAAACAATCCCTGAAAGCCTGCATTTTGAAATGAGAGAGCGCATCAGCTGCATTATTCAGTACACCCGGCACATGTTTTGCCCTGAATTGTACGTTTAATCTCAAGCATCTCAACACAATTTCTTTCAACAATCGCAATATCCATTTGCAGCGTGCTGCCTGCTGATTAATGCACTCAACCACAGTCATGTTATCGGACCAAAATACCACCGAGCGGTCTCTGAACTCCTCTGGCCATGCCAACAGAGCCACCCAGATGGGGAATGGTTCTAGAAAGCCAATGTTACTCGTCAAACCGCTTGTTTCCCACCATTCTGGCTATCTTTGGGCCGACCAACGGTTTCCAAGGATCGCGCCGAACCCCACGCTGCCCGCCGAGTCGGTCCATAAGCCTAGTTCCGCCGACGAGGCTGGGGCCTTGCTCCAGACTACTCGGCCGTTGAAATCCACCAGGAATGCCAGCCAAATGAGCATGTCCTGGCGAACCTCTGCCGACAGTCTTGTGCGATGGTGCCCTTCCTTGAGGCCAACCATGGCCTGGGCAATGGATCGTGAGAAAGGGCGAGCCATCGGCATAACCCTGAATGCAAAGTTAAGTTGACCTACTGTTTGCTGTAATTGGTGCAGTGTCACTTTCTCGTTCCGAAGACATTGCAACAAGGAAGCTCTGAATTTGGCGATCTTCTCCGCCGGCAGGCGGAAGCAACCCTCCACGGAGTCTAGTTCGATACCCAGAAACTCCAGGGAGGTAGTCGGCCCCACCGTCTTACCTGGCGCCAACGGTACCCCGAAACCCCGCACGAGCACGCAGAAATCCTGCAATGCCGGTGCACAGTCCCGATAGCCCGCTGGGCCGAGAAACAGGAAATCATCAAGATAATGCATCACATGTTGGTGCCCTGTGGCCTTCGAGAACACCCACTCCAGAAATGAGCTAAACATTTCAAAATAGGCACACGAAATTGAACAACCCATCGGCATGCACATATCCATGTAGTATTTCCCCTGAAACGTAAAACCCAGCAAGTACTGATCCTGGGGTGGCACCGGAAGCAACCTAAATGCAGATTCAATATCCGATTTTGCTAACAATGCACCGGGGCCTAAGCGATTCAACATTACCACTGCGTCATCGAAAGATGCATACCTCACACTGCAAATGTCTGGATCGATCGCCTCATTGACGGAAGCCCCCCTTGGTGCCGACAAATTATGGATGAGCCTGTATTCCCCCGGGTCCTTTTTAGGCACTACCCCTAGTGGGGAACACACAAAATCGGCCGTTGGTGGGTCACTAAAAGGTCCTGCAACCCACCCCAAGCCAACCTCTTTGGCGATCTTTGTGGCGGCAACCGCCGGGTTGTGCTGAACTGACAGTTGGTTCTTACATGAGGGGGCCCCCCGAAAATCACCCGCCGGGATCCTGAAGCCATACGAGAAGCCATCTCGCAGGATCCCAGCGGACACATGATCAGGGTATTTGTTCAGCCACGGGGTCAAAACCAGAATATCTACGGGCGATTGCTTGGACTGCCGCGGCACCGTATCAATCCTGCTTGGTACCCCCTTTTCCTCCGGTACCATTGGCTCTGGATCGGCAGTTAGTTTCGGGGTGGGAGGTGTTACCACAACTAGAGCACGCATGCCTGAATCTACGCGTTCCTTGCGGCCTGCTACACGTTCCCTTATTGAAACCCCAACACACTCCTCGCTTATTTCCGTTCCCGCCCGATCTAGGCTGAGACTCCCCCCGTAGGTTGGTCGAAAGGGCTGAGGATGTTTCAGTTGAAAGGCCCTGGAGCCGTTTGCGCTCAACCCTGATCCACCCGCTGATCCCGTCAAGAACTGCGCATGCCACTATACAGTATCCAAACAATCCCAGGTCAGTGTTTCATTAAACTCTTTCGCTTTTCTAAAAGCCATGTCATACCCTTTCCATTCTTCTCCTCCATACTTCTCATGGAAGCCCGTGATCCTGCTCTGGTAGCAAGCCAGGTCACTCAACAGTTCTGGTGTTCGTTCAGCGATAATTGCTACAAAAATAGAAAAGGCCCTGATCCAGTTCATCATGGACTCTTCGACCCTGAATTCTGCCATTTTTGCCCGCCATACACTGGGGTGCCATAAATCCTTCTGAGTCTTGGCATATTCTAACTCTCGATGATCAGTCAACAATGAAAACATGTTTATGTATTTATTAGCCCACACCATTTCCTTAGTTGCCATAGGAATATGTTGCGCCAAGCTTTCCCGCCTTGAGGGTACTGCGCCCTCCCCCATCATTGGGAGTGATCTCTTACCGGCTTCCGCCGCACCTCCAGCCGTGTCCGTCGACTTATTCCGGTATTCGACCGCGACCAGATTCACCACCTGTGGAGAAATAGAAGGCACGTTCGCTGTCCCAGCACCCCTTGTCTGCCTTAGCTGCTCGATAATCTGCCTAGCTTCTTCGGCTGGGTCTTCCACAGCCGCAGATCCCCCGCTCCCTTCTTCAACCATGGTAACACAGCCGCCAACTGAAGCGCTAGTTCGGGAGGCATTTGGTCGTTATCCAGCGGTGTGATAACCACAGGGATTGGCAATCCCCCATCCGGTGTGGGTACCGGGCTGGACGCTGGTGCTACTGGGACCAGTGGGACCTCCATCGGGACTGGGGCCTTGCTAGGACCTGCTTTCCCCTTCCCCTTCCTCTTTTTCCCCTTAACCCCCCCCTTGGGTTATTGTTTGGCAAAGCAGGCCCCACAATCCTCTTAGGTCGCCCTGAGGGCCCCGCTTGGGCCTCCACTTGTTTTCGGAGGTCCGCCAAGCCGCGACCCAGCTGGTCTACTTTACCGAATTTTCTGTCCATCGCCGACACTCGGTTCACCAGTGTGCGCAGCATTCGTTCTATCTCGGAGCTCTTTCCACTCTGCTTGCCAGGCATATCTGCGTTCTGCTTTATCTCAGCCTGCTGTCCAGTAGCGACTCGGACCCCAGCTACGCCTTGACGACTGAAACAGAAAAAACAACGATTACACGTTCAAAAAACTGCAGCTTGTTCCCTTGAGGGCTCACGAGCGACGCGTGGTGCAGCCTTCAGAGCGCAGGAACAAGAGGCCGCTTCCCTGGATTCCCACGCCTTTTATTCAGCAGCGGGCAGGCGGGGCCGCGACCCCATCCCGCCCATAGGTGCACTGACTTCCGGGCGGGTGTTTAGGACAACCCTTTTAGGCGGCGGGGCGTGCTCCAACCACGCCACTATGGGCATACCGGCCGGGACACGCCCCCCGCCCGCAACAGTTTCCCTGGGGATCGAGGCACCCAGCCATACTTTCGGGGTGACTGAGTGGTCTCCCCTTTCCATGAGGGGGATTGTTTTCTGCGACACTGATGGCAGTTTATACTTGGACTTGAAGGATGCCAGTGGGTTGGACAGTTTTTTGGATCCTGTTTGTTTGACCTTACCCGGACCACAAACAGAAGGGAGCTCCTCCTTTGCCGTGGCAAAGAGATATGAGGCGGTTGTATTGGATTTTGTGATGCAACACCCTACATCAGAAAGTGTGGTTGGTCAGGCTTCCATTAGTAGGGTAAATGCCAACTCTTTCACCATGACGCCTTTCACCTGAGAGTCACAATTGATTGAGGATTCGAGAAGCATGTTTTCCTCGGCCAGTCTAGCCCTCCAGTCAGCAATGGCAAATGTTTACTGGCGAGGTATACCCTTGGTTAATGGGATATGGTTGACAGGATCTTGTTGGCCGTTACAGATGAATTTGGTGCCAATTTGGTTCAAATCATTCAGGATGATCAGGACTCCACAAAGTACGTCATCCATTCTGGGTTGGACAAAACCGACTGCTTGGGCAGAGCAGTTGGCACCAGTCTGGTGGTTGGGTTGCACATGCGGATGAGATCCACTGGCTTCTCTGATGGACCTGCCATTGATGGAGCTTGTTGGTTTGGTGAGAAGGTTGATTCAGCTTTTGCACGTTTAAAAAAAATGCTGGGCAATGGGGCATTTCCCAGGCATTTCTACTCGTGCCAGACTGTATCCTGAACACTTTTGACCCGTTTGAGGCTACTTGAGGGGTTTGGCATACCGCCAGTGCAATTGCCCACTGCCCCTGCAACAGGCACCTGTAGGGAGCTGGCTCTGTATATCTATCCCAAAGTGAGTTAAAGTGTGCACAGAGTCCAGTGGATCCCCAGAGGTATAGCAGAGGCTAAAGTAGAGAATACCTTACTCTCTTTTGTGGTAGTGTGGTTGAGCAATCAGGCTTATCAGAGGGTAGCGTTAAGCATTTGTTGTACACTCTCAGGCAAGAAAGTATGTCACACACTCAACAGACTGAATCCAGAGTAATTGTTTGTACAAAAAGTTGTTACTTTGTTCTTTTCATTACTAGAACCAAGATTTACTCAGTTGCAGGTATGGGATACTTTTCATACAATGTTACTTTTCAAAATACAGTGTACACTAGTTTTGTAGGAACATACAAATTACTTTTGTAGTTGAGAAAATGGGTTGTAAGCTCTCTAGAAATATTAAAATTACTTTACATTAGTTTTGAGTTACTTTTCAGTTACTTCTCTACTTTTGTGCAAAACGGTGTAATCACACAGTCTAAGCATCACAGGACATAATTAAGCAGGTTAACTCATTTGAAGGCACTAATTTGCTTTTGTTGCAGTACAAGACTAGTTCAACATTTATAAGGTTTTTGAAAGAAAACCCACCATACAATCCGATGCAGAAAAATGAGGCGTTAGTTTCGCAGGTAAGTGAACGGTTTTTGAATGGAGTTTTGTGGGGCTAGTACCAAGGTTCCCAAAGGTTCAGGTTGGCACTCAAGGTGCACGACCAGCGGCACCAGGGCGGCCGGGTGCAGAGTGCAGGGTGCGAATGTTAGCCAATGGGGCACCTCAGTTGGGGGCTGCTCACGGGAAGGCCACTTGGTTTTGGGAGGCAAGCTCCTGGGGTTAAGATAGGGGCAAAGAGGGTCCCAGGGTAGCACCAAGTCCACACCACCACTGGAGCACAGGCGGCCGGGTGCAGGATGCTTAGGAGGTTGTCGGGAGAGGAAAACGACTGCAAGCTGGAGCCAGAAGACTGGACAAGGGGAACCAATGATTGAAGGATGAAGATGAAGAGTTGCTGGACACCAGGACACCATTGGTCAGGCATCTCACGACTCCGGGGCGCCAGGTGCAGGGGTGTCTTTTCGTGACAGGTTCTTCTCACCGGTTCCAGTTGCCATCGGGTGGACCCTTCAGAATCAGGCTGCAGGCATCAAGGAGAAGGTCGGAGGAGGTCATCCAATGCTGGATCATACGTCGCAATCACCAGGGGGATCTTGCTGTGGTGTTGGGCAGCCCCGGCCATGGGCGTTTGGTGCGAATGGTGAGGACTCACGGATCTGGCTGGATCTGAAGGCCCGCTTGGTTTGCTGTTGGACAAATCTGGTGTCCATGGGAGATCAAAGTCCTTTAGGAAAACAAGGCAGGTACTCCGGATTCTTGGAGACTGCTAGCTGCAAGACATGCCAGTTTCAGCTTGCAGGGATTCTGACACAGGAGACTGGCCAGTAGGGCTGGGGCCGAAGCTGTTGTTGTCGTCCTCTTCTTCTGCAGCACGGCTCTTCGGTACTTCTCTTTCTGGTAGAGTGGAATCTAGTTTCTGGGTTCAAGGCTGCCCCCTAAATACTATTTTTACGCAGCGTTTTATGGGTCTCGAGGTAGTAGCCAAGGAGCTACTGTCCTTAGGGTGACTACACCCTTGGGGTGCTCACCCCATATGGAGGGTGGGCACTATCCCTATTCCTGATTGGATGGTCCCTGCCATCTGCAAGATGGCAGGCACTGTAGAGTAGGCTTCACGTCCCCTCCCACAGCTGAGGGGTGGGTTTGGCAGAGGAGGGCACAACTTCTGGGCTGGTCCGCTTTTTCCCACCTGTCTTCCCTCCCAAAAGGAGGTGAGACGGGATGGGGGCCTGCTCCTGATAGCAGGAGAAGCTGTGTGTCACTTTGTAAAGGCGGCAAGGCCTTTGAAGCTCCCCTGCCATAGATGGCTCTTCCTTGCTTGGGGGAGGTGTGAACACCTTTGCCCAGGAAAGGCTTTGTTTCTGGGCCCAGGGAGCAAAGTCTTCCACCTCATATGTTCAGAAACTTGTCTTGTGGTGACAGGCTGGTGGCCACCAGTCAGAAACCCATCAGAGGCTGGTTTGGTTCAGGGGTCCCCTCTAATAATACATTTGACAGTGGAGTCAGTGCAGGTTTATTATTCTGAGATGTTTGATACCAATTATCCCACAATTAAGTAAAGCCAATATGGTGCTAGGAAACTCGTGATGACCACTTTCCAGACCATATTCCCAGGATGGCTTTGCTGAGCACTTATAGTATCTATGGATAGCCTTCGATATTATAGGGGCCTGTCTGCTCGTGCTGATAGGCCCTCACATGAGACATAGTGCACCCTACCCTAATGGTGACCTACCGAGGCCTCATGCAGTGCTGGGTAGGTAGAACATACAGGGATGTGTGTCATGTCGTATCTTCACTTTTAGAGTAACAAAACACGCATCTTGCAATGGCAATGGTGCATGTTTGTGGTGAGATGCCGCTGAAGGTGGCATAATACATGCAGCAGTGGTCAGAGGCCTTTCCATGGCTACCATATCCTTGGTACCATAAAGACCCCTTACAAGGGACTTATAGGTAGGCCAGAGTTGGGCCAATGTGGAAACAATGGTACAGTTTAAAGAAAGAACACAGATCCTGGGAACCTGATTGGGAGGGACACAGGGCACACTTAGTCAAATTGCATCATGTATCTGGCAAAAAGGTTAGGAGCAACCATGCATGAAGGGCCCTTTCCTACACCCCACCACCCAAACGATAGGGAATGAAACTAACCTTCCCCAAGAGAGTCTTCATTGTCTAAATTGAAGAACCTAGAAAATTCATCTACATTGGCATGGGCAGTCGCAGGTCTGTGTTGCATTGTAAAGTATATTCGCTGGAAGGAGATAGACCACCTTAACAGTTTGGAATTTTCACATTTCATTTGAATTAGTCGTATGAGAAGTCTCTGATCAGCTTGGATTGGGAAGTGAGCCCCAAACAGGTAGGGTCTCAGCTTCTTCAGGGGACAACCCATAGAAAAGGCCTCCCTCCCAATGGCTCTCCAACTCTTTTCCCTGGGGAGTAGCATCTTGCTTATAAAAGCAACAGGTTGGTCCTGACCATTATCATTAATCTGGGCTAGGATTGTTACTATCTCTAGCTCAGAAGCATCAGTCTTTACACTGAACTGCCTGGAGTAGTTTGAGAATAGGAGCTGAACACATTGCCTCTTTCAGGGTGTCAAAAGGCTTTGGCAGTTCACTTTCTTTGGCATCTTCTTGGAGGTAGGTTCTGTGAGGGGAGAAACAGTGATCCCATATCCCTTCACAAACCTCCTGTAATACCTGTCAAGCCAAGGTATGCTCCGACTTGGGTCTGGGTTGTTGGAGCCTCCCAGTCCAGAATGGTCTGAATCTTGAGCTGTACAGGTTGCACTTGGCCTTTACCTAAAAGGTGGCCCAAGTATACAACAGTTCCCTGCCCTATATAGCACTTGGATGCCTCAATAGTTAGGCCTGCAGATTTCAGAGCTTGAAAAAACGTCCCCAGGTGTGCCAGGTGATGCTGCCCTAAACGTCTTCAACCCAGCACGGACTTGATTCACCAACCTTTGGAAGGTGGCAGGGGCATGCTTTAAACCAAAGGGCATAACAGTAAACTGATAATGCACATCAAGTGTGAATAATGCTGCTTTTTATGTGGCTCCTGGGGCCATGACTATCTGCCAGTACCCTGCAGTTGAATCAAATGTGCTGAGAAATTTGACTGCTCCTAGTTTATGTATATGTTCATCGGCCCTGGATATGGGGAGAGCATCTGTCTTAGTGACAGCATTGATTCCTCTATAATCCACACAGAATCTCATCTCTCTTTTTCCAACCTGGGGGTGAGGTTTTGGGACTTAGACCACTGGACTAGGACTACAATTACAGGGGTTCAGTCATGTAGGGACAGCGACAAGCAAATGTAGGTGACCAATTCCCTTGAGGTGCCCCTCTAGTGTTTGGGTTCAGTGCACAACTCCAAGTCCTATGAGGAGTGTACTATTATTAGCCCAAAGGTGATCTGGGGATGTGAAGTTAAGCCGTAAATTGTTGGAAGCCGAAAGAGGTCTCTGAAGTCCCACTTAAAGTTGAGGGCTCAGACCCGTTCTGCTCTGTAAGCTGTTACTGTGACAGTTCTCATCACACACCTTTATCTTCCAGTAAGTCAAAGCGGAAGCACCAGAAGGCCAAATGGGTTTCCTCCCAGTCCCGCCACTCTCAGACTGAGAAGTTGTGATGACGTCAGTGGGCCTTGTGGCCTTGCTGTCAGAGTCCCACCGAGGAGTTGATCCTGCAATTGACCCCAATGCATCCCGGGTTTCTTGATCCATCAGTGATTTTGTGACAGATTAAGGCCTTTAAGGAGGCCATATTGTAAATCTTTGACTCTCTTCTGCCTCCCTCTGGTGCAGCTTCGGGCCCCAAGGATAAACACAGGCCTTCGGTCAGGTTATCTTCAGCTGGTCCACCCGTGGCACATTATGTGCCTTCTAAACCCCCCTCAAGTTCTGTTCCAGTGCTAGAGACAACTTCCAGTCTGGCCCCCACATCCATACCTGCCTCGTTGACATCTATCCTGGCACCGACTCAGCCATTGCTAGAAGAAGACCTAATTTCTATAGTCCTAACCAACTTTGAGCTGACTTCATCTGGACCCCAACCGAGGTTGTGCCCCAAAGTCATACTGATCCACCTGGCCCCCATCCAATCTGAATCAGACAAAATCGTACATTTTCATCAGAGCCACAACCCAGCACTCAAGCAACTTTTCAGTTCAGATGCTGATGAGTCAGCCAGCCTTTGGAGATGACAATGGAGATGAGGGGGTTGTTTTCTGCAATACTGATGGCAGTTTATACTTCGACTTGAAGGATGCCAGTGGGTTGGACGGTTTTCTGGATCCTCGTTTTTAGGTCTTGTGCCGGCGTTGCAGTGCGCAGAACTGTTCGAGCAGCAAGAGACCTCATGTAGGGGGTTTGAAAACGGACCTAGGAATCGCACACGCTCGTGCATGTGCTTTCCCTTTTGGCTCACGCTATTGGCCTTTGCGTGCATCTTTTTATCAAAGACCGTACGCAATTGGCTAAAGGCGGGCGCATTGCTCCGCCCATGGCCTATTGATGTCTATTACGCGCACCGCTACCATGTGGTTTCAATTATCGTGCCCAGACACGGGAGCGATAATTGAAACTAATTGTCTCGCTGTGGCATGCGCACGCACCACTCGCGGGCTTCTTCTTTTTTGGATCCATTTCACAGGGATGCAACTAAATGATTTTTGCTTTAGAGCATTACTCGTTATTAGATTGCTTTCTGCTTTTTGTGGGCCCATTCTTAGATCCTCCTTTCAACCATGGGCAACAAGGCGGCTTTTGTGACAGTACTGTTGCACTTTATTATCTCGTGGCACCTTGCAAGGGCACTGGCACACGCTATCACCACCCGTGGAAGAACTGCTTTTACCCATGTTATGTGGGTCACACGGGATACGGCGTGGGCCATGCAGAAAGGAGGCCAGGTATGTGACAGGCTGCCACAGTGCACGCTCTTTAACCCTCACGTCACATGCATGTATTTGTGGTGCTCTTCGAAACATGACATTTAACAAACATGTAATTCATATACAGAGTTTAGATGCCACCGATTTGTCGTTTGATAGTGCTACGACAACAGGTAGGAACTATTAAGCCACTAAATAATGTTCATATCATCGGCCTCAGAGTGAAGAAAATCTGAGACGACCCTGAAAGGAATGGAATCTGAAGCCCAGTGATTACATCATGCCTAGACAGAGGAGGGCGTAACTCACGTTTGCCTCTGTTAGACCTGGCACCATTGGCGTGGGTCTCCCTTCCATTTTTGCTGTTGCCTCATGTATTTCTGCAGGTGTTAGATGCTTTGGGCACTGTGCCACTGCTGTCCAGTGCCACAGTGCAAGTGCTTTCTATTGAAAATTGATGTATTAATCAGTGGTTCCATGTTTGCTATTTAGTTTACTTGTCAGACCCTAGTACAGTCCACTGAGTGTGCCCAGGGCGTGTAAATCCAAATGTGCTGGTGGGCCTGCATCACTGGTTGTGCCACCCACAGAAGCAGCCTTGTAAAATGTGTCTAAGGTCTGCCATTGCAGAGCCTGCGTGCAGTCTGGTACTGTTATTCTGACTGGGCAAGTGCACCCACTTAATAGTCCATAAACCTTCCCTTTTCTTCATATCAGTCAACCCTATAGTAGGCCCAAGGACAGGATGTATTGTAAGTATAGGGTAGGACATGCCCTGATCAGGGCCGTTTCTAGGTGTTGTGCCACCCTAGGCGAGAATTGAAAAATGCCGCCCCCTCCCTTTTTCTATCATGGGGAACTACATTCACCACACGATCTCCTTGGTCTGTGGACAGTCCAGGCAGTTCTTGGGGTTCACATTGCACTTTCGCATCAAGAACTTCCCAAAGTGTATGAACCGCGAGAAACTTTCGAAATGTATTAATTTATCCTGTTGGCCTGCAGATCGAATTTTGGTATTATATCCAGCCTAAAACCGCTCTTCATCTAAATAAAAAAAACTGCAGATTTTGCGTGTTTTGAAATTTGCTAAATATTTTCAAATATGTCCACAAAACAAACTATGTTGTCTCTATCCTCATTCTTACAGAGTTGATACTGCTGCAAGTTATTGGTTGCTGGTTGGATGAGACTGCAAACATTCTTCAAGAGGACCAAATGAGCTGGCATCTCCTAAGATCACCTACTTACATGTAGGACCAATAATGCCCACTAGCAGTCAACTTTAGATCATAGGATTTTCTAGAAAATGTGTCTTTTCTTCCATTATGAACGTTGTCTCGTTTTTAGGCACATATAGAGCCCAGGACATGGAAAGTGCTCAACTGCTGACCAAGTCAACCCTGGACATGCTGACAACTGTTGCTACATTTGTAGTTCAACTGGCTCTTAACAGGTGAAAAGCAAAAAGAGAGGAGTCTGCTTGCAATGGTTGCCTGTTATTAGGACTGCTGTCAAAGGTCTCGGAAAGATATATAGTACAAATAGATATTTACTGGGGAAGCTTTCTTTTTCTATTTTCTTCTGTAGTTTGGCAGTGAAGTAATGACCATCCCAGTTATTCAGTCTGTCTATGTCATTTATGCAATGGCGGGAAGTGCCATCATAAAGAAGTTACTCAATAGGGTCACAGTCTAGTCTTACATCCCTCATAGGCAAACCCGTTTTTCCATAAAGCACCCTTTGTAATATTGCTTTAGCATCAACGCTCTACTCTAAGGAAAAGTGTTTGTGGTGCATTTGACAAAATTAACAACAAAAGTGCAATCATACAATGTAATGAACTTCAAGGTTTGACGGCTTAGACAGATTTCCTCGCAGGAGTAGATGCAATGGGGTCTCCCTACCACTTTAAAGAACCACCGCTTGTCAACAAATCAAGCTGGAGAGTGAAAGGTCCTCTCAGACTGTTCCTATTGTGAAGCGTTCTGACACCTTCGGGTAAAGTCTGCGCTATAAAAACGCATAAATAAGGTAAGGGTCCTCCAGGCTCCAGCCTTGCTCACATGCAGGGAGATAGATTTATCACCTCACCTCAGTCACAGGCCGCAGGCCTGGACACATGGGGCCACCACCACCGCCATCTTATGATTTCACTCTCAGATCTTTCTAGCCTGCCTGTCCTGCTGCAACAAAGTGACCCACCCCGCCCGCGCCACCACAAACGTCACTCAGACACAGGGCGTCACCTCACCCCTCACAGTGCTGCTAGCCAGCTCTGATCACCAGTGTTTTGCGCCACTCACTCTCAGTCCGGCCATGACCGTGAGGACGGGCTCGGGCTCGGAGTCGGAGATAACAGATAATGATTCACCCGCCCGCCTCATCATTTACAACATTATTAGCAATAGCAGGCTGCCTGAGTGATGAATGATGAACAACGTTATTACACATGATTCATTTGCAATTGAATTTGCATCCAATCCGAAATATATATATATTTTTTTCTCCAGCGGCCTTCTGACTGACTCACCGGTGCATGCACTGCTCAAGTCACGAACTACGTACGTCCCCACGACCACCACGGCCAGGCCTGACCACGGCTGTACTGTTTTGCAGGTGTGGTGCTGGAGTCAGGAAAAAAAAAGAGGGCCGGTGGGAGACGGAGTCGGGACCGGACAACAAGACTGTGTGGCACTGTGGCAGGTGGCAGCTGCAGTATGCTAATTAAATTATCGGCCATCAAAGGGGGAGCAGCGCGCCAGTCGACACACACAGTCCGACCATCCCCCGCGCGCGCCGAGAGAGATGGTGGCACTGGTGCGCCGTGCGTGTCACCGTCACTGGCCTGCCCTCCCTGGCTGAAGCACTGCTCGTGGATTGGCCAAAAATGTTCCCCAGGGCCGTCATTAGTAGCGCTATCCCAGCGCTACAAGATAGACGGCCCTGGAGACCCACACTCACACTAGTGTGTCCCGCACCCCGCTCTACACACACACGCCATTAATCTAGGGTGTGCCGCTCGGCTCTAAACTGTCTGCGTAACATCATGGTGTCACCTGCAATTGCAAACACCTGGTGCGCTTGCACAGTGCACTCTCCACTGCATGAATTCCTGTTTACAGACTAACAAAATGCCGCCCTCGCCATTTTGCTGCCCTAGGCGGCCGCCTAGTCCTGCCTAATGGCAGAAACGGCCCTGGCCCTGATGTGTGTGGCATGTCCTAATAGTGAATTACAGCCATTTTCGTTTTTCAATAATGCAAGGGTACCTGTTCTCCATAGGCCATACTAGGCTGTTAGAATTACTACATTTTATAATCCTAACTGACTCAGAGTACATGGTAGAAATTCGAATTTAGTATGCCTGAACTCAGAATGATAAAATACATCTTTTGATGAAGTTGGCTTTAACATCTGTGTTTGCAGATATCACTTTTAGAAAGTAGGCATTTGATTGCCTAATCTTCCAAGCCTGCCTCTGCTAGGTTGTGTATTACTTTGTCTGGTTTTGTGAGTGACAGGGCTGGGGGATTCCAAGAGACAGGATGAGTCAGCCCAATGGTCAATAGAGAGATCTGCATCTAGATGGGAGGGAGGAGTTGCACCTGAACCTTGAATAGGGCTGTGTCTGCCTTCCACAATGCTAGCTTCACCTCCTGGGGTGCGGCTGATGTCTCTGCCCTGCACACTGAAAGAAGAGAAGGAGTCCTGTAAACAAAGTGCTCCAGGACTGCACTTGCCTTCCACAATGCTGGCTCCACCTCCTGTGGGGCGCCTGATGTTTCTGCCCTTCACTGTAAATGGAGAGAAGTCTGGTAAACAGAGTGTTTCAGAACTGGTTTGGTATGGGCAAAGGCCCCTCTCCCTTCAGAGAACAAAGGATTTGGGGTATAAATATTGGGGCCCTGATCCCATGAAATTAGATCACTTTGGAATACAAGAAGAAACCTTTACTGAGGAGGGGAACCTGAAGAAACTGAAGAGAGACTATTCTCAAGCTGACGGGCTGCTTGGAGGATTGGCCTGCAGTGGTTGCCTTTCTGCCAAAGGAAGGAGAAAGGAACTTTTTGTACTTTGCTTTCAACTTGGGAAGGATCTCCAAGGGCTTGGAAAAGTGCTTGCCTCCTGCTGAAGTCTCAGGGACAACAGACTTCACCCTCCAGCTCCCCAGAGTTCTTTGGAAGTGCCTGCTGCTGTTTTTCGCCTTCTAAGGAACTGCGTGTCGCAACATTCTGGAAGCGCAACTCATCGAGGAAGAAGCGTGCCGCCGTCGCTGTGCCTGCCGTTGCAACTCTGAAGGAGGGTGTCGCCGCTGGAACTGTCACATTGCACCGCATCAAGAGAAGCGTCTCGCAACGAAGAGGAAGCGTGTCGTCGTCGCTACTGCTGCCGTTGCAACTCCGAAGGAGGGAGTCGCCGCTGTAGCTGTTGCATTGCACTGCATCGAGAGAAGAGTCTCGCAACGAGGTCGGAGCGTGTCGCCGTCGTTGTGCCTGCCGTCACAACTCCGAAGGAGGGTGTCGCCGCTGAGACTGTCGCACTGCACCACATCGAAGAAAAGCGCCTCGCATCCCCGAGAAGCGCGCCGCCGTCCGAGCTGCTGCCGTCGCATCGTGGATGTCACCGTTATAGTTGTCACATTGTGTAGAAGCTTCACGCATCGTGGGAGAAGAGTGTCGCAGTTGGAGCTGTTGCCATTGCGTCGCGGAATCAGGGTGTCGCCGCTGCAGTCCCTGCATCGAACCGAGAATTTCTTGCATCCCCGGAGAAGCGTGCCGCATCTGGAAGTCCTTAACGTCTTTATTTCTTTGTACTTGAACTTTGCTGCATTTCACTCGCTGCGACATTGCTTGTCGTGGAAGCGCAATGCAACCTAAGGTACATTAACGCAAAGTGTTGCATCTTAAGAACTGACCTAAACTAAGCTAAATCTACCATCTTAAATTAACACTATTGTGTATTTTTGTCATTTATGGTCTTGTGGTAACTCTATATAAAGTATACTTAATTTTGATATAAAACCTTGTGTGGTGTCCATCTGTAGTGTTGTCACTGGATTACTGTATGTGGTCACAAATGCTTTACACACTGCCTCTGAGATAAGCCTGTCTGCTCGTGCCAAGCTACCAAGGGGGTGAGCAGGGCTTATTTTAGGAGTGTAATCCCCTTATCATGACTAGAGGAGAGGGTCCCTATTTGTCACAAGTACCTACCTGTGCCAACTAGAGACCCCCAAATCTAACATTGGTGGTCAGCGGTGAGGATTCTGGACTTGCATTTGTGATTCATGTACAGTGATTGGTGAACACTACTTAGTGAGTGCAGACCTTAACGCAACCACATACTTTTTGGTAGATTCCTTTTTGAATTTTCTATTTTTGAAAGATGCCGGAGTCAGTTGTAGTGGAGAGAGCAGAATCCAAAGCCTCTACTGATCTTGAATGGGAAGAAGAGAAATTGGAAAGCTACAAAGTATCACAGCTTAAGCACTTTTGCAAAAAGTTCAAAGTTTCCACCTCTGGGTTAAGAGTGAAGGAAGAATTCTAAAAGGCGCTGAGGGCCTGAGAAGAAGCTATGAAAACCCCTGAAATTGAGGAGGGGGATGACCAAGCAGTGATACAATAGGAAGAGCCATTGGGCTCAAGAGGAAGGAAAGTACCTTCAGCTGCAGGTAGCGTCTCTTCTGGCAAGAGTCTGTCTCCAGAGGAGTTGGAGGACAGGGAGAGATCAAGAAGGCATGAAATGGAGATGACCAAGTTCAAGGTGAATAGGCAACTGGAAATAGAACATAGGAGGTTAGATATAGAGGAACAGAAAATACAGATTGAGCATGAAAAAGTTTTGAGGGAGTTGGAGTTGAAAACCAAATGTTTGGAGGTTATTACCTCTGGTGGCAGCATACCGTCAGTATCTGTGGAGAGTAGAGTGTATATTCCCAAAGATGTGGTGAAAGAGTTTTACAAAAACGATGATATTGGTCAGTGATTCAGAGCCTATGAGGTAGCCATGTCTTCCCACCGGGTCCCTGAGAGAGATTGGGGAGTGGAGTTGTGGGGAAGGTTCCTTGGAGGGGGACGGGGCACACTGTTGGACTTACCTTCTGAAGTCCACAATTCATACAGCCACATGAAAGATGCATTGATGTCTAGATATGGTTTGACCCCTGAACTCTATAGACAGAGGTTCAGGAAATGCAAAAAGTTAGAAAACAGTACTTGGGTTGAATATTTCACTTGCTTTTGCAGAGCATTGGATGGTTGGGTGAAGGGCAGCAAGGTTGATGATTTTCAAGGTCTCTTTGATTTGATTGCATGGGAGCACTTGTCTGATAATTGTTTTCCAGAGCTGCGCCAGCATCTGATAGATGCAAAAACAACAGTTGATGGACAGAATGCAGAACAATGTCATACATTCACCCCAGTACAGAGATCTGGGCCTAAATCCATCGTTTTTTTGCACTCCACACCACCCCAGTTCAGACATGGCCATATGCAAATCAGCCTTGACCCTGTGCCTCATGGGAACAGTCCAGCCCGAACTGCCAAGCCATGTCTTTCCTGAACCTGAATCAAGCATCCTATTACCGTATTCTGGCTATCAGCCGTCTTCAACCAGGATAGCTTGACTCCAGTGGTGTGGAGAGCATGGGACTCACGTCTGAGCATACCCATCCCACTTGGGGTGACAATGCAAAAACAACAGTTGATGATCAGAATGCAGAACAATGTCATACATTCACCCCAGTACAGAGATCTGGGCCTAAATCCATTGTATTTTTGCACTCCACACCACCCCAGTTCAGACATGGCCATATGCAAATTAGCCTTGACCCTCTGCCTCATGGGAACAGTCCAGCCCGAACTGCCAAGCCAAGTCTTTCCTGGACCGGAATCAAGCATCCTAGGACCGGTTTCTGGCTATCAGCCGTCTTCAGCCAGGATAGCTTGAATCCAGTGGTGTGGAGAGCATGGGACTCACATCTGAGCATACCCATCCCACTCGGGGTGATCAATGCAAAAACAACAGTTGATGGACAGAATGCCGAACAATGTCATACATTCACCCCAGTACAGAGATCTGGGCCTAAATCCATCATTTGTTTGCACTCAACACCACCCCAGTTCAGACATGGCCATATGCAAATCAGCCTTGACCCTGTACCTCATGGGAACAGTCCAGCCCGAACTGCCAAGCCATGTCTTGTCATGTCATGATTTGCATATGGCCATGTCTGAACTGGGGTGGTGTGGAGTGCAAAAAAATGATGGATGTAGGCCCAGATCTCTGTACTGGGGTGAATGTATGACATTGTTCTGCATTCTGTCCATCAACTGTTGTTTTTGCATTCAGCATCTGATAGATAGCAAGCTGACTAACCCTAGGAAGCTTGCTGAGGAGACTGACCGCTGGGTGAGCACCCGGGTTTACAAGGGTCACATAGGAGACTCAGCCAAAGGTGGGCAGGGTCCCTAGCAGAAGAGTGTGGGGGGACAAGGACCCCAAAGTAGTCCTCAAGGGAACCAAGGGAAAGGTTCCCAGCCTCCTCCTGAGAGAAAGCAAGGGGCCGAAAGGTAGTCCTGTTCCCTAGGGGCGCTTGAAATGTTACAAGTGTGGCGACCTGGGTCATAAGGCAAATGATACCAGGTGCCGCCTGTTTGGTAAACCAGCACCCACTGGTGCTCCACCCCGGCGGATGGCTAGTGTAGCTTTTGGGGAGGAGATTGATGTCCAAGGTGGGTGGGGTCCCGCACAGATGACCCTTGTCTCTTTAGGAGACTGTGTGATGGTCTCAGAAACTCAGCTGCCCAGGAAAACTAAGAAATATGGGCAGTGGGTGACCATCAACGGCCAAAAGGTGGAGGCTCTTATAGATACAGGAGCCAGTGTGACAGCTGTCAGGTGTCACCTGGTGTCTAAAGGGCAGATTGTTCCTCATGCATTTTGCAGAGTTGTTGCCGCCGACAACACAGAGAGCCTTTGTCCAATGGCTCAGGTTCCCTTTGAGTGGGGGTGGGGGTCTCTGGTACTCTTCAGGTAGCTGTGAGGCCCGCCAAGCCTGTTGACTGTTTGTTGGGGAACTATTTGGAGAGCTCCCCTTGGGAAAAGGTGGAGAAGACTACTCACTTGTAGATGGCGGGACTGCCTGACTGGGCGTGTGTGACCACCCAGTCATTGTCAGCCAGTAGGGGTTCTCAAGAGGACCTGGCGCCTGAAAGGGAGGCCCAGGAACCTGCCTTAGCGAGAAGTGGCGGAAGCGCAGGAAAACGGCCCTCGAAGTTCCCACGGCCCAGGAGGAGGTAGACCCTGATGGGATGCCCTGGAGCCTATTGGGGAGAAGGTAGCTGAACTGGGGGACTTGCCTGAGCTGACCCATTGGCAGCAAGAAGGAGGTCCCTCCAGGGAAGAATTCTGCAGGGAGCAGAGAGAACGCCCTTCTCTTGAAGGCTTGCAGCAACAGGCTGAAAGCCAGGCAGCAGGTGATCAGTCAGGATCACACTTGATTTATTGGGAGAATGGTCTCCTGTATAGTGAGCCTAAGGTTGCTGAACCTGGGTCATCCCATGTGCTGGTGGTACCCCAGAAGTTCAGAGCCTTCTTACTGAGGCTGGCTCATGATGTGCCATTAGCAGGACATTTGGAGCAGAACAAGACCTTTGAGAGGCTTGTTACCCACTTTCATTGGCCCCAAATGTGCAAGAGTTCAGACACTCACTGCAGGACATGTCAGGCTCGCCAGGCAAGTGGAAAGAGTGGGAGGAAGCACAAGGCTCCTCTCCAGCCATTCCATGTGGTCAGTACCCCATTTGAGCTGGTGGGGATTGACATTGTGGGGCCACTGGACCCCAAGAGAGCCATGGGCAACAGGTTCATCCTGGTCTTGGTGGACCATTCCACCCGGTACCCGGATGCCATACCTCTGAGGACAGTGATGGCCCCCGTGGTGGGACAAGCACTGATGGGAATTTTCTCCCGAATGGGATTCCCTCGCGAGGTAGTGTCTGCCCAGGGGACCAACTTAATTTCCAAGTAAATGAAGTCCCTGTGGCAGGAGTGTGGGGTAACTTACAAGTTCTCCACTCTTTACCACCCCCAAAGAAACAGGTTGGTTGAAAGGTTCAACCGGACTCTAAAGGGCATGATAATGGGTCCTGAGAAACCGATGAGGTGTAAGTGGGACGTCCTTTTAACGTGCCTACTCTTTGCATACCAGGATGTGCCACAGAAAGTTCTAGGGTTTAGTCCCTTTGAGCTTCTCTATGGACACCCGGTCAGAGGACCTCTGAGTCTGGTCAAAGAAGGCTGGGAGCAATCTCCCAGGAAACCTCCCCAGGATGTATATAGCTGCCTGTTGGCCTTCAGGAACCAGACTAGGCATTTCAGGCAACTTGCTGTGGCGAATCTGTAAGCCAGCCAGGAGGAGATGAAGCGATGGTATGACCAGAATGCCTCTCTGTTAGAGCTTTAACCTGGACAGAAAGTGTGGTCATGGCCCCAGTGGAGCCCTGTGCCCTCCAAGATAAGTGGACGGGACCATTTGAGGTTGTGGAGCGCAAGAGTCCAGTTACCTACTTGGTGGACTTGAGGTCTCCTAGAAACCCCTTGAGGGTCCTACTTGTCAACCGCCTTAAGCCCCACTTAGAGAAGTCTGAAGTGGGCATGCTCTTGGCAACAGATGCTGGGATGGAGAAGGAGACTGAGCCTCTTCCTGACCTCCTGTCAGCCTCAGAGCAAGATTGGTCAGTGGATGGTGTTAACTTCTCCTCCACCATTACCCATGAGCAACAGAATGACTTCCGCCAGTTGCTGGGACAGTTTTCTGATCTGTTCTCCCTGGTTCCTGGTGTCACCAATTGGTGAGTCAATGACCTGGACACAGGAGACAGCTTATTTGTGAACCATAAAACTTACAGGGTAACTGACAGGGTGAAAGCTTGCATCAAAGAGGAGGTCTCAAAGATGCTTCTGCTAGGGGTGATTGAGTCCTCCAGCAGTCCTTGGGCCAGCCCAGTTGTCTTGGTCCCGCAGGCTGCAGGGCCGGGTGCCACACCCGAACTCCGGTTCTGTGTGGACTACAGAGGGCTCACTTCAGACACGAAGACTGACGCGCACCCCATCCCCAGAGCTGATGAGCTCCTAGATCGGCTAGGGGCTGCACGGTACCTCAGCACGTTTGACTTTAGGTCTGGGTACTGGCAGATCGCCTTGACTGATGGGGCAAAGGAGAGGTCCGCATTCCTCACACCAGATGGGCATTTCCAGTTCCGTGTTATGCCCTTTGGGATGAAGAATGCCCCTGCCACCTTTCAGAGGTTGGTCAACCAGGTGTTGGGTGGACTGGATGAGTTCAGTGCCGCCTACCTGTATGACATCGCAGTGTTCAGTGCCTGTTGGGAGGAACATCTGCGCCACCTCTGGGAAGTGTTGTTGGCGCTGCTGAAGGCAGGCCTCACAATCAAGGCAAGTAAGTGCCAGATCGGGCAGGGATCCGTGGTGTACTTGGGACACCAAGTTGGAAGTGGCCAGGTGGCACCCCTTTAACCCAAGATTGAAACCATCCTGGCTGGCGAGCCACCCAAAACCCAGACAGAGGTGAGGGCCTTTTTGGGACTCAGAGGGTATTACAGGAGATTTGTCAAGGGGTATGGCAACATTGTTGCACCCTTGACAGAGCTGACTTCCAGGAAGCAGCCCAAGAAAGTGATTTGGACTGACACCTGTCAGAAAGCTTTTGAAGCCCTGAAATCTACCATGTACACGGCACCCGTGCCCCAGGCACCCAACTTTTCAAGTGAGTTTATCGTTCAGACAGACGCTTCAGAGCATGGTGTGGGGCTGTTCTGTCACAGATGAATGAGGAGGGCCTAGATCAACCTGTAGCCTTCATTAGTAGGAGGTTACTTCCACGGGAACAGAGGTGGAGTGCTATTGAGCGTGAGGCATTTGCTGTGGTCTGGGCACTAGAGAAGCTGAGACCATACCTGTTTGAGACTCACTTCTGGGTTCAGACAGACCACAGGCCCCTCAGATGGTTAATGCAGATGAGGGATGAGAATTCAAAGCTGTTGAGGTGGTCCCTTACCCTACAGGGTATGGACTTTACGGTGGAACAACGCCCTGGTACAGAACACGCCAACGCTGATGGTCTGTCAAGATTTTTCCGCCTTAGTGATGAGAACTCCCATGAGTTAGGGTAGTTCTCCCCACATTTCAGCTGGAGGGGACACATGCTAGACTTGGCACCATTGGCGTGGGTCTCCCTTCGATTTTTCTGTTGCCTCATGTATTTTTGCTGGTGTTAGATGCTTTGGACACTGTGCCACTGCTGTCCAGTGCCACAGTACAAGTGCTCCCTATTGTAAATTGATGTATTAATCAGTGGTTCCATGTTTGGCTATTTGGTTTACATGTCAGACTCTAGTACAGTGCGCCCAGGGCGTGTAAATCCAAATGCTGCTGGTGGGCCTTCAGCACTGGTTGTGCCACCCAAAGAAGCAGCCTTGTAAAATGTGTCTAAGGTCTGCCATTGCAGTGTCTGCGTGCAGTCTGGTACTGTCATGCTGACTGGGCAAGTACACCAACATGCCAGTCCCTAAACCTTCCCTTTTCTTCATATCAGTCAACCCTATAGTAGGCCCAAGGGCAGGATGCATTGTAAGTATAGGGTAGGACATACCCTGGTGTGTATGGCATGTCCTAGTAGTGAATTACAGCCATTTTCGTTTTTCACTATTGCAAGGCTACCTGTTCTCCATAGGCCAGCCTGGGCTGTAGAATTATTACATTTTATAATCCTAACTGATTTAGAGAACATGGTAGAAATTCGAGTTTAGTATGCCTGAACTCAGAATGATAAAATACATCTTTTAGTGAAGTTGGTTTTAACATTCTGTGTTTGCAAATACGGCTTTTAGAAAGTAGGCATTTGCTTGCCTAACCTTTCAAGCCTGTCTCTGCTAGGTTGTGTATTCCTTTGTCTGGTTTTGTGAGTGACAGGGCTGGGGGATTCCAAGAGACAGGATGAGTCAACCCAGTGGTGAATAGAGAGATCTGCATCTAGATGGGAGGGAGGAGTTGCACCTGAACCTTGAATAGGGCTGTGCCTGCCTTCCACAATGCTGGCTCCACCTCCTGGGGTGCGGCTGATGTCTCTGCCCTGCACACTGAAAGAAGAGAAGGAGTCCTGTAAACAAAGTGCTCCGGGACTGTACTTGCCTTCCACAATGCTGGCTCCACCTCCTGTGGCGCTTCTGATGTTTCTGCCCTGCACTGTGAAAGGAGAGGAAAAGTCTGGTAAACAGAGTGCTTCAGAACTGGTTTGGACTGGGCAAAGGCCCCTATCCCGTCGGAGAACAAAGGATTTTGGGGTCTAAATATTGGGACCATGATCCCATGGAATTAGATCACTTTGGACTACAAGAAGAAACCTTTACTGAGGAGAGGAACCTGAAGATACTGAGGAGAGACTATTCCCAAGCTGAAGTGTTGCTTGGGGGATTGGCCTGCAGTAGTTGCCTTACTGCCAAAGGAAGGTGAAAGGAACTTTGTGTACTTTGCTTTCAACCCGTGAAGAATCTCCAAGGGCTTGGAAAAGAGCTTGCCTCCTGCTGAAGTCTCAGGGACAACAGACTTCACCCCCCAGCTCCCCAGAGGTCTTTGGAAGTGCATGCTGCTGTTTTTGGCCTTCTGATGAACTGTGTGTCGCAAGGAGCTGGAAGCGCGACTCATCGAGGAAGAAGCGTGTCGCCGTCGCTGTGCCTGCCGTTGCAACTCCGAAGGAAGGTGTCGCCGCTGGAACTGTCGCATTGCACCGCATCGAGAGAAGCATCTCGCAACGAAGAGGAAGCGTGTCGCCGTCGCTGCTGCTGCCGCCACAACTCCGAAGGAGGGTGTCACCGCTGTAGCTGTTGCATTGCACTGCATCGAGAGAAGAGTCTCGCAACGAGGTCGGAGCGTGTCGCCGTGCCTGCCGTCGCAACTCCAAAGGAGGGTGTCGCAGCTGGAACTGTCGCACTGCACTGCACTGCACTGCATCGAAGAAAAGCGCCTGGCACCCCAGAGAAGCGTGCCGCCGTCGCAGCTGCTGCTGTCATATCGTGGGTATCGCCGGTGTAGTTGTCTCATTGCGCGGAAGCTTCATGCATCATGGGAGAAGAGTGTTGCAGTTGGAGCTGTTGCAGTCGCATCGCTGAATCAGGGTGTCGCCGCTGCAGTTCCCGCATCAAACCGAGAACTTCTCGCATCCCCGGAGAAGCGTGTCGCATCTGGAAGATCTTAACGTCTTTATTTCTTTGTGCCGCATTTCCCTTAAAGTAACAATATTGTGTATTTTTGTCATTTATGGTCTTGTGGTAACTCTATATAAAGTATACTTAGTTTTGATATAAAACCTTGTGTGGTGTCCATCTGTAGTGTTGTCACTGGGTTACTGTATGTGGTCACAAATGCTTTACACACTGCCTCTGAGATAAGCCGGTTTGCTCGTGCCAAGCTACCAAGGGGGTGAGCAGTTTTTTTTAGGAGTGTAATCCCCTTATTCTGACTAGAGGCAAGGGTCCCTATTTGTCACAAGTACCTACCTGTGCCAACTAGAGACCCCCAAATCCAACAGTCTCCTTCATTGTTTGGACGACTCAGAGCGCTAATTGAATCTGAGGAGGGCAGAAGCGCTGGGGGTGGGTGGCACAGGAGGGATGGTGGAAGTAGGCGGCCATGCACTAACGATACTCCCACGAGTTGTTTTAATGCAGGGACATTATTCTGTTCTTGCTTCTTTTGAGAGAGGAGTAGCTTCTAGTGACGTAATGTACCCCATCGCGTATCTTTGATGTTTACTATGATATTATGACTGCACACAGTTGCAACTATTTACTGATTTGGGATAAATTAATACCATGCAGTAGATGAGTGGGTGCAGATCTGTGACCTTGTCTGATACATGTTCGAACAGCCACCGGGCAAAGTCTGCATTTCATCTTTTCTGGTTGGTGCCCAGTCAGAGCCTTTAACAGACAACACATGAATGTGCCATTACTGACTGGTTTCCTTTTGTACGTGTATACACATGGTTTCATAATTGTGTGGGCTGCGTGCATTGCCGTACGTGTGTTTGCATGTGTGGACATTTATATGTATGTTTGTTCTTTGTTTCTATTGTAGGTCTTTGTTTTCTGATGGGATTCGAGATTCTGCAATGTGTCCATTAGTATAATAATATGCATGTATGGGGTAAGAGTATTTATGTGTGTTCAATAATGGTGTGTGTTCAGGTTCTGTGCCCCTTTGTGTGTTTGTGTGAGCAGCGTTCTGTGTCTGTACTTTTGGGCACGCATTTATCTATTACCGGGTGTGCGTTTGTGTGTGCGTCTGATTATCGATGACTGTAAAAATACATGTGGCTGCGTGTGCCCTTGTTGTTCTTGCTACTGTCCTTCCACTATGAGAGGTTGATTTTAGTAGGAGCGTCGTATAATATCGAAAGTACTGAGGGTGCCACATTTGAAATCTTTTTAAAGTTCACATATTGTTGTATCCATTCACCAGAAAGAACATTACCAGAGGTAAGTAATTTGTGCTACTTGCTGGCTGATTTTTATTGAATTTCCAATACTTTTAACAAGCAATTGTTTGTAACAAGCCAGTCTTAGCAAACAAGCATTTGCAATGCAATAGGTCTCGCATTTGCGAGAGTTTGAGTTATTGGCATTGTAAATGACAATGCCTTTTATTTATGCATTTGAAAACCTGCAAGCTGTACGTCAACAAGCAATTTGTACTTATAGTCCTTGCTTATGAGAAGCAAAGCTGGCAGTCGTTTTTACTGACAGCCTTGCTTCTCTTAAGCAAGTACTAAACGTACAAAGTGGGTGTTTAGGCACCGCTTGCAGGTTTTCAAAACAAATGAATAAAAGGCATTGTCATTTACAATGCTAATAGCTCCAACTGTCGCAAATGAAAGACCTATTGCATTGCAAATGCTTGTTTTTTATTGAACCAGCTGGACTAGCATGTCAGATAAAGTAATAGAACAGACACACCGGATAAGAAGCCTGTAGTAGAAACATGATTTCCTAACAGCATAGAGTAAGGCGCAAGCAAGGTAGCAATCCTAGATTATATTTATAGGCAAGTTGTTTTTGCGATGCGTCCGGTTTACATTTTTGGTTACTCAAGAGCACTTTATTAACCCCCTCTCTTTACTCCTCTCTTTACTCTCGTTGTTGATATTGAAGGAAAGGACTGAAGGCCACCAGTACACACACCGTTGTTTTTTGCGATACACAACATTTACAGAAAGAGTGTCTTTGCGGGAGCTAGCTTGGTAATGTTTTAAGTGAGCTCATGAAGTGTTAGCGTCCCAGTGCGCCCCCATAGCGTGAAGCCTAAGGCTCAGTATGATTTCTCAGTTGTAAGTTGCGCACAAGTGCGGCATGTGCAGAGCCGTTTTGTAGGTCCCCAGCCTCTTTAAGAAGGTAGCAGGACAGAGTGCAAGGCAGAGGGACAAGCATAGTGAGTGCAGAAAATAAGTGTAACTGTGAGGATAGAGGACAAAGCAGAGTAACAGCCACAGAGAGTGAAAAGCATGAGGAAAAGTGGTAGGAGAGAGTGCAGGACACAGTGACAGGGACGCTAATTGAAAAAAAAAAAGTAAGAACAACTGTTACGACAGAGTGTGGGGCAGATGAAAACCACGGCGAGTGAACAACCTAATATTAGGTGGCAGGACTCATTCCGGGGTAGAGAGATAGGTATAGCGATCTAAAAACATGAGTAATAGTGGCAGGACAGAGTGTGTTCTAGACTGTAAATTAAGGTGAAGTTAAAATGTACTTATAGCTAGGAGGACAGCGCGAGGGGCAAAGTAAAAGGCACGTTAAGGTAATAATATAAGGATAGGTGGCAAGATAGAGTGCATGGCACAGGAACAGGCAGATTGAGTCAAAAACATAAGGATAAGTGGCAGGACAAATTGCAGGGTAAAGAGACAGGGACGGCTAGGCTGGAGGAGGGGAGGGTGAAGCGAGGCTAGAAGCATCAGGTGAACTATAATTTGAGTAGTATGTGTTATAAATGTTCTTGGAAATTAGTGTTAAAAGTGCTTAAAACAGGTATTGACCATGTGCAAAGTGTTGAAGAAATAACCAGTATTTAAAGGCAAAATAACGGATACATTAGCATAAGGCTCGTGCTGCTGTGTAGGGTAATGGCGACTGACAAAATTGTAATTGTAGCTTTGTGACTATAATAGAATGCATTATAATATTATTTGTTGATATTTGTGGCACTGATGTTCAACGTTCCACAAGTGTTGTGATATTGTCAAACAGGAAATGTAACTGCTATATGCGCTAAAGGCGCCTTTTAGTCTGGCTGTTTGTAATTGTCATTGAAGCTTTAAGGGAGGGGTAAAAGGCGCAGCTTGAGGTATTGAAACCAAAACAAGCGTGTTTTAGCGGCCAATTTAGAACACACGATAGATGGTGTGATAGATTAGAAAAGGAAGGTTTCTCGCAGACACTAAACAGCGCTGCATGGCATGAGTTTGTTATATGGGAACTAGAGGCAGAGCGTGTCCATATGTTTTGCCCTATGTGCACGCAGACACAAAAAGAAAGACATTAGTGAGAACATAAGGAAAGGTATCAGGATAGAGTGCCTGGCAGAGGGAAAAGTACAGCTAGTAAAGAAAACAATCATAGGCGGCAGGACAGAATGTGAAGCGAACGGTGTGAAAAAGGGACTAGCAAGTAGAGCCAAAAACATGAGGATAGATGGCAGGATAGAGTGAAGGCAGGGGGAAGGGAATGGGCTGTCCAGATTATAAGGCTAGGTGGCAGCAAATAGTGCTGGACAAAGGGACAGATAGGGCGAGCTAAAAAACATGAGGATAAGTGGAACGAGAAAGTGCGAGCTAGAGAGACAGGGACAGTGAATAGAGAGTATGAGGCTGAGTGGCAAGGTAAAGAGTGTGTAGTGCGTGGCAGAAGGAAAAGTACAGCTAATAAAGAACACGAGCATAGGCGGCAGGACAGAATGGAAGGTGTACGGTGCGAAAAAGGGACAGGCACATTGAACCAAAAGCATGAGGATAGATGGCAGTACAAAGTGCGTGATAATAAGAAAGCCATGGGGAGGCAATAACATGATGATAGGTGGCAGGATAGAGCGAAGGCAGAGGAAAGGGCATGGGCTGTCCAGAAAATAAGGCTGGGTGGCAGCAAAAAGTGCAGGACAAAGGGACAGGTAGGGCGAGCCTAAAAACATGAGAATAGGTGGCACGAGAAAGTGCTAGGTACAGAGGCAGGGATGGTGATTAAAGTTTGAGGCTAAGTGGCAAGCAAAGTGCGTGGCAAAGGGAACAGAATACTCACTGTTGTGGCAACAAAAGCGTAGAAAGCCTATAATACATTGGCAACGCCACTGGGAAGAAGACCGAGCAGGGGGGCAGCAGAAGAGTGTAGTGCTGCTGTGATGAGCCTAAAAATACGTCGCCCCCAATTCAATGGCAAATCAGCAAAGAACTCTGCTAAACCTTAAAATTGTTCAAATTGTTTTCGGTTATAATATAAAAACCAATTAGTCCACAAGGCAAATCTGATTGTTACTGAACTCTTGCAGTAAAGGAAGTAAGGTGTTCAAAAGAGTAACAATATGCCACCGGAAAACTCAAACTACGTCAGAGGGCCTCTTTGCTCTGTTTTGTTAGTACATCTAGGTTTTTGACTGACAACTTTATACATTCTGGGAGAAGTCATTTTTTTTTTATTGTACCAGCTGGACTAGCTTGCCGGATATAGTAATTGAACTGACACACTGGATAACAAGCCCCATACTAGAAACCTGATATCCTAACAACATGGAGCAACGCACAAGAAAGTTTCTTTATGGCTTTACTTCGCTCTTGCGCCAGCATGTGTTTACACTGATAAGTCTTTTAACAAAGCGCTGTCAGGCAACCGTAATCCATTCTGCATCTGGTAAACACATTTATTAGAAATGTCCTTGCGCTGCGTTCTGTTAAGATCTCTAGTTACACGAGCACTTCTATACTACTATTATAAAGAGAGAACACAAACCTTTTGGCAAGGTAAACTCAGGAACCACAGCGCCAATCCACACACCCAATACATTGTTGTAATCCTCAGGGTGTGCAGATGGACATAGGCTATAGAAAAAAAAAAAACGTATATTTAAAAATATAACTTAAAAAAAAAAGTAGTGCCCTGAAAGTAGCGCCTGCCGCGACGCTGACGGCCACGACGTAGCGCTGGCCGCAACGTACGTGATGACGAGGAGGAGCGGCGGTGAAGTGTGGAGCTCGGGGAGGAGCGGCGGCTCAGGTAAGGCTCTGGGACACGGGACGGGAGGGAGCCGGTGCGGGAGGTTGGCCCGGAAGAACTGCGGTAAGGCTCAGGGTCTGGGGGCAGCATTTCAGGCTTGCGTGCACGCCCGCCCCGTCCCCTGCCCGCCACGACATTGTCCGGGACACAGACAATGTGGCGGGCGGGGGCCGGGGCGGGAGTGCACACAAGCCTGAAATGCTGCCCCCAGCCCCCTTCTGCCCCGGGCAACGCTGGGGCGGGCTGCTAGTTTATTATAATAAATGTTAAGGCAAAGTACGTGGCAGATGATAGGCAGAAAGTAAACAAGCTCTTGGCATTGCTGTGGGGAGGAGAAATGCGAGACACGGCCTGGCGGCCGTGAAAAGTGTGAAGCAGGGGAGAGGGGAGCAGATCCCTTTGAAGTGAAGCTCTCGGAGGCAGGCGGCTCGGGGAGCAAATGGTAAGCGCGTGCACGAGCACATGCACTCGTCGAAATCCGCCTGGTGGTTTCAGAGCTTGGTTTGCCCTCAATACTCTCGTCCTATTATCGCTTGCGCGATTAATAGGACGAGACCTAAAAAGTATTCTTGGATATGACATATTCTTGTTGAATCTGCATCACCAGTAACAAAATATTCTTCATGACAAATAATTTTTCGCACATTAACTCTACGTCCCTTGTTGCTGTCATACCTCATGAATTTAATCCACCTCTAGAGAAAAGAATGCTGAAATGTAAGCCATGCATACCGTATTTGGGTGCCATAAACGGGCCTGCATTCCTCCTGTTTTTCCTGCCTCTGACTGAGATGAAGACCTTCAGGTGTATAAAGGCCTTGCTGGGCTTTGTCTTCTATCTATGTTCCATTGGTCCTCCTGTGCCGTGCATGGGTCAATTGGAAACATTTGATGAAGAATGTTTGGAAATGATTTCCTCCTGTATGGGCTTGATGGAGGCACTGAAGACACAAGTGGTTAGTGGGTTGGTGGTGTGGAACTTCACTGGAGCAGAGGGATCATTGGATTTGGCATTTGGAGATTCAGTTGCTGGGTATACTACTACCCTACTGCTGTTGGCAGCGTTGTGGTGCTGTTGGGCATGCCTGGTTCCTGGAGACAGGGGTTTGGGACTCGTCTCTTTTGCATGTCCAGTGGGGTTTTTCTGCTGGTGGGAGCCTTTACTGTGAGCAGTGTAGTGAATATGGATGACGCAGCTAGCTTGTCTGCCTATTACCCACTAGTTACTTGAGCTAAGGTGCCAAACTTCATTCTTGTAAGTCCAGCCACGCCATGGAGACTGCTGGCACATACATGCAGTTCTGGAACTTCAGCCTTGTGGAGGAATAGAAGGCTGAGCCATTTCTCCTGCCCAAATGCTTTGAAGCTGATGTTTGATTCTTCAATGCTGTGTTCTGCTGCTGGTTGGGCCTCTTGCTCTTTTCTCTGTCTATAATTATGTTTGTGAGCATAGTGTTTCAGTGTTTGGGTTGTGCTTCCCTTGCGCTGTGGTGTGGAGTCACAGACTCTTCTGTTCGTCTTCCCCTGCAAACTCTTGGTGCTCCAGAGTTGGTTATTGCTCTGCTGGCATTTGGTGTCTCTAGGGCTTGCTTATTGGTCATGACTGTGTTGTATTTACGTATGTGGTATATGTATAGCACAAACCTAGCCAAAAAGCGGCAGAGTGCAGTACAGGGTCAAAAGAAATCAACGGGTGAAATGAAAGGTAGCTGGTTATTGTATGGTTACTGTAATTGTTTTGGAGTTTTCTAAAGATAGTATACGTACCTTTCAGGAGCTGATGCTAGATCAGGTTCAGGGGATCCTGGATTCTGCCATTGTGGCCCCTAGTTATACTGCTTCTTAGTGCTCTCACGCTTCCTGCCAACTCTATATCTCCTCCTGCTACCTTGTCTAATTGCCCTAACACACTCTGTTCAATTCGATTTTTTTGCCTATTGACTTTCTCTCTTGTATTCCTCTCCTGTGGAACCTTTAAAGCCGCCCTGGGTTGCCCCTAGGGTCTCTGTATGGGATACTCTGTCATCCACTGCTTCATCATCCCTTATGAGAGTGTTCTAGAGGCCATCTCACATAGGCTCATGGGTCCACTGGAGCATCAAATGCAGTTTCTTTCTGCCCTGGGTCTGGTTGGGCAGTGTAGATGTTTTCCTACAGCCTTGCATTGCTGCTGTGTGCCCTTTCTATGCGACGCCTTAGATGACAATCATATTGCATTCAACCTAACTCCGGCATCACATGGTAAGTATAATAAATGAATACAAAAGGTAATAACATTAGATAGACAATGTGAGGATACAAATAATAATATATTTACTATGCCTGTGTAGTGGTATGTGATGTAGTGGATCGGATATATTTATAAGCTGATATGATTGACCTCTCTATAGTGCTTTACAGTCATGTACAGTGGAACATACTCCCCATCGATTGTTAAAACTTGGCTGCTATCCCACAGAATGGAAAAAGGCCTTCATTATGCCACTTCTGAAAAAAACAGCCTAAAACGGCTTCAGTAGTGAACTACCGCCCAATATCTAGACTGTCTTTTCTTGATAAGATGGTAGAGAGACACCTCAATACCACTCTTACTATCTCTTTGGAGGAAAACAGTATTTTAGACATTTCTCAATGTGGCTTTAGGAAAGCACACAGCACTGAAACTGCATTGGTCTCAGTAACTGAAGAGGTTAGAGTTCTTCTAGATCGAGGTGACACGGCTGCAGTGGTCATTCTGGACCTATCTGCAGCCTTCGACACGGTTAGCCATACTATCTTGAAACAACGACTGAGTGAGATAGGGGTTCAAGGATCTGCCCTTAAACTCCTCTGCTCCTTCCTAGATGATAGGGTGTAAGCAGTGGACCTAGGAGACTTCAGCTCAAAACCTTTCTCGGTGCTGTGCAGTGTTCCACAGGGTTCAGGTATGAGTTACACTGGCTACCCATAAAAAAGAGAATTGCCTTCAAGGCACTTTGTACTGTGTACAAATGACTCTACCATTAAGAGCCTGCCCTACTTGGAGACAAACACACCGTTGTGTTCAGCTTCAGCTAACAAAATGTCAGTTCCAACCATCGTCAAAGCTTTCTGGGGAGGTAGAAGCTTTTCCTATGCAACCACTCACCATATACCAGTTCATTTAAGGAATGACCTTAATCCTTTGTATTTTAGAAAGTCATTGAAAACCTGGCTGTTTACCTCTGCCTTTTAATCTTCCTATTATTAGTTCCGGTCCTTTCCCTCCAGGTAATACCTAGACGCATTTGGCATATGTCACGCTTTATAAATTGAATCAAATCAAATCATTCTGTGACTACCACAATTTAGGTCTCGCCTGCGACAGCGCATGCAATTCATGTGGTCTTGCTTGCTGAGGGTATTGTTTTGGCTAAAGGTTTTGGAGCTCACCCAATGATTACAACTTATTGGCTTCATCTTCACTATTTATTGCTGCCTCCTAATTGGCCAGCCTATGCAGAACGTTACTTACTTTTGTTTCTGTGGAGCATGAACCAATCACAGATTGCTTCCGCCTATTTAGTGTCCATCTCATGATTATGCTGTGATTGAGATGTGCATTTGAAGACAATTCCATTGTTTCTATTTCTGTGCTGCTTTCTCCATTCATTCTGTTTTCAAACGCAGTTTTGGACATGGTTTACCTGCACCTTCATCTTTTGGTTTACTCGTACAACTAACATAATATTTACACCTTCATGGTGCTTGCCGCCACATGCCTATTTTCAGTGCCTTTCGACCATTCATCTCCTTTATGCTTCATACCTTTGCATAGGGGGGGGGGGGGCGCTAGAGGGCGCACAGCAATATGGCCGCACTTCAGTGAGGCTCTGCCTGACCAAGCCAAATTCCGTCAGAAAATCCGCTTCATCCATGGGCTTCATGTCTGGCCACTGAGGCAAAACGTCTTCCTGAGCCCTGCTGCAGAATATTGGAACATCTGCAGCGTGTACCGACCCTGTAGGACGGCTGGGGGAAGAACGCTCCGTTCTGGAAGAGAGGCCTTGTCACATGGCGGCCCGACTGGGAAGAGTAATCTAGCGAGCTGCACCCTCTGTCTGGCATGCGATCCTGCAGAAACGGAGACCCACCTGTGTAAGCTGAACTGCCTGGGCATCGAGAGAAGGGGCTAAGCGGCGACGGCCCCCCGCAGGGTCTCTGACAACGTGAACGCTCTGAGTCCTCCGCCGGGAAGTGTGGCCTGGAGCGGCCCGGTGAGCAAACATCGGAGGTGCGGCGGCCCAGACACCGGAGCTCGTCTCTTGCGCTGCGGAGCAGCTGAGGACCGTTGCGGCGCCACCCGGACGTCTCTGGTGCAGGCGATGGTGATTGGGGCTGGAATCTAGTGTAGGCCAGGGTAGCGGAAGCGGTGCCGGGCCTCTCACTACGATACCCCCTGCGAGCTGCGGCCGGCGCTGGGAGTGCGGGAGGGACGAGCTGCCGACGTCAGTATGAGGAGCAAGAATAGCAGATATTGAAAGGGAGAGGCCCTGGGCTATGAACTGCTGACAGGTGCTGAGAACGCGCTCCGGATATAGGCCGCGGATCCCCGGCCTCTATTAGCGGCTGACGGGATCTATGCATTGCGAGCTGTAAGCATCATTCCCCCATAGTCGGCTGCAACAAATACCGTGAAGAGAGGTCTAAGACTGCGCAATCCACATCTGGCTGAGTAATGCACATCACAGCTGCCCATATCTGTACTTAATGGCGAGCTGTTGACCCACCTAATTTGATTGAGAGGAGCTACAACAAGGGGGGGCCATATTTATCGGCAATAAAAGTAAATGTACAGGTATAGAGGACTTTATCTACATTCTTGTACCTGGAAGATAGAGTTTCTGAGACTGTTCAGTGGAGCTCGCCTTTACAGGACAGATAGTGCGAATATTGGCTCCCTGCTAGGCCTTGGGCCCCTGAAACCTCCGTGTCTTATAGATTTGGCCTACACGTTAAACCTCATCATGGGTCGGCCAGATAAGGGTCAATCAAAACTTACTTTTGAGTCACGACGGCCGCCCAAGTCATCGCAAAGGACTGCACCAGACTCCGAGACTGAAACAGCGACGGGGGGCCCGCCAACTCTAGAGGCCACATTGCTGGCCATGCAGAAGTCACTGCAGTCCAACAAAGGGACCATGTCGGCGGTAAATCACACGCTAGACCACATGTCTACGCAGCTTGAGAAGCAAAACGTGCGTATGGGGGAGGTGGAGCAGAGGGTGTCAGCCACAGAAGATGGATTAACAACTGTATCTGACAAGGCACTGGATATGGAACGGGTCCTCTCTGTTATCCAAGCAAAGAATGAGGAGTTGGAGGCACGCTCGCGACGCAATAACATCTGCGTCACGGGTCTGCCAGAATCTACGAATGTGGGGAAAATGGAAACGTACATGGAAAGTCTCATCACAGTCATTTTTGGGACTGAGCAGCTGTCCGCCATGTTCATTGTGGAGCGCGCTCACCGCTCTCTGGCGACTCGCCCGGTACCTGGAGCTCCTCCACGCCCTATAATAGCTCGTATCCTGAACTATAGGGATCGGGATGCAGTTCTACGGATGGCAAGGGAAAAAGGCACGATAGAGCATCAAGGGAACAAGCTTGCGTTTTTTTCCGACTTTACGGTGGCAGTGGAGAAGTGTGGCTCAGGGGTTAGAGGCGGCAGACCCGGAATCTGAGATCGGCCTGGACCAGGGTTCAATTTCCCGTCTCGGCAGGTCTTGGGCTCAAAACAAAAAAAAAAAAAAATTCCACGGACTCGATAATTCTCGCTCCGGTGCCTTCTCGACTCACGGGTTCACACTCTGCGACTCTGGGCAATAGCTTGCTTAATTTCCACAACGGCCCCTCGCGGCGGAATGCCTGGCTTTCACCTTGTGGATACCCTGCCGGGGTTATCTCACAGGGGAATACCAGGACGGGTTCCCTAAGCAAGCGCCGGGAAACCCACTGCGGGTAGCTGTGCGCTATACAAGCTCAAATACATATACATTTACATTTACAGTGCAGGCGGCAAGGAGGGAATTTGGCACTTTTAAACAATTTTTACCTAAGGAGGAGGTAGCATATGCTGCTAGGCTTCGTATCGGCGCACCTGCGGACAATAAGATATTTACCTGGCCTAAAGCTGCAATGGATTATGCTAAGAAACTGAAACGCAAAAAGCGGGACTCGGCTGGTCCGCCTGACGATGATGAGCTGGGAGAGGCAGAGAGCTAGGCGACTTGCATAAGACACTTATGACTTTTCACCTGCTGTTTAGTTAACTTCATGCACAGATCTTTGTTGAACCTGTACTCTGACTCTATCGGTTGGGGATGGTTGCAAAGGCACTACATGTCTATGGTTTCAGGGTTGTTAATTGAATGGAGAATGTAATTCGTATGACGCTTTGCATTTCTGCGACTGTTTGGGCTCGATTTGCTCTGTTCCCTATTATAGGCCGTGACTTCCTGGGGACTGCCAATAGATTTTGCTAAGGGTATAGAGCGGGGCTTGTGTGGGCCTCTTCTCGAGGTCCGCATGCATTAGTTTTATGTCCATTGCAAGGGATGATACACTATTGCTGCTTGGTCACCTCCTGTTTCTTCGGGAGGATTACGCGTCTGCGCTCCCTCGTATCGGTGTACCCCAACTTTTGGATGTGGGGGGTGGGGTGGGGGGGCGGGTCAGGTGGGGTTCTGGGATGGCTTTTGCAGGTTTGGGGTGCTAAAGTGGGTGGGGAACTGGTGGAGCTGGGTGGTGGGGAATGGGACTGTTTGTTCTCCTCCAGTTCCCGGAGGGGTAAGTTCTGTGTGTGCAGCCAGGGATTGTGTACTTTTGTATCATGTCAAGGTAACTTGAAGGGGTGCTATTTCACTATGTGTCACAGGTACAGGCTTGATAACTCTTAATGCATAGATTGGGTAAACTCAATTGGATTACATGGAATGTGCGGGCCTTAACAGTCCAAAGAAGATTAGACAAGTTATAGCATATTTAAATCGCCATAATGTACAAGTTGCTTTCCTCCAGGAGACACATCTCACAGGGCAGTCTGCGGCGTCTGTGGCCAAACAATGGGCTGGGGTTCACCTTGCTTCCACATACTCGTCATATGCTAGGGGGGTCATGATATTGATAAAGAAGAACGTACCATTTGAAAGCTTACATGAGGAAATTGATAAAGAGGGCCGATACATAGTTCTGCAAGGGAAAGTGTGCGGAACCTTGATCACAATGATAAATGTGTATGGGCCAAATGTAGATGATCCAGAGTTTTACTCAACGCTATGGAATAAGGTCTATGCGTTGCCACCCTCGGCTATTATATGCGCGGGATTATAATGTAGTTATGGATCAAGGAATGGATAGGAAGACGGGCAGTCCTACACATGATAAGAGGGCTGCACAGGCTGTGCGTGACGGAATGACTAACTTGGGATTGGTAGATGTGTGGCGATTGAGAAATCCAGGGGCACGAGAAGGGACCTGCTACACGTATGCACACGACACATGGTCCCGCTTGGACTATTGGCTGGCACCCAGAGATGTTAATGCTTGGGTAACGAAAGTTATGCACCTGACCCGCACATTGTCAGATCATGCACCTGTCCTGATGGAAATGCTTCCCCCAGCATATTCACCTGCCCCATTCTCTGTATTTAAAGAAGGTGTGCGGGACGCTATAGAAAATTACTTTGCAGTAAATGTGGGGTCGGTGGAGGATATGGGCACAGTTTGGGAGGCGTTTAAAGTGACCATAAGGGGGGGGGGGTATAGGCTTGCAGGCAGGGTCCTCAAATCCTTAAGAACCTCCATGGGACAACTGGAGCGTGCACTATTGGGACTGGAACGTCAGTATGATAACGCTCCAACTGAGTCTTTTCTAGCTGATATCAGGTCAAAAGTGGACAATTACAATGAATTAGCTGAGCAGGAGGTGCGGCATCTGTCAAAACGGCGCAAAGCCCGATACTATGGGGAGGGAGGACGCCCAGGGCGTGGGCTGGCAGAACGAATCACGGAGCCTTGGGTCAAATATTGTAATGTACAAGAACTCACGGTAGAGGACCCGGTCCATGACGGACAATGCTGAAATACTGGAACAGTTCGTTCACTTCTACAAAGGCATGTATGGGCACAGGAAAACGGCCAATGAGGAAGAGATAGCCCAATACCTTGATGACGTGGCATTGGTTTGGCTGTCGAAGGGTCAGCAGGATTTCTTAATGCATCACCTGACGGCAGATGAGCTTAAAGATGCAATTGCCGCACTGCCAAACGGGAAGGCAGCGAGCACCGACGGTCTTCCCGCTGAGTTTTACAAAGAATATGCTGACCAGCAGCTGCCTCACCTCGCTGCCATGTATGAAGAGTCGTTTGAACAATGACCCCTAGCTGCCATGCTTAGGGAGGCACTGATAGTTGCATTGCCCAAGCCGGGAAAACCCCACAATCAATGTGAGTCATATAGACCATTGTCACTTATGAATACGGATGTTAAAATCCTAGCTAAGGTGCTGGCCACACGGTTGCGCTTGCTCCTCAACGTTATGGTTCTGCCAGACCAATCGGGGTTTATTCCGTCGCGCTCCACGGCGCATAATCTACGAGCTCTGTTTGCTGTCCTGCACCTGCTTAAACCGGATTTGCCGGTTGTGGCAGTCCTGCTGGACGCTGCTAAAGCGTTCGATTCTATCGCCTGGAGGTATATGTTTGAAGTGCTGAATCGTATGGGGGTGCCATTGTTTTTCATTGACTGGATAAAACTTCTGTATACGGACCGGGTAGCGAGAGTACGAATTAATGGACATGTCTCTAAAGTATTCCCGATTAAACGTGGCACTAGATAAGGCAGTCCACTTTCGCCTCTGTTATTTGCTCTGATATTGGAGCCATTGGCATGTATATTACGGCAAAGACATGCAGACTCGGCGTTGCGATTTCTACAAAGGCCACTAGCAATTTCCATGTATGCTGATGACATGGTCTTGTACGTAAGGGAACCTGAACGATACCTGGAAAGGTTCATTCGGGAGTATGTCCGCTTTGAGTGGTTCTCAGGGCTGTCCATTAATTGGACGAAATCGATCATCCTGCCACTTACGAGTAGTACTACATCATTTACACTAAACTTTCCCTTGGAATGGGCCACGGACCCTGTCAGCTATCTTGGCATTTGGGTACACCGTGACCCGAAAGAGGTCATCAGGGCCTACTATGGAGTGGCTGTGTCTAAGCTTGAAGATCAGGTGGAGCGGTGGACGCGTCTGCCCTTGTCCTTCCCTGACCGGGTTGCATTGATTAAGATGGCAGTGCTCCCGAGGTTTTTATATCTCTTTGTAAATGTCCCACTGACACTCACAGGCCATTTCTTTGCCATGCTTCGCTCATTATTAATCACACTGGCTTGGAAACCTCGCATAGGATGGGACACATTGACGAAACCGTATGAGCTTGGCAGGTTCTCCATCCCGGACATGCATCTATATTATCTGTGTGCACAGGCACACTTTGCCTCCTATTGGCAGTCGGCACCGCCCTTTACGCCACATGTGGCAATTGAACCTGGGGCAGTTCACCCGCTGCCTCTTCGGGCCATGATAGCTAACCCTCACTCAGTGTATGAACGGGGAGAGGTGGATACAGTCCAATGCACAGCCAGAGCTTGGGCTGAGCTAGGAAGGAGAGCGGGAAGGCTCCCCTTATATGCACCTGCAATGCCTTCATGGCATCATGCAGACATATCAGTGACGAGCGAGACCGGGGCACTTCGACTTCTACAAGCTACAGGAATTCAGGAAATAGGCGATGTTTTTCTTTGCAGAACGTTCATTACACTCCGGAATTTCTTGGCCAAAGGAGGGAATTTAGTCATGTCCACGTTCATTTATGCTAGGCTTAGGGCCGCACTACGTAGCTTATATCCATTGTTTCCTGCGGAACCGGTGGCGTTGGAGGCACTGCAGCTTCTACACACAACAAAGGACAGGACGAAGCTTGTCTCCTGTTTGTACCGTGCATTGCAACGGGATGAGGGAGCAGCAGTGTCTCGTTCTAAAAGTAAGTGGGATGACAAACTTATGCAACCACTGACGGATGATGAATGGGAGTAAAGCTGTTCTATGACTCGCAAATTCGCCATTAATGGCAATTTCAAACTTATACATTATAAATATCTACATCAGATGTACTACACACCTGCTCAGCTATGTAAATACGGACTGAGAGAGACTGATAGTTGTGTACGATGTGGTGCGGAAGGTGCTGATTTTGTACATCTGGCATGGGAATGCGCTAGAATATCTGCATTTTGGACAGGAGTGACTGAGGTGTTGACAGCCATGACGGGCGTCCAGATTGAGAGAGATCCCAAGGTATGCCTGCTGGGTCTAGTATCTGCAATACCGACTGGAGTGCGCAAATTGGTGGCACTCTCGCTACAGACGGCTAAGTGCGCTGTTGTCATATGTTGGGGGGGGGGAGGCGGGCACTCGACTTGAACAACTGGCTGCGGGACTTGGCTTACTGCCGTGATCAGCTCACCTGCTACTATGAGGAACTACCAGTGGCAGCTAGGCCGCGGGACATATGGGGACCCTACACAGCATATATGTCGGCAAGGACAGACTCTGACTAGTAGCCAAATGTTGGTTATATTAAAGTTAGTATGTGTTTTTTTATATAGGAGACTGCTCTCTGTAATGGAGGAGGCGATTGAGCTAACTGTATAAATGCTATATTGCTTTAGGGATGGCCCGCATCATATGGTATGGTGACAACAAATTATATCTTTCCCTATTTTTGTACCTGTGAGATACATTCTGCTTTTATCACTCACTATCATTGTCAAGTATGCAACTTACGGCTGTACTGCAGTTTTTGTTTGTGTTTGTCTTTGGCGAAATGATAAGAAAAATACCTTTGCATAGATTTTAAGTTTGGCTCCTTACACCTACAACTGTACTCCTCAGCGCCACTCTACTTGATATTACTCCACTCTACGCCACTCCACTGTATGCCACTCCCCTTCACTCCACTCCCCTCTACACCACTCCACGCCACTGTATACCTGTCCCCTCTACGGCACTCCACTTTATATCACTACACCTCGCTCTACAGCACTACAATCTACTCTATGCTACTCCACGCCATTCCACTCCACTCCACTCTACGCCACTCCACTCTACGCCAATCCACTCCACACAGTGCCACCTTTGGCCACTGTACACAATGGCACTCCACAACACTGTGCTCTAAGTCACTCTAACATTTATCACTTGTCTGCTGGCGCCTCCTCAGTGGCGTAGCAAGGATGGGGGCTGTCAACCCCAGGCGGCATGTATTTTGGGGCGGCCGTGTGGGCTTCTCCCACCCCCCAAGATGGCAATTTCCACCCCGCTTCAAATTTGCGGCCGTCGCTCGCTTGCCAGCACCCCCTCCTCTCTTCAATGCAACGCTGGGCCATAGGGCTAGCTACGCCACTGGGTGGTCTTCTCCTTCTCTGCTTGTGTCGACTCCCAGCAGCCAATGCAGAGGTTCCCAGACACCCCATGGCCAAGCCAGATGCTGCTCTCATGCTGGTAATGCTATTACCAGCATGTGAACAGCACCAGGATTGGTCTAAAGGGCCTGGGTTGGCACTCAGACAAGGACTGAGAGCCTGTGCATGTTCTCCACCCAGCTGTGCAACACAGCTTGGGTTGGAGAAAGGCTAAGTGCGCGTGCCGATTTGGCTGTCCTATGATGGCTGGCCCAACCAACATGCGCACTTAGTGCCCACCACTCCTACTCCCTGTTGCCAACTGTCCATCATAATGGCCCGCCCCCAGGAATCAGCTCAGTGAAAGCAACAAAAAAATAAAATGCTAAAATTGTTTTATTATCATTTTATTTTTTCCTGTGTGCACTGATGAGAGGGTAGTGGGGCGACACTCCTCCGCCTTAACAGACAAGCCACCGTAGTGCATTACACGAAAACCTTCCACTGCCGCACACAGAGAAAAAAAATGTAAGGGAACATTGTTAGAAATGGGGGTCTTTAGTTGGCAGAGGTAGGTACCTTTGACCAAATAGGTCAAATGTACCTACTTCTAGTAGTTACCTTTGACCTATTGCTGCTTGCTTCTAATCAGGGTAAGGGGGATAAATACTTTAGATAACCCCTGCTCACCCGCTTGGTAGCTTGGCACGAGCAGACAGGCTTATCCCAAAGGCAATGTGTAAAGTATTTGTACAAACACTCACAGTAACACATTGAAAACACCACCAAGGGACACCACACCAGTTTAGAAAAATAAAATATCTTTATCTAACTCATACAGATAGTCAGTAGAATGTCTTTAAAAAGGGTTGTTGCAGAAATAAACTTGTAGATGACAAATGCGACACTTTAGTCTCAAAGTACCAGGGATGCGTAACGCAAAACAAACAAAAGGGGCTCAGAGGAGGTGATTTGTCAATTCTTCCTGTGCTCTGGTTGGGATGCGATAAGATGGCGCCTCGATGCGTGGCGACGATTCGGTGTGATGCAACAAAATGGTGTCTTTTTTGCGATGCAACAATGTGGAGGCGATGCGTGCACGCCCGACGGCTGTGTGGCGAACGTAGTGGTTTTCTGGGCCGCGACAGGCCCTGCGACTCGCTTCCACGGTGATGCAACGACACCCTCGTTGACTGCGACACGCTTCTCTGGTGTTGCGGCAGCACTCAGCGGCGGTGCACTTCCTCAGCAATACGTCGGCCCTGCGACACGCTCCTCCGGTGATGTGGTGGCTCCCTCTGTGGCGGCAGCACGCTTCTTCGGTGATGCGACTGTGAGAAGTTGGCCTGACATATGCTATCTACTATTCTAGTGGGCACCTTGCACCAGTCCAAACAACCCTTATTGATGGTAGGTTTAAAGACAACCTATATAGAAAGCTATCCTAGTGGTAGATGTGGAGTGCAGCCTTCAGGCTAAGTCTTGAAGGAATGTAAAGCAGCTTGTTTTACCCGTCTATAATCTCATGCAATGACCAAATGAAAGGGGAACCACACCAGGTATATATATATAAAATATATGTATTTAATCTAAATACATCCCTCCAGTCTCTTTATGAGGCTAGAGGCAAAAGTACATACAGTAAACTTATTTAGCAAACAGTAAATCAGCAGAGTATACGTTTAGCCCTAGGAGCGTCACAAACCATTTCCTAAGAAAATGGTATAAGAACCACCAGGGACATAGAGACACGGCCTAGGGCCTGTATAACCGCTGGGGCAACCAGGAACCACCCAAGGTAGGGACACAGGAGACCCACGGGGGGCCTGCAGTGTCTAAACACAGCCGCGAATCACCATTGACTTCTATGGAGAAAGTTGCGATTAGAAATTTAAAGATTAGGGACACTTAGAGTGGACTAGGACCAAACCCCTTGAAAACTGGACAGTTCGAGAGTCAAGACCCACGGGAGCACCAAAGCACTTGTGTTACCTCACCCAGGGAAGCCGGGTGCATAGGTGTCTTTTTGTGTCGGGTTTTGTCGTCGTTTCCTATGGAGAGCTGCAAAGAAGTGCTGCAGGCGTCCAGGTGAAAAGTGTCCGGATGGATCCAAGAGTGGATCGGAGATCTGAAGAACCTGAAAGCAGAGGGGACAGAGTCTGGGTCACTTTCCAGTGACCAGGGAGGCAAGAATTAGATGCCCACCGATATTGGGTGATTTCAGGTGCAGGAGGTGAAGCTTGACTCTTCAGCCACGAGGACCAGGAGGCGTCGACGACAACCAGGAGCTAGATTCGAGCTGTACCATGTCGGAAGTCGAGTGCTGCGGTGTCGGTATCCGGATTGGACCCAACAAGCCTTGGCAACAGCAACCCATGCAGAATACAAAGATTGGCTACGGAGTAGACCAGCAAGGTCTGAGGGACTCACCCTTTAGCGGGGAGTCAGGGCATATCTGGAACAAACCAGGGAAGCTCAAGAAACACCAGAGTTACCTTCGTGACGACCCACCAGTCGACGGACCAGGGATCACGAAGGGGCCTCAAGCAGAAATGCTGGAAGCGAGCCCACTGAACACTCGTGGAGGGCAGGCCCACAATCTTCGGTGCAGATGGTGCTTATGGCTTGGACTACAAGTAGCCCAATGCACAACTTCAGGAAAGCTTGGGAAGTAGATGCACTGGCAAATGTGCGCGTGTCCAGGAGTTCTGGTCCCACGTCTCTTGTGATGGCTACAGGTCTCAGCTTCACTGGGATCTCGTGTCGGCCTCGGAGATGTCTGAAAGTCTGTGTCCTGTGTCGCAAAACCTTCGGGTTCCGGTGGGAGCCTTGGAAATGCAGACTGGCAAGATGCTTTGTTGGTGCCTGTTTGAACAGGGGAGTCACTCCTTGACCCCAAGGGAGATCCTTCCGTCTTTTAGTCGAAATAGAATGTCGAAGTTCCAGGACATATATTGCAAAGTTTCGTCCAGGGTAATCTAAAGTCCTAAGGACTGGGTTCCTATACTTATACTAAGTTTAGGGGTTGGACTAACTCTAAGGTCCCACCTATGGGAGGACCTGGGGTGAGGGTGGTTACACCCCTTCCCCTTTGTCCAGTTTCGTGTCAGAGCAGGGGCTGAGTGCCCCTGCAACCGGTTTGAGCTGGGGTATGCACAGGGACACCAAGTGTGCCCCCAACACTGTCTGAAAACATTCCCTGAATTCACCCGCCCAGCCCCAATACACTAAAGCCTGTCTGGGTAAGTGGTTACACCTCCCTGTGACAGGAAACCTATTGTCCATGCCAGCAGCAGGAGGTCAGACTTGTGTCTGTGGCAGCAGCATCCATTTTTGTAATGCTGTGGCTCTTTAAACTATTACTGGTCAGGTAAGTGTGTACATGTCTTCTCCCTCTAGAAGGGTGGAATTCTACCCCTGCCGCCAGGACTGGCGGGGGGGTTGGTAGGATTCCAAAGTGTTTGACACCAAACACGACATGCTTTGATGCAGCTATTCCAAAGTTAGCATTTACTGCAAGGTTATAATGCACTTTAGAGTGCATAGTATGGCTGTATCACAGAACAGCTAAAGAGAAGTGATTCTGAAACTGCAGAGGGGCTCAGCTCATTCTTGGGCACCCTCTCACACAAAACCAGAAACAAGATTATGGACTACCGAGGCCGGGGGTGTGGATTTTCTTCCCAATCTTAACGCATGTTTTTGTTTAACTATGGCTATATGAGGTTTTATTGTTTATAATAGTGGGTCAATCATTGTAATGGTTTTAATTAACTGCACATTAAATGTATTACTTACTTACTCTCGCACAAAACCAAGCACTCTGCCTGCAGGATTGTTAAGGCCTGCCATAGGAGTGACGTATAGGTTTATATGTGTCTGTATTTAAAGGTAGATATATGTAGCCTATATCTTAGTAAGAGGTGCAAGCACCACCTTACCCAGGCTACAGTAGCAGACCTGTGGTGCCATTTTGGAAGGCTTCCCAGGGGTGGCATATACATGCTTCAGCCCCTGGTAGGCCTCAGGGGTACCTATGCCCTTGGTACCTAAGGTACCATATACTAACAAGGGTAACCCAGTAACCAATCTGGAGTGTACCTAAAGTACATGCAGTCAATTTAGAGAGGAAGCAGCTAGGCTGGGGTCCTGGTTAGCAGGGCCCCTAAAGTCGAAAAACAGTGAAACACCAGCAAAAAGTGGAGGTAACCATAGTAAGCAGATCCTACTCTCCTACACAACCCCCCCAAACAAAGGGATATTAAACTAAACGTGACCAGTTGAGTCTTCATGTTCTAAGTGGAAATATCTGGAGAGTCCATCTGCATTGACATGGTTACTCCCAGGTCTATGTTTCAGTGTATAGTCCATCCACTGTAGGGAAATGGACCACCTCAAAAGTTTGGGGTTTTCACCCTTCATCTATTTTAGCCATAAGAGGGGCTTACGGTCAGTCTGAACAGTGAAGTGAGTGCCAAACAAGTATGGCCTCAGCTTCTTCAGAGCCTAAATCACAGAAAAGGCCTCCCTCTCAATAGCTGACCAATGTTTCTCTCTAGGGGTCAGCCTTCTGCTAATAAAAGCTACTGGCTGGTCCTGACCTTCATCATTCAATTGTGACAGCACAGCCCCAACCCCAGTTCAGAGTTGGACAATGAATTCTCTGGAGTAGTTAGGACTTAGCAGAATTGGTGCAGTGCACATGACCTGCTTCAGGTCATCAAATGCCTTTTGACAGCTGACTGTCCACTGAACTTTCTTAGGCATTCTTTGTAAATGTACAGGAATTTATATAGCGCAAATCACCAAGCGGTTTCTAAGCGCTTGCTTAGGGAACCCGTCCTGGTATTCCCCTGTGAGATAACCCCAGCAGGGTATCCGCAAGGTGAAAGCCAGGCATCCCGCCGCCAGGGGCCGTTGTGGAGATTAAGCAAGCTATTGCCCAGAGTCGCAGAGTGTGAACCCGTGAATCGAGTAGGCACCGGAGCGAGAATTGTCGAGTCCATGGACATTTTTTTGGACTCAAGACCCCGCCGAGCCGGGAATTGAACCCTGGTCCCGGGCTGACCTCTGCTTCCAGGTCTGCCTCCTCTAACCAGTGAACCACACTTCTCCACTTTTAGAATTTAAGTCATTCAGGGGTGTCACAATGGATCCATACCTCTTGAAAAATCTTCTGTAGTACCCAGACAGGCCCAAGAAAGCTCTGACCTGAGTCTGGGTAGTTGGAGCAACCCATTCCAGGATGGTTTGGATTTTGCTCTTCAATGGTTGAACCTGGCCTCTACCTACAAAGTGGCCCAGGTACACAACCAGACTCTGCCCTATCTGGCACTTAGTAGCCTTGATAGTTAGGCCTGCTTTCTGCAGGGCCTCCAAAACATTTCTCAGGTGGACCAGGTGATCCTCGCAGGTGGAGCTAAAGACAGCATTATCATCTAGATATTCTGCACTATAGTCTCCAAGGCCTGTTAGGACTTTGTTCACCAACTTTTGAAAAGTGGCAGGTGCATTCTTCAGACCAAAGGGCATTACCACAAATTGATAATGTCCACTAGGGGTTGAGAATGCTGTCTTTGGCTTTGCATCATCAGGTAATCTGATCTGCCAGTAGCCAGCTGTAAGATCAAATGTGCTCAGAAACTTGTCTGAGGCCAATATATCTATGAGCTCATCTGCTCTTGGAATTGGATGGGCATCAGTCCTAGTGACTGCATTGAGATCCCTGTAGTCTAAACAAAACCTCATCTCTCTCTTACCACCCTGGGTGTGAGGTTTGGGTACCAAGACTACTGGACTAGCCCTCAGGCTATCTTAGGGTTCAATCACTCCCAAAGCCAGCATTTTCTAGACTTCAGTCCTGATACAGTCCCTGACATGATCAGGTTGCCTGTAAATCTTATTTTTAACAGCTAGACTGTCCCAGGCAGACTGTCCCCAGTTTCTACTTCATGAGTGCACCAGGTATTCTGACTTGGAGTCAGAGAAAACATATGTCTAAACTGTTGGAGAACTTGTCTGCAATCAGTTTGCTGTTGATCAGTGAGGCTGCCTGCCAAGGCTACTCCATCTACTGATCCATCATCAGGGTTCTGAGAGAGCAGGTCTGGGAGAGGGTCACTTTCTTCCTCCTGTCCTTCATCAGTAGCCAAGAGCAAGCCCATGTCTGCCCTGTCAACATATGGTTTCAGTCTGTTGACATGAAGCACCCTATGGGGGCTCTTGGGAGTTCCAAGATCTACCAAATGGGTAACCTCTCCCTTCTGTTCAACAATAGAGTGGGGTCCACTCCACTTGTCTTGGAGAGCTGATGGGGCCACATGCTCCAACACCCATACTTTCTGTCCTAGCCAGTAAACAGTCAGTACAGCCTTTTGGTCATGCCAGGCTTTATGTAATTCCTGGCTAGCCTCGAGGTTTTTGTTGCATTTTTCACGTACTCAGCCACCCTGTACATAGTCCACAATATCCTGTTTAGGGGGTTTGAGAGGTAACTCCCATCCCTCTTTCACCAGACATAATGGTCCTCTGACAGGGTGTCCAAACAGAAGTTCAAATGGGCTGTAGCCAACCCCCTTCTGAGGAACCTCCCTGTAGGCAAACAAAAGGCAGGGTAGCAGGATGTTCCATCTCCGCCTGAGCTTTTCTGGGAGACCCTTAATCATACCCTTTAAGGTTTTGTTGAATCTTTCAACTAAACCATTGCACTGTGGGTGATCGGGTGGTGAATTTATAGTTCACTCCCACTCCTTTCACATTGCAGTCAAGTAGCTGGACATAAAGTTTGCATCTCTGTTTGACACTACCTCCTTAGGGAACCCCACTCTTGAGAACACTCCCAAGAGGGCTCTTGCCACAACAGGTGCTGTAGTGGTCCTAAGGGAAATAGCCTCTAGGTACCTAGTGGCATGGTCCACCACCACTTGGATAAACCTGTGCCCAGATGCTGTCTGAGGATCCATTGGTCCAACAATGTCAATCCCCAATCTTTCAAATGGAACCCCCACCACAGGTAGTGGTATCAGGGGGCCCTTTGTAGTGCCACCTGCCTCACCACTGGCTTGACAGGTTACACAGGAGTGACAAAACTCCTTTGTGTCTTCAGACATGTGGGGCCAGTGAAAGTGAGGGACAATTTTGTCCCATGTCTTGTTCTCGCCCAGGTGTCCTGCTAAAGAAATAACATGGGCTAGTGTCAATAGGAAGCCCCTGAACTTTAGAGGTATAACCAACCTCCTGGCTGTACCAGGCTTGGGGTCTCAACTCTCCGAGTACAGGAGTCCATCATCCCAATACATCTTATGGGTGCCACTAGCATTCCCAGCAGCCTCAGCAGCAGCTTGCTGTCTGAGGAATTCAAGAGAAGGGCAGCTCAGCAGCTCCTAACTCAGATCTGCCCAGGAAGGGCCCCCTGTCCCCAAGAACTCAACCTGACCAGGTTCAAGCTCCTCTGGGACAGTTCCTTCTTCAGGCTCACAATCATCTCTCTCAAGAGACTGATCATCACTCTGAGTCAGGGGGAAGGCACAGCCTTTACCATACTGCTCCTTTTCTTGGAAGGCACCTGGTCCATTATTCTAGGATCCAGGGCCTGTTCAGTGTTAGACTTTTTGACCTGTGACCTAGTCACTACAAGGACATGTGCTGAGATTCCCTAACATTTCTGCATGTGTCCTAAATGCCACTTCAGACCAGGCTGAAGTCTCTAGGTCATTGCCAAGCAAGCAATCAACAGGGAGGTCTGCACTTACCACAACCTTCCTGAGGCCAGTTACCCCACCCCAGGAGAAATTAACAACTGCCAGGGCATGATTGGTCCTGACATTGCTAGCATTGGTCACTTGGTACGTCTCACCAAGTATGATCTGTCCAGGGTCCACAAAGTCTGGTGTCACCATGGTGACACTTGGCCCTGTGTCCCTGTAGGCCTAAGCCTCTTTTTCAGTTATCAAAGGCCGTTGTCTGTACTTGCCCAGGTTACTGGGACTCACAGAGGAGGACATATCCATGCCTCCATCACAGACTAACACAGCCTGTGTTGGAACTCTGACTAGGCCAGAGCCCATCTCAGATCCCAGGGTCAACCCTACTACATTCTTCTTCTGAGTACCACCATTTGAAGCCGAACTGGGGTGAACAGTTGCCTTAGGGGCAGTGGTGGCTGGAGCTGCATCCTTCTTGGTGCAGTCACTTGTCCAATGGCTATTCTGCTTACAGATTTTGCACCATGGTTTCTTTTGGCCTTTGTCTTTCTTAGAAGATTGGGAATTCCCACCATTAGAAGCTTTTTGGAGACCTTGTGAAGACTTCTGGTCTTTACCCTTCTCCCCACCCTTCTGATCTTGCTCCTTGGTTCTATACCTTCTGCTTTGCCCTTGTTCTGACCCATTGTTCTGCCTTCTTTCCCAATTTGTGGGGAGAGGTCAGATCAGAGACTACTAGGTACTGGTTCAACAGCTGATTTTGACAGTTATTAAGGACCTGCTCCCTCTTGATCAGATTATGCAATCCTGTATAGTCACACACTTTACTGCTTAATAACCAGCCCTCCAGAGCCTTAGTCGCACAATCAAGAATGTCAACCCAGTCCTGAGTCTTTGCCTTTTGGGTATCTCTGAACGGCATCCTATACTGCTCAGTGGTTAGACCAACCTCATCTATTAGAGCACTCTTTAGGACTTTGTAATCATCGCATTCTCTTCTCTAACAGTGAGGAGCTTCTCTCTACCTTTGTCTGCAAAGGAGAGCCACAGGATTGCTGCCCACTGCTCATGGGGTACCTTCTGTACTTTGCAGGCCCTCTCCAGTGCAGTTATCCATTTGTGAATGCCATCCCCACTCTGGTAGGGAGAGACAATCTTGTTTAAATTTGTATGGTCATAAGACCTTTCCCTACCACTAGGGAAGTAGCTGCCACCATGGGGCTCTAGCCCCATCTTTTTTCTAGCCTTTTCAAGCTCCAGAGGCTCCCTTTCAGAGGTTACTCTTTGTCTCCTTATCCTCAGTTGAGCTGCTTCCATTCTCACCTGATGTTTTCTCTTCTCCTGGGAGGTGTCCCTCCTATGAGCAGAGATAGAGGTCCCTATAGATGTACCAGAATGATCAGAATCCTCTGAAGGTGATCTTGGTCTTCTAGGCACACCCCCAACTCGTCCTGGTGGGACAAAGAGGGAGCCCCTTTTGCCTTCCTCTTCTCCAGGAGGAGCTGGATTGTCCAGGTCTAGGTCATTGTCACCTGCCTGGCCAGCATCAGAGTCTGAGTTCTGGTGGGGTTCCCCACTGGGCTCTTCCTCTTCTGCTGCACCCACCCCACTGCCTACCTTTTCAGGCTCTGTAGCCTGGCTAAAGTCATCAAGCAGCAATGCCTCTGTGAGGCGTTGGGTATTGGGATTCTGTCCTGTCTTCGATTTCCTCATATCACACAGAGCCCTTAACTCTTGAAAAGGGAATGTGTCATATTTGGATGTCTGTACTTGACTGACATCTGGCAGAGACCCACTAGGTCCTGGCCTTGAAGACATGACTAGTGTGGTGTATGCACTACCTACACTACTTGTTTACCTACTAAACCTCTCTTGAGTTGTAGAAAGGGTGTGCTTAAGCCCTTTACACACAACTCTAAGTTCAGTAGAACTTACTGTATCTAAGTTTGTATTATATGTACCTCTGGTACCTTTAGTGGTTTTCAAATGATCACACACTTGAGATTATCTGGTAAAAAAAATGGCAAGCTGGAATCCCATAGCCTGCACACAAATGTAAGAAGTTGGCCTGGCATATGCTGTCCACTATTCTAGTGGGCACCTTGCACCAGTCCAAACAACCCTTAATGATGGTAGGTTTAAAGACAACCTATATAGAAAGCTATCCTAGTGGTAGTTGTGGAGAGCAGCCTTCAGGCTAATTCTGGAAGGAATGTAAAGCAGCTTGTTTTACCCGTCTTTAATCTCATGTAATGACCAAATGAAAGGAAAACCACACCAGGCATATATATAAAATATATGTATTTAATCTAAACACATCCCTCCAGTCTCTCTCTTTATGAGGCTAGTGGCAAAAGCACATTCATTTAACTTATTTAGCACACAGTAAATCAGAACAGTATACATTTAGCACTAGGGGCTTCACAAACCATATACTAAGAAAGTGGTATAAGAACCACAAGGGACATAGAGACAAGGCCATGGGCCTGTAGAACTGCTGGGGCAAACAGGAACCACCCAAGGTAGGGATGCAGGAGACCCACGGGGGACGCGCGCAGTGTCTAAACACAGCCGCAAATCACCATTGACTTCTATGGAGAAAGTTGCGATTAGAAATTTAAAGATTAGGGACACTTATGAGTGGACTAGGAGCAAACCCCTTGAGAACTGGACGGTTTGAGAGTCAATACCCACTGGAGCACCGAAGTACACGTGTTACCTCACTCAGGGAAGCCTGGTGAATAGGTGTCTTTTCGTGTCAGGTTTCATTGTCGTTTCCTGTGGAGAGCTGCAAAGAAGTGCTGCAGGCGTCCAGGTGAAAAGTGTCTGGATGTATCCAAGGGTGGATCAGATCAGAGATCTGAAGAACCTGAAAGCAGAGGGGACTGAGTCTGGGTCACTTGCCAGTGACCAGGGAGGCAAGAAGAAGATGCCCACCGATGTCCGGTGATTTCCGGTGCAGGAGGTGAAGCTTGAGTCTTCAACCACGAGGATCAAGGAGTGACGACGACAACCAGGAGCTGGATTCAAGCTGTCCCACGTCGGATGTCGAGTGCTGCGTTGTCGGTATCCGGATTGGACCCAACAAGCCTTGGCAACAGCAACCCACGCAGAATTCAAAGATTGGCTTCGGAGCAGACCAGCAAGGTTTGAGGGACTCACCTTTGGAGGGGTGTTAGGGCACGCCTGGAGCAACCAGGGAAGCACAAGAAACTTTAGAGTTACCTTCGTAGGGACCCACCAGTCGACGGACCAGGGATCGCGAAGGGGCCTCGAGTAGAAATGCTAGAAGCGGGCCCACAAAATGCTCGTGGAGTGTAGGCCCACAATCTGCGGTGCAGATGGTGCTCAGGGCTTGGACTACAAGTAGCCCAATGCACAACTTGGGAAAGCTCGGGAAGTAGATGCCTAGGAGTTCCAGTCCCACGTCTCTTGTGATGGCTATAGGTCTCAGCTTCGCAGGGATCTCGTGTCGCCCTCGGAGATGTCTGGAAGTCTGTGTCCTGTGTCGCAAAACCTTCGTGTTCCGGCGGGATCCTTGGAAATGCAGACCAGCAAGATGCTTCATTGGTGCCTGTTTGAACAGGGGAGTCACTCATTGACCCCAAGGGAGATCCTTCCGTCTTCTATTTGAAATAGAATGTCGAAGTTCCAGGATATATGTTGCAGAGTTTCGTCCAGGGTAATCTAACGTCCTAAGGACTGGGTTCCTATACTTATACTAAGTTTAGGGGTTGGACTAACTCTAAGGTCCCACCTATGGGAGGACCTGGAATGGGGGTGGCCTGAGTGCCCCTGCAACCAGTTTGAGCTGGGGTATGCACAGGGACACTAGGTGTGCCCCCAGCACAGTCTGAAAAGCATTCACTGAATGTACCCGCCCAGCCCCAATACACTAAAGCCAAAAGCCTGTCTTTGGAGGTGCTTACACCTCCCTGTGACAGGAAACCTATTGTCCAGGCCTCCCTGCCAGAGTTTTATCCAGCAGCAGGAGGTCAGACTCCTGTCTGTGGCAGCAGCATCTTTTTTGTGATGCTGGGGCTCTTTTAAACTATTACCGGTCAGGAAAGTGTGTGCATGTCTTCTCCCTCTAGCAGGGTGAAATTCTACCCCCCCACGCCAGGACTGGTGGGGGTAGGATTCCAACGTGTTTGACACCAAACACGACATGGTTTGATGCAGCCATTCCAAAGTTAGCATTTACCACAAGGTTATAATGCACTTAAGGGTATATGGTATGGCTGTATCACAGAACATTGTTGTAAATAGCTACAGGAGCATAACCCTTATACCAGGTAAGGTCAGGGTAGGACGTGTGTAAATTATGAACAAAGACCCAACTGGTATTATTTTTAGACAGTTACATTGATGTGCAAAAAGCATTACATGAACAGAAATAAGGAGACTCAAATTGATTTTAGAAATGTGCTTAAGGCATCATATATTCAAAACGAAAGGTGAGAGAACAGTTTTAGCAGCACTGTACAAGAAAACAAACCTAAAATTGGACTTGGTGCACCGTATGTGATCATGACATACGGGTAACAACGCAAGTGACAATTGGGAGTCCTCAGCTCATTAAATGGCGCACCTACCGTGTTGGCCCAATGGAATTGTTCACTTAAAACAAAAAAAGTTTATTGTATTTTTATATGAGCCACCTCATCGGCCTGATTCACTGCATATATCTGCACAAATTGCACCTCACGCGCCGTCCCAGCTGATCTCAATTGTCACTTGCACATCAAGGTAACTGTCTAAAAATAATACCAGTTGGGTCTTTGTTCATAATTTACACATGTATCACAGAACAGCTACAGAGAAGTGATTCTCAAATCTGCAGAGGGGCTCAGCTCATGCTTGGGCACCCTCTCACACAAAACCAAGCACTCTGCCTTCAGTATTGTTAAGGCCTGCAATAGGATTGACTTATAGGTTTATATCAGGGGTTCCAAACTGTTTTGTAGTGAGAGCTACTTCTGCTCAAGGAAAGTCTTCCTCAGCTACTAGCAAGCTTCATAACTGTAAAATAGTGACTAAGCTATGACCACCCTAAGCAGGATTATCAGTTGTTACCACCCAAGTATTCCTGGTGCGGTTACCATCAGAAATGCCAGGAAAACATTCATAAATATAAAATGCCTCCACCTGACTTAAGGAGTAACATTCAAATCTAGACGTGCCCTATAGCACAAAGTATATAAATACAACAGTAGGTCTCCCCAGCTCAGCTTGAATTATTATTCATCAGTTTCTGAAACTGCACTTCTTTCTATCAAATACCACTTTCCCCTGTGGGCAAACAAACTCAGTTTAACGGAAGAAAATTCATTTTTGAAAACAAAAACTGCCTTTAAAATAACTTTTTTCAGATTTTAGGAAATGCACGGTCCCAAAACATCAGCTTTTCATTTTCATCAAGTACTCTCATGTACAAATGCCTCATATGGACTACTTTGAATACCCAAGTATTAGTCTTGTGCCACAGATGCTCACGCAAACAATTGATGGACGGAATGCTGAATGAATCATACATTCACCCCCAGTCAAGAGATCTGGGTTAAATCCATTGTTCTTTTGCTCACCCTCCCAGCCCAGTTTAGACCCCGCCATATGCAAATCACTCTTGACCCTGTGCCTCATGGGAACAGTCCAGACAGAACTGCCAATCCAGGTCCTCCCTGGACCAGAAACAAGCATCCTGGGACCGGTTTCAGGGTATGTCACCCTTTATCAGCCAGGCTAGCTTGAATCCAGTGGTACAGTGAGCAAGGGACCCACGTCTGGGCATACCCATCCCACTGAGGGTGAAAAGTGCTACACAAACAAATGATGGACGGAACGCTGAATGAATCATACATTCACCCCCAGTTAAGAGATCTGGGTTAAATCCATTGTTCTTTTGCTCACCATGCCACCTCAGTTTAGACCCAGCCATATGCAAATCAGTCTTGGCCCTGTGCCTCATGGGAACAGTCCAGACGGAACTGCCAAGCCAGTTCCTCCCTGAACCAGAAAAAAGCATTCTGGGACAGGTTTCAGCGTATGCCACACTTCATCAGCCAGGCTAGCTTGAATCCAGTGGCACATTGAGCAAGGGACCCACGTCTGGGCATACTCATCCAGGGCCGGACTGAGAACCAAAATCGGCCCTGGCAAAGTACTCGGGCGGCCCCCTGGGGGTGCGACCGAGCTCTTTGGCGGGGCCGGTTTTCGGCCGATTTTGTTACAGTGCCGATTTTGCAGCTATGCTGCAAAATCGGCCCTGTAACAAAAATGGCCCCCAGGGGCCAAAACTGGCCCCCACCCTTGCGGCGCACTGGGGGATTGCCCGGTGCCTGCAACGGCCAGTCCAGGCCTGTGCCCATCCCACTTAGTGTGAAAAGTGCTACGCAAACAAATGATGGACAGAATGCTTTATGAATCATACATTCACCCCCAGTCAAGAGATCTGTGGTAAATCCATCGCTCTTTTGCTCACTATGCCACCCCAGTTTAGACCCAGCCATATGCAAATCAGTCTTGACCCTGTGCCTCATGGGAACAGTCCAGACCGAACTGCCAAGCCAGATGCTCCCTGGACCAGAATTACAGATGTCTTTATTAGGCCAATAATGCCCACCATTATACTAGGGCCAAAGTTGGGCCAAGGCTTGAAACCATAAGGTTCAAGGCAGAGACCATATATCAGTCATGACCATTATTACGCCAGGGATACGTAAATGTAGGCCAGTCATTCTCCCAGTATGTAAATGATGGCTGCCAGTATACCACAACTAGACCAAAAATACCCCAAATAGTCAAGGATGACCATTATTATGCCATTGGGACTATTATGCCAGGAATAGTCACAATTATGTCAGAGATAACAGCCTTATGATGGGGGCTAGTATAGACATTTGGTGGTCCTTGATACAAGGCATAGCTTTCAAGAAGCAATAGTGTTTATTAGGGATGCGCATAAATGCTGATGAGTCTCTTCATTTTCTCTGGTCTGAATCATGCCATGTTCTCCTCCGGTCTTGAGTTTGTTATACACCCAACTGACACATTTTCACTCTGACTCCTACAGTCCCACACTATGGTGGGTCAGCACTCATTACTGCTCAGGCTACTACTGTCGTACTTCTTTTATGGTCCACTGGTCACATACATGTTGTGACTGATAAAGCCGGGATACAAGATGGTTAATCTCTTTGTGGCTTAGTTCTATTGGGATTAGATACAAATTGTCAAGTGGCAGGCCCTATAGGCCGATACTTTGTGTTTGAGTGTTTTGTATAAGTTACTGCCATAGGTTTGGCTGGCTGTCACTCTTAGAATCTTGATATCAGCAGTGCTGCCTTCTTTAATAGGCGCCTACTCTCTGAATTTGATACTGGGCTTGGCTTCATCTCTGAGAGCTACTTTGAAGGTACTGGTGAGCTACCAGTAGCTCCCGAGCTACTCTTTGTAGACCCCTGGCTTATATGCGTCTGTATTTAAAGATAGATATAGGTAGCCTATATCTTAGTAAGGGGTGCAAGCATCACCTTACTCAGGCTGCAGTGGTGCCATTTTGGAAGGCTTCCCAGGGGTGTCATAATACATGTGCAGCCCCTGGTAGGCCTCTGGGGTACCTATGCCCTTGGTACATAAGGTACCATATACTAGGGACACAAAAGGGTTACCCAATAACAAATCTGGAGTGTACCTAAAGTACATGCAATCAATTTAGGGAGGAAACAGCAAAGCTAGGGTCCTGGTTAGCAGGGCCCCAGCCAGACTAAAGTCGAAAAAAGGTGAAACATCAGCTAAATGTGAAGGTAACCATAGTAAGCAGATCCTACTCTCCTACAGCGACGGTGAACAGCGGCAGCAGCGACATGCTTTCTCTATGATGCGACAGCGACTGCTGAAGAGGCATCACTTTTCTCTCTCGTTTCATCGCGCTTCCAGCTCCCAACAGCAAAAGAGCTCACACACACTTACAGGCCCTCCCGGCAGACTGAAACCTCCAGCAAGGAAGTTCAGAGAAGATGGGGGTGAAGTCCTTTTGTACCTGGGACTTCAGAAGCAGGAAGCTATCTCTTCTCAGGCCCTTGGAGACTTTCCTTCAGATGGACACAACACACAGCAAAGTCCTTCTTCAAGCAGGAGACACAGCACAAAGTGACGTCCCATGGTCCTCGCCTCAGTAGAAATAGCAAACTGCAGGCCAACCCAGACACACAGCAAGAACAGTACTTCTCCTCAGTCTCTTCAGCTGATCTTCTTTGGCAGGGATTCCTCTCGATCACAAAGTAGTCTTGGAAACTTTTATATCCCTGTGTTACCACAGCAGGAGCCAGCTCTTCTGAGGCCCTTGGAGACTTTCTTTTCAGGACACAGCACGCAGCAAAGTCCTTGTCAAGCAGGGGGACACAGCACACAGCAACGTCCCTTGTCCTTCCTTTGGCAGAAATAGCAACTGCAGGCCAACCCCAGACACACATCATGGGCAGTACTTCTCCTTCAGCTTTTCTCCTCAGCAAAGGTTCCTCCTTGGTTCCAAAGTAGTCTAACTTTCAGGGGTTTCAGCTCTCATATTTATATCCCAAAAGTCTTTGTTCTTCATGTGTGAGGGATGCTTGACCCAGTCCAAACCAGTTCTGGGTGCACTCTGCCAGTGCTCAACTTCTTCCTTTGTCAGTGTGAGCCAGGGTCATCAGACGCACCACAGGAGGTGAAGCCAGCATTGTGGAAGGCAGGCACAGCCCTATTCAGGCCCAGGTGCTACTCCTCCCACCAATCCCAATGCAGATAGGTCTCTTCAGCCTAGTGCTGACTCACCCAGACTCCTGGAGCCCCCCCCCCCCAGCCTCTGTCACTCTCAAACCAATCAGTCAATCCACAAACAGGCAGAGGCACACAGAAAGGCTGAACAAGAAAATAGCCACTTTCTAAAAGTGCGAGTTTCAAATACAGAATCAAAAAAACATCCTTCCTAAAAGATGTGTTATTAAATTCTGAGTTCAGGGATACCAGATTCCAAATTTCCATCTTGCTCCTCTGGGAAGATATGCAGCTAAACATATTACACAGCATTCCCTATTCTGTCCTGTGGAAAAGATAGTCTCACTATAGTGAAAAACGACATTGGCAGTATTTCACTATCAGGACATGTTACCCACACTAGTATATGCCCCACCTTTCACATATTTATTTATTATTTATTTGTGTATTTTGTAAAGCGCAACAGCTGCCCCAACGGGGCGTCCCGGCGCTGATAAATCATGGAACTTAGAGGCTAGGCACCAATGGGGCATTATATGGGGAAGAGATGTGTTTTCAGGGACTTTCGGAATGCTAATTCGGTTTGGCAGGCTCGTAATGCAACCGGGAGGTTATTCCAACACCGAGTGGCACAGACCTCGAATGTTTTCCCTCCGGCGCGAGTACGTTTAAATCTAGGGGTTTCCAGCAGAAATAGGGAATTTGAGCGTAATGTCCTGGTGTTGACATACGGTCTCAGAGTGCTTTTCAGATGGGCCGAGCCTTTGCCCTTGGAGGCCCGGAAAGCCAGGGTCATGGCCTTAAAAATACATCTCTTGGAAATGGGGAGCCAGTGGAGTTTACGGAGGTGTGGGGAGATGTGATGTCTGGCAGGAATTCTCTCCACCAGCCGAGCAGCAGCATTCTGGACAGTCTGTAGCTTGTGGCATAGGCCTGCTGTGATGCCAAGGTATAGTGCGTTGGCGTAGTCCAGGTGAGATATTATCAGGGCTTGTACCACAGTTTTACGGCAGTCCATCGGCAGGTAGTTGATGAGCCGTCTGAGCCGTCTAATTGTCTTGATCTTAGCAAAACAGGATGCTGCTACTGTTTGAACCTGGGCGTTAAAACTGAGATGATTATCCCAGCGCACTCCCAGGTTTCTCACCGAGTCTTTAGGCGTGGGGGCATGGCTGAGATCATCCGGCCACCATAAATTAGAATCAAGAGGGGATGATGAGTTAAAAAACAAAATCTCTGTCTTTCCAGCGTTCACTGCACCTTGCCCAAGGGGATACCTTGGGCCCACCACTGGGGTGTCCTAGGTGTAAGAAAAGGTAAGGGTAAGGCCTGGCAAGTGGGTACACTGGCCAGGTCAACATGGAAGTTAGCGTACTGCGCACAAGCACTGCGGTTGCAGGCCAGAGACATCTCTTTGGGGCTACTCATGTGGGTGGCAGAATCAGTGCTGCGAGCCCACTAGTAGCATTTGAGTTATCAGCCCTGGCACACTCAGAGCACTTTACTAGGGACCTACTGGTAAAACAAATATACCAATCATAACTAATCACTGTAACAATTTAAACAGAGAGCATATGCACTTCAGCACTGATCAGCAGTGCTAAAGTGGCCAGAGTCCTATAGCCTACAACCACAGGTCAGGAAAAACAAAGGAAGAATAAGAAAAAACTTTGGGGATAACCCTGCAAAAAGGGCCATTTCCAACACAACCCCCTTCCAGCTTAAACCCAGGGTAGACCAAACAATACCTCAATGGGATTCCCTGCTTGGGGCGATAGAACATGGAACCTGGCCCGAACAACAGGGGACTATTCCTGTTCTACGCCTTACTGAACCCAGTTGGGGCCCTCTAGCTATACTCTCAGGGCCCACTAGGCTAAACCATGGGGAACCCTTCTCCTCACATGGGGACCCCATCTGTGCGGTGCCTAAGCTTACTTTGCTCACAGATGTGTCCGCACTGATAGACAGTACCCACCTGGCCAACACAGCGTTGTGGCCCAGTCCATCCCCAGGGTGTGACTCCTGCCCCCCTCCCAGGGCAACTCTGTCCACCAGGACAACCAGCCACAGTGGCCACTGACAGCTGTCAGTGATGAGAGCCAGGCCTAAGGCCTGTCAGGCCTCTCTAACCTCTATGGTGTCAGAAAGTGGGGGGCAGCAGCCACTTTTCCTCCTGCCAAGTCAGGTATGGCATCCTGACCCTGGCCCTCCAGCCCAGGGTCTGCACCCTCAGGCTGACCAGAAGTGACGGGCGAGGCTTTCCTCCCCTTCTGGGGTCCCGCACTCTCCTCCCAGGAGAGGCACCCTCAGAACAGAACTCTCCCACCAGTTCAGGATTCTCTCCTGCAACTGGTCTCCCAACCTAGGATCTAAACCCTCCGGTTGAACCAGGGTCAGAGGCAAGGACTCCCTCCCTCTGCAGTCCCTTTCAGAGTGCTGCACCCTCCCACCTGGAGTGGTACCCCTGGAAGACAAACCAGCCAGGACACTGCTTACAGTCATTCTTCCTTCCAGGTCAGGCAGAACCTGAACCTGGCCTCCCAACCTTGGGGCTAAACCCCATAGCTGAGCACTTACCTGGCACGCCAGGACTTCTGGGGTTGCACACAGCATCCCCCCGAGGGTAACACATGACTCGTGTGTCGTGTGATAGTCTACCTGGCGCAGATCTCCCAACCCCTGTCCATTTGACAGAGCGCGAAGATCCCCAGGACAGAAGTGGTGTCACCATGGTCACTCCTAGGAGGCTCAGCTTCTCTGGCTGGCCCCTGGCCCACTGGTTCTCTCACTGGGGAACACATCCCCCTCTCACCCCTCACTCTGAACTTCTGCACCCCTCACTTAGGAGTGGCACTGTCAGACACCAGAACCACTGGAGCCCTGTTTACAGACGCTCCGGGTTCTCCTGACACTAGGAGATCCCCCTCAAATGGCCTACTAGTGAAGCCTAGGCCCCCAACCTGGTATTCCCCTAGGGAACCCTCCAGTCCCTGAGACTGGGTGTCGGGTACTTTAGACACAGCCCACACTCACTCCTTCTCCACTGAGACAGGCTGTGAGCCCCTACACCCCTCCCTCTACACCAGGACCTAGCTGGGCTACTCTGAACCTCTTCCACCACACAGGACCGGAAGATACTTAAGCCACTCCTTTTAGGATCACTCCCCAATGCCCCTTCAGACCCTCTGGAATCCACCAAAAGGTCTGCCTCCAGTGCAAACTCCCTGGAATCAGAGAACTCACACTCCACCTGGTGTTGGCATAGCTCTGGAAAACAGGGACTTAAAAATATGCTCTCTGCTTGGGGGCGTGGGCTTGCTACGAATGGAGTGAGACGCATGCCGCGGGAGCTCTGGCAGATCGCTGCCATCATTCGCCATTAAAGCAGAGCTGGGGCTTAGTTGGTGCCGCTTATTGGGGCACACCGGCGGCGGAGGGAGAGAGCTCCCCCCCCCGGCGAGCTGACGATGCTTAGGATTGCCTGGCCGCGGTGAAACGGTCGCCTTGCACCGCCCCCCTGGTGCTGAGAGCGCGGCTGCCATCTTGTGTACTCAGGGCCTGAACTGCTCGTGGAGCTGGCTAGTGACACCCTATGCCTCCCCGGATCCCACCGATATCGCACTGCCATGACAAAGTCACCGGGGTGCATCTGGAGCGGACCACCGGTGAGGCAAGTTGATTGCGTCTGGAAAGCAAGGCTTGAGTGGCGGAGCTGAGTGGCTGGCGATGGATGGAGGCGGCTTGTGAGGAGACCCAGTTGCAGAGGGCCCAGATCCGATTTTAGCACAAAGCTTTCTAGCTCAGGCACGCTGGGACCCAGCAGTGAGGGGGGGCTGGACTGCTGCCCCTGAGAGACGACCACCGCAGTGGCCGTGCACCCCAATTGACTGTCCTGCCACCTCCTTGAAACATCCCAGGGACGCTCCTGCGGGGGGCCACCTGGGGCCTTCCCGGCCTGTACTAACCACACTAGGTCGCGACGCACCTAATCACGTGGCCGGGGCCTGATGTGCTCACCCTTATAGAGGAGACTCATTCCAGCACTAGCCCACACAGGCTTGGGAGGTGCTGCTGGTCTGAATCTCCTAGACTGCTGCCTTAAACTGCTCGGGCCCGCTGCCTTTGAGAGACGAACAAGGCCGTGGCTGCTCGCCCTGTTTGAATGCTCGGCCGCCCTCCTGAAACAGTCCTATATGGCCCAGGACCGGGCGGTCCCCTGATCTTCCTCAATAACCTTCGGGCCCGGAGGTGGTATGCTGTCCCTAGAGAACTAGAGGCGGGGCCCTGGGATTGACAGTGTCAGTGAATTGAGCACCAAATACGGCATTGCTTAGGTGCAACGTATTTGAGAAAGAACAGTGCGGCAGTTCGTGAGCACCCCTGCATCTGAGGACAGACACGTATAGAAGGGTCCCTCCTGCGATCTCCCCTGCGCCTCCCACAGTGCCTAGGTCCCAGGGGTTCCGAGCTGGCCCTTGCTGTTGGAGGCCGTGACTGACCTGACAGTGTGGCGCTGATGGAGTGGCCTAGAGAGGCCTTGGGCTACGCAACCTGGTAATCACAGACCAATCGCACTAACGGTAAGGGCCTGGATACTCCTTAGTGCTCTGAATCAAAACTGGCCCGAACTGTATTGACTGTGGGTCCCCGCTGGGCACCCCCCTGTTATAGACATCCAGATCACAGTGGGCACAGCTACAGCCTTCACTACAATTTCCCCGGCTCCTCGACTGCTCCCGACTAGTACTCCTAGTACTGACGGATTTTGGATCCAGCCGGGAGATGACACTCAACAAGGTGCTAAAGGACGCAACAGCACCCCCAAAAGACAATCCTGTTGCCATGTTATCTGGCAAAACGGGCGCAGCAGCCCCTGAGGGCATGGCTTCACCACCTGCCACCCAGGCTTTCATGGCTGGGTTTATGTCAAAGCTCAAAACGGAAATCGGGTCCCTGCACACAGAGGTGCACTCCTGTGTACTAGAGCTTAGAAAGGAGATCACTGATCTCGGAGAGCAAGTAGATGGTCTGGAGAAAACGGTAGATGCACGAACGGAGGACCAAGAGCAACTCTGGCAGCGCCTGGCCACCCTCAAGGAGCAACACATAGAACAGCAACTAAAACAAGAGGATTTGGAGAATCAGAGCTGACGGAACAACCTCTGCATCCAGGGTGTCCCTTTGGGGACCGAGGGGACAGACATCATGACCTATGTGGCACAGCTCCTGCACGAGGTCTGGGGAGATGATGACTTCTCCCCGCCGGCTTTGGACCGAGCACATCCAGTCTCCGGCCCCCAGCCTCCCATGCCTCCTTCCTGATATCCTGACCGAGTCTACTTTTTCACAGAGAAGGAGGCGATTCTGAAAGCGGCACGCGCAAAGCAAGACCTTACCTACAAAGGAGACTTCCGTCCTGTGACGGACAAGCTGAAAAGTTTAAATATCCGATACCAATGGGACCATCCCTTGACTCTTATCTTCCAGTGGGAGCCCACACGTCGGATGGTGCGGTCCTTCCAAGAGGCCGCACAACTTCTCCATATCTCCCAGTAGCGGCCGCCTAGCCCAGCACGCCTTCCGCCTCTCACTCGGGCTCCTGCCAAACCAACCTGGTCTACGGTACACCGCAACCAGCACCCTCGCACCCTGGAGAGCAGACGTCCTCCCAAGCCAATAATGAGATCCTCCAGCACATCAGTTCCATGGAAGGAGAATGCTCAACAACCAGCTCCCGACCTTCGACCCCCTGACAGACTTGAATTCCAACTTCGCTGACATCAGAGGACATTACATTCTATGTCTGCCTCATGACCCGGGGGTCTTGGGCACTCGCCCCCCGAATTGATCTCACCCCAGCTCCCTATTTGCAGTGCTGATGGTGCCGGATAACCCACCCGGAGGGCTCCCCGTACGACTGGAGACCCGCCCCCTCCCTGTTCCTGGGAGACTGACTTCTCCGGGATCACTCATGCCCTTGGGCCACGACCGACCCACGACTGGAACAGAACACCTATGGCCTGATATGCCAATGTTGGCTGAATGTGTTTTGGTTATTTGTTTCTCTCCTTTCTCTCTCTTTTCCTACTGTCCTTTCTGTATCCCTTTTTATGGCGGGCGGGGGCACCCTTGGAGGCGATATTTACCTTTAGTGAGAGCAGCATCTTCCTGCTCATTTCCACTGGTGCTCCACCCTGCTCCCTGCAGTGGCATGATGGACTAGGCCAGACATTGATTAACCTATGGCTGTCGCTCCTCATCTGAAAATCCTGTCTCTTAATGTGAAGGGACTTAACTCCCCCAATAAGCGGCTACAAATATGGCGTTACCTCTTGTAGCACAACCCAGATATTATCCTTCTCCAAGAGACCCACTTGCTCAAGGCTGACGTCCCTCGCATGGCTCACCCCCGCTACCCCCTCTAATTCTGGGCGGTGGCCCCCACTAAAACGGTGGGAGCAGCAATACTCTGTAGACCTGGCATAAGACAGGGGGAATCTAGGGTTTTTCGTAGCCAAGACGGCCTCTTTGTTAGGGCAGGGATTAGGATTGGGTATCGTCTCTTCACAGTATGAAACATTTATGCACCCAACCAAGCGCAGGACTCCTATCACCGGACGACATTGCGGGAATATGTTGCGTAGGCAGACCCCTCGATAATCATAGAGGGGGACTTTAACATGGTTTGGGACGCTACAATGGATCTTAGCGATGCCTCCTTCCAAGGGACAGGAGCTATGTCCTCAGCCCACAAGAGGCAGTTGACCGACCTTGGTCTACTGGGTTCCTGGCACTACCACTCCCCCGAAACGTGTGAGTACTCGTATTACTCGCACGTGCACCGCTCGTACTCGCGCATCAATCAAATTTTTATCTCCCACGCCCTAATAAGCGAGTCGATGTCAGCGTCCATGTCAGACATCTCTATCTCGGATCACGCCCATCTGGAACTTCTTCTCAAGGACCCAGCTGCATGCTCCCCTTGGACCCCCGCTGGCGCTTGCCACAGCATATTCTTCGAGACCCCACAGATGTGGCAAGCCTACGAACCTCCATCAACTCATATTTCGAAACAAATTACATCCCGAAACACCCTTCCCTGTTGTATGAAATGCATTTAAGGCCATGATCCGCGGCCATATTACATCTCTTGCAATCGCATGGGTGCGGGAGGAGCGCCTCGTGGAGGACAACCTTTCCAGGGACATCACGGTCTTGGAGAGGCAGGACCAAGAGCGCCCCACACTTACACTCAAACACCACCTTGCGAACCTTCGCGGGCAACTTGGCACTCTCCGCACGAACAAGGCTGAAAGAGCACTCCTGACATTGAAGCAGCGTTGCTTTGAGGGGGGTACAAGGTGGGAGCAGTCTTGGCCAGATGCTTACGAGTGAGAGAGGCCAAAGCACACATAGCCAATGTTCAAACTGATGATTGCAAGTGGGCCATCAAAGAGATGGCCAAATGCAAAGCCTTCCACATGTACTACTCAGCACTATACACGGTGGACGAGCTGCCTCCAGGTGTGGTAAAAGATGTCCTATATATATGCCCCTGGACTCCAATCAGTCCCTACCACGCTAAGCAGCTGGAGGAACCCCTTACCCAGAAGGAGCTCGAGGGGGCGTTGAAAGACCTGCGCCTGGGGAAGTCGCCGGGCCCGGACGGACTCCCCCTATCCTTCTATTGCATGTTCCTGCTGCAACTCCAATCATATCTCTTGTGTCTGTTTAATTCCTTCACTGAAACGAGGGGGCCATCCTCCTCCATGGGATTGGCTGAGATAGCCCTCATCCCCAAACCGGGAAAGGACCCCACTCTATGCTCTTAATTTCGACCCATAGCCCTCTTAAACACAGATCTCAAGATCTACACTGAAATAATGGCCAAGAGACTTGACTCACACCTGCCCGGGCTCATTGAACCAGACCAGGTTGGCTTCATTCGACACCGCCAGGGGGCAGACAATGTTTGTAGAATTGCACACCTGTATGGAAGGTACAACACTGGAACATGCCGGCATGTCTGTTATCGCTCGACGAAGAAAAGGCGTTCAACCGGGTTGACTGATCCTTCCTTCGGGCAGTACTGCCACAAATTGGACTAGGCTAATCTATGATAGCCAGAATCATGGCCCCCTTTCTTTCCCCTCAAGCATGGGTGCGAGTCAACAGCCAACTCACAAACTCCATCTCCATATGACGGGCACCCATCAGGGCTGCCCTCTCTCTCCCCTGCTGTTTGCCCTTGTGGTAGAACCTCTGGCCATGGACGTGCATGGTATTCCCTATGGCGGTCAACGGCATAAAGTAGTACTTTTCGTTGACGACCTCATCCTCATGTTATCTCGCCCACACACCTCTCTCCCAGCAATTCTTTCTTTGTTGCAGTCCTTCGAGCTAGCCTCAGGACTTAAAATTAATCATGGAAAGTCTCGGGCACTGAATCTGACGATTCCTGAGGAGGAAATATCTGTGTTGAAATCTCTTGTCCCCTATCGATGGTCTAACAACTCCATACGCTACTTGGGGCTTCAGTTGACCCCCTCGCTGGCCACTTGGTTCCAGACGAACTGGTGGGAATGCAGGAGATCAGTCCTTGAGGACCTGAGGGTTTGGAAATCCCTCCCCCTCTCGTGGCTGGGTCACCTAAACGCTATCAAAATGTCAGTTCTTCCCAAAATGTTATATTTATTCCAATGTCTCCCCACTCCCATCCCGCAGCAACAAATTCAAAATCTGTAGAGGGACATCATAGGCTTTATCTGGGGCAGGCCGCGATTTCTCACCAAAATCCTCATGCTCCCGCGCGATAGAGGCAGGCTTGCATGCCCCAACCTGCTCGAATATTACTGGGCCTCTCACCTTCGCTTCATCTCCGAGTGGACAGCGAGAGAGAGTGAAAAGGTTTGGTTCCATATGGATAGGGCAGTAACTGGATAAACCATCTGGGACCTGGCCTGCCTACATAGGAGCGCACGCTCTCGTAGCACCTACATCGCCATACCCACCAAGACGGTGCTGGACATCTGGGACAGGGTTGCTGTTAACAGGGATCTGACTACCTTCCTCTCCCCCCACACCCCCATCGCAGGCAATCCACTATTTCCAGCAGCTCAAAATCCGAAGGCGTTTCCTAGTTGGCCGGAGGGAGACTGCAGGACAACACGAGGTTTATACACGGGGGACACGCTCAAAACCTTTACTCAATGCAAGGAGGAGTTACGGCTCCCAGAGGGAGCCAGACTTAAATACGCACAACTCCGTCACTGGCTATCCACGCCAGATACAAAGCAGGCTGCCATGCGAGCATTCACCCCCTTTGAACGCCTAGCACGCTCCTTTGATGACTCGAAGTGACTAATTTCTCGCACATATAAGATCTTACAGCACCCCGCGCTAGTAACCACTCACCCATACCAACAACAATGGCAATCGGCATCTCTCAAGGACATTTCACCCGCCCAATGGAGTCGTTTGTGGCGAGACATCCCAAAGATCTTTCGCAGTGTATCGCAAAGGGAAACTGCATACAAGATCATGACGCAATGGTACTATACACCTTCTCGACTGCATAAGAAGTTTCCCACGTCTTCTCCAATGTGCTGGAGATGTTTGAGCTCCCCAGGTGACATAACATTTGGTGGACTTGCCCGCTCCCGACCCTCTTCTGGAAAGAGGTACTTAGTGATATTAAAGTAGTGCTTTGCTTCCCCCTGCCTGAATCTCCAGCTGCAATCTTGCTAGGTCTTAAGCCTGACAACCTGCGGGCGCTCACCTGTAGTGATTGTTATATTGCTCTCCACATGCTAGGGGCCGCTAAACAGCTCATTGCCTTGTACTGGAAAAAAACAGAGACCCCCCATCAACATCTGGTTCACGCGCTTGTGGCACACAGTGACTATGGAACTCTTCACTGCATGCTTACAGTCACGCGACACACGATTCACTAAAGTTTGACAACCACTGATTGATTATCTCTGTAAAATAAAATAGAACACGCACGTCTTCTATCCTCCAAGCTCCGGGCCCTACGCCTCTTCAAGGACGCAGTGCTTCCACCTGAACCTGACAGATTATTTGCATAGTCACATTGAAATCACCCCTGATCCCCCATGATACATGACATGAAGCAACCTGCTCACTACACACCATTGCTCCCCCCTCCAATCCCCCTGCCTGCATCCCCACCCAGCCCATCCCCTCCTTTGCTCTACATCAGCCTAGACTCCCACTGCTCTAACCTCTAAGTAAAGTGATCTTTTCTCCCGGTCCCGCACTATACATTCAAGCCCCCTTGTTGTAGTCTTCCTTTCTCCTCTGGTTTTCTAATAGACCTCTCCTCACACTTTACTATCCCTTAATCTTTCTCTGTTCTCGTCTACAGGCTCTTTGCCACTTTCTCTCTCCTCCTTTCTTGTTATGGAACTATGCTGTGGATCAAGGGTCTTGAAATGCTACCACAGTGCAACCCTATGTGCCACACAATGTAAAACGCGGCTGCCCTAATGTGGGTTGTAGGCGACTTGCTGTGTAATGCTTACATGATCTATGTCACCACAGCCTCCCCACGCTTTCCTGTACAACGAGGCCGGCCCTACATAGGGTTTTAAGCCTCAAGCTGTGTAAACAATGACCCTCCTTTTGATATATTTGCAATAATGAAACCGATTTAAAACAAAAAAATATGCTCTCCAACAAATGAATCACACAGCCCCCCACAGTTGTTAACCAAGCTACCCTTTGCCTCACCATTCAGTGCCTCACACAAGTACCCCACACCACTCTCCTGAGGTTGGCAAGACAGTGTCTGACTGTCGCTGTCACTCAACACACACTCTTCTGGGCGGTCTCCACACTCACACACCAGAATTTCTACCATGGGGAAACCCCTCTCCCTGCACCTCTCATTTAGCCAGTAGAGTGTCCCTCCCACCACTAGAAATATCATCCCCTGTGTCAGTTCCCCAATCTACTTCAGGGACGCTGCACACCACTGGAGCTATCTCATAAACTAATCCCCCTGGTGAATGTTAACTCCCTTCCTCAAGTCAGGCACCACATCTCTGGGTGTGTGTACCTCTCCCTCAGCACTAGATAACACAATCTTACTGCCACCATCTGAACTGGACTCCACCTCCAACTCAGCAAAGCTCACTTCCTGAACTAAACACTTTTCTTCTTGCGGGCCGAGACACTCATGTCCTCAAGCCTCTCGAGCTCCAAATCAAGCTCCTTCATTCTTAATTCACATGCCAAGGTCAATTTCAGTTCTTCCAAGGTATAATTCTTCTTCCTCTCCATTTCCAATATCTCCATCTCGAGCTTCAAGCCTTCTAACTCATGATCTCAAACCTTTTGGTTTTCCTCCAACTCCTCTGGCGGAATGGTTGCTGCCAGCCCTGGAGGCTGCTCTTGACAAAGGCAGGTCCTGTGACCTGAAATCATCTCCTTGTGCATCCTCATCCACCTCTGCACCATCTGTCTCCCCAGTCTCTTCGGCCTTCCACCAGGCTCTTAAGGCCTTCTGTAGCTCCTCCTTCTTGTAGCTGCTCTTCATGGGAGTATCCAAAGCTCCTGCAGAACTGCTTGAGTTGACCTACTTTGTAACCACTTAACATTTCAATATCAAACTCCAGTTCTGCAACATCAATTGCTGGTTTACCCTTCTGAGACATGACGCTCAGAGGACTCCAGGATCAGATCAAAAACAGAACCAAAGACAAAACACAGTATGTGGTTGCGTAGTGGTCTGCACTAGTCCAGTGATGTACACCAATCACTGTGGGTCAAGTACAAATACAAGTTCAAATCCTCACCGCTGACCACCAATGTTAGAAATGGGGGTCTGTAGTTGTCGGAGGTAGGTACCTTTGACCAAATAGGGACCTTTGATTCTAGTCAGGGTAAGGGGGATACACACTTCAGATAACCCCTGCTCACCAACTTGGTACAAGCAGACAGGCTTATTCCAAAGGCAATGTGTAAAGTATTTGTACCAACACTCACAGTAATACAGTGAAAACACCACAAATGGACACCACACCAGTTTAGAAAAATAAAATATTTTTATCTAAACTAAACAAGACTAAAACAACAAAAATCCAACATACAGATACTCAGTAGAATGTCTTTAAAAAGGGTTGTTGCAAACAGAAACTTGTAGATGATAAATGCAACACTTTAGTCTCAAAGTGAAGTGAAGTGAAGGGGTTTTATAGAGCGCGACTGCTGCCCGAGGGCGTCCAAGCGCTGGTAGTGGAAAGGCAGTTTCTGAGGGGGGGAGAGGGGGAAAGTAGCAGGGGGGGGGTAGGAGGGAGCAGGGGGGATTAGTTTCTGAATAGGAGTGTTTTAAGTTCTTTGCGGAAGTGAAGGAGGATAGGGTTGGATCTAAGTGAGAAGGGGAGAGAGTTCCAGAGTTTGGCAGCGTTCAAAGAAAAGGACCTGCCTCCTGCTCTAGCTTTTTTGATTCTTGGGACTACAGCGAGGAATGCATTCGTGGAGCGAAGGGTTTTACTGGGACAGTAAGGGGAGAGAAGTGAATGATTAATTTCCGGGTTTGCTCTGTGAAATGCTTGATACGATATGCAGAGCGCTTTGAACTTTATTCTCTCTCTGACGGGGAGCCAGTGGAGAGATCTGATCAAAGTACCTGGGATGCATAACGCAGAACAAACATAAGGGGCGCAGAGAAGGCGATGCGTCCATTCTTCCTGCGCTCCGGTCCAGATGCGACAAGATGGTGCCTCGATGCGTTGTGACGATCCGGTGCAATGCGACAAAAGGCGTCTTTGCTGCGATGTGACAACATAGAGTCGATGCGTGCACGCTTGATGGCCGTGCGGCAAACTCTGTGTTTTTTTTAGCCGCAATAGGCCCTGCGACACGCTTCCCCATTGATGCGACGACACCCTCGGTGATTACGACACGCTTCTCCGGTGTTGCGGTGGCACTCAGCGGCGATGCGACAGCCCTGCGACACACTTGTCCGGTGATGCGACGGCACCCTCTGTGGCAGCGGCACACTTTTCCGGTGATGCGACAGCATACCACGGCAGCGGCAAGACGCTTCCTCAATGATGCAATAGTGGCTTCTCCGGCAGCGTCACGCTTCTCTCTTGCTGCATTGCGCTTCCAACTCCCAACAGCAAAAAGGCCTCACACACAGTTACAGGCCCTCCTGGCAGACTGGAACTCTCAGCATGGAAGAACAGGGAAGCTGGGGATGAAGTCCTTTTGTGCATGGGACTTCAGAAACAGGAGGCCAGCTCTTCTCAGGCCCTTGGAGACTTTCCTTCAGATGGACACAGCACACGGCAAAGTCCTTTTTCAAGCAGGGGACACAGCATACAGCAAAGTCCCTTGGTCCTCTCCTCAGTAGAAACAGAAAATTGCAGGCCAACCCCAGACACACAGCAAGGGCATATACTTCTCCTGAGTCTCTTCAGCTGATCTTCTTTGGCAGGGATTCCTCTTGATTACAAAGTAGTCTTGGAAACTTTTATATCCCTTTGTTTCCACAACAGGAGGCCAGCTCTTCTGAGGCCCCTGGAGACTTTCTTTTCAGGACACTGCACACAGCAAAGTCCTTGTCAAGCAGGGGGACATAGCATAGAGCAAAGTCCCTTGTCCTTCCTTTGGCAGAAATAGCAACTGTAGGCCAACCACAGGCACACAGCAAGGGCAGTACTTCTCCTTCAGCTCTTCATCTTTTCTCCTCAGCATAGGTTCCTCCTTGGTTCCAAAGTAGTCTGCCTTTCAGGGGTTTCAGCTCTCATATTTATACCCAAAAGTCTTTGTTCTCTATGTGTGATGGGTGCACTCTGCCAATGCTCAACTTCCTTCTTTGTCAGTGTGGGCCAGGGTCATCAGACGCACCACCGGAGGTGAAGCCAGCATTGTGGAAGGCAGGCACAGCCCTATTCAGGTGCTACTCCTCCCACCACTCCAAATGCAGAGGTCTATTTAGCCTAGTGCTGACTCACCCAGACTCCTGGAGCCACCCCAGCCCCTGTCACTCTCAAACCAGACAGTCAATCCACAAACAGGCAGAGGCACACAGAGAAGCTGAACAAGAAAATAGCCACTTTCTAAAAGTGATATTTTCAAACACACAATTTAAAAACCATCATTCCTAAAAATATGTGTTATTCAATTCTGAGTTCAGGGATACCAGATTCCAATGTTTATCTTGCTCCTATGGGAAGATATTCAGGTAAACATGTTACACAGCATTCCCTATCCTGTCCTATGGGAAAGATAGCCTTTCATTAGTGAAAAACGAAATTGGCAGTATTTCACTACCAGGGCATGTTACCCACTCTAGTAAATGTCCTACCTTTCACATACAGTGCACCCTGCCCAAAGGGGTACCTTGGGCCTTCCATAGGGGTGTCCTAGGTGTAGGAAAAGGTAAGGGTAAGGCCTGGTAAGTGGGTACACTGGCCAGGTTGACATGGCAGTTAGAAAATTGTGCACAGGCACTGCGGTGGCAGTCCTGAGACATCTCTTTTGGGCTACTCATGTGAGTGGCACAATCAGTGCTGCGAGCCCACTAGTAGCATTTGAATTACCAGCCCTGGCACACTCAGAGCACTTTACTAGGGACCTACTGGTAAAACAAATATACCAATCTTGGATAACCAATCTCAATAACAATTTACACAGAGATCATATGCACTTTAGCACTGATCAGCAGTGGTAAAGTGCCCAGAGTCCTATAGTCAACAACTACAGGTCAGGAAAAACAAAGGAGGAAGAAGCAAAAGGTTCCCTGCAGGTAACCCTGCAAAAAGGGCCATTTCCAGCAAACATTGATTAGCAACACACTACATTTTGCAGTTTTTAAATTCACATAAATTTATGCAGAGAGGCCGAGAGAAACTTTACATGCTCTGGACCGACTGGGATCCCCCCAACAGATCTGTTAAAAGCCAATTTATTTCCTTTGCTTTTTCTCAAGTTCACTCAATTTCAAAGTTTGTGGCCAGGAGGCCCTTATATAGGTATGGGAATTGTTGCCCCATCACTGGTTTTGGTAATTTAAAAACAGTGTTTAATTGGGGTGGTTGGCCCCAAAGACCCACGGACACTGGTGCCACTGCATCCGCTATTCCACCGATAGCTATGCCCATATATGTGGCTATAGGCAGGGGCAGTGCTACTTGAAGCTCAGATTGTGTGTGCAAAGGAGCACCCTGAGTCTCTGCACTGAAACAAGGATTCTGCGAAAGTGGCCAGTGGAGGGAATATATTGAAACAAAGACAGCTCATTTTGCAGGAGCAGTAGCGTAGTGAGACCCCCCTTTAGCAGCTTAAGCAGGGGGTGCCTGCGGGCCACATGGTGTGATGAACTCACTCACTCTACAACATTCAGGATTTATGGGCCTCTGTGTCTGCAGGTTTGCAGACAAAAGCTCCTAAATAAAACTCTTTAGGATTGTTATGAGCAGGGATGTGTCCTTGGGCTGCACAGTGAAGACAAGAAAAAGAACAAGCATTTGCAATGCAATCGGTCTCGTCTTTGGGGCCATATGTATTTAGCCATCCAGCACATTAGCCTGGATGCTGAAACAACTACTGTTCTTTAACTTGGAGGTAAAGTAAGCACCAAACTGCATGGCACGCTAGATATGGGAACGCATGGAGAGAAATGTTGCCTTGCAGCTGGAAATGGTATAGTCCAAAGCTCTGTTTTTAATATAATATCAGGGTCTTCAATGGTAATATCACTGAAAATACAAGATTTGAAAAAAAATATTATTGTCTGTGGGTGCTCGTGGAAGACAGTTTCTATGGACAGGAATCTAGAGAATGCTAAAGTGTTTTTTTATTTCACTGACCTCTGCTGGTCGATTTCTATCAAGAAAGTTAAATAGAGGCAGTTGCCAGAAAAATAAAACAATAACGTCCTCCAGCAGAAAGCAATTCTGGTATTTTACTGACCTCTACTGGTCGTTTTCTATCAAGACAGTTAAATAGAGACAGTTGAACAGAAAAAAAGTCCCTAAGCAGACAAGACCTAGGGCTGATCTCCAGAGCCCACAAAGTACATACACACATAAGTATTTACTAAAGTTTATACAAGAGGTCTCGAATGCTCGACCTAAAAAGTAATGGCAGCAAAACAGTGGCATTATGAAAAGGCCTGCTGCTTTATAAAGGATATGCTTGGTGTGGAAACTACATGTTACATCAAATCCCTCTTCACATACATGTTCACACCAACTGGTCAGGGTCTTCTCCTGAAGACCACATATACAGCGAAATAACTTTTGAGTGTGCATGCTTTCACTCAACTAACACAAGATAACATGCAGAGCTCCCATCTCTGTTGGTCTCTATAAATCATTCTGTCCCCTCCCTCTATGCCACAACAGACCTCTCAGATGTTTCTTCCCTCCTTCTCCTCTGCTCTGAGGGGCTCCTCATGAAAAGTGTGTGTGTGTTATGTAATGCACAACAACAGAAGCTGTCTATTTGGTGCTTAGCAGTCACTAGTGCAGCAGGTGCAACGGCATCAGGAGATAGCCCTGAGGGGCACATTGCACCCCAATTAAGGTAGTGCACCACTAAACTCATGGAGGCACAGAGGCCTACTTTCCTTGCATTCAGTCTCGAATGCAACACCACTAGTCTGTGTGCATGACTCATTAAGCCTAATGGTATACAAAATATAGGGTTCCCTTGTTATTCTAGGGAGCTGAGGTGCATAACTATGTAAGGTGTTGAATCTCAATAGCAATTGCCTAAAACTTTGTAGGAAATGGTATTCCCCTCGATCCCAGGGACATTCAAACCTTATCCACCACATTTTGGGCATGGCAGAAACGTCAGCATAGTCTGAGAGGCCCGCTGCTTTATTCACTCACTTTAGCATGGTCAGACAATCCCTAGCTTGCCATCACATGCAAACCCTGGTCAAACGAACCATGGCATTAAATGGACTCCACATGTTTAGGGACTTTTTCCCAGAATGCACTCCACAGACACTCCCTTCAATATGGCTACTGTCATGTACCGCTTTATAATGCACCTCATACATAGTGCGCTGAGAGCCAACATACTTACATAATTGCTAGCACCAGATGAATTAGTTCCTTAACGTTAGTGATAAACAACAACGAGGAGGGACGACTGGTTTCAAAGCTATACCATGCCAGTGTGGCCTTACTACCTGCTTAGGATGCAAACCTCAGGATCTATGAGCGGAAGCTTTGGGGCACCCACTGATGGATAAGATATGGACTGCCTGTTGTTCACAAACCTGATCGACCTCACCCAATCACCGCCATAAACGTACACACTTAAAATTTCTGCAGCCAGCCTATATTACCCCATGTGATCAAAATAGATACCACACACAAACTTCTGAATTCCCCAAGTGTCATACCAAAGGTACAGACATCATACATATGGCATGTACATGTAGGCACATTGCAAATTACCGGGGTGAGGTTTTCTCCCACCTGGCCCAGATGGTGGACACTGATCTCTACTCTAATCCACTCGCATTGTTGGGCTATGTACAAGATCTCCTAAAAAGCATCAGACGATTTACCGCAATGGCCCTTCTATTGGCCAAATGCGAGATCGCTTTACACTGGGGTGGTAGACATCCACCCATGGTCAAAAACTGGCTAACCAGCATGACATACTGCGATACCAACAGTGAACTGTTTGCCTCCCTCCAGCCCCCAATGTCCAGACCAAAAGATAAGTGCAGCCCCTATGCGATTATCTACTTTCGACGACTGAAGCATACCAGACCTCGTGTGCTGCTGAGTCACACCCCACTTCCTCTGCATCACACTCAACCTGCACCCCCTTGCCACCCCCCACCAGGCCCACACTAATGACATGTACCCGTCAGGTGTACCGCACACCTTCGACGAGGACTCTTGTCCTCCTATCTCCTCCCCCTCCTTACTGATTAGGCTGTTGGCTCCTATATATTTCTATGCCAGGATTGTGGCTGTTTGTATTATGCGACTCACTATGTTTGATCAGGAAAACATTGTTTTGTATTGTTCTTGTTGTTGTTTGTTGTTGTTAACAATTGGATTGATCACAGTACCCACTTGGGGTACTGTTAAGTCATTATGCAGCTGGGGAACTCATAATCATGAATGTTCAGCCCATGTACTTGCCATGGCTTCCCTGTGCACTTATGATATCTAAGAGCGAACTTAGATACCACAGGAACACATCCACTCAGGCAGATATGCTCCCACATGGGTACAAAGCACCCTGCCGCCGGATTGCAAGGTCTACCGCAGGGGTGACTTACCTATACCATATGCATTGTTTTGTTGGCATGGTACACAGAGGTGTGTGCCATGTCGACTCTTTAGTTTTCTCTACAGCAAGACACGCAGAATGCAGTGGCAGTTTGCATGAGCATGATGAGTGGTGCCTTAGGGTGGCACAATTCATGCTTCAGCCCTTAGGGAACCTCTTTTGGTCCAATGCCCTAGGTACCAGAGCTACCACTTACTCTGGACTTACAATGGATCCTAAAGCAGTGCCAATTGTGGAACAATCATACAGTTTAGGGAAAGAACACTGGTTGGGGTACCTGGTCAGCAAGAACCCTGCACACAATGTCAGAGTTGCACCATATACCAAGCAAAACGTGGAGGGATACTGCAACAAAAACCCAGTTTCTACACCCATTTATGTTTCTATATGTTAGCCTCTTCCGTGCTCATGACGAGCTCAATCGTCATGAGTCACTGTGCCACTGTGCTCACGAGGAGCTGAGCTCGTCATGAGTCACTGTGCCACTGTGCTCATGAGGAGCTGAGCTCGTCATGACACGTGCAGCGCTCACATGCGGGGCTAATTCCCCCGCTGTGCTGAGCGTTCTATTAAAACGGGCGTGGTTATGACGAGCTCAGCTCGTCATGAGCACAGCTCCACGGTGCTGCGTGATGAGCTGAGTTTCTCACGAGAACTGCAGCGCCCGAAGGGGTTAATAACCTCCATCACAGAAGACAAAAAGTTCACTATGGCATTCTGCTGAGGGCAGGGATTGTTCTCTGGCAAAGTTGATTTTCCTCTATCCATTGCCCGAAGTACCCACCTTCATACCTGCAGAATCTCAGAGCTTAGAGAGTGAAGGCCATGCTATGGATGGGCCGACCCTTGGCCTGTGGTTCACCTGGGTGAGCCACCTGCTGCGGGAGGATAATGGTGCTTTTAAGCACTTGTCCAGGCAACCCTGAGGAAGGGCCCACCTCCTGTGCCCCCTCGCTCTACATGAACAGTGGTGGTTCTGGGACTGATAGTACCGCTGTGGTAGCAATGATCATGTCCTGTGCTGCTGGAGGATGACAGCACTCTTAAGGGCTTGTCCAGGCAACCAGGATGAGGGATCCACTTCCTACACCACCTCGCTCCACAAGAACATTGAAGGTTTAGGGACTGGTAGAGTCCTGTTGCGGTGTACAAATGAAATCGTTGTTGGAATAATTAATAAAAACATTACATTTTATAGAGAAATGTGTGATTTACCCAGTAAATGTGTCCCGTTTTGTAGACCTTGCTGGCTATAGGATTGTTGACATGATTGCTGGTGTTGTTGACAAAATGCCAAGTCAAGTCAAATCAAAACAAGCTTTATTCGATTACATTTAAAATCATAAAAGCAACAAGACAGCATAAATTTAAAAATTGATTACAATGTAACAAAGTTCATGACGTTAAAAGACATTCAAGAGTCAAAATCTGTGACAATGTCCAATGTACGTAGATATAAAAGTTCACACCAATATAATTCAAAAATTGACAAAATGCAATGGTGCGAGCCATGAATTTATTAGCTATGGTTCTTTCAATTTCATTTTTGTCAACACCACTAACCGAGTATATTACGGCCCACACCATGTATTGTCCTGATGATGGTCCAGGAGTATTGTTGGAATAGGACCAAAACCTCAACTACACCTACAAAGAGGGCCATTTTGGGGGGGAACATGTATGGCTCTCTTTGGAATACACTCTTTGGAATATTATTAAGGGCTCTCTTATTTGATTTTTGTCTGACCCACAATCTTTTGTCATTCTTATAAAAACGTTATATGTTGATCATATGCAGGCGGGGTCTCAGGTGCCTGTCTATAATGTATGTAGAAATCGTGCTGTAGTCAAATTTTGGGTGAATCAAGCCGACGGGTCACTTTCTCTCTTTGGTATACCTATTGTATGTGTCTATGTGAAAACGGAGGCACTGCTGTTGCATCAGGTGATGCTAATATATGTCTAGAGCCAGGTACACTGTTGTAGCATCACCTTGGAACTTTTTAACATTTATGTCAGAGGCTTGCAAGGGGGGGCAAAATCCCCAACCATCTCCACTTTGTCTGAAATAGTTTCATCCTGCCCCTCTGACTCCTTAGTTTTGATCGCTGGTGACTTAAATTGCACATTTGAACCTCTGGCGGTCAATGATGTTGTTGGAATTCATAATGAGGATGCCAGATGGGGTATACCACTTTTGCTGATCCCACCCGTGAAGAAATGGTCGCCGATTGTCATACAATTAAATGCATTAACGCTGGAACACGGTTTAATAGCAGTTAATGGGCGTACGCCCTCTGACTATTTAGGAGCCAACACATACAAAAGGGTTTCCTGCCCAAGTAGAATTGACTATATTTTGGTTGACAAAAGGTTATGGAAATATGTGATCAGTATGTCTGTCATTCCATCTATTCATAGCGATCATAATCCTTTGTCCCTTTGCATGCGGGAATTGTTGCAAAATATGGAGCATCTGATTAGTACTAGACCTCGGATGCTAACAAAGGCAATTATCCCATCTAACTGCGGAAGGTTTATCAAGTGGCAACAATTCATTCTGAATGAACAGAAAACTAATGCCCTTGAGGAGATTGTAAGTAATCAGACCCTCAAACTTTCTGTAGCGTGTACGAATGGGGTGGGACCCCCTGGGGTGGAGACAATTTATGCTGAAACAGTTGACCTGATAGGTTCTTTTTTTCTGGAGACCCAGGCCCCTAAAAAGTACCCCACGAACAGGAAACCAGTTGAGCAGTGGTTTAATAATAACTGCAGGAGGAAAAAGTCCATACTAATACTTGCTATTAAAACCCGCAATCCCGCTGAGGTACGCTCAGCAAGACTCCAGTACAGGCAAGCTATCTTAGAGGCGAAAAGGGCATGGGAGGAATCACACTGGGCTAGCCTGAAGACAGCGAGCCTGTCTAAGAATGGGGCTTTGGTAAGAAAATCTAATGGTTGCGATCCGGACCAAATCCCCAATCACATCACAGACAGGGAGTGGTTTGATCACTTTAGCAGATTGTATGCAGGGAACGAGGCTATAGAGAGAAGTGGGCACTCAGGTCACCTTATGGCATCCATGTTGACCCCTTCAGGCTCTTTTGACTCCGTAGGGAAAAATGAGGTGGTGGCGGCTATAAACAAAATTGTATCAGCTAAGGCGCCTGGACAGGATGGAATACCAGGCGATCTGTTTCGAGCCAATGCTGATCAATGGGCTATATATTTTACATTTCTGATTAATGCCCTCTTCGAGGGATCACCAGTACCAAGTTCTTGGAAAGGGGCTGAGGTGATCCCCATTTACAAGAAGGGGTCCAGGGGGGACACTGCCAACTACCGCCCAATAAGTCTTATTGATGCTGGTCAGAAGGTGGTTGGTGGGGTTCTCCTGGAGAGGATTCTTTCATGGGCGGAGGAAAACAACATCATTTCGCAATACCAGGCGGGGCTCAGCGCCTGCACGAGTACAATCGACCAGGCTTTTAGGCTGGTATTACTACTCTGGAAGGTTGTAACCATTGGCAAGGGCGGTCTAAATCTCGCATTTATTGATTTGAAGACCGCCTTTGACCTGGTTCCCTGAGAGCTTCTTTGGATGGTCTTGCGGGAGATGGGGTTTCCCCCGCCTATTCTGAACCTCTTGGCCCGTATGCACGACGGAAATTACGCTCGTATTAGGTGGGGTACCCAGGATCAAAAAACATACAAAATTCCTGTGAATAGAGGTGTCCGCCAGGGATGCGTCCTGGCCCCAACCCTATTTACGCTATTTGTCAATGGGGTGGTTTCTTTCCTATCAGAAATTAATGCCGAAGTCCCTGTCTTGGCTGGTGATAAGGTCCCCGCATTACTTTTTGCGGACGATACGCTGTTGGTATCGAAAACTCCGGCGGGCTTACAGAAGCTATTAGATCGGTTCTGTCTTTTTTGTAACTTGAGGGGCCTAGTAATTAACACCACCAAAACGAAGCTCATTTATCTTAATCTGAGCAGGTCGGTTAAATCCACACTCACACTCGATGGGGTGCCCTTAGAGCGTGTCAAAGTTTTTGACTATCTGGGGATTAGAATTTCAGACAAATTGAAATGGCAGCTGCACATTGAAAAAATTACCCTAAGTCATAAGCGGGTTGTGGGAGTTATTGGGAGAGAGCACCGATCCTCAATCTCCAGACCCATCGCCCCTGCTCTGGAGATTTATGCCGCAAAGGCTGTAGGTTGCGCACTATATGGAGCCGAGCTCTGGGGCTTCAATAATGTAGATGCCCTTGTGACATCAGAAAATAAGTTCTTTAGAGAGCTTGTTTCACTTCCCAGGGGAACTCCTAGTAAACCCCTTCTGAGTGACCTGGGCCACCACTCAATTAAGGATCTAATTAGATTGCGTACCCTTCTTTACTGGGCTTGCCTTTGGCGTACCCCTGAGCTATCCAGATATGCCGATGTCCTAAAAGAAATAATGAATCTCCAGGGATCTTATAAGATTGCTTGGTTAGCAAATATAAAAAGGCTTCTTTTGGCCACCGGCCTTAACCATGCATGGGAGTCAGGGGATCCGTTGTCTAAAACGGAAATTAAGAGAGTTTACTGGACATGGATTGATAACCAAGACCATAAAGATCCTAATCTGGGTAGACTGACTGACCAGTTCCGCCAGCACAAGACAGTGCCTTGTCTTGAGCCTTACCTGGATTTTATCCAGAAACCTAGAGACAGGGCCCTCTTCATTCAGTTCAGAATGGGAACCCTTCCCGTCCATGAACGCACAAACGAGTGGAAACCTCCCAACCAAACGTCTGCTGATTGCCCACATTGTGCTGGGGTTGTTGAAAATATTCCACACTTCTTCTTTGTATGCCCAGCCTATATTAAACCCAGATTGAAGTGGTTAAGACCTGTCTGTCGACAGCTCGAGACCAGGAATCACTCGACTGCCCTCAGAATTCTTCGAGCAGAAGTAAACACCACGTTAGCTTGTGGGGTGGCTAAATATTTAAACTGGGTTTGGCTGCTGAGATCGAAAGCCCTATGATGAATTTGTATAGTTACCTGTTTTTAAGCTTTCAGCAATGCTGTTTCTGGTTTAATATGTTTTTACTGTTTTTTTGCAATAGTGATTGTCAATATAATCTTTTATCCTGATTGTATTTTGAATGAAATGTGTTTTTATTGTGATGTGCTTTTTAAGATATTTCATATCGAAATAAAGCTTTGTTGAACTGAACTGAACTGAGCTATTCTATGTCTTGAGCTGTAGCATCGTGCTACAAAGAAATACAGACACTGCTTACTGTTTAACTGGAGCTTTATTATACACTTCCAGTATCTTCCCTGTCCCTACTCTAACTGACCCTCATCCTGTCCTGACCCCTCCTCTTCCCCTCAGCCCACCTAGCTCCGCCCACCCCAGCTACTAGACTGTAAACTGTGTTACAAGAGCCAGGTACACTGTTGCTGAATATGTATATCTTTCTGTTCACGCAAAACGCCAATTGCACCTACGAAGAGGTCCATTTTGGGTAAACAACCAATCTGTTTCCCTTTAGCTACATTCCGGTGTACCTAAACTTTTGATATGCATCCAATCTTTGTACCTGTGTGTAAAAATGCACGTCAAATAAAGGGGAGCAGGGATACATATAGACCATGGATTTCTCTCTTTTGGGGATCAACATGTCTCTCTCTTCGTCTCACCAAAAGTGTGACAACGAGGAGTTCGAACTCGGAATTTTCAGGAAACAACTTGACAAAAAGTACCAACGCTTGTGAGACTTGTCGTGCCAGTAAAGCCTGTGTATTGCATATACGGAGTGTCATCGGGATCAGGGGGAAGGGGGGTGGGCAGCACAGCTGGACTCCTGGGTCCCTTTTGGCTGCCGCACGCGTCACTCATTAATCGCAGCCGCGTCCCGCGTGCCCTTGATATGGAATAATCAGAAAACTCCCTGGGGGCAGTCGTGCTGCTGTAGGGTCCAGCTGTGCCCCCCGCTCCACAGCTGGTGCGAGGAGAGGAATCGTGTCTGAGAGACGGAAACGAACGGCGCCGGCGCAGATATTGATAGCCCTGCTGCATACCGAGGAGTGACGGGAGGTTAGAATCTGGAATGAGAGGCTAGTGCACTAAGAGCAGGACCACCGAAACTGCGACTCTGCCGGCGCGTGATTTTCCACACAATTATGGATTTTTTTTTTTTTAAATTTTTAAAACCTTTATTGTAAGAAAGCACACAGCTATTCAGCCTAACATCCCGGAGGCAAGGCAGCACTGTAACAGAACGGTCATAGTGCCAAGCGATTCATGTCAGAACAATGCAGGTTGTTTTTTATTTTATTTACACACAGAAACGTAAACAGAAGCGCCCGGGGGCGCAGAAAGGCAATGGAAGGAAAAAGGACCATGAGTCAGTAGGAGGCGGCAGGGGCTAGAGAAGTTATAGAAAAGAATTAAAGCAGGATGCAGGAAAAGAGGGGGGGGGGGGGGAAGAACAGGAGAATCAGGACAAGAGTAGCATAGCTGTTGTCAACGTCTATGGCGATAAGCGTTCATCCCGGGGCATCGGTGCAGGCGGTAGGCACAAATCACCTCTGTAAGCGTTCCAAGCTCCCCACACCTTATTCCATGTCTGAGGCCGCCCCCTGGCAGTGTACACAGTCTTTTCACGCAACATGCACCAATCCATGTTGGCCTTCCATTGCACCACCAGGGGGGCCACGTTAGATCCCCATTTCTGCGCTATGTCCCGTTTAGCAACCATATTGCCCAGAGTAGCCCATCGGGTCTGCGCCGTGTTGTAGTCATTTGGCTCCCAGACATTGAGGAGGCACCTACGCGCCTCCGCAGCTAGCTCAACTCCAGTCACCTCTCGCATCACTCTATGGACCCTCTCCCAGTAAGGGGCAATAACGGGACACTCCCACAATATATGCAGAAAAGTGGCAAGGGCTCCGCAGCCACGACGACAAAGGCCGTCCGGCAAGAAGCCCATATGCACAAGCCTGGGGCCGGTAACGTACACTCGGTGAAGGATTTTGAACTGGACCAGCCGCAGACGTGAGGAAATGGCGACCTCCTTGGGGGAGGAAACAGCACTCTGCCAGTCCTCATCGTCCAGCTCCAGCCCATCGGCCACCTACTGCTCACGCAAGCGCTGGAGGAGGTCCACCTGAACGTTTATCAGCTTTTTGTAGGACAGAGAGATGGCGCTATCCGGCATATGCCCGTCCAGCACTCTGTCCTCCAAGGGAGAGCTCTCGGGGATGTCACCCTCCTCCGGTCTGGCGGCTACTATTGCGCGTTGCAGCTGGGCGTAGCGGAAGAACTCCGTTCCACTCAATTTATATTCCGCCTGCAGCTGTGGGAAAGTCTTGACCTCCCCCCTGGAAAGCATGTCCTCAACCCTCGAGATCCCAATGAGGTCCCACTTGTCAAAGCCCTTGGTGTGCCAGAGCTTGCCCAAAATGTCAGAATCGAAAAGAGGGGTGAATTTCGTCAGTCTGCCCTGCCAGCCCTGTATCTTGGTAACCGTTCGCCACGCGTGGACCGCCGCCTTGGTCGGACCCGTGAGGTTCCGATCAAAGGATCTAGAATAGAGGGCGCGGTAGTAATTGCCCCCGTGCAAGAGCCATCGGTCCATGGCATAGCCGGGGCTGTCCACGGGACCGTAAAAACCATGGTTGATAGCGGTAAGTTGAGAGGCCCAGTAGTACCTCCGCACGTCAGGCAACGCAATGCCCCCGTCATACCACGGCATGGTAAGCTTCCGGACAGCGACACGAGGCCGACCATCCCAAAGAAGGGCACGCTGCAGGCTCTCAACCTCCCTGAAGTAGCGGGCCGGAACAAGGTCCTGAGTATTCTGCAAGGCATACAGAAACCTGGGCAGGGACATCATTTTAAATAACGCCGCCCGGCCCAGTAGCGAGAGAGGGAGTTTACGCCAACTCTCCACATCCCTCCGCAGTCGGTGGAGCGGGGGGAGTAAGTTGTGGTCGTACCTTGCCTTAGGGTTGTGCGAGATGTAAATCCCCAAATACTTGAAGCCTTGTCCAGCCAGTTGTATGTTACAACCTCTGGGGAGGCGCGGCGTGTCACCCTTGAGAATGTAAAGGGAGGATTTGGCCCAGTTAATGATCAGGCCGGAATAGCGCCCGAACAACCTGAGCACATCACACGCCACAATAAGCGACTTGCAAGGGGAGGTGAGGTAGAGCAGGATGTCGTCTGCGTACAGGGAGACCCTGTCCTCGAAGCCCGGGGACCAGGAGATCCCATGCAAGTCAGGGTGCGTGCGCAGCATCGCCGCAAGAGGCTCTAGAGCCAGCGCAAACAGGAGCGGAGACAAGGGACAGCCCTGCCTGGTGCCGCGGTGAAGCGCAAATGGAGCAGACATGCGACCGTTAACCGAGACAGCAGCCAGAGGGTTAGCATAAAGGAGTTGCACCCAGCCCAGGAAACCCGGTCCAAACCCAAGTTTCGTCAGCACCGCCCACAAATAGCTCCATTCCAGGGAATCAAAGGCCATCGTGGCATCCAGGGAGGCCAGTACCGCTGGTTCCGTAATGGCATGAACCCTGGCCATAACCCCGTGCAGGCGTCTCAGATTAAGGGCAGTGTTGCGGCGGGGAATAAAACCGGACTGATCCGGGTGCACCAGGTCGCTTATAACCCCGACCAACCGATTAGCCAACAGTTTGGCCAGGATCTTGGGTTCAGCATTAAGGAGAGAAATGGGGCGGTAGGATCTACAAACATCACGCGGCTTGCCATCCTTATGGATAACCACTATAGTGGCCAGTCGCTGGTCTAGGGGAAAAACACCATCCTCGCGGGCACGGAGGAACATATCCTTCAAAGGAGGGGAGATCACGTCCGGCCGGATCTTGTACAGTTCAACCGGTATGCCATTGGGTCCGGTTGCTTTGCCTGCACGCAAAGCGCGGATCGCCAGAGCGATCTCGTCCGCAGTGATGTCCCGGTCCATGTCGACCCTGTCCTCCTCAGAGAGACAGGGAAGGTCTATCGCCGAGAGGAATTCAGATGAGTCAGCCTCGGAGCGATCCGAACCGGACGTGTACACCCCCCGAAAATAGTCCGCAAAAGACTCGGCAATGGCACTCGGATCAGTAACCACCACACCGTCCTCACCCAAGATCTCCGGGACCACCCGGCTTGCCATTTCCCTCCTGTCCAACCAGGCCAGCAATTTACCAGCCTTGTCCCCGACATCGTAGATGCGGCCTTGCTGCTCCTTCGCTAAGATCAGGGCTGCGTTCGTGGCAAGGTCGTGATATTCCGATTGTTTCAGAGAGAGTTCATGCAGGAGAGAGGGGTCGGGCTCAGGCCCCAGGCGGGATTCGAGTTCCAAGACCTCCTCCTCAACTTGCATAAGATCAGCATCACGAGCTTGTTTAGCCGCCGCGATGAGAGCCAGGGCTTCACCCCGCAACACTGTTTTGAATGCCTCCCACAGAGTGACCGCAGAGCCCACGGATCCAGTATTTTCAGTAAAATATAGGCTAATGGCCTTAGCCAGAAGCGCTCTCGTATTATGGTTGCGGAAATACCAGGGATTTACCGCTGCCGGGCGGCTGGACAGAAGGACCCCGAAATCAAAGGAGATCCACAGCGGCGAGTGATCGGAAACGCCCCTCGCCAGGAAACGCGCCTCAGAGATGGCAGGCGACTGCGCCGCCAGGGTGAGGACATAATCCAGGCGGGACAGGCTATTATGGGCCCCGGAGAGGAATGAAAACTGACGAAGCGCCGGATGCAATAATCGCCAACAATCCACCAGACCCATAGAGTCAAGGAAGGCCGGCAGCCACGTTTGGTAACCCGGGAGGTCTCTCGGTGGCTGGCGATCTAGAGTACCAGAGCAGACTGAATTGAAATCACCCCCTAGGATCAACAGGCCCGAGGGCAGGGACAAAATGGCGCCACCAAGGTCCCGGAAGGTGCTAGATTGGAAGCCAGGGGGAACATAAACTGATAGCAGGGCCAAGGAACGCCCCTCCCATCTCCCCGCCACAGCTGCGTAGCGTCCTCTATCATCCAGGAGCGTGACGTCTATTTCAAGAGGGAGGGACGCACGCACAAGGATGCCCGCCCCCCGGGAGCCCGAGGAGAACCCAGAGTGGGCAACCATTTTGTAACCCTTACGATTCAGGGCCCTGCAAGAGTTTCCCACTAAGTGCGTTTCCTGTAACAATACAACATCAGGCATATTCCTCTTAAGCAGCTGAGTCACCACCCCTCTCTTAATCCGATCACCTAATCCATTGACATTCCAGCTAAGCACTTTCAATTTCCTACCCCCCATCCCCGAACAACCCGCCCCACCCGACTCCATCCAACCCAAACGTCAATTGCATATGAAAACACACAGTCCATTGCCTCAAGGAAGAAAAAGAGATAGAACAAACAAACAACAAAACTCCCAAAGTTGCACCCCCCACCCTGCACCCCTGCATGTGACTAAAAAGCCCCCCCAACCAGCAGTGTGCCTGTCGCCCCATAACTACTCTACGAAAAGACACCCAGAGGAGTAAGGAATCTCCGCGAACACCTCCCGCCACCCTCCATGTACTGACAGGAAAGATAGTACGGCATCTCAAAGCCACATTAGGTAGGCCTCCGAGGCAAGCAAGAGAAACAGTTAATCACCCACTGCAGAGCCAAGTCTCATAGGTCCGAGCCGCCAGCCGCGCCACCCTCATGGTCCTCCTGCGCTTCTCGGCGCGGTGATAGAGTGTCCAGCCAGTCGCTAACGTTCTCTGCGAAGTCAAAGAACAGGGCACGGCCCTCGTGTTCGATCCGGAGCTTGGCAGGGAACATCATAGAGTACTTGAAGCCTAGGTCTCGTAGTCGTCGCTTCACCCCAGCATAGCTTTGGCGCTGTCGCTGAACCGTCCTGGTGAAATCGGGGTAGAAATGGACATCAGCATTTTGGAATTTAAGCGGTCCATGTCGCCTGGAAGCCTGCAGGACAGCATCTCTGTCACGGAAATTAAGCAGCCGGGCCACGATGGGTCTAGGTGCCACTCCCGTCTTCGGCGGGCCACCCGGTACTCGGTGGGCACGCTCCACCGAGAAAAAGTTGCTGAGGCCAGGCGGGGCCAGATGTGTCCTGATCAGATCTTCAACGAGGAGGTCCGTCGCCGCCTCCTCCGAACCCTCCGGTACACCGACAATGCAGACGTTCTGCCGCCTGGCCCGGCTTTCAAAGTCCTCCAGCCGCCTCGCGAATTGGTCCGCTGTCCTCTGCAGGTTCCGGACCTCAGTTTGCAAGTCCGAGACGTCTCCCGTAAGACTGGTCGTCTTGATGTCCAGATTCCTAACCCTATCATTGGTTTTGCCCAAGTCGGCTCTGATGAGGGACAGATCAACGGCCATGCCATCCACCTTGTGCGTGAGGACTTCATGCTGTTGCTGCATGTCCGCCCGGAAATTCGTAATGGCTCCCAAAATGTCGCTCAAGGTGGGCTCAGAGCCGTCCGGCGAGCCCGAATGTGGAATACTCTTGGCAGAGGGACCAGTAACAGGCGGTGTCTTCGGCTGTGTATAGCGCTCAATCCGATTCTGCTGCTGTTGCGGCTTGCCGCGCACTCCTCTGCTAGACGGCTTGTCGAGGTCCCCCTTGCCCGCCATGTTAGGTCCCAAAGAACAAAGGGCTATGCCAGGCAAGTCCAAGCCCAGAGAGTCGAAGATGTTTCCGGGGTGCCACCGGGATACCGTCCCAGGCTAGCTCCGCAGTCCAAATAGCACCGCTGTCCAGTACACTTCTCCGCTGACGAAGGCAGGCAGGCACTCCGCAGATCAGCAAAGCGTAGCGGCGGAGTCCGCAGAGACGATGGCACTGAGCTGGCACGGAGTCCCACTCGACGTAGCTCCGCTTGGGAGGCACCGATTTGAATTCTGAAAACGGTGCTCGCCTCAGTGAGCCCTCAGCAACGAGTATCCACCCTCGTGGATCAGGATTACGGGCGGGATAGTTGCGGAGGATCGGAAGGTCCGCGGAGCTCCGAGCTTACGCGGCCATCTTGGTTGCCCGCGAAGCTCCTCCCCCCACAATTATGGATTTTATCGCATTTGTTGTATTTTCCATTAATGAGGTGGAACCTTTGACAATACGATATTTACATATGTAAAACATGGTACCATTGTGAAGTTCTATTGTCTCGAAACAGGCCGCATTATGAGGCATAATTAGCTTTTTCTTACAGCATAATTCAGCGAATTCTGTCACATAAAGTGTGTTCTCCTCTCTCGCCTAATTCCAGTGGCCCTGACAATGGGTAATAGGGTGCTGGGGCGAAGAGGGCTAACCGGAAAAGTACACCAGCAGTGTTTGGTGCGGTGGGGCCGTGCGGGGGACCAGGGCAGACTGAAGATAAAGAGTGTTATATGCAAATGAATGCCCACCCCCCTCGCCTACACCTGAGCCGCATTCCACTGCCAGGCGTGACCTAACGTGCCCTATGATGACACCAAAGCCTTAATATGGCACGAATTAAAACAAATACAAATAGAAACATACATTACAAGCAACTTCGTAAATCTAAATGCAATTAAATGGCATTGGGTAGGTAGCTGGAGATAAAGCACTTACCAGTACAATCTCCCCTGCCCCCCCCCACACACACATGCATCCTCACTCCCAAGTGTGGCCCCTTTCAGTTGAAAAGGAGGGAATTTCTTGACACTGACCTCCTGCTGGGTGGGGATTCCATAAGAAGTAGGTAGAAACACCATGTTAAACAATAAACCAAGGGACTAGCAATAAATAGGGCAACACGTGCAGTGGCACCGGGAATCAGGGGCCCACTAAACACTGGTTATTGCTGTATTGTAACATGTATCCAGCGGTCAGAGGGCCCAATTCCCGATCTTGGGCTTTGGGGCCAATGGCATCCTTCCCACACTACTGCACTGCACATTGTTGACTTGGGAGGCACCTTGTGATAGTGTGAGAGTGCGCCATATTCTGCAGACAGAGGCCAGTCAGGGCACAGGCTGGAATTGCACACGGCTTGTACGAGGAACGTGCCATCTTGGGGCCTAGGTGGCGCACTTGCAGGGCAGGGGGTACGTTAACAGGGTGGTGTTCTCTGACACAGCTGTCAGACGCAACTCATTGGCGCACTTAACCCCGTAAGGGCGATCTACGATCCTGTCAAGCATAGGTGCTTTTTTTTTTAACAAACTTTTGCGTACTTTGGATATGAACACGTTCACTTTACTTCTCGAGAATGCAAGGCCTGAGAAGCTGCCGTGATTTTTCCCTCACGCCCCGGCTGCTGACTTGTCCTAGTTGTGACGTTCCCCGGTGTTAGAGGGGGCACAGCCTGGCCATGCCGGATTGGAAGAGTTTCCGTCTCCTGCCAGCAGAGTAACAAAACCGCCACTATTGACGGACCCCGGAAGTCTAATTGGAAACCACAAATAACGTCATCTCATCTGTCCACTAGCACACGCAGCAGACTGTCATGAACCGTGTAAATATACTCTTACAAGAATTGTATTTTAATTACAGCTCGAATAGTGTCTACTTTAAGATAAGACGCTTCTACTCATTAATTAATAATCGTCACAGTGTGACCCGCTATGTTTTAGGCACAGTGTCTAGTGCTTGAGAACGCTTTCAAAGTTATACCAAGCATTGTCCCCCTAAAAAGTGCCTAGAGTGTCACGCCGCCGGTGAAGCCTCCAATACAGGTGGGCGGGGCTAAAACTGGACAGGGTGCCACGACCCGTACGCGTGCACATCTTCTGTCCATCCGCGTGCACATCGGAATCCGTATTGATTCCAAAAGGCCCTCGCATGACAAGGGCAGCGCATGCACGCTGCTAACGCCAGGCAAGACCTAAAACAGATGAAAGTAAGGAAACGCAGAGAGAGGAAAATGGAAATAGTGAGTGAGAGAGATTAAAAGAGTGTAAAGTAACGATGGGTAGAAAAAAATCTGAGTAGATGCAAAGGCAAAATAAAGAAAGCGAGAAGGGAAGAAGGGTGAAAGAAAGAAAGAAAACATGAAAGGAAAGAAGAAATGACAGATGAATGATGGAATGGAAGGGTGGGGTGGAAGGAAGGTGAATGAATGGTGGGTAGGCTGAAAGGATGGAGAGAATTCAGGGGTAAAAGGAATGGAAGGGTGGGGTGGAAGGAAGGTGAATGAATGGGGGGTAGGCTGAAAGGATGGACAGAATTCTGGGGTAAATGAATAGGTGGAAGAGGGAAAGGAATAATAAAGGAAAGGCAAATGGATGGAATGAAATGTGAAAGGGAGGATCCATAAGTAAAGTCTGAGTGGATGGAAGAATGGAGAGAAATTATTGATAGGTGGAGAGATGGATAGATACTTGGCAATATTGGTAGGTGAAACATTCAATGTATATATGAAACAGTGAAATGATAGATGGATTGAAGAAAGTGTAGTTGCATGGTGAGTGGAAGGAAGAGTGAAAGGAAAAATAGATGGTAAAGAGAGAGCACTGATGATTAGCAGAATGAAGGAAGAACGTGTGAATGAGACTCTCTAAGCAGGGTAGAGTTCGCTGGATTTGTGTGCTCACTGTGACTAGATGTATTGTTCAAAGTGGGGATTATTTTCCTTTTCTGGCTATTCCCTTGGAACCTTAACTCATGCCCGGCGACAGCCGCGTTAGGACACGACCAGTATGACTCTTTAGTAATTTGACAGAAAACAGGAAGCGGCTGCTCCCCACGTACATGCAGAGCCACCTAGCCTCTAGTCAGCACCCAATGTGGAGTCTTTGGAGGGCAGCAGCTAATTGCTGCATTACTTTAAGTCAACACTAACAAATATTGCACCTATGGCTATGTGCACCTGATGCAAGAACGACAGGTAGAGATCAGAATTGCGTGACAGCATTAGGACCAGGCAAAATTTGAGGTTTGCGAGTGTAATCTTGCGTACTTTGCAGCGTTTCACATTACGCGTGTTACGCGAAATGTCCTGGATCACCATATTGCATAATGCAGATGTTGTTAAAAGCCTATCATGGGAGCACATGAACAGTATAAGGAACAGAACACTAGATGCTGCTATTTGCGACATACACAATTTTAGGCTATTTGTAGTTCAAATTGTGTTCTTATGTACGTTCCTAGTAGACGCATTTATGCTTAAAAAAAGAAGCATTTGCAATGCAATAGGTCTCGCAGCATTAAAGTTTGAGTTACTGGCATTGTAAATGAAAATGCTTTGCATTAATTTTTTGTCTTTAATTTGCAATTTGTATATAAACATTGTTTGCACAAAGGCATTCACACGGTGTCCCCCGATTGACGAAACCAGTTTGAGGGTACCCATATTCAAATGTACTTTTTAGGACTAACACTCTAATGATGGTTTACAATGTGACCAAAAATCGAATGTGGGCAAACCATTCAATCAACTGATACCCCCAATTTGTAAATACGTATAATGTGCTCTCTTTGGTAGTTGTTCATCTACATGTTTTTCATGATCAATGATTTTTAACCTGGTTTTAACTGACCCACTCAATATAGTTCTTATGCATAGCGCCTCGATCTGCCTATGGAGGCATACACTTCACAAGAGTATTATATGGAAACAGACGAATACAGGAAAGGGTCTGCAGAACACAGGGGGGCACACAGAGAGGCTGCTACCTGTAAAGTACAGAACCACACTGTACAGAAAAAATATGGGGCGTTGTACTATGTGGGAATGCGCACACTTACAAAATTACACCTGCAATAATATCACATGGAACACTTCCTGCCTCTCTGCCCCTGTACCTGCATCTCCTCGTGCAGTGCATGTATCGCCTGTACATAACATGTGTCACTGGGTCTCAAAATGACCTTTCACAGCTTAATCTTAGTCCCACAATGGTCCAGGCACCGTGTGCCGCATGTGGACCCCTTTCGCTAACGCTTTGCAGCGCTTTAGTTCGTCTCGTACGGTAAATCTAGAGCGGCCCGCTAAACCTCACGCGTCTCGTGTTCGAAGCGTACGGCGCTGAGGAAGGGGGGCGAGGCGTACTGGGCGCTGGAGCTGTGCGGTTCGTACCAAGGCCGGGAGACAGGATGGGGACGTCTCCCAGGTACGGCCACACAGTGTACGATCGTTCAGGGGCTTGAGGGGGTACGCGCCTCACGGACTTCGGGTCCGGAGCGCATCGCACGTCGCACACAATAACAGTACCTTCTGGTGGGGGATACGAAGTGCAAAGCAGCGGGGGTCAGTCCTCTTCACGTTGTGATGCTTCTTGGGGGCAATGATAGCTACTGCTCGGTATGGGGGGGTTGGTGCGCTTGTGTGTGTGTGTGTGTGTGTGCGGGCGCTTGTGTGTGTGTATGTGTGCGACGGCGGGGGGATGTCTGTATGTGTGCGTGCGTGTAAGTGCGCACGTGTGTGTGTCTCTGTGTGTGCGCATGCGTGCAGGGGGAGGTGTGGTTGTGTGTTACGGCTTTCCAGGAGACAGTAGCTGGCCACAGCGAGCGCATTTTCGTGCGCGTGGCCCGCACAAATCGCCTTCTGGCAGAGGAAATGTGCGTGGCCAGATGCTGTCTCCTGGAAAGCTGTGTCGCTCACTATAGGTCCCTGGCGAGACCGCGCTTACGCGCTGTTAACGCCACGAGACCTAAAAAGAAATAACACAATGCAGAATCGACTTTTTGCATAGTTTTTGGGGGGGATCTCGCGTAATTTCAGCAAAGCGAATTGTGAGTATTTTACACAGGCCTAGAAAATAATGTTTCAGTGCTGTTATGCCGTAACCAGTAGCCTACTTGAATTTAGTTAGCCCCTGATGACTGACAGTTAATAGAGGTGTGGTAGGCCCTGTTTATTGTCTGCTACGCACAGGCCTTGTGAGAGCCAGAAGAAGGAATCGCTCTGAGGCCGTGACCTTTTCTTGGGGGTTCTGCCCTAATTTAAACCAGGACAGGACCAGGAACTGCCAGCACCGGCGCCCTCCCATCTATAGCAAACAGAAGCAGCCAGTCCTGGTACCCTGCTATTCTGTTCTGCAGGGGGCAGGATATAGGCAACCATCGCTGAATATCTGGACGATACAGCACTGACAGCCCTGCTGATGTAAATCATGAGCCCCACTCTATAGGCGATGGGTCCTTCCAATCATACGGCTGCTGCTCTTCTACATGTGCTATAAGCTGTCAATATTCGAGTTGTATTTCTTCGCCCGCCCCCTTCATTTTCCATAATGAACAATAAACTGCCAGTTCTGGGATTATGGACAAAGAGGGGAAGGAGGGTCAACTGTCGTTAATTCAAGGACGAAAATAATCACTTATTTAGCAACAGCTCCTGAATGCGGCTGTTCTGTAGGTGACTGTGGTTATTTATTTGGGTAGTGCAAGGTCTCTGGCCACTTGGGAGGTGGAGGCATCCCCCGCGGGCCTTGATATATTTATTTAGCTCTGATGGCATGTCAAAGGCATACATTAACGGGCTGCGCGTGTGCTGGACTCTCTCGGCTTAAGAGCTGGGTGGATATTGTGATTGTTGCTACTCCCTACTCACATTTTGATGTGGCAGTCTAATATAGGGGGCAGCCAGGAACTTGCAGTTCTTGTGTCACATGCTGTGAAGTTCTTAAATTATGTTTGGAACCGGAGCAGTCGAGGGTCACGGGTTGTTTGTTCTGCACTTATGTATGGCACAAAATCTCTTGGTCCGAGAGTAACCACCTCAGTAATCCAGGTCCCTTATATTTAAGTGAGCAGGCAGTTTTTTGGGTCACTGAACCTCTCTGACTTTCCTTTCTCCAGGGCAGTGGATCTTAACCTTTTGACTTCTGTGGAACCCCACCTAATCATTACTGGAACCCAGGGACCCCCAGTGATTTCTGATGATTTGTAACAGCAAAACAATATACATTTTGCATATGGCCATGTCTGAACTGGGGTGGCAGAGTGGACTAAAGAACGGTGATGGATTAAACCCAGATCTGTTGACTGGGTGTGAGTGTTTGATTGGTTCAGATGCTCCGTCCATCACCATCCCCTTTTGTACCACTTTGTTCGCCATAAGTTGGGAGGATATGCTCAGACATGAGTCCCTTGCTCACTTTGCCACTGGATTCAAGCAAGTCTGGCTGAAGACGGCTGTAATGCCAGAAACCGGTCCTAGGAAGCTTGAATCCGGTCCAGGGAAGGCATGGCTTAGCAGTTCGGGCTGGACTGTTCCCATGAGGCACAGGGTCAGACTGATTTGCATATGGCCATGTCTGAACTGGGGTGGCAGAATGGGCTAAAGAATGGTGATGGATTAAACACAGATCTGTTGACTGGGTGTGAGTGTTTGATTGGTTCAGATGCTCCGTCCATCACCACCCCCTTTTGTACCTTCTTCTATAGGGGGCAGGAACTGGCAGTTCTTGTGTCACTTGCTGTGAAGTTTTTAAATTATGTTTGGAACCGGAGCAGTCGAGGGTCACGGGTTGTTTGTTCGGCACTTATGTATGGCACAACTTCTCTTAATCTGAGAGTAACCACCTCAGTAATCCAGGTCCCTTATATTTAAGTGAGCAGGCAGTTTTTTGGGTCACTGAACCTCTCTGACTTTCCTTTCTCCAGGGCAGTGGATCTTAACCTTTTGACTTCTGTGGAACCCCACCTAATCATTACTGGAACCCAGGGACCCCCAGTGATTTCTGATGATTTGTAACAGCAAAACAATATACATTTTGCATATGGCCATGTCTGAACTGGGGTGGCAGAGTGGACTAAAGAACGGTGATGGATTAAACCCAGATCTGTTGACTGGGTGTGAGTGTTTGATTGGTTCAGATGCTCCGTCCATCACCATCCCCTTTTGTACCACTTTGTTCGCCATAAGTTGGGAGGATATGCTCAGACGTGAGTCCCTTGCTCACTTTGCCACTGGATTCAAGCAAGTCTGGCTGAAGACGGCTGTAATGCCAGAAACCGGTCCTAGGAAGCTTGAATCCGGTCCAGGGAAGGCATGGCTTGGCAGTTCGGGCTGGACTGTTCCCATGAGGCATAGGGTCAGACTGATTTGCATATGGCCATGTCTGAACTGGGGTGGCAGAATGGGCTAAAGAATGGTGATGGATTAAACACAGATCTGTTGACTGGGTGTGAGTGTTTGATTGGTTCAGATGCTCCGTCCATCACCACCCCCTTTTGTACCTTCTTCTATAGGGGGCAGGAACTGGCAGTTCTTGTGTCACTTGCTGTGAAGTTTTTTATTTATGTTTGGAACCGGAGCAGTCGAGGGTCACGGGTTGTTTGTTCGGCACTTATGTATGGCACAACATCTCTTAGTCTGAGAGTAACCACCTCAGTAATCCAGGTCCCTTATATTTAAGGGAGCAGGCGGTTTTGGGGTCACTGAACCTCTCTGACTTTCCTTTCTCCAGGGCAGTGGATCTTAACCTTTTGACTTCTGTGGAACCCCACCTAATCATTACTAGAACCCAGGGACCCCCAGTGATTTCTGATGATTTGTATCAGCAAAACAATATACCAAAAAATCTAGAAACAAGCATCCGTCAAACTAGTTCGCAAATAATGAAATAATTTATTTAATTCATAAACATATTTATAAAAATCAAAATTTTAATGGGAAGGTTAGCTTTTAATAAATTCAGTTGAGGCCACTCATGGTCCATACTATATTCTGTTTGATGCATTTGTGCTGCTCGCACAAATCTTTCTAAGGATACTAACTTAATTTTTAGCCTCCAATTTCAAATTCCTTAACATTTACAGAACATCCGAACATTTTCAGTTTTACATTTTGCTTCTTTATTTATATACACTTTATTAATCTGTTAATATTATTTAATTTTCTAATCAGCTGCAGACCCCTTGAGTAGGTTTCATGGATCCTCTGGTCCCCGGACCACAGGTTTAGAACCACTGCTCTAGGGTAAGGTGCTTCCATTTGCGGCTTCTTGTGCCTTAGTTGTGAACAGGAGGTGGCTAGTCTTGTCCCATGGCTTACTCTTCTGCCTTCCATCGAGAACAGAAGCTGCCAGCCCTAGTGTCTCCTCCATGGGATTCTGGGATCTTGTTCTTCTGTAGTGGAAGTGAGCCATCAGTCCTAGGTTTACAGATCCTGGCTTAGGCCCTTCAGTAGGGGACTAGAGCCATCAGTCCTGGACTGATTGTTTTTTTGGTCTTGATCTACTACAGGCATTAGAATCCGTTAGTCCTGGGGTTGAGATCTTATAGAGTACAATATCAGTCAGTCCCAGATCCATAGACCCTGGCGCCGGCCCTTCTATAGAGAAGGGACAAGATCCATCTGTCCTGAAGTCACAGAGCCTTGGGTCATGTTCTTCAGTAGGGGCATCATCCATCGCTTCTGGGGTTCTGTATCCCGGGGCCATGCTCTTTTGTAGGTTGCAGAACCTGTTTCTCGAAGGATAACAATATTCGCTCTGGCACTTCATTGGGACAAAACGTTATCTGTCCAGGGATCATGTCTTCCTCTTCTCTGGGGAGCTGGATTAGTATGTCCTGGGTTCACAGATCCTGGGGTCTTGTTTACACCCAAAACCTCAGCCTTGCTTTTGTTTAGATGCAGGGCCTGACACAACCAAGGGAAGAGAGCCTGGAAGCTTGGTCTCCCTTCGGTAAATTATATTTCTGTCCTGGGGTCACATATCTAGGGGTTTGGATCTTCTATAGTGGTATGATTCACAGGTCAGTGCCCATGATCTTTTGTAAAGGGGACATAAAGCATCTTTCTAGGGTCATAGCTTGTGATGTCTTTTTCTTTTACAGGGGCCTGGAGCCCATAGTCCTGGGGTAACGGATCCCGGAGCGATGCAGGTGCAGACTGCTCTGGGCCACTGATCTTGTTCCTGTGGGCCTGATGTTCTCTTAGTCTTGGGCTTACTGCCCTGGGGCCTTCATACTATATAGGGGACTGGAACTATCAGCCAGAGGTCTTGTTTTTCTGTAGGGTATTAGAGACATTTGTTTTGGGATCACAAATAGTGGCAGCTTGCTTTTCTAATGGGGTTAGGAGCCGTTAGGTTCACAGATCCAAAAGTCTTGATTTTATGTAGGGGACAGGAGCCTTTAGACCTTACTCACAGATCTCCTGGCCCCAGCCTTTTGAAAGGAGCCATGATTTGATAGTCCTGGTGTTAAAGGGGCAGTTTTGGGGGCTGCCCAGTTTCAGTTTGCAATAGCTCGTGGGGCCCCATTTTAGGTTGAGCTTTCCAGATAACGGAAGCCGCCTGGTTACAAAAGACCTATTGCGGGCTTACCAAGAACTTACATGGGTTTACTGCATGCCCATACTTATCATTGGTTGGTTTTACTTCTTATTTGCTTGTTTCTTATTCATTGGCTTTCGTTGTTTCTGTTTTTCCATCTTCTGTCCCTCCCTTGGAGCATAGCTTCTTTACAATCTCTCTGATTGGCTGGGTTCTATGTTTCCACTGCTCATATTTAGGAAACTCCTTTTGTTTTTGCTTAAGCACTCCATGAGAGTGCATGTGTTTTCAAGCTCTCTCACTTATGTTCTTCACCCTCGCCAAATACTTGCCTCCTCATGCTCCCTGTTGCTGTTTTCCTTATATTGTAAGCTTTCTTTCATGTGCTTCTCTCCCACCAAACTCCCTGCCTCCCTTGCGCTCCATGTTGCTTTTTGCTCAATTACTTCTCCACCTGCCACCCATGTTGCTCACCCTTGTATGCTGCTTTTCCCCTCACCCGCCCACTACCTGTTGCTGGACCCCATGCCCAATATTTTTTAAAAAGATTTTATTTTTTTGTGGGGAGGGGAAGGAAGATCTAGCAGCAAGTTGCTAAATGCTCCTCCGCCTTTTAAAAACATTTTCAAGCGACATCTTTTTAATTCTTTTAATTAACTGACCCATCTTGGCTCATTAACTAAAAAGTCTCCCAAGTAGTTTTGTAGCCATGCATATATAATGAACATGTACACACACGTCATCATGAATGAGCATGCCTACGAAATGATGCTGCTGCTTCATCCACGTCCTTGTGTCTTTTTTGGTTGGCTTTTTTAAAGTATTTTTTGCAATGTTGCACAGCGTCTTGCATATGCTATATATCATCACTAAAAGGCATTGGCGAAGGCAATGGGTAAAAATTCGAGAGATATTGATTTTGACAATGCTTCTTATTTTGGGTTATTTTTTCTATGCCTGCAATCATCTCTCACAGGTGCAGGTGCTTCCCGGGGGGGCTGTCTTCCCAGAGAACTTGGATACTTGGATAAGCAGCATTTTAGTAATACAATGAGACTTCTTAGGTCTATAACTAAGCCCAACGAAACTACTAGCCACAATAAATGACTTTATTAAATTAACATAAAACACACAAAAAGAATAATTATCACATTAAATATATTTAAAACATTTTCCAACAGAGTGCAACTAAATGAGCAAACATGAAGATAGAATAAAAAAGGAAAATATTTCCATGAAATATACGTCCCACTCCCTGTGTCCTGTACACTTTTCGTTGGTTGGCCATAACGCCTCTCTTAAACCTCATTTCTATGTATCAGATTCAAACACAGTATAAGCCAGAGGAAGCTGAGTTGAATTTGCCCTTCCTCCCGTGAACAGGGCTTGACATACCACGGTAACCATGGCAGATGAGGTCAGAGCATCCGAATATAGCCCATGAGCAGCTGGGTAAATGAGATGCAGCTGCCTTTGCTAATCAGAATCTGTCATGCACCCTGCACTGACTGAACAATTAAGGTACAGCTGCACCCAAAATACATGGCCCCATTAGCACCAACTTTCATGCCATATAGACGTAAGTGAAGTACAGTCCACCTTGTTAGTGGCCCTACCTATCCCACCCATTATCACATTCCTGGGAGCGATCATGCATCTGCAACTGACCCACGTCCCCACGAGTACCCTTGATGCACCCCTTACTTTCCTCTATAGGCAAGATGCAGCACCTCCCCTTTTATGTACACACTTTAGCACCCCAAATTTTACTGGCTTGGTACGTGCAGCTCCCCTCCTTCCTCCATCCATTGTATATCTCGAAATTTGGTTGACCAGGTTAGGCGCAGCTGCCCCCTTCTCGTCATTTGCATTGTTCGTACACACCAAAGTTGTCTGGATGAGTGAGGTGCAGCTGCCAAGGAATGAAGGTCTTCCTAACAGGAGGCCTGTGGCTCTGTGACACCATCACGCCGACATCCTGGTCATCCAGTAGCCGGATCATGTCCCCGTTGTCATCCTGGTAGTTCAGAACTATCTCCTCCTCTTCTGGCAGCTCCTTCCTGCAGGGGAAGATCAACATAAATAGAATCATGGAAGGGAAAGGTAAGAACAATATGAAGTGGTGAGCAAAACTGTGGGACCTGCAGTAGTTATAGAGATAATACAAGACAGCTAAACATTGGCAAAGTTACTGGTCTTGGCTTTGTCATTGTACGCCATTTCAAGAGCACTCTTTGTGTGACTAAGAGTAGTCACACAGTCACCCAAACAGGAAGAAGTGATGCTTCCCAGGACTTCCTGTTTTATGCCCTGATAAACTAAATGTGAATGCTCTTCTTATTATCTCACCATTAAACTCTTCAAAGTATCTAATAGGTCTTCTGGCCTGGCCTAACCATGGCAGAGGGAGGGAGATGCTGGGCGATTTTTTTTTAACATCTACAAGAAATGCAGGGAGTTCTTAATTTTTATTTACAGTCACACTAATACCATATTTCATAGCCAATCAGCAAAAAACATATAACCAGTCTCATTTGAGGCTACTAAGGCTTTTATTTAGTACTTAAGGTGCTAAAGAGCACTCTTTAGCTAATTTCCTTTCTTACTGAAAAAAACAAAGGTTAAAGTGACGTTATAGTTAGGTATTGTAAGAATATCCAACTTTACATTAAAAAACCTTGGAAATTCACTGAATAAAAACACAAAGGATAGAGGGAAGTTATAGTTAGATAAAAATGTCACATAAAACATACCATTTGAAACAAAAAACCACTGGAATCCACCAGTTATTGTTATCTCAAGTAACTTAAACTCGTATCCAAAAGTAACTATAACTTGCACCCCGCATTACAGAGTATTATCAACAATGATGGCGTTTCAGCTTTGATTAGGGATGTTATAAATGTAGTCAATGAATATGTCATGAGTGATTTAATGTGTGAGGGTAAAAGCAATGCATGGTGAGGGTGCATTTATCATTCTGCATGTCAGAATATTTGAATGAAATAGAAGAGGAAGATATTTGAGAACTCATTTAAAATGTGTTCTAATTTGGCTTTCTACAGCACTAATCATAATTCCTATGACAAAATGAACCCCCCTCACTTTGTTGCTAAGTGATGTTTGAAGTTTTACCAGTTTGATTCAATCAAGATGGCTTCAAGGTGTGCCACACATTTGTCATAAGTTAGACTGTTAGCGCTCTAGTTGTCCTTTAGAACACTCTGGGGGGCTGCAATAGAACACAGGAGAATCAATTGACAGGCTGCTTCAGTTGGAGGTACATTTTACTGGGAATGTCAGACTTTATTTTCACATGGCTGAGAAGGATAGCTCACGGCACACTTTCCATAACCTCTATTAGAAAATCATGAGAAAACAGTTTTCTCTTAAACATGATTCATGAAATCCCAGCAGAAGTGCAGCGTTTTTCACAAGGTAAAATCACCTTATAACTCATCACAATTCCTAAAATTAGTATGGTACCACTAACAAAGGAGTTATATTGTAAGTAAAATCCGTTATCACCCTTTATTCGTGCTCCTTTTTGTGACCCTCAAAACCTGCCTGTCATTCACTATAATGCATTTCAATGGGGTCCATGTCCCAGAGTCCTTGAACGGCTGCAACAGCATGTTGTCCATGTTGTGGTGCCCAATAAAGGGGGAGGGGGGGTCCATTGGGACCCGTCCACATGCCCATTGGGGTCTGGGTGTGCCCCCTTACATATTTTTATTAATTTGTTTACAGGACACAGGGACCAAGTCCCCGAGTCTTGTAATGGCTTCGAAAAATATATTGTTCTGGTTGAAACCAACCAATTAGAAATTGACTAGCCCCCAAAAGTTAGCTAACCAAAGCATATCTGAGCATCAACTATCCAGATATCTATACATTTTGAACACTAATTTCTCACAAACTAATAAACAGATTTACACCAGATCACAAAAAGCAAAATCTGTGGACCAAGATCTAACTTCCTGCCAATTTTGATATAATTCCATTCTACAGTTTTTGCTGTAGCCCTGCCTAAAGAAGTCTATTAAAAATGCATGGGGATCTTGCATTTTGGGATCACCTTTTGCTCAGCCCCCACTTGACGGATCACCCTAAAACATTCCATGCACAAACTAGGCAGAAAAGAACACTGTTTTGGAAAGTTTCATGATGATTCACCCAATGTTGCCAAAGTTATTAGCAACTCAAAAAAGGCATTTTCTAACGAAACACGTGCAATCACCACTGAGCAGTAATAGTTAGGTTAGTGTTTCGATAGAAAATGCCTTTTTTGAGTTGCCAATAACTTTGGCAACATTGGGTGAATCATCACGAAACTTTCCAAAACAGTGTTATATGTATATATATATATATATGTGTGTGTATATATATATATTACCTACTGGCGGTCGCCAGTAGGTATATATAGTTAGGATTTTTTCTCTATGGGACTTTTGAAAATTCTATGTCTAATAACTTTGGCGTTTGTGGACGGAATCGGCTGAAATTTTCAGGAAAATGGCACATTTTGTTTCTGAGCAGCCCCTGAAAATCAAGGGGGGGCCGAGAAAAAAGGGGAGTCCCAAAACGCGTTTTCCCATTCATTTTTCCATATGGCGGTTGGCCTCACTTTTAGCTCGAACGGCTGAATGGATTTGCACGAAACTTGGCAAAATTGTAGGGACTGTTAGCCCGATGTGCCTTTGCTAGGTCTCAATATATGTGCTCCAGTGGATTTTGAGAAATTGACGTTTTAAAAAACAGATATATCTGTGACAGCGTCCCGGGTAGCGCTCCGGTTCGCGTACTTTTCGCGTAACGGAACTTTGCGAAGCGAAGCTGATTGGCTCTCTGGTGTCTGTCAACATTCTAAACAGTCCGGAACGGCCGCCATCTTGTCTCTCGGTAGGATCGAGAGACAAGAGGAGGAGAAAAACGAAGGGGGAATTTAATGAAAGGGGGCAAGGTAGACCCCTCTTGACCACCTAGGAATGATGTTGGGGTTATTAAAGGGTCCCGTGGGGCAAATTAAAAAAATTAGATTTTTCGCGGTAGAAGTGCTTCCCGGTTCGCGAACCGGGAATTCGCCATTTTGTGTTTCGTTTCAATTAAATTACAAGATGGAGGAAAAACAATGTGGGAAATGGGTATAAGGGGGTACGGGAGACGTATCCTGACCCCCTATGTTTTCTGAGGGTGGCTGAGGATGCTCATATATGTTGATACATGTCTTCCAGCGGCTGCGCGTGAGCGGATTTTTTTTTTTTTGCTGCGTGACGTCTGTTAACGTTTGATTCGAAGGAAATCAGGAAGTGTTGACCGCCATTTTGTCACTGCGAGTAAATATATTGTTAAAAATAATTGTTATAAATTAATCCATATTGATAAACATTGTCTGCGCAATCTTGCCTTTTTTCCAATGCCACACTTTTGGCGTGCACGGCAGCCATTTTAGATGCCTTGACCAGACCCACTCTCTGCACGCCGCCGATCCTCAGCATGGCTCCCCACCCTCGCAAGCATCTCCCCCACGCACTGGTCACCCACGCTCTCTCTCTCATGCATGGGCCATAAACCTCCCCCCATCTGCGCTGCTCTTCCCTGAGAATCACACAACTTGTGCCCGCCCGACACCTCCCTTTCACCCTATTCACTACCGCACCCTCTGACACTCCTCTTCCTCTGTGTCCGATTGTCCAGGCCGGTCCCAGGCTATCACCTAGCCCTACGGATGTAGTTTATGGCCCCAACTGTAAAGAATCACCCCTCTTCAAAGGAGTTACAGTAGGTCAAGGCCTCCACCCCATGAGATCCGTCACACCACACGCGTTCCTACTATCTGATAACGATCCTGTATTGTGATTGGGGAGGGGATTCTCACTGTAAGGGTGTGTGGGACCGAGCCTGAAGCGGAAGATTCCAGGGATGCCTACATCATACATTTGTACATCAAAGTCTTCACAATTATGTGTCACATTAAAAATATATAGCACTCCAACAAAGAAGTAGGATTATAACACTTTAATAACTTATAAATATATACAACGCTCCAACAAAGTAAACACGTTAAAAAAAAACATTTTAAACAACTATTTACATGGCAGCCTGCTGCAACATCCATCTCAAAGCATTCACCGTCCGCTTGATACTGTCCTTGCCCCTCCTTCCCCGGAGTAGCAACAATGGGCTGCTTTGGTCTGTCTTTTAGTCAGCTTTGGGTTATAAAAAGCCTGCAAAATCCGTCGGCCTGTGAGGTGGCGTCAGTAGCGGACCGTTGTGCGAATAGGCTGATGGCACCACAACGCGCCCAGATCCGGACGGCAACCAGGTGGTGTCCAGCAAGTTGCTGCACTGGTTTGGCCATCCTACAATGCTGCGCCGAAAAACGGCGTGGGGCGCCCCGGGGGGGGGGGGGGGGGGGGAGGCGGCGCGAACGGGCCTCCCCCGCCTCCCCAGGTGGAGGCTCCTCAGCTGTAGTGGGGCGCCCCTTGGTGTTTCAGTCGCCATCCAGCTGAATTGCGCCCGCTCTTGCGGCACAGTGCCTCATCCGCCATTCAGCTGAGTTGCGCCTGCTCTTGCGGCTACAGCGTCTCGCCCACCATCCAGTTGAATTGCGCCCACTCTTGCGGTGCAGCGATAGGCGGCTGCCACAGGACTCTCAAAATGGCGGCCGGCTCTTCGGATTTGGGCCTTCGGATTTGCTGGACACCACCTCGGTCCCATCCGGATCTCGGCGCGTTGTGCTGCCTTCGGCCTATTCGCATACGGATTTTGTAGGCTTTTTATAGCCCAAAGCCGCATAACAGGTCATGTGACTTGTTTATAAAACTTTTCATTGGTTCATTTTACTTTTGGTTTCCTAATGATGGAAGGCTTGATCATATGACCTAAAATAACACTTTTCATTGGATTGGAACATTTTTTTTCCCAAATGATGAAAGCCCCTCCTTTTTTTTTTCTCACTCGGCAGTCCAAAAAGGTTTCGTTAGATGACAACAGAGGGGACAGGCAACAAGAACCATCAGGCAAAAGAGGGGAGGGCAAGTTCTTCCCTACCGGGTCACGTTGGGGCTCCACCGGAAGTCATCGAATTGGTAGTCTACAGTGTTTCTGGATGTTTCAGACTGAAGCTGGCGTCAGCATGAGAGCACCCCGTGGCTACGTCGTGGCCATTCCGCGAGCAATCATGGCAGTCGCTCCCCACCGGAAGTCTGCCGGAGTCGGGGGTCCCCATGACTGTTGTAGAATCTTCAAGGCTGAGGGGACTCTTTTGGGATTGGGGCCCATGCCCTAGCAGTCAAGCGTCCGAGTTCCACGGTTGCCCAGAGCCATCCTTGCAGGCCAGGCCCAAGTCTGTGGAGCCGACCGCCATTTCGTGAGCTCCGTAGCAGCCGTCTGTCGCTGTACAGCAAGATTGGGTGCAATTCCGTTGGATGGCGGGTGAGACGTTGTAATAGCAAGAGCAGGCGCAATTCAGCTGGCCGAGCGAGGCACTGTGTCGCAAGAGCGGGCGCAAGTCAGCTGGTCGAGTGAAGCGCTGGGGTGTAGCTGAGAAACCTCCACCTGGGGAGGTGGGGGAGGCTCGTTCGCGCCGCCTCTCCCTTCTAGTGCACCCCACGCCGTCTCCTGGCGCAGGTATATGTGATGGTCGGACCAGGGCACCGCAGGACGTGTCTTCAGGTCAAACGGATTGTGGGACAAGGTGTGGAGCAGGCGCAATTCAGCTGGCCGAGGGAGGCACTGTTCCGGAAGAGCGGGCGCAAGTCAGCTGGTTGCGTGAAGCGCTGGGGTGTAGCTGAGAAACCTCCACCTGGGGAGGTGGGGGAGGCTCGTTCGCGCCGCCTCTCCCTTCTAGTGCACCCCACGCCGTCTCCTGGCGCAGGAATATGTGATGGTCGGACTAGGGCACCGCAGGACGTGTCTTCAGGTCAAACGGATTGTGGGACAAGGTCCAGAATGGAAGAGTCACTAAAAGGCAAAAAGTTCCGCCTGACCCCGGGAACCAGCCGCCTATGTCGGGGGCGATCTTAGGCCACACCAGGGCAACAAGACTTGGGGAGGGGGCAGGAGCCAAGCGCCCCCTCCGAGTCTGCGCCATCACACTGCCCCTCGGGGGCCTCCGTCAAGCGGTTCAGGGAGGCACCGCATCACATTGTTTTCCAATGCAGTCAGGTCCACAAACAGCCCCCACTTACTTTGAGACTAGTGAAGCTGCAGCAGGTGCAAATAAGCTTCAGACAGTGTTACAAGCGCTGCTCGGAACCCTCAACTATGGCACCCAACATCCAGGACTTATGCCATTTGTGCAAGGCAGTGACATCGAAGCATCTCAGGGACCAAGCAACATACCATATCCAGAGTCCTTCCCACAGCCTCTGCCTTCCTTCTTACCTAGTTATTGTTCTTTCACTCCCACTCCAGGCTTTTAGTCTGTGGATGGAAAACCATGAACCTACACTCACCTATGAAAATCTTACTATTGATGGTTGATTTTGAGCCCCAAATACAAAGGCTTGTTTGGATCGATGTTGCAGCAGGCTGCCATGTAAATAGTTATTTAATAAAACGTTTTACCCTGTTACTTGTTGATTTTGAGCCCCAAATACAAAGGCTTGTTTGGATCGATGTTGCAGCAGGCTGCCATGTAAATAGTTATTTAATAAAATGTTTTACCCTGTTACTTTGCTGGTGTGTTGTATATATTTATAATATTTGCATAGGGTTTGTCGTTATTTTGGGTGTGGTGGGCGGCGGAGCCGAGCTGTCTTGCAGCCATCATGGTGTCGAGCTCAGTTCCTCTCACTAGTTTCGTATTTCTCATGAGGGGTTGTTCATAATGTTTCTATTTTAGCGAGGTCAAAAAGAGATCCCATTAGTGGCCTACTGATTTTGCTTGATTCCTTTTTGTTTTTTTAACGATTTTTCACTATCTGCAAAGACTAAACAGAGTATTGCGACTCTGTGCTTGTTTGTAAATAGAGAATGAAACAAAGAGAACCAATTCCAAAACAATAAATGCTAGGATAACAATCAATCAAATGGAGAGGGAAGCAGGCACGACGGATTACAACGGGGGCAAAGGCCTGCGTTACCTACCCTTCACTATCTGCAAAGAGAGAGTACTCCTAAAAGAAAAGAGGAGGGGGGGGCAGCGTTCAAAGCACATCAGCTTGCATAAACACGAAAATGTTTTTACCTACCACGTACTTGACATTTTAAAGCTTTTGATATTTGCTATTAAAAAACCATTGTAATTCACTGAAAAAACCATAGGTTATAGACCATATATAGTTAGGAATTGGCATTTACAAAACCTTGAAAATTCACTGAAAAAACCACGGGTTATAGACCATATATAGTTAGGAATTAGCATTTACAAAACCTTATTTTACTCACACAAAACCATTGAAATTTCATATATAGTTAGTTGCACTAACTATATATCGCGCACCCGCAATCCACTGCTGATCATGTCACATATTACATCATTCATGACATGATCAGTGACATCACTGATGACATCTCAAATGACATCTCAAATGACATCACTGGTGACATCACTGATGACATCTTATTTGACATTACTGATCACATCACTGATGACATCATTCATGTGATAATACGGTGAACCTCTTCAGACTCTAATATAATCTTAGATACACTCAGAGTAAACAGACACTCACAGACTGTCACTCATCCATGGAGTTACTCACACACCTAGTCAGTCATGCAAAGAATCAATCACACTTCCATTTCCTCAACTATACAGTTATACACACCTTACTTATTCAAACATATACTAACACATATTTACTCTGTTATACAATCCCTGATACAAGTTCACAATGATCCATACAGCCACTCACACATTCACTGGCTCTTATGCACAGTTATTTATATATGTCAACTCTCACATGTACTGTGTTTTACATATGTACTTACTTTGACATGTAGCACTGAGTTATCCATTCACTCACTAATACACTAATGCACACAGTCAACCGCCCTTACAGCTGTTTCCACATGCACTTTTGAACCCATACATCTAGTGAATCAACTGCTCACACATCTATGCACATAGTCACACACCTCACAGCCACCCACACACACACTCACTCTCCCATACACATACTTGGGCAACCAATCAATAACCTATATACTTAATCATAAAGCTACTGATCAACACATGCAGCAGTTTACAGAACAACAGATATAATGATGCACAAATTAAGACAGTTTAGTCACTAACCCATGCACTCAGTGAGACACATTTAATCACTCACTCATACAGTCAGTCATGCACCTACTAAATCCTTCATCCAGACACTTATACACCCACTCATTCTTCAATGTGTAAGACATATTTGGACTTTTCAGAAACATACAGTCACTGGATGTTGTCATCAGTGATGTCATCAGTGATGTCATCAGTGATGTCATTTGAGATGTCATCAGTGATGTCATCAGGGATGTCATTTGAGATGTCATCAGTGATGTCATCAGTGATGTCACTGATCATGTCATGAATGATGTAATATGTGACATGATCAGCAGTGGATTGCGGGTGCGCGATATATAGTTAGTGCAACTAACTATATATGAAATTTCAATGGTTTTGTGTGAGTAAAATAAGGTTTTGTAAATGCTAATTCCTAACTATATATGGTCTATAACCCATGGTTTTTTCAGTGAATATATATATATATATATATATATATATATAGATATATATATTGTGGAAAAAGGTTTTTTGACAAATATTGAGACATATATATAGATTTTATATCATGAGTGGTATTTATATTATTGCCATCTGAAGTCTCTGAAGGTTTTTTGGTGCATAGTGTATTATAATGACATATATTCATAGGATTTATATCACCAATTCACATAAGAATGTATATTTTTATACTGGTTAAATGAATGAAATAATCTCCTTTCTTTTTCATTTTTCCACATAATGAAATTGTTCTTAAATACTGAAAAAATGTTTTTAAATTGCACATGCACTTTTTTGCGATCATTTTATGAAACACAGAGACACAGGGACTCAGTAGAAACAAGTTATAAGATGGCCGCCGTGGTGGCATTTATGCAAGCAGTCCACTTTCACTGTTTACTGGTCATCTGTGTGAGTGCAGGAAATAAAATGGCAGTTTTTGTTTACACACACGCCAACACTGACGAAGCCGTGAGGAGAAACGCGTCTGTTGGAGAGGTAGGGGGTCTGTATTAAACACTTTGCATTCAGAGACCTGTGTGCTTTCCTTCTTTCGACATCGGAATGGATGCTGATCTGTTTTGAAATTTATCGCGGCATACCACTGCAGGATTAAAGCACTCGGGACTTAAGTGGAGCAACGGCGGGGGACGTTCAGTGCGAGAAGTTCATTTGGCCGTTTGCCCAGAGGCATGCTGTGTACTTGCATCTAAACACCGGAGGACCTATAATGCATCCAGAAGAAAATAAGCGGAGGAAATAAGCTGCTGTCCGACTGAACTGAGAGACCCTCGTAGTGCTGACATCGGAGGACGAGAGCCTGGGGCACTTCTTGGATCGGTGAGTGCTGCATGCATTTTTTCTCCATTTGAATTAATTTACAGCTGAGCCTCTGTCCGGTGGTTGGTCCTGTGCTTATAGACTCTTGTAACTTTACCCAGCATAAGTGTGTAGCGACAACGTGAATAACTGGAATATGTCTAGTGTGGACGAAAGAGAGAGAGCCACAGCGGACATGTTCAGAAGCACCTCCGAGGCCCCATTGAGAACAGAAGGGGCAGTATCAATATCTGTGACTAGTAGCAATTTACAAATCTTATATCAACAGCTAGCAAAAGCCCAAGAAAGAGAAATTAGAAAATGGTGGGAAGCAACTTCCCTACAACGCTACGTGGACTGTAACAGAATTCCAAGGGGGCGCCGAATATTTACAGTGCCTTCCTATGAGAATCCTGACCCGCAATTGTTAAAGGATTGGGCGGAGTATACAGCAGAATCAGCAAAAGGAATGGTACTAATGTTAATAAGGTATGCTTGGAGCAATAGAGCTAAATTCATGGCAGAAATACAGAAACTGGAAGACCTAATCAGTAAAGATAAGGATGTAAAAGCTAGCGAGGATTTACACAACACAATGATGAAGAGCTTGAAAGAATATGAATCTAGAATAAGAAAAAGAAAACAAACTAAATTCCAGAGAGATGAGCAGGACTATCGTACTTGAAGAATTCTGACATTTGCACGTCAATTTGATGCTACAAGAAGAAGGATGGCGCAAGGTACTCAGAATACTGCAAACAGAGATATCTCAGAATCAAAGGCGGAAGCCTCAGAAGGGGAACCTACAATGAGCAGAGAACAAGGGGGAAGGGACAAGACATCTCTTCCTTTTTTGGACGAGTACCAGGTAATGAAAGAAACGCGACAACAGCCATTACAGCAAAAGAATCTTCCCTCGAAGTTGGAGCAAAACAGAAACAGAAACGCAAAACGAGGAGAGGCCGAAGAGGAAAACGCAAGGGCACCTACTCCAATGGTCATCTGCAGCTAGGGCAGGAGGGGCCATTGGTAAACAATGATAAAACGATCATCAAACTCTCCGATAGCACACTAACTCCGGATGAGGAAAAAGTGCTCAAGAAAGGCTTGACATTCTGTCCTACGTTCAAATTTGACCTAGTCCAGACGAGAATAGACTTATTCAAAAACGTCCGAAATCTAAAATTTCAAAAAATCTTCGCATTACATCCAAGGAGTGTACCTGCAATTGTAGATGGAGGGAACAATGATCAAAATGAATTAATAGATAATGTCTTTGAGACCCTAATGACAGCACAAACACTGGCTGCCACACAGGACATTCCGAGCTCTATTGAGGGCCTGAGAGCTGCAGGAGCAGAACAACAAAGAGATCCTAGTAACTTAAAGAAATCGAGGGTGTTACCCCAAACTCCACATGATGCAGTGGATGTGTTTAATGATACAGTCCTCGTGGATCTACATAAATTGCCATTAAAAACAACAGATATGGATATGAAGAACTCCAATATAACCAGGAAAGAATGGGAAGCCATCAAGTCCCTCAAATCCGACGAAAATATCAAAATAAAACCTTCGGACAAGGGGGGAAACGTGGTGGTATGCAATAAAGAGAAATACAAAGAAGAGGCAATGAGACAGCTAATGGACAGGAACTGCGATGAAATAGTATCAAGGACAGACTATGTAAATTGTACCTTGGAATACCAGAGTCTGTTGGAAGGGTGGAGAGATGAAGGAATGATTAATAAAAATGAATTTGAATATTTAAGTTGTGAGACACCATTAATCCCCACCTTCTACCACCTCCCAAAGGTACACAAAGATTCAAAACATCCCCCAGGGAGGCCCATAGTCTCTTCAATAGGCAGCCTCCTGGAGAACACTTCTAGGTTCATAGATACCTATTTAGCTCCATTTGTGAAAGATCTATCCTCTTACGTTAGAGATACCCAAGACTTCCTAAGATTAATTGACAACATCGTATGAGAATCAGATATGCTTCTTGTAACCTTGGATGTAGCCAATGTATATACATGTATAGACCATAAGGACGGCATCGCAGCAGCTACTTGGTTTCTGGGCAATAAACAATTGAAGTACCATCAGCACAATCGCATGCTCATAACAATGATAAAATTCTGCCTTGAACATAATATCTTTTTATTTTCTGGAACTCTGTACAGACAGAGACGTGGGACAGCCATGGGTACGTGCTTCGCCCCCAGTTACGCAAACCTGTTTGTGGGCTGGTGGGAGAAGCACGGGGCCTGGGGCGAGGCGAACGAAGGCTGGTTGGACAAAATTATGATTTGGGCAAGGTATATTGATGACCTCTTTGTTGTTAGGTGTGGCGACCGAGCCTGGACTGAGGAGTATGTCACCGCGCTAAACAGCAATGAGCTCAATCTGAGATTTGCTAGTGATATTAGTAACATTTTAGTGAACTATCTGGACCTAGAGGTGTACGTGGCAGCAAACACTTTACAAGCACGACTGTATAGAAAACCAACAGCGGGAAACGCTGTATTACATGCAGCAAGTCACCATCCCAAAAGCTTGATAAGAAATATACCCTTAGGTGAATTACTCCGCCTTAAGCTCAACTGCTCAGGCGAGGAGGAATTTGCGAAAAGCTAAGGATGAGGCCTCTATGAGATTTCAAGAGAGGGGTTACTCTAAAACGATATTCATTGATGCTGCAAACAGAGTAGAAAAGATTGACAGAAAAAATCTACTGGTTGACAAAATAAAACCGGAAGCAGAAGGACCCACACCCATGATTGCTAATGAATATTAAATCAGGGGAATTAGTACATGTGTTTAATAAAAATTGGCATATTCTGCAAACAGACACCATCTTGAAGAGAATATTACCACCACATCCTTCTATAAGGTACAGACACTGCCAACCACTAGGTGATCACCTTGTACGAAGCCATTTTGCGGGCCCCACCAAAGTTGCAACGATGAAACCCATAAAAGGATTTTATCCGTGCCTTCGTTGTAGGGCCTGCAAACACAGTAAGAAAAGATTCAAATATGAGGGAAGACTGAATGACCCATGTCCCAGAAGAGAAATTTCTCAATTGCAATTCAGACTTTACGATATATTGCTTGGAATGTCCATGTTCCAAGAGGTATATCGAGAGTACGATTCAAACAACAAAAAAACGCATACCAGAGCACATGCGTGCCATAACAAATCGGGACAAGGCGTATCCCGTGGCACGCCATTTTGAGACACATCACAATAGTGATAGGGACCTACTCACATTTTCTGCCTCGATCAGGTAGATAGGAAAGAGTAGGTGATCGTGCCAAAGCTCTAAGTGTGCTAGAATCGAAATATATCATTGATCTGCAGAGCAAATGGCCCATAGGGATCGACAACAATGAAGAACTATGGGTTCATTTGTAAATGGGCTCTAGTATACATAGAAAATCAGAACACTAGCACCAGAAGGGAGAAAGAACACGCATACAAAAAGGGAAAAGAATAGAGCAGAATCTGAAAAGGTAGAAGATTAACTTCCCATCATTCCCAATGCGGACCGATATATAATGAAATGTTCAATTATATTGCTCTCTTGGTCTACAGAGGTAAGATCAGCAAACTGGCTTGTGCAGAGGACCAATGAGTTCAAGCACGAAGTCCCGCCGGTGCTTGGAACCCTCCAGGCACAGAGGAGTGAAATTAGTCGTTTGGATGAACGAATACTTACCAGAACGGCGAGAGGCTGAGCCCCCACTCACCCCACTGGGGGAACACTACGAGGCATTTTCAGGCAAAATTGGCACCCATGGGGTCTGGAACATGCAAAGGACTGCAACATCCATAATGCCTGAGCGCACACGCCCAGCAGGGCGGGACTTCGTGCTTGAACTCATTGGTCCTCTGCACAAGCCAGTTTGCTGATCTTACCTCTTGCCCGTGAACAAGAGTACATGGCAGTACTCGAAACGCGTTGGGCTATGCTGCTGAGGGGTACTTGGTGTCTCTGCTGCTCCGGGTTCTTCCATTAAAGGCGTTTAACAATTTCACTGTGAGGCGTTTCCTAATTGGGCAACCTTTGTTTGAACATTCAAAGCGGCCTGGCCTAGGTCGCGGAAACGCCCTGCCGTGCGGCGCACGGAACCGGTGCTTGGAACCCTCCAGGCACAGAGGAGTGAAATTAGTCGTTTGGATGAACGAATACTTACCAGAACGGCGAGAGGCTGAGCCCCCACTCACCCCACTGGGGGAACACTACGAGGCATTTTCAGGCAAAATTGGCACCCATGGGGTCTGGAACACGCAAAGGACTGCAACATCCATAATGCCTGAGCGCACACGCCCAGCAGGGCGGGACTTCGTGCTTGAACTTATTGGTCCTCTGCACAAGCCAGTTTGCTGATCTTACCTCTTGCCCGTGAACAAGAGTACATGGCAGTACTCGAAACGCGTTGGGATATGCTGCTGAGGGGTACTTGGTGTCTCTGCTGCTCCGGGTTCTTCCATTAAAGGCGTTTAACAATTTCACTGTGAGGCGTTTCCTAATTGGGCAACCTTTGTTTGAACATTCAAAGCGGCCTGGCCTAGGTCGCGGAAACGCCCTGCCGTGCGGCGCACGGAACCGGTGCTTGGAACCCTCCAGGCACAGAGGAGTGAAATTAGTCGTTTGGATGAACGAATACTTACCAGAACGGCGAGAGGCTGAGCCCCCACTCACCCCACTGGGGGAACACTACGAGGCATTTTCAGGCAAAATTGGCACCCATGGGGTCTGGAACACGCAAAGGACTGCAACATCCATAATGCCTGAGCGCACACGCCCAGCAGGGCGGGACTTCGTGCTTGAACTCATTGGTCCTCTGCACAAGCCAGTTTGCTGATCTTACCTCTTGCCCGTGAACAAGAGTACATGGCAGTACTCGAAACGCGTTGGGCTATGCTGCTGAGGGGTACTTGGTGTCTCTGCTGCTCCGGGTTCTTCCATTAAAGGCGTTTAACAATTTCACTGTGAGGCGTTTCCTAATTGGGCAACCTTTGTTTGAACATTCAAAGCGGCCTGGCCTAGGTCGCGGAAACGCCCTGCCGTGCGGCGCACGGAACCGGTGCTTGGAACCCTCCAGGCACAGAGGAGTGAAATTAGTCGTTTGGATGAACGAATACTTACCAGAACGGCGAGAGGCTGAGCCCCCACTCACCCCACTGGGGGAACACTACGAGGCATTTTCAGGCAAAATTGGCACCCATGGGGTCTGGAACACGCAAAGGACTGCAACATCCATAATGCCTGAGCGCACACGCCCAGCAGGGCGGGACTTCGTGCTTGAACTCATTGGTCCTCTGCACAAGCCAGTTTGCTGATCTTACCTCTTGCCCGTGAACAAGAGTACATGGCAGTACTCGAAACGCGTTGGGCTATGCTGCTGAGGGGTACTTGGTGTCTCTGCTGCTCCGGGTTCTTCCATTAAAGGCGTTTAACAATTTCACTGTGAGGCGTTTCCTAATTGGGCAACCTTTGTTTGAACATTCAAAGCGGCCTGGCCTAGGTCGCGGAAACGCCCTGCCGTGCGGCGCACGGAACCGGTGCTTGGAACCCTCCAGGCACAGAGGAGTGAAATTAGTCGTTTGGATGAACGAATACTTACCAGAACGGCGAGAGGCTGAGCCCCCACTCACCCCACTGGGGGAACACTACGAGGCATTTTCAGGCAAAATTGGCACCCATGGGGTCTGGAACACGCAAAGGACTGCAACATCCATAATGCCTGAGCGCACACGCCCAGCAGGGCGGGACTTCGTGCTTGAGCTCATTGGTCCTCTGCACAAGCCAGTTTGCTGATCTTACCTCTTGCCCGTGAACAAGAGTACATGGCAGTACTCGAAACGCGTTGGGCTATGCTGCTGAGGGGTACTTGGTGTCTCTGCTGCTCCGGGTTCTTCCATTAAAGGCGTTTAACAATTTCACTGTGAGGCGTTTCCTAATTGGGCAACCTTTGTTTGAACATTCAAAGCGGCCTGGCCTAGGTCGCGGAAACGCCCTGCCGTGCGGCTCACGGAACCGGTGCTTGGAACCCTCCAGGCACAGAGGAGTGAAATTAGTCGTTTGGATGAACGAATACTTACCAGAACGGCGAGAGGCTGAGCCCCCACTCACCCCACTGGGGGAACACTACGAGGCATTTTCAGGCAAAATTGGCACCCATGGGGTCTGGAACACGCAAAGGACTGCAACATCCATAATGCCTGAGCGCACACGCCCAGCAGGGCGGGACTTCGTGCTTGAACTGATTGGTCCTCTGCACAAGCCAGTTTGCTGATCTTACCTCTTGCCCGTGAACAAGAGTACATGGCAGTACTCGAAACGCGTTGGGCTATGCTGCTGAGGGGTACTTGGTGTCTCTGCTGCTCCGGGTTCTTCCATTAAAGGCGTTTAACAATTTCACTGTGAGGCGTTTCCTAATTGGGCAACCTTTGTTTGAACATTCAAAGCGGCCTGGCCTAGGTCGCGGAAACGCCCTGCCGTGCGGCGCACGGAACCGGTGCTTGGAACCCTCCAGGCACAGAGGAGTGAAATTAGTCGTTTGGATGAACGAATACTTACCAGAACGGCGAGAGGCTGAGCCCCCACTCACCCCACTGGGGGAACACTACGAGGCATTTTCAGGCAAAATTGGCACCCATGGGGTCTGGAACACGCAAAGGACTGCAACATCCATAATGCCTGAGCGCACACGCCCAGCAGGGCGGGACTTCGTGCTTGAACTCATTGGTCCTCTGCACTAGCCAGTTTGCTGATCTTACCTCTTGCCCGTGAACAAGAGTACATGGCAGTACTCGAAACGCGTTGGGCTATGCTGCTGAGGGGTACTTGGTGTCTCTGCTGCTCCGGGTTCTTCCATTAAAGGCGTTTAACAATTTCACTGTGAGGCGTTTCCTAATTGGGCAACCTTTGTTTGAACATTCAAAGCGGCCTGGCCTAGGTCGCGGAAACGCCCTGCCGTGCGGCGCACGGAACCGGTGCTTGGAACCCTCCAGGCACAGAGGAGTGAAATTAGTAGTTTGGATGAACGAATACTTACCAGAACGGCGAGAGGCTGAGCCCCCACTCACCCCACTGGGGAAACACTACGAGGCATTTTCAGGCAAAATTGGCACCCATGGGGTCTGGAACACGCAAAGGACTGCAACATCCATAATGCCTGAGCGCACACGCCCAGCAGGGCGGGACTTCGTGCTTGAACTCATTGGTCCTCTGCACTAGCCAGTTTGCTGATCTTACCTCTTGCCCGTGAACAAGAGTACATGGCAGTACTCGAAACGCGTTGGGCTATGCTGCTGAGGGGTACTTGGTGTCTCTGCTGCTCCGGGTTCTTCCATTAAAGGCGTTTAACAATTTCACTGTGAGGCGTTTCCTAATTGGGCAACCTTTGTTTGAACATTCAAAGCGGCCTGGCCTAGGTCGCGGAAACGCCCTGCCGTGCGGCGCACGGAACCGGTGCTTGGAACCCTCCAGGCACAGAGGAGTGAAATTAGTCGTTTGGATGAACGAATACTTACCAGAACGGCGAGAGGCTGAGCCCCCACTCACCCCACTGGGGGAACACTACGAGGCATTTTCAGGCAAAATTGGCACCCATGGGGTCTGGAACACGCAAAGGACTGCAACATCCATAATGCCTGAGCGCACACGCCCAGCAGGGCGGGACTTCGTGCTTGAACTCATTGGTCCTCTGCACAAGCCAGTTTGCTGATCTTACCTCTTGCCCGTGAACAAGAGTACATGGCAGTACTCGAAACGCGTTGGGCTATGCTGCTGAGGGGTACTTGGTGTCTCTGCTGCTCCGGGTTCTTCCATTAAAGGCGTTTAACAATTTCGCTGTGAGGCGTTTCCTAATTGGGCAACCTTTGTTTGAACATTCAAAGCGGCCTGGCCTAGGTCGCGGAAACGCCCTGCCGTGCGGCGCACGGAACCGGTGCTTGGAACCCTCCAGGCACAGAGGAGTGAAATTAGTCGTTTGGATGAACGAATACTTACCAGAACGGCGAGAGGCTGAGCCCCCACTCACCCCACTGGGGGAACACTACGAGGCATTTTCAGGCAAAATTGGCACCCATGGGGTCTGGAACACGCAAAGGACTGCAACATCCATAATGCCTGAGCGCACACACCCAGCAGGGCGGGACTTCGTGCTTGAACTCATTGGTCCTCTGCACAAGCCAGTTTGCTGATCTTACCTCTTGCCCGTGAACAAGAGTACATGGCAGTACTCGAAACGCGTTGGGCTATGCTGCTGAGAGGTACTTGGTGTCTCTGCTGCTCCGGGTTCTTCCATTAAAGGCGTTTAACAATTTCACTGTGAGGCGTTTCCTAATTGGGCAACCTTTGTTTGAACATTCAAAGCGGCCTGGCCTAGGTCGCGGAAACGCCCTGCCGTGCGGCGCACGGAACCGGTGCTTGGAACCCTCCAGGCACAGAGGAGTGAAATTAGTCGTTTGGATGAACGAATACTTACCAGAACGGCGAGAGGCTGAGCCCCCACTCATCCCACTGGGGGAACACTACGAGGCATTTTCAGGCAAAATTTGCACCCATGGGGTCTGGAACACGCAAAGGACTGCAACATCCATAATGCCTGAGCGCACACGCCCAGCAGGGCGGGACTTCGTGCTTGAACTCATTGGTCCTCTGCACAAGCCAGTTTGCTGATCTTACCTCTTGCCCGTGAACAAGAGTACATGGCAGTACTCGAAACGCGTTGGGCTATGCTGCTGAGGGGTACTTGGTGTCTCTGCTGCTCCGGGTTCTTCCATTAAAGGCGTTTAACAATTTCACTGTGAGGCGTTTCCTAATTGGGCAACCTTTGTTTGAACATTCAAAGAGGCCTGGCCTAGGTCGCGGAAACGCCCTGCCGTGCGGCGCACGGAACCGGTGCTTGGAACCCTCCAGGCACAGAGGAGTGAAATTAGTCGTTTGGATGAACGAATACTTACCAGAACGGCGAGAGGCTGAGCCCCCACTCACCCCACTGGGGGAACACTACGAGGCATTTTCAGGCAAAATTGGCACCCATGGGGTCTGGAACACGCAAAGGACTGCAACATCCATAATGCCTGAGCGCACACGCCCAGCAGGGCGGGACTTCGTGCTTGAACTCATTGGTCCTCTGCACAAGCCAGTTTGCTGATCTTACCTCTTGCCCGTGAACAAGAGTACATGGCAGTACTCGAAACGCGTTGGGCTATGTTGCTGAGGGGTACTTGGTGTCTCTGCTGCTCCGGGTTCTTCCATTAAAGGCGTTTAACAATTTCACTGTGAGGCGTTTCCTAATTGGGCAACCTTTGTTTGAACATATATATATATACACACAAACCTCCTTCCACAAGAAAAGAAGAGACAGATTCCCAGGAGGACCAGGTAGGAGACGCCTCTTTATTGTAAACTTTGCGAATGCATTTCGGCAGCTTAACTGCCTTCCTCAGCGCCCAAAGCGTCCCGTGAATAAAGCAACACGCTGTGTGTGAGTTCCTCTCAGAAATGCTAATTGATGCATGTCAGCTCCGCCCTTCTACTGAAGTCCCCACACCTGTGAGCAGTTTCCAGTGTGGCTCGGAACTGCAGGTCCCAGAATGCAGCAGGAATGATGTTTGGAACCACTGTGCAGGGAAATGACTGGATAGCACAGAGTCATTGCGGGCTGGCAGGAGAGGCGCGTGAAGTCTTTAGGAAAGATGAAAGTTCGTCTTACTTTGGAGTTTTCCAACTTGTAGGTGCCTCCTCCGGTCCCCCTTGAACCACCGCAACCACCTCGACCTGAGAGTCTTTGAAGCAGGGGACGAGCTGCAGTGAGCCCTACCCAGCATGTTGCTTTATTCACGGGACGCTTTGGGCGCTGAGGAAGGCAGTTAAGCTGCCGAAATGCATTCGCAAAGTTTACAATAAAGAGGCGTCTCCTACCTGGTCCTCCTGGGAATCTGTCTCTTCTTTTCTTGTGGAAGGAGGTTTGTGTGCATCAATCCAGCGCCACCCAGGGGCGCTTTACAGAGACCCCCATCGCGCAACAGGGAAACCAGCCCCACATATATATATATCTATATATATATATATATATATATATATATATTATTTTTTTTGGAACACAAAGAGGGCGGCACATTCGGGTACTAGTTAGAAGTTCTTTATTTCACCAACACTCCACCGACGCGTTTCAGCCTCACGGCTTTTCTCACGGTCAGTGAGTCCTTTTTTGCTTTCCTCTTAAATACTGCCCCACTTGAGCCTTAAAGTGGCATTGTGGGATACGTAGTTTTTAAAGCAAAATTTGTTAAAAATTATATAAATGACAGACAAAGGACTGGTGTGTTCAAATTATAAGTATAGTATAGTATAGTACTTAACGTCCCAAGTTGTGTTCACTCAAGGGCATATCTAATTACATTAGTTTCAAAAGAGGAAAGCAAAAAAGCAAAAAAGGACTCACTGACCGCGAGAAAAGCCGTGAGGCTGAAACGCGTCGGTGGAGTGTTGGTGAAATAAAGAACTTCTAACTAGTACCCGGTTGTGCCGCCCTCTTTGTGTTCCAAAATTGAAAATCGGGGCTTTGATCCAGCCCTTGGGTCGAGCACACACTGTGGAGCGCTCTCGTGCATGAACGGATCGATTTGGTTGGAATATATATATATATATATATATATATATATATATATATATATTTTCACTGGAAAAAATAAAACTTTAAGTAATTTTATAGTTAGGTGAGAATGTCAGTTAACCTCTTTGGTGCTGATGACGGCCCCAAGCCGTCATGCATCACGGTGCTCATGTGCTGATGACGGCTGGGGGCCGTCATGAGCCCGCCCACTCATTAAAAGCGTCGCACAGGCGCAAAATCGCGGCCGCGCCCAAGGGGTTAAAACGTACAATTTTAAACTAAAGAATACACTGAAATTCACCAAAGATAGTTTAATGAGCTAACTGAAACTTGCACCCTAGCCACGCACTGCTTATGACCTTACATGTTACGCCACTCCTGAGATGTTCAATGATTACATTAAAGGCATCAATGATGACATCTCAAATAGCATTGATTACATCACTAATGACATTACCTAATGAGTGTGACAGATTGCTATTCACTTCTGACACTGAAAGGTCTTTAGTGAGCTACATCTAGAGGACATTTTCTATAGCTTTTGTAATGCTAGTGAGAGTAAGCTTTTGCACAGTCATTGCCCTCCTAATGGTGGTTGTGTGTATGAAGGGTTTGGGCTCTCTGTGAAGAGTTGTCCACAGAATGAAGGCTGTTCACTGAAGAGCCGTCAGCACCTAACAAGGTTTGAGATTGTGCAGGTTGTGGGCTCTACATGAAAAATTGTCCATTGGGCAACGGCTGTGTGTAGTAGGGGCGTGGCAACTAAATGAGGCTTAGTTATATGGAGGAAGTGATCTCTCCATGAAGAGGTGTACACTGAAGAAAGTCTATACTTAGTACGGGCTTAGCTACCTAATGCTACTTTAGTGCCTGGAAGGAGTGGCCTGTCTTTGAAGAGCCCTGCACACAGTGAAGGCTGTACATAGCAGGACTTGGAGCACTTCATCGGACTTGCGTCTCTGGTGTGAGTAGGCTGTCCATCAAGAGTTTTGCACAGGCAGAAGGCTCTGTGTATGAGGCTCTTTGGCATCTAATGGGGCTTGGGTGTCTTGAGGTAGTTGACTCTCCTTCTAAGATCCGTGCACATTGAGAAAGATGTGCGTAGTAGGGACTTGGCCATCTAATATGGCTTGTGTGTCTAAGGGATTAGTCTACAGTCTAATTATTTAATGTAAGCAACGGTAATTTATGCTTTACATAATTCTGCACCATTTAGTACTTATTTACGTATTATAATGGCTGTACTAATTTTTTGAGTAAACTGAACATCAGTATGGTGCATAACATCATCAGTGATGACATCAGTTTTGTCATTTGCGATGTCATTACTGATGGTATCAAGGATGAAACTGAACATATCAGTGATGTAATATGTGAGTTCATAATCAGTGATTGGCGTGGGAGCAAGCAATAGCAAATTAAATTATAACTGGTAAATTTCTGTGTGTTTTTCTAGTTTACAATTGTATGTTTTAGCTAGCATATTCACCTAACTATAATGTCACTTTAACATTTTTTTCAATGAAGTTCTATGGGTTTTTTTAATGTTAAGTAATATATTACCATACCTAGCCATAATGTTTTTTAACCTTAGTTTTTTTTCATTGAATTTCTAGTTTTTCTTTTAACAAGAACTAACACATTATTACCACCTCTAACTAGAACATCCCATTAACCTTTGCTTTTGTCAGTGAATTCCTCTGGTACATTTTTGACGTAAAGTAAAATATTACTAACATACCTAATTGTACATTGTAGGACTGTGGCTACTTGAGGAAGCTTTAGTATGTGAAGGTAGTGGGCTGTTCATGAAGAGCTGTATAGAGAACACAGGCTGTGCGTAGAATGGGCTTTCCACCTAATTGGGCTAGGTGTCTGGAGGGAGTGGGCTGTACACACCCATTCTGCACACACAGGGCAGACTGTGCTTAGTAGGGTTTTGTTAGGGTCTGGCCTCTTCGCAAAAACCTATGTAAAGTAGGAAGGCTGTGCAACGTAGGGTTTCTTGAGGAACTGGCATCTTCGCAAAGATGTCTGTACACAGCTAGGACTGTGTGTAGTAGGATTTGGTTAGGGACAGACCTCTTTGTGAAGACCTTTACACAGGGAAAATAAATTACTTACTTACCTGTAACTGCAGTTATCCAGTATTGGTATCTTTCATAGAGTCACGCTTGAATCATTCCCCGTCGTCAAGATGGGAGTCAGCGGTACATTCATAAAGGTAATGTCACCCTAGACATAAAAGGTAAAAGGCCTAAGGTCTCATATTTAGTAACTTATCTAAGTCCTTTTTTAAAAAAGGACCAAACTTAAAAGAACAACTCATAAGCTGACACCACCCTCTGGAACCTGCCTGAAAGGACCTCCAGTCCCTCAGATTTTGATAAGCACCGTGCATATCCAGAGAGACTACTGAGCTCCGCTCCGGCCACAGAGTGTGCGTTGTTTTGCCTACTCCGTGTTTCACGGAGAACGTGGAGTAGGCACAACTCAGCATCCTCCATGACGGAGCGGAGTTACGCAATCCCTGCCACCACTCCCCCTAGGAAGAATTACATTAAATATACATTAAAGGTAAAAAAAAATAATAAACCCTTACCTTGACTGCAGCGTCCCCGGGCTGCAGTCCTCCTATTCCTATGTTTCACGATAATCTGCGCATGCACGCGGGCCCATTCTTTGTGAGAAATGTGTGGGCGCTCGCGCATGCGCAGATCATCGTGAAACCGAGGAAGAGGAGGCCGGTACCCAGGGGACGCCGCAGTCAAGGGAAGTGTTTATTTATTTTTTCACCTTTAATGCATATTTAAAGTAGACCTCTGCGTAGTGCCGCTCCACCAAAAACGCCCATGTTTACAACTGAGAGTTCTAAGTAAGGCCTTCCAAGGTAGGCGGGCGGGTCGCATGTGAATCTATGAAAGATACAAATACTGGATAACTGCAGTTACAGGTAAGTAACTCATTTCTTAACCAATATTAGGGTATCTTTCATAGATTCACATGTTTGAATCAGACTAAAAAGCAGTAATGAGCACATTTTTGACACACATATATATATATATATATATATATATATATATATATATATATATATATATATCCGTACCACCGAACCGTTATATGATCAAGGGTAGTGCCTACCCGAAACGCGTCATGCCAGAGAGAACAGAAAGGGATAATAAATTGACCTTGTGTACTGGACAAGCTGTGTGGTGGTCCTTGTGTCCTGCGTGCCGTGCTTGGAGAAGCAGGAAGGAGTGGAATATATATATATATATATATATATATATATATATATATATATATATATATATATATATATATATATAATCTATATATATATATATATATATATATATATATATATATATATATATATATATATAATCATACATATATATATATTAATCATACATATAAGAATATTCACAAACTATTTTTGGAGAATGAAATATAAATGCATACATGTAGATAAATATAAACATGTATATAAATATGGAAAAGCAAATGGTTAGTTACCAATATTGGCATAACGAAGAGAAAAAACTGAGAAATGTGCATTAGAAAGGTTGGTGGGAAAGAAGGAAGGCTCACCTTTACTGAAACAGATGTCTCAACACCGCCTGTCCCACCACTGCATCTTTCATCAATCCGGAATCCAAGCAGTAATGCTTAGTAAATGTATGAGGCATTTTCCAAGTTGCTGCTCTACAAATGTCTGAGAGGGGCACTCCAGCAAACAACGCCATAGATGTAGACACTGCCCTCGTGGAATGGGCACAAACATTTGTATGCAGGGGTTTACCAGCTTGCTAGTGACAGAAGGGAATTGCACAAGAGATCCCCATAGATATGCGCTGTTTCGTTAAAGGAAAACCTTTTCTAGGTAAGCTGTAAGCTACAAAAAGCTGATTAGTATTGCAAAGGATTTTGTTTTGTCTAGATAAAATTTAAGGCAACGCTTCAAGTCCAAAGAATGCAAAGTTCGTTCAGCTGCTGTTTCAGGATTTGGAAAGAAGGATTTCAAAACACTCGGTTCATTAAGATGAAAGTCCGATGGGGCTTTAGGTATAAATTTCGGGTTGGTACGAAGGATCACCCTATCATGCTTAAATTGAAGAAAAGGCTTCTTGTATTGTAAATGCTTTTAGTTCACTAACTCTTCTTATGGAAGCAAGAGCTAGAAGAAGAGCGGTTTTCCACAAAAGGAAGTTTAAGTCAGCACTATGTATTGGCTCAAACGGGTGCTTCATAAGTTGAGCAAGTACCATGTTGAGTTGCCATTTTGGAGGCAGAGATTTCACAGGAGGGAAGGTCCTTAATAGACCTTTAAGAAACTGTTTTATCAGTCTGTTTGGCCACAAGGAAGAACCTTTAGAAGATCTTCGGAAACAAGAGATTGCAGCCAAGTGAACTTTAATCGAAGTATGAGCCAAACTTGAATTCGCTAGATGGAGAAGACATGACAAGACTTCCTCTGGAGATGAATAGAGGGGATGCACCTTAGCAGACCCACACCAGGTGCAGAATCTTTTCCATTTGAACAAATAAGTTCTGTTGGTACTGTCGGCTCTAGCACAAGACAGAATCTCCCTGCACACTTGAGGCATGTTTAAGCTTTTAAATTCCCGGAACTCAGGAGCCATGCCGATAACCTCAGATGATCTGGGTGCTGAACTTTCCCCTGGTTCATCATGAGAAGAGAGGGAAACCGCTTCAGAGGAATCGGCGGTTGTAAGGACAGGAGATGGAGTTCAGTGAACCAATGTGGCGAGGCCACGCTGGAGCTATTAGAATTAGTTTGCAAGGGTCTGCTTTTACCTTTTATCTACCTGGTTTGGGGAGGGATTGATTGAAAAGCGTAAACAAATCCGCCGGACTATGCTATTTGAAAAGCATTCCCCAGAGATCCCTGTTGGGGGTGCCAGCTTGCAAAGCGTTGGCATTTGGCGGTCCCATTTGTGACAAACAGTTCTACAGTCGGTTCGCCCCACTGGGAGAAGATTGTGTTGAGAGTATCTTGGTTCAACTCCCATTCGTGAAGGTTGTCTGTAATGTGCTTAGTAAATCCGCAATTGTATTTTCCTTCTCTAGAACGTACTCCGCTCGCAACAAAATTCTGTGTTGAATTGCCCAGTTCCAAATTCGATGAGATTCTTGGGAGAGGGAGAGAGATCGAGTTCCTCCTTGTTTGTTTAGATTGTGTATTTTTGTAGTATTGTCTGTTCTGACAAGCACTAGAGAATTTTGTATCTTAGGCAGGAAAGCTTGTAGGGCTACAAAAACTGCTCTTAGTTCCAAAAGATGTATGTGTAGACTCTGCTGAGAAGATGGCCACCTGCCACTGAAGTTCCTGAAGGAAGGTCCCCAACCTTCCAGAGAAGCATCTGTTGTTATCACCAGAGGAGAAGCTTGTGGAAGGAAAGGTAACCCCTAAGACAGATGGTGAGGACGAGTCCACCAAGATAGCGCGGTGGCCATTTGTGTGGTCACTAGAATTATGTTGTTGAAGGTTCCGCTTATCTGAACCCATTGAGTGGTTAGAGCTTCCTGAAGAGTATGCATGTGTAGACCGCTGTGGGGTATCAGAAGAATACAAGAGGACATCATGCCGAGCAGAGACTTGTATAGGTGCACCGAAAGAGACTTCCTTCTTTGTATGGGGCTTGCTAACGTCAGAGGTTTTCATTGTCTTTCCTCTGTTGGAAAGGCTCTCTTCAGAACAGTATCTAGGATAGCCCCCGGAACGTAAGTCGTTGAGAAGGCTGTAGGACTGATTGATCTGGGTTTGGTGTGAGACCCAATCTGATGAAAAGGCGCAGACAGGCTTTGGAAGACTTCTTCGTGGCGTTGAAAGAAGGAGTTTGACGAGCCATTCATGGAGATACGGGAAAACTTGGTGATGATGTTGTCTGAGATATGCTGCTACTGGCGCTAGGCGCTTTGTAAAAATGTGAGAGGCCGACTTGAGCCCAAAGAGTAACACTGGGAATTGATAATGCCTGCCGGCTACAGAGAACCTGAGAATGTTTTTGTGCTGCTTGTGTATGGGTATATGGAAATAGGCATCTTGAAGGTCCAGGGATACCATGTAGTCATTCCTATTGAGAAGCTGTAGGACCGCCCTTCTGAATGGTGACCAAGCAAAATGATTGTTTCTTGACAAATTTGTTTAGATTTCGTAAATCTAAAATTAGCCTCCACTTTGTTTTTCTTTCTTTGCACTAAAAAGAAAAGGGAATAGAAACCTTTTCCCCTTTGATGCAAAGGAACATTTTCTATGGCTCCTTTTTGGATCATCAATGTTATTTCCAACTGTAATAGGCGCAAATGCTTGTGAGCCAGAGGTTGAGGAGGTGTTGGCAGGAGTGGCTGTATACATTTTAGGGAATAGCCGAATTGTGCTAATTGTAGGACCCAGCGATCTGTTGTGATTTGCTTCCAGTTTTGGAGATAATGGGAGATGTTGACTCCTACTTTGGGGGGAGGTGAAGAAATTGCAGCCTGCAGGAGTGAAAGGTTATTGACGACTGACAGACTCCTTTTGTCATCCAGCCTTCCCTCGAAAGAAAGATTTATTGTAGGCAGTCACAGGCTGTTGTCTCTGAGCGAACTGCTTCCTGTATTGCTGGCTGGAGGATGTGTAGGAAGGGTACTTATATTGCTGGTAACCTCCTCTGTAAGAGGACTGGCTTTCACCTCGTGCACCACGAAAAGGGGTTCTTTTGTACTGGAGGGTACCCAAAGCTTTGACCGTGTCAGTGTCTTTTTTGATTCCCTGAAGGGCTTCTTCAATACACTTACCGATTAGTTCTTGTCCATCATAAGACATATCTAGAATCTTGGTCTGAACTTCCGGCCTAAAAGTTGTAGTCTTTATCCATCCATGGCGCCTTAGGACCACGGCTCCAGCTAACTGACGGAAACTACTGTAAGTGATTTCCATCGCGCAGTCAATTATTTCAAAAGCGGAGCACTCTCCCTCCAGTAAAACATTCCTTGCCTCCTCCTTGATGTTTTGCGGGTGATCATTGAGGTAGTGAGCGATATCTGACCACATCTGTCTGTTGGATTGGATGCTGTGACTGTCAAAACAGACATAGTGGAAAAACATTTGCCGATGTTGTCTAGCCTCCTACCCTCCTTATCTGGAGGTGCTAATAGCGGAGCTAATGGGTTCTTTGACCTGCGTTGAGCCCCCTGGGAAATTACTGAATCAGGTCTAGGGTGACCCATGAGACAGGCAGGTGCGTCGTCAGGGGCTTTATATTTCTTGTCGAGCCTTGGTAAGACTGGAGGAACTGTGGCTGGGTTTCTCCTTATTTTAATGCCTTGATCCCAAATATAGTCAATAATGGGCATAGACCTGACTGATTTGTTTATAAGGTTCTTTGAAATCCTAAAGTAAACAGTCTTGTTGGTGAGTAGGCATTGTAAGTTCAAAACACCTGGCTCCTCTCTCCAAGAGATTATGAAATCCTCCAATATCCTCTGGAGGTGAGTCTACTTGAGGTGGAGATGGTGACGCTGGTGGAGGGATAATGTAATCGACCCAGTCATCTGGACGTTATTGCATATCCTGGATTTCCCCTTCCTCTTGTTGCTCTTCGTCTTTATCTGTCGATGGAAGCTGCTGCACAATCACTTGAAACAAGGAAGAGGTGGAGCTTGACTCTCCACCACAGGAGGTGGAGAAAAAGCTGGAGCAGGAGATGGTGCAGAAGTAGGGAAACCTCTTTTTGTATTCCGCTAACATGAATTGTAGATCAGTTATCAGAGTGGAAGAAAGGCAAACCATCATTGGATGTAGTTGCTGTTGACGTCCTTGGTCAGAGTAGCAAGGATGTTGGTCATAGAATTGGTCCTCATCATTGGAGTCTTGCACAGCCCTAAACAAGCTATCTTCATCTGAATCATCATGATCATCCAAGAGATGAGTTGGCATCAAGACTTGAACCCTACTAGGAAACGATAATGAGGGTGTCAGCTTCTCTCTTTGAAAATTTGGTGGGGAAATTAGTTTTCCTGATCTAGATTCTGATGTTGTTGACGAGGCCATCATCGGTACACCTTCTGTCTTTGAGGAACCGTTGATGGACATTGGTATTATTGTCCTAGATGTAACTGGCATAGATGACAACACCGTCGTCGATGATGCAACGGGAGAAATCGTCGACGAGAGAGTCGTCAGCGGTAGACTCGTCATCGACGCAGGCAACACCATCAACAAACTCGCTGTCATCTTTGTCGTCGGGATGGTCGTCGTCGGAATCTTCGTCGACAACGACTTTCTGAATATCCTTATTGTCGATGACAAAGTAGCTTGACTCATCGACGAAGACATTGTTGATGATGAAATTGGCACAGATTAAACTGAAACCGTGGCAACGGTTGTCATCGATAAAATCACTCCGACAACAGTCAGTTGAGTCTTGTCGTCGTCATCTGTACCGCTGTTGATGAGCTGTCTGTCGGCGGAGCTGAAGAAGCATGTTTTACCTTCATCGGAGGAGTAGGAGGGTCTGAAGCTGATTTCTGAAAGGATTTTTTGACAGAAACCACACCCTGATGCGAGGGAGATACTCTGGAAGGCAGATCTGAAGCTTCTGAAGACTTTTTGTGCGTCTTCTTTGGCGGTTGCGGCGAAGAGTAACCTGGAGAGACATCCAGTGGTCTTTTTTGAGACGTCTTCGCTTTACTCAGAAGATACAGGGTCCTCCCTGTCTTTAAGCCTCTGTAGCCATAATAATAGCCTCCCCTCACGGTCCTTTAAAGTCTTTGAAGAAAAAATGCGGCATACTTTACAATCCTTTGGTTTGTGATCAGGATAAAGGCAGTCTTTATGGGAGTCAACGAAGTGCAGTCTTTTCTTTCTGCAGGTACAACAGAGAATAAAAAGACTTTTTTAGGTGTGTCCACCATGAAGAAATCAGTGGAATTCACTGAGGCAAGGGAATTATAGATGAAAAATACCTTGAATCCAGGAGAAAAACTGAAGACAAGGATAATTAGAAGTTAAGATGAAAAAACTGAGCAGAGCTCAGTGGAGACTCCCTTAGCACGACTTGCGGTAGAAAATCTGAGGGACTGGATCTCCTTTCAGGGGAAGGTACTAGAGGGTGGTGTCAGCTGATTGGATGATGAAATAAGAATACTATTTGGTGTGGGATGAAAGTACTTTAGGGTATAGGAATGGAAAACCTCCAAGGTGTAGAGATAGAAGTTCCATAGGGTGACGGTTTAAAACAACTCAAAGATGAAGCAGTACTAATGCTCTGGGAAATAGAAATAGGAATACTCTAGGGAGTTGGTCTGATAGTAGTCTAGTGTTTAGAGATAAGAACACTCTGGAGAGTAGATATGGGGGTATTCTATGGTGTACTGTTGACACTCTTGGGTGTACATCTGGGAGCACTCTAATGTGTATGAGTGGGAATACTCTATGGTATAGTGTTAGTACTCTATGTTGTAGAGCTAGTAATACTATAGGTCACGTGATTTGGGGTACTCAGAAGTGCAGGGATACTAGTAGTGTAGGGGTGGGAGTGCTGTATAGGGTGCAAGGGTGATACTAGCCTCTAGTGTCCTACAAGTTGATCCTCACACCAGAGTATCAAACAATGGGCAAAATGATATTTTAAATTGGGGAAACATCAGGCGGCTACTACTGTAATCGATTCCTGACATGAAACACATTAATTCCACTGACATCCTATCAGCCTAATTTGTACAGCCTTGCAGGGACCACGGATCAGAATCTACGTTGGTCACCTTTGCTTTTCACTCATGGGTGGAAGCAGCCTTGGCAAAAATAACTCTACTACAAGGCTGAGGAATCGCACCCAAAAGAGTGAAGGCAAAAGGATACCTGAATGTGATTACCCCCCAGATTATATGTCCTACATACTCAGTATTAAAAAATGCAGAAGGGGCGCAGGGTTTTAAAGATCCAGAGGACAACTTCAGTGACTGGAACTAGCTGCCACCCGTCCTTCTTGCCAAAAAACTGTTTCTGACAAAATGATGTGAACCCCGATATTTAACAAACATCCACATCAAAAATTAAGATATGTTTATGGTACATTCACGGCCTGCCTCAAAAACTTGACGACCATGACATCACAACTTTCTGGAGCAACTTCGAGATCCTCATCTTTCAGGAAACCTGGGCCCAAACAACTGTCCCTCTGATAGGTTACATAGTACACCAGAAGTCAGCCACCAAAATCTGCAGTTAGGGACACCCAATGGGAGGCCTAATAATTTATGTCTCGTCATCTTTGCACGGCACAGCGGAGGAGATCCCCTAGATGGAATAATGGGTGCAAGTAATAAGGTTTAGTACTTCCCACAGCAACGAGAGGCAATTCCTTCTGATCATCAGTGTTTATTTACATAGTGCCTAACAGATCAGGAAAGAGGTCAACTGAAAAGACTGCTAACAATTATAACAGAGCTAAATATAAAATTCCCATTGGTTAACATCCTGCTATCTGGGGATTTCAACATAAACTTGTTTGGCAGCATGATAGGACAGGAAGTCAATGACCTGGACATAATATGTGATATCCTACCGCAAAAAGTTCCTCAGACACCTGGCAGATTAATTTCTGACGGACTGCGAAGTTTTGGACCTCAGGCTCCTAAATGGCCGAATGAGCGGGGACACCCCTCCTGGCTCGACGCGAGCATCAGGAAAGTCTGTCTCCTACATCTACTTTACTTTGTGCTCAGCCGTCTTATTCAGATCCATTAACAACTTCTTCCTTGGGGGCTGCCTTGAAAGTGATCACAGACCGCAGCAAATTGCCCTAGCCGGTCACATCTCGCAACAGGGGCGGCCTTAGGCATGTGCAACTGTGCACCTGCACAGGGCCGCCAAACCCCAGGGGCTGTCACGCCAATATATATCCTTATATAATAACCCTCTGAGGATGGATACATATTTGCGTGGCGGCCCCTGGCAGGGATTTGGGGGCCTCCGGCTCTGTTCCACTTCCAAACACCCTGACCCCCCCCCCTTTTCACTGGCCTCCGTGCCTGCGTTCCTCCTGGTTCCTGATTGGCTTCTTTTTTTCCCTACCTACTGCTGGCCCGCTGGCACAGGCATATATAACATTGCAAGCAAAATGAAGAGTATTCGAGTACACAAATCTGGTTATTCGAAACGAAAGAGAAAGGCAGCTCAGCAGGCTTTCGTTTCATCATAGGAAGGAGCAATCCTGAACTTTATCACCCAAGGGAAACCTAAAGATGGAGAATCCTCCGGCCAGAGTACTGCTGATGCACTAGGTAAAACAGGCGCTGACGACCATAAACAAGAACAAAAAAATGATGATATCCATGAGCAGAATGATACTCATGGCGGCCCCTGGCAGGGATGTTTTCGGGCGAAGAGGCCACCGATTCTTTCTCTGTGGGGGGGCTGTGGTGTGGGTCCGGGCCCCTGTTATGGCCCTGGCATTGCAGCCATCTTTGCCAGTCCCTCACGTCGTGTGTCACAATATACCCTCCTCCTCCTAAATGTTATCGTTCTGAGACGAATTCGGAAGGGTAGGAGCAGCCGCAGGTACTGGTCATCTAACGCCTTTTCTGGACGTTTTATTAAAACACCTTCCTGAGCTCCAGGGGGCCCCTACCTACGCTCCCTGCCCAGGGCCACCATGAGCCTAGAGCCGCCCCTGCTCGCAACTGGTGCCTGCTCCGCCTACTAGCTCAGGGACCCACACTGAAAACTTTAAGAGGGTGAAAGGGGTAGAAGAGATTAGCTCTGAGACGACCACCTGGATCAGGTCACAATACAAAGCTGTCACCTCATGCATTAGCTCTCTGATCAAACAAACAATGATTATTACTCACAGACCACATACTCCAGAACTGTCAAACTAAGCACTACCCTCTTATAAAGACATCTGAGCCTGTGGTTAGACTCAAGTTGACTAGGAACCAGAAGGTCTTAAAGAGGGAAGTGAGTCATAATATTTGTAACCTCCTGCGGCATCCTTTCTCTCCAACTACAAAACTGAAGCAAAAAATATTCAGGTCCAATTTTAGAAGCTAAATCTGGTTGTGTGAAGGAAAAAGGAATGCTGAGTTTCTGGCCCATCTCTTAAACACAATTCAGAAAAGGGGGTGGGGGTGGTGATGAACAGAGTGTCTGAATTGAGCAGACCACTCTTACCCAGTCCAAAGATCAGGGCTTGATCCATCACCGTTATTTATCTCACTGCCCCATCCCAGCTCAGAACCTGGCTATATGCAAATCAGTCTGTCCCTGGCCCAGTGCATCATGGGAACAGGGCAGACTAAACTACCAAGCCAATTCTTCACCAGAAAGGAGACAAGCTACCGGGGACCGGTTTCTGGCATCTCTTAAACGCAAGCAAAAAAAAGAACATCAAACAATTTTGGCCAATGGTTAATCAAATTCTAACAGGTGGTAAAAAAAAGGCGCAAACGTAACCGAAACCGCATGATATAATTTCGGACAAAACACTACACAATCAACAATCATCCCAATGAGTCATTGTCTCCTAAGCAACAGTCATGTGTGCTCCCTGATGTAATTGAAATCATTAAGAGCAATTTCACCGCTCTGTTAGTAGTACACTGTCAATTCAACTCCAAAGACTTGAGTAATCCGCTTAACGGAGGAACGGACTAGACTCAAACTGGTGAGAATGCAGAAGGATGGTCACCTTGTCCAAACAGGCTAAAGACAGCCCTCTTTGCATTTGACCCTCATTCTGGGCCAAGGTAATGTCACCACTGCTAACAAACGGCATTCCAGACTCTGGAGAGATTTGATTATTCAACCAATCTTTATGGGGGGGCTGTAAAACCAATTCCACCACTATCGCTATATAGCACTCATTGCAAACAACGCTAAATTATTTGGTGGCCTCCTGCTTGACGACCTAAAAGCTGGGGCTGATAGAGCCCGGTTCATCCCCAGAAAGTCTTGCAGCTTCATAGACAACTGCAGTACCGCAACAAATTTGATGGCGCGAACACTTATGCGAGACAAAGCCCTTAGGAGAGGAACTACTCTCCACTCCTGCGTCATATACTTCAAAGCCTCTTAAGATAGTGGTCCCAGTGGTAGGGTGACCAGAATTTTCAAGCCAAGAACCGGGAAATTTCACAAACACAGAAGGAGGACTACAATTTTACTTCAAGTGAGCGCAGATGACAGCGCTCCTCAGAAGAGAATTGCAGAACAGGCAGTAAGAAGAACATATATAAAATACATGTTTTAACCCCAGTAAGCTTGCCTGCTAATGAAATTGCCTTCTTGAAAAAACTACTAACCATCCCTGCTTTGTAAAACATAAAAAAACCTTCCTCCGTTTTCAGCCGACCCTCTCTAAAAATTGGGACATGAGCTAAATTTCCTGAAATCTGTCAGGACAACTGGTAAATCCGGGACGCCTGGTCACCCTACCCAGAGGCTATTTGTGGCGTAAACTGTAGTACTGGGGCCTCCTAGCTGACATACTGAGATCGATTGTGCAGCTGTATTCCAACACCTGGGTGCAGGTCAAACTAGGGGACGGAGCGTATATTTTGAGGAAGATCCAAAAAACTTTGGGCTGAAACAAGGCTATGTAATCGCCCCGCCTGCTTTTCAGTCTGTATATTGCTGACATGTCAGAGGCCTTAGACAAAGTCAACTGCCATCCTTCTAAACTGGAAGGCCACTGTATGACACACCTGTTATACGCGGATGACTTCGTGTTGCTAAGTCAAACTAAAGTAGGACTTCAACGCCAACTTTCCTGCTTGCACAACTGTACCGTCAGGAACAGTCTGAAAACAAATCACAAAACTATGCGGTTATCTTCAGAAAGAAAATAGTAGGCTGTGGCAGGTGGCACTTCAATGGGGAACGACTTCTGCACACCGCCGAGTATAAATACCTGGGTATTTTATTTTGGACAGCCAAGGGCCGTTTAAAATCTCATCTGCTCTCATTGAAAAAGTAAGCCACACGCCTCATGCTTGGTCTTACTACTCTTGCCCAGAACCTCAAAGCACTGAGCTAAGACCCCGAACTCCAAGTGATGAAGGCAACGGTCACTCCTGCACTGTCTTACAGAAGTGAAATCACACTGGGCATTGAGGCCACATTGGTGGACAAGATCATCACTCGAATCTGCCATAGCCAGCGCCGACAGCCCAAGTAAGGCTTGAATTCACCATAATAAAGCAATACTGGCCAAGAAGCACTGCAATTTTAAATTTCTGCCACAGGTCAGACTCGCCCTGCTAGACACCTTGAAGGGCTTACTTTGGCTGGATTTATACAGCTCAGGATGTTATGTTATGTTATGTTAAGGTAGGTTTTATATATTGCGCTCAGCTACTCCGAAGAGTGCCCCAGCGCTTCAAACCTCAGGCGGAAAAGGAAAAGGCAGTGGATAACAAGACTACTGAACAAACAGCCGCGACTTAAGATCTTTCCTGAAGGCTAGCAGATTGACATTCCTTCTCAGAGACAACGGCAGAGCACAGCTGTGGCGCCAGACGTCTAAAAGAACGGCCTCCAATGCGCTTTCTCCTGATACCAGGGACAGAAGCCAAGGCCAGCGGAGCTGACCTAAGTGATCTGGAAGGCTGGTAAAAAGCCAGCCGCCTTCTGATATATTTATCACCAATATCATGCAGAGCTTTAAATGCAAGTGTGAGCGCTTTAAACACAATTCGCTTCCGAATTGGGAGCCAGTGAAGAGTTTTCAATAGATCAGAGGCTATGGCTCTACGATGGAGGCCAAAGATGGCTCGTGCAGCAGAGTTTTGGACTATTTGCAAGCGTGAAAGAAGATATTCCGGAAGTCCAAGATAAAGCACGTTGGATCCTCATTCAAGCACCATCTTTGGGTCAAATTAAATTACCTCTAGCTCACAGAAACCTGGGGAAAAACCTTCCACAATCCTCATTCAAAAAAATCACAGCAATCATAGCAAAAAAAGGCGCTCAAGGCTGGATAACTTGACAGCGCTGAGCCAGCGTTCACAACCGTGGGCAGTAATTAATTTCTATGCCCCATGGGACCAGCAGAAATACATCACTTGCAACTACCCGCTTTGGCTTAAAGCCAGATTGTAGCGCTGAGACTAGGAGATTGGAACATGCGGGGGAATCGTCCAGCATGGCGGAGCACGGCAGCTCAGGGTGTAAAGTGTTGTCTCTTCAACCTGGGTGCGAACACCATCACTCACATTCCATGCAGCTGCCCCTCGCCGCTTCAGCTAAGAAAAGACTTGCTTCGCAGAGACTTAGGGCCTAATTTATATTTCGGCGAATGGGTCAATCTGTCACACCGGTGACGGATATCCCGTCCGCTAAAATATAAATCCCATAATGTCCTATGGGATTTATATATCTGTCACCGTTGTGACGGAGTAACCCGTCCGCTGAAATCTAAATCAGGCCGAAGTTTGCTTGGGAGTCCAAACCTGCTGTCAGGCTGTAATTGCCAGCCTGACCCCAGAAAATACCACCTTATATGTTAAAACAGTCACATTTCTCCAGGTGGCTGCAATAAAACTGGGGTCCGTCTACAACTTTGGCGGCCCAGAGCCAGGCCACTAAAATCGTTTACATCACTGCACAGCTGCCATCAAACATCCAAAGTACTCTTGAACACCCTACAGTTGTCACTGCATTTTGCGTAGGCTACATCCACCAGTCTGAACCTAGAGCATTTCATATTAAATGATAAATGTTAATATTGCCGTTGCCCTGTGCCCCTTTGATGCAAAGTTTACTATGCAAAAGTAAATTCATGTCATTAAGTACCTGACTAACAATGATCACTGCTATTTCTTTGCTGCTAAGTTCTTGACTAATATCGACAGCCTGCCTTGTACTTTAGTTCCTCAAGGCTTTTAACTAACCAGCGGCCCATTCCATTGTGCTTATCCTTTCCAAAGCCAATTCTTAAACGGTCTGTCTTGTTTTTTTTACTAATAAAGCACACTTTACTCTTTTTAGGCTCTAACCAACTCCTTTTGGGGGCTCGGAGTTGTTGTGCAGCGTGCAGGCTCCTAGGCCGTGGGTGCAGCACTGCGCCTGTAACTCAGATACCACACACTCAGTGGTAGCTCGGTAGATGAACCACATGCGGTTCCTCCCCATTTATTAACCCCGCAGGCCACGTTTGGCCCACAAATGACATGATACAACTATATCGGGTTAAACCACTGGACAACACCTGTTACATCCCTTCCCAAGTCAGTCCTTAACAAAAACCCAAATTGGTTAGCAAACAAAGTCCTGCAGCCGCTGGCTCAGTGGAGGGTTCGGACTCAAACTATACCGATGCGGGTGCTGCGGATGGGAGGTTCGTTCCTTGGAGGTGTGTTACTAGTGATTATTCGGGGGCCTCCTCCGGGTTCGGGCCTTCCCCGCCCTAGCTGGACAGGTGATGCCAGTTCTCCTGTGGCCCCCTGATGGGCTTCGTGGACTGGCCTGAAGGGATTGGCGGAATTTCCTTGAACCAGGAGATGTTGCGTGATATTTCTTCGGTCCTTCTCCGGGCTGTCATCATGGTGCCTCGATTAGATACGACAGTCCAAGCTCCTGGTTCGTGTGTGGTCGGGAATTTACCCCCTGGTCGGGATACTGGAGGAGCACAGTCGCTCCTGGGTAGATTGACTTCTGAGTGGCATGGCAGCGCGTGCTGGCCTGGTCATTCCGCCGCTTCCTTCTTGCTTGTGTTCCTCCGGCATCATGAGGCAGAGGTGTCCAGCTTGGATAGGCGGGGAGCAGGTCCCTCTGTGGTCCATTGAGCATTAGCGCCCATGGGGCTTATAGAGTCATGCAGTGGGGTGTGCTCCTGCAATCCCGAAGGAACAGGTTTAGGCATTGTTCGGGGTCAGCTTGTTCGACTAGGGCAATGCGCAATGTTTCTTTTAGCATGCGCATGAACCTCTCTACATCCCCATTGGCCTGAGGCCATTGCGGGGTGATCCGGCGGTGATGGATTCCTCTTTGGATGAGGAACTCTGCAAACTTCGGCCCATGGAACAGGGGCCTGTTGTCACTCCTGATCTCGTCTGGGAGGCAGAATGTTGCAAATATTTTCTTGAGGACAGGCGCCATGTGTGTGAAAGCTGTAGAGGGGATCAATTCCACTATCAGAAATTTGGAGTATGCATCCAACAGGACAAACGTAGTTTTTCCCCCAGGGAAGCTCCTGAAGTCCATGCTTAGCTTTGACCATGGACTGGTGCAGGGTTCTCGCTCTTACAGGCTGGTCAGCTGGCAGGCCAGGCATTTGCACACAAGGTCTTCCACCATTGTTTCCAGTTCGGGAGACCATATCTTTTCCTGCATTCTGGATTTCATCTTGGTGGTGCCTTGATGGTCACAATGTGTGAGCTGCGTGACTTGCTGCCGTAGTGTCTGGGGAATCACGAGGCGGGAACCCTTTAGTAGGACACCATCTTCCGTAGTGCTGAATTCGTTCTGCACTTTCCGAATTTTGGTTAGTTTGTCCTTGTCTTCAGAGTCATTTGACTGCCAGAGGAATTCTCTCCATGATCCACTTTGGACTGCTTGAAGGGTCCTGGCATAGATAGGGTTAAATTTGGCCGCCTTCTTAATGTCGTCAGTTGTCATTGCCTTGGGGTACGCTGTCCTTGAGATCATCCTGATGTGCTGCTCTGATCCTTCTGGGGGCCCAATCTCTTTCCCTGGAGTGGGATGACGGGATAGAAAATCTGCGGGGTTCTTAGCTCCTAGGCAGTACAGCACTTCAATGTGGTAGTGTTGCAACTGGATAGCTCACCTCTCAATTCGTGGTGGCGGTTGCGGGGTGGACCCTTTAAACAGCGGGACTAGTGGTTAGTGGTCTCTTTCAACCGTGAAGGGTTGGGCGCTCAACTAGGCGCCTTTAGGTATTAGCGAGCTATATAAATAAATAAATAAATAAATGGTTGGAGGTCCACTTAATGGCGCGGGATTCGCATTCGATTTGTGCATACCTTGCTTTGGTTGTGGTCAGTGACTTACTGGTGAACGCTAGGGTGTCCCGTCGCCCGGGCTCCTGTTCATGGGTCAGTACTACTCCTAGCCCCGCCAGGCTCGTGTCTACCAGTAGCTCTGTATGCTTTGCAGGATGAAAGTACGCCAGGGTGGCCTCACTGAGGAGGGCATCTTTGATGCTCTGGAACGCCTTTTCTTTCCGATGGCCCCAAGTCCACTTGGCTTCCACTTTGGTGAGGGCTCGCAGTGGTTCGGCCACGGTTGCAAGATCTGGGATGAACCGCCTGTATTGGGTGGCAGTAGGTGGGCATGCATCTTGGATAGCTTGTGACTTGCGGGGGTCCACCTGAATCCTTTCTTGGTTGAATACATATCTGAATAATTCTAGGGAAGGCTGGAAGAACGAGCACTTGTCTCAGTGCAGCGTCACTCCGTGCTCACTGAGGCACTGTAGGGTGTCTTTTTGGCTGTGGTGCTCCGCTGCTGTTGCAGAGTGGATCAATATATCATCACTGACTTTCAGGACGCCGGGTAATCCTGATAGGATCTCGCGGCTGGAAAGACTTCGGCGGCTGAGGATATCCTGAAGTTTAGTCGTTTGTACTGCTGCAGGCCCAGGTGCGTTCGGAACATCGTAATATACCGGTTCTCCTCCGCCAGGGGTAGTTGGTGGTACCCGGCGTTGAGTTCTAGTTTGGAGAACCATCTGGACTCATTGACGTCCGCGATTATGTCGTCCATTGTTGGGGTGATGTGTTGTTCGCACTTGATGGCACAGTTGGGTAATCTCATATCGATTCACAGCCTTATGGTTCCTGGCTGCTTTGGCTTTCCAGCGATTACCATCGTTGAGACCCACGGAGACGGGCCTGATACTCTTTCAATTATGCCTTGCCTTTCCAGCTTTTCCAAATCCTTCTCCACCAACAGCCGGAGGTGGAAAGGGACTTGTCGCTGTCTCCGCACCACTGGGGCTATGGTCTTGTCGATGTGCAGCTTGATAGGCGGACACTTGAGGTGATCTAGCCCTTGGAACAGTTCAGGATGTCATTGCCTGGTGTGCTCGGACACTCCTGGTGAAGGACACCAGCCCTAGCTCTTCGGCGGTGTGGCTGCCGATTAGGGTGTCTGCCTCGTGGTCTATGATGTGGAGCGTCGTCAGGACTTCTTGGTCCTCTGCTTTTACTGGTACTGACATTTTTCCTTTTAGGGGCAGCTGGGATTGGCTTCCATACGTGAAGTTCCTCATCTTGCATGGTGTGAAGGGATGTCTGGGCTGGAGACGGTGGTACTGCTGGATGCCCATTACATTATCCGAGGCTCCAGTGTCGATTTTGGCCTTGACTTCCGATACCGCTATCTTGACCACACACGTTGGTTGGGGTCTCCTGCGGCGTTTGAGCTCTTGTTTGAAGGAGATGAGGAAGGTTTCTACCTCGTCATCATCAGATGAGTCTTCCAGCCCCTGGCATGCTCGGCTGGCTCCTTTTGGCTCTTCGCGTTACGATACGTTCATGATAGACAGTTGGCACACCGCTCTGGACAGCAGTCTTTGCCCTCTGTTGTCCCTTCCCTTGTTCTTTTTCCGGCACACGGCCACAAAGTGGTTTGGAATCCCACAGTTGCCACAGGTCCAGCCTTGTGCGGGGCACTCATTAGCTGGGTGCTCTTTGCGCACACAGTAGCCACATTTCACCTTGGTTGTTGGGGGGCTTTGGTTTCCTGTACACATCATATTTTGTTTTCGTTCAGAGTGTTGACTCTTTCTGTATTGACATTCGCTGGCCTTTCCAGGGTTCTTTTGAGGGCTTGGTCCATCTCACTGGCTCGTGCTGCTGACAGATCATGCTTTCATGCTAGAACCAGCATGTTCTCTAGGCATATCTCCCGCTGGCGCAGGGTGAGTCTTCTGAACACTTTATCCCGGCACCCTTGGATGATCTGCGTCCTGATCTCTTTTGGCTGATCGTTCGCCGTACAAGTGCAGGCTAGCTCGTGCAGCCGGGCGTAGACCGCGTCAATTGACTCGCCTTCCCGTTGGCGTGCCTGGCTCAGCTTAAACGTCTCGAAGTTCGGGTTAAGCTGTGGGTCAAAGTGTTAATTTAGTGCTTGCACAGCAGTGTTGTAATCTGTAGCAATGCCCGTGTTGGGCAGATGCCTGAAGAGCTTGGAAATCTCATCACTTGCATAGTGAAGGAGTAATGACCTCTTGACTGCTCCATCCGTTTCTCTTGTCGCGACAAAGTAGTTGTTTAGCCTCTCAATCCATATCTTCCAACGTGAAGATGCTGTTGGCAGGTCTTCCAACTCACTGAAAGGTGGCAGTACCCCTGTACGGGCATGCTGTACTGTGACCCTCTGTTGGGGTGGTGCTTGGGCCTCATTGGCCATGTAGCGTTGTCTGGGTCCATTTTCTTCAATTGTGGCATGTCTTTTCTTCCCCTGTTGGCGTGTTGTGCTGCTGCTTTCCGCTGTCCTCTTTCTATGTGTTTCTTTATCTATTTATTTTTGTAGGTCCCTTTGTTTTGTTTTTTCCCTTGCGTGCCTTGATGTGTGTGGAAATGTAATTCTCTCTTAGATGATTTTGTACTGTTCTCCCTGTTCCACTCGGGTGTACTCTGGACTATCCCTCTAGCATTGTGCTAAGGAGTATGGCTTTGCTTCCTTCCTTCCTCCCTCTCTGATGTCTGGCCCCTCCTCCGCTGCATGCAGGGTCAGGTGTTGCAGGCTAAGGCTGAATGGGGTTTGTGGGAGCAGCACTGCTGTGCGTGCTCCTGTGGCGTGGCTAAATGCTCACCTTCTCGCGTCAGTGCGGGCGGGCCTGTTTGATAGGCTCCCCGACGCGCAGCAGAGGCCCGGTAAAGGCCCACGCAGCGCTGGCCTCACGCACTGCGCCGAGTCTTGCAGAGGCCGCCGCACCCTCCCGTAGGGGGGGGGAGGCTCGAGGGCCGGCGCCATAACCCACGCGGTGCCAACAGTGGGGGTGAACTGGTTCTGGGTGCCCCGAAGCGGCCAGGAACCAGCGGAAGCAGGGTGCGCACCAGCCACCCCGACAGGAAGTGACCTCGTGACCCGGGCGCCCACAGAGGGCGACCAATGGTCAACCTTGCTACCTTTGAACCCCCCAATCAGGGGGGTTCACCTGAGACCCTCTAGGGGGCTCAGGAGGATTTAAGCACCGCCGCTCCCCAGCAGAAGCACAACGTCTTCAAGGAGCTGGGAGAGCGGCGCGACAACGACATCGTTTGAAGAGGATCGACTGCTGCAAGGGACGACGAGGGACAGCCGAAGCAGAAGGAAGGCGAACCTACCCCCCCCCTCCCGGTCGTCGGTATTTGCTTTGGACGGCTCCGCAGAGTAGCGCGCCGCTCCAGCTTCTCGCCTAGCTCCGGGAGACTCCAATGCTGACATTTGGAAGCAACAGAGACTGAGTACGAGCTCGGCGGCCCAGCCAAGCTCCACCGCAGTAAGCGACTCGACTTTCCCCCGCTTTCCTGCCCTCCCCGTACAAAGCGCGCATTGAGCCGCTACACCTAACGAACGGGGAAGGAAAAGTAGGGAAGTTTGAAGGCGAGCCCAACCCATTCGGGTTAGCCGGCCCGGAATTTCTCCTCGATCCAGCGGCGCAGAAATCAGCCCGCAGAGACCAGGCCAGGGCCCAGCGACACGATCCAGCGGCGCAGAAGGCAGCCTGCTAAAGAAACCTCTCGCAGCCGGGGCAAGCCACACCTCACCGCCGACCACGTGGGAGAGCGCGCCGCGCAGCACGGACGCGCCCGCTCGGTCTCCCCCTCGAAACCTCACGCATCAGGCGGAGCGGACCAGAAAAAAGGGCACAACGTGCTCAGAGCCCGCTGAAGGCACACGCATCACGCGGTGCCATCGCAAACGGCCTGACGCAGACGCAGGGGGAAGAGGGCAACATGGCGGAGGATCAGCCAGAGGAAATGGCGGAGGTGCTGAAGAGGATCCGCGAAATGTCGGCAGTGCACAGCGACGACTGGCTCCAACCTCATTTGGCCACAGGGAAGGAGAATAGGCCGGAGGGCCAGGCAGAGGAAGAAGCGGGCCCTTCAGCACCCAAGAAGCCCAAGACCACACCACGGAAGAAGAATTCCAAGAGAAACCCCCCAAAAAAGGTGCGCCAGAAGCCCCCACTGCCGAGGCTAGACGAAGCCAAGCAGGGCGAGATGACCGGCAGAGCAGTTAATGGTGAGCATATTAGTACCATTGTAAAAGAATGCTTGAAATCGCTGGCGCCAGCCTTGCTTAATGGCACAGGGCAGGGGGCTGCAGGGCCTAGGGAACAGTGCGCGGAGGAAGCAGGGGGTATGACATGGCATATGGTTGATCCGGGGTGGGCACGGCAGACAAGGGTCCAGGAGCAGGTGGGCCTGTCCGCGCAGGGTGAACAGGTTTCCCCGCTACCCGGTTGGGGGTACACTACTTCGTCCGGGAGCCCAGGGTTGGGCGGGCTAGGCACTGACCTCTATGTTAGGCCATCTCCCGGTCCGGCCTCCTTGACGACGAAAGCCACTGGGCTCGCATGCCTTATCCCTCTTGCAGTGAAGGAGAGGATATGGCGCAAGAAGTTCATAGATATATTTTCACTGTTGGAAATACAGCTAGAGGGCCTCGACCTGACCACATGTGACAGGAAGGAGGATGACAAAAGAGAAAGACGCGGGGCCAGAAAGGAGCGGAATTTCGAGAATTGGCTAGACGCATTCAGAATTATGACATGCATCATAGTGGAGAGGTTCCCCCATTGCGCAGCTGACCTATGGTTATACGAGGCCAACATACACTTAGCACAGAGGCAATTCCCTGGGGACGCCTGGTTAGAATACGATAAAGGGTTTAGATTAAAGATGCAGAGGCACCCAGAGATGGAGTGGAATGAGGAAGACGTATCAGGTTTCATTCATAAGATGCTCGCGGCCAAAGAAGTGAGAGCCTGGACAGGCAAATATGACCAGTCCTTTCGGAGCTCTTCCCATAAGGGGAAGAACAAATCTTACCAAAAGCATTCCTCGGGGAGATCCAACTCCCCGCTCACAACCAAGGCAATATGCTGGAGATATGATGCGGGGGACTGTTCATGGGGCTCCTCGTGCAAATTCCAACACGCATGCTCAAGCTGCGGGGGTAGGCACGCCGCGGTGGCATGCAAAGGCTCCAAGCGCGAATCAAAAGGTGACAAGAAAGAGAAACACAAGAAGCACTAGCCCAGAGGCTAGTGGGGGCGGGGCTCTAGTAGACATTCAACATTGCCAGCTGGCTAGGTCCCCCATTAATACGCAACAGCTGCACAGATTAGCAAACAAATACCCAAACAAAGCGGACGCCAGAGTACTAGTGGAAGGTTTTGAGGAAGGTTTCATTATCCCATTCCATGGCCCGTTACCACTGGAGGGAGCGAATAACTTGCAATCAGCGAGGCAACACCCCAGGGTGGTAGGCGCAAAAATAGAGAAGGAGAAGAGCTTGGGTAGAATCGAGGGCCCCCTTCCTAAGGAACTACACGCAGGTATAGTCGTCTCTCCACTGGGAGTGGTTCCCAAGAAAGAGAAGGGTCAATTTAGACTAATACACCACTTGTCATATCCCGAAGGGTCGTCCGTAAACGATGGAATTGACCCGGAAGCATGCTCGGTTGGTTATGCGTCAGTGGACGATGCGATCGCACTAGTCAAAGCATCAGGAAAGGGATCCCTCATGGCCAAGGCGGACATTGAATCTGCCTTTCGCCTATTGCCGGTTCACCCGGCCAGCTTCCATCTACTGGGTTTCCAATGGGAGGGGTACATATATGTCGACAAGGCCATGCCCATGGGCTGTGCCATATCCTGCGCCTATTTTGAACAATTCGCCACCTTCTTGGAGTGGGCCCTCCATGATATGCACCAAGGAGGCGGAAAGCTGCACTACCTGGATGATTTCCTGTTCACAGGCCCAGCAGGATCCACGATGTGTGCTAGTACACTGGCAGCATTTGAAGCCCTGACAGAGGCACTTGGGGTCCCCCTAGCAAAAGAGAAAACAACAGGCCCAACCACAAGACTTACGTTCCTGGGCATAGAGCTGGACTCCATGGCAGGGACCACCAGGCTGCCCCCAGACAAAGTGCAGGAATTCAGGGAAGAAATTGCCAAACTACGGGGCCGGAGCAAGGCCACCCTCAGGGATATCCAAGGAGTGATAGGTAGACTGAATTTTGCGGCTAGGGTCATCCCGCCCGCGAGGGTCTTTTCCAGGCGCCTTACCGCGCTGACAGCTGGCGTTACCCACAAACACCATCACATCCGGCTGAGTGCAGGTGTAAGGCAGGATCTGCAAGTGTGGGACGACTTCCTGCGGGAGTTCAATGGTGTTCTGATCTGGAGAAAAGGTTGGGTGACCGCTGAGCAGCTATCCCTCTACACGGACGCGGCTGGGAGCCTGGGTTTTGGGGCGGTCCTGGGAAACAGATGGTGTGCCAGCCAGTGGCCAGACAGGTGGCATGCGCAGGGGCTCACAAAAAACATCACTTTCCTCGAGCTATTCCCAATAATAGTGGCTCTGACCGTCTGGAAAGAGGAGATAAGAACCCTGAAACTCACCCTATGGTCTGATAACAAGGGGGTAGTGCAGGCCATTAACAGAGGCGCAGCAAGATGCCCTGACATGTTGAGGCTAATGCGGCAGTTGGTTAAATTACAGCTGGAGGGGAACCTGGAGCTGAAGGCTTGACACGTGCCAGGGACAGAGAACACAGTTGCAGATGCGCTATCCCGGTCCCAAATGAAGCGGTTCAGACAACTTGTACCCGGGGCGGACAAGGAGATGACCCCCTTTCCACCATACCTGTGGGACCTGGGGGGGTTGACCTGTCCAGATTAATAGGGCACTCGCTCACCTCGGAGGCACACAGGAGATACAAGAAATACGCAGGCACAGTAATGAGAATTGGGGGCATAAAGTCACTGGAGGACAAGGCCGAGGCGCGCACAGCAGTGGAGAAATTCGTGCAATGGGCATTCGACGCCAAGAAAACGAGATCTTGGGCCCAGGCACACCTGGCCGCCATTGCTCACTTTGCCAGGCTCTATACAGGTGAGGACCCCACGGCATCTGCCTATCTAAAAGCAGCCTTGAAAGGCTGGCGAAGGGTTGAGGGGACCAAGAAGGACGGCAGGCGCCCCATTGACTTCGACAAGCTGGGGCAGCTACTGAGTACCCTAACCAGCATCATTTCAGACAAATACGAGCTGCTACTTTTCAGGGCGGCCTTCACCACGGCATTCTTTGGGGCATTCCGGGTAAGTGAGATAGTGGCTCCCAACAAATCAGGTCCGGCACAGCGTTGCCTGCAAGCTAGGGACATCAAGCCGATGGTAAGGGCCGTTGAGCTCACGCTGAGGCAGTCCAAAACGGACAGGGCACGAAAGGGGACGGCGATACGCCTACACTGCATCCCAGAGGCTGGGCTCTGCGCGGTGTGCTGGCTGTTTAAGTACATGGCGGCCCGCCCGGCGGGTGAGGGCCCCCTCTTCATACATCAGGATGGAAGGAACCTGAGCAGGTTCCAATTCACGGCTGTAATGCGTCAGGGCCTTGGTAAGGCCGGTTTCCAGGCAACATCATTTGCTCCTCATTCCTTCAGGATCGGCGCAGCGACCTCGGCATCGCAGCATGGCATGCCAGAGGACAGGATCCAGGCCGTGGGCAGATGGCGTTCCAGGGCCTACAAGTCTTACATACGCCCACATCTCATATAAAAAAAAAAAAAAAAAGGGAGAGAAAGAAGGAAAACGAGGGGAAGTGGGGGGGGGGGGAGCAGCCGCCTTGGGATGCCGCACGGCAGGGTTCTTGCCCTCCCTCGACCACACCCGGTGCGCAGCAAGCCACCTTAATGGAACATTTTCTCTTGACAGGGGAACGTCCGCGGCTTGTCTGGGTGGTGGGACATTCATTCGTGTCCAGAATGGAGTCCTGGTGGCGGCGAGCGGGGCACAAAGAAAGCAGACCCAAGGCGACATACATCCGCTGGATAGGACGGCCCGGCATGAGATGGGAGCAGTTACTGCCGACCCTGGACGGCCTTATGGCAGACTCAGCGTGGCTGCCCGATGTCCTGATCATACATCTCGGGGTGAACGACCTAACACGTTTGGGCCGCAAGGCAGTGGGTCAGGCCATTCAAAAGGACCTCACCAAAGCGGCGGCATGGCTGGGTCCCACGACAGTGGTCTGGTCAGAGATGATCAGCAGGAGGCACTGGAGGGGTGCTGACTCCAACAAGGCGGTAGATAATGCGAGGCGCAAGTTAAATATCGCCATGCACAAGTTTTGCTCTACCAATGGCCTGGAATCAATCCGGCACGGCCTCATCCACCCAGGCCGCCCAGAACTTTATGGACAAGATGGGGTGCATCTGTCCGACAAAGGAATGGAGGTTTTCTGGGATAACTTGTGGGGTGCAATGGCGCTCGCAGGTTGTCGTTAAAAAAAAAAAAAAAAAGAGGTGGGTAGCCACGAACCAAGGGCAAGGGGGGGAGCCGCAGAAAGACGTGAGCCTCCCTGCGGCGTGGCGGAAATCCTACAATGGTTGGCTAACCAAACACACCGGTGGGCGGTGTGTAGGAGGAGGGCCACTCACTTTTGAATGCCGCACGGCAGGGTGACGTGGCCGCACAAAGGAGGGGAGGAACAGATGGAGACGGCACTCGCTGCCCAGACCCGGCCGGACGGCAGGGCGCAAATGGTAGCGAGCTGGGGACCTAACTCCAGGCAGAGAAGCTCCCCTCCATGACACCCAAAAGGGTGTGGCCAACCAACCACTGGAACACCAATAAACTGACTAAGAACTGGTTGTGCACAAGTGCCATTTACGAACTGAGGAGTGCACAAAAGACAGACACCTGTACCAGATGAAGGTGTCATAATCTGTAATGTGATGTGCATGATTGATGACTAGAGTTCGCAAATGAAGATTGCACAACCAGTATGTTATTAATATTGTTATTAATATTTTTATTGATATTAATAAATCTGCGGCCAACAATGACCACCACTAAGAACTGCTATTGTTGGCTGACATTATTTCCTAGTAGTGACAGAAAATGTATGCAGAAGGCAGACCGGCAAGTAAGTATGTGTTGGTGACCCACTGAATAGGCACATGCGAGGGTTATTGCAGAGGCCGCCGCACCCTCCCGTAGGGGGGGGGGGCTCGAGGGCCGGTGCCATAACCCACGCGGTGCCAACAGTGGGGGTGAACTGGTTCTGGGCGCCCCGAAGCGGCCAGGAACCAGCGGAAGCGGGGTGCGCACCAGCCACCCCGACAGGAAGTGACCTCATGACCTGGGCGCCCACAGAGGGCGACCAATGGTCAACCTTGCTACCTTTGAACCCCCCAATCAGGGGGGTTCACCTGAGACCCTCTAGGGGGCTCAGGAGGATTTAAGCACCGCCGCTCCCCAGCAGAAGCACAATGTCTTCAAGGAGCTGGGAGAGCGGCGCGACAACGACATCGTTTGAAGCCCACCCACCCACACCTGAGGAACAGCAGAGTCGCAGTGCTGGACATTGGGGGAAGGCGTTTGGCGGAAATCCTACAATGGTTGGCTAACCAAACACACCGGTGGGCGGTGTGTAGGAGGAGGGCCACTCACTTTTGAATGCCGCACAGCAGGGTGACGTGGCCGCACAAAGGAGGGGAGGAACAGATGGAGACGGCACTCGCGGCCCAGACCCGGCGGACGGCAGGGCGCAAATGGTAGCGAGCTGGGGACCTAACTCCAGGCAGAGAAGCTCCCCTCCATGACACCCAAAAGGGTGTGGCCAACCAACCACTGGAACACCAATAAACTGACTAAGAACTGGTTGTGCACAAGTGCCATTTACGAACTGAGGAGTGCACAAAAGACAGACATCTGTACCAGATGAAGGTGTCATAATCTGTAATGTGATGTGCATGATTGATGACTAGAGTTCGCAAATGAAGATTGCACAACCAGTATGTTATTAATATTGTTATTAATATTTTTATTGATATTAATAAATCTGCGGCCAACAATGACCACCACTAAGAACTGCTATTGTTGGCTGACATTATTTCCTAGTAGTGACAGAAAATGTATGCAGAAGGCAGACCGGCAAGTAAGTATGTGTTGGTGACCCACTGAATAGGCACATGCGAGGGTTATGACTTCCGCGGTCTATCGTGATCTTCATGATGCCGCTCAATTCACGGGTGCTGCTTCCTGCAGTGCGCCTGACGCAAACCAGACTCTGCACCTTCCGCGGTACTGCTGCGCCAGCAGGGCGTCCCTGGAGACTGTTGGACGGATCCTCTGTGCAGGTCAGTGGGGCGCAGGTCGCGTTCCCTTCGTCGCCAGTGTTGTGCAGCGTCTAGGCTATTAGGCCGTGGGTGCAATGCTGCGCCTGTAACTCAGATACCACACACTCAGTGGTAGCTCAGGAGATGAACCACGTGCAGTTCCTACCCATTTATTAACCCTGCAGGACTGCTCCACGGATGATGTGATATAATTATATCAGGTTAAACCACCGGACAACAGGACTGCTGACCTGTTACAGGTGGCACATTTTAACGTCCTTACAATGTATTATTTTCTTTGACTTGCTAATCAATGAGATATATTTTTGTAAAGGTTTTAATTAAGTGCACAATAAGCTAGTACTACTATGTACGAGTAGTTTATCGTGTAGAGATTGGGGTTCTCTGAAAATATTCAGGAGTGCAAGGATGGATTAGCAAGCAGTGTAGTAACGAGAGTTCATTAGGGTGTAGGGAAGTAAGTATTTTAAGGTGTAGGGTAGAGAGTACTCAAGCGTGTTGGCATAGATGTGCTCTAGGGTGCATGGTTGGAAGTACTCTGAGTACTCTAAGGTTTATAGATTGACGTACTTTGTGTGCTGGGCTGTGGTGCAGAGGATAGAGACTTTGCATTGTAAGAAGAGTGTACTCTAGGTTGTACAGAGAGTACTCTGGGTATGGGGGTGTTATGGGTGTAGGGAAAGTAGTATTCTTTGAATCTGGAGTACTGCGGGTGCTGAGAAGGAGTTCAGATGTACCTGATTAACTCGAGTAGCTCCTGGAAAGAGGGTTTAACTTTGATGTCATCTTCCAAAGCGATGTCCCTAAAAGGAAAAACATAGTCAGAAACAGGGGATAGAAGCCAGCATCAAACACTGCATCACCCAACACCCTCTCACCAAACACTCCCTAAATCTATTCCCCTAATACTGACACCGGCACTAAAGTCTTCACACAAGATACTCCTTTCTAATTAACCATAAAAGTTCACTCGCATGACCCAGGCCAGAGGACAGTCAAGTCATAAAATACCCCTCAAAACCACTTCCCTGAGAGAACCCATCAGACAACAGCAGACTGACGAATCTCATCTGTCTTCATTAAAAAAAAAATATATACAGTATTATTAAAAAGTCGCTTTTCAATGTTCTTTTTCTGCCTTCTTCTCCCTTCACCCTACACTCCCTTTGCAACATGTGCATATACAGACCTGCAAACTTGAGAATAAAATTTGCAGTGTGAGAAGGAGCTTGGCCCTGGAGGAGGTGGGGCTTTATACTGAGAAACACCTTTTAGGCTCCTCTGCCCCCGCACCCTGGTCCCATCGACCCCTTGCCCCCTTCAGTAAACCAAAAACACAGAAGTTGCTGGGGCTGCAGCCTATGTCTTAGGGTGTTTTTATGGCCTCCAAAGAGGAGCTAGAAATCCACTGTTTTCAGTGGTTTTCAGCTCCTCTTGTCTGCTACCGTGCGATTATGGCTCCTTACCAGGTGACCGTGTGAAAAGAGCCGAAATCATGTGCCACACGGTGTCACCGTGTGAGTTGGCAAGTCTGCATATATGATTACCACTGGTTCTGTGGCAATAGCAATGTCTGCTGAACCTTGGTACTTCGACCCCACCTGCTGGCAATACAAAAATGTGTCCTCTTGAAGCTACCTTCCAATCTTTCAAGCATGCTCCTACTGCTGTGTTGAATTTCTCTTTATTTGCACTGGGAACCCTATGGGACACACTAATGTCTAAAGAGGTGGGTAGGTATGATATTTTTACCAATTTTGCCATAATATATATTGGCCAAAAACCTGTGCTGTGCATATAAGGATATTACTCTGCGCCCTGGTTTAATGACAGCCTAAAAGACCTGAAGCAAAATTGTAAACAGGCTGAGAGAAGGTGGAGACGAAACTACACTGAAACCACCAAAGAACTTTGGAAAAATAAAGTGCGGGAATACAAGAACTCAATTAAAAAATCCAAACCTGACTACTATTCCTCTATGATCTGCAATTCCCCTAACAGCTCTAGAAACATCTTCAATATATTGAATAGTATCACCAACCCGGAATGTGCCAAAAACACCATTATCCCGTCTCAAGATCTTTGTGACAATCTTGCTGCGTTTTTCAAAAATAAAATTGATCTCATCATTAAGGACCTTGATGCCTCCCCGGACCCCACCCATCACCCTGATCTCAATCCGAGCTCTCCCGCTCACCAGCCAGCAGCGCCACCACGGGCCTCTACTGACCTCCTACTTGAGTTCCCTCCTATCCCGTACGAGGCCTTCGTTAAATTAGCCAGCAAGATTTCCTCTGGGTCACCTTTAGACCCTGTCCCTCACAAAGTTTGGAAAGAATTTGGGCTGGAACTCTTCTCCTCACTGCACGCCATCTGTAATCAATCTCTCGCAACCGGAACAGTTCCTGCTCAGTGGAAGCGGGCATTAGTCTCCCCTCTGCTAAAAAAAACCTCTCTTGACCCAGACTGCTCAAAAAACTACCGTCCCATATCGCTGCTGCCCTTCCCAGCCAAAATTGTTGAAAGCTGGGTCAGTAACACTCTCTCTACCCATCTGGAACGACATCAGCTCCTTGACGCTGATCAATTTGGCTTCAGGCCCACTCACGGAACTGAGACCGCCTTGATCACAGCGATGGACGAACTTCAGAGGCGTGCAGACAGAAGACAGGCAGCGTTCCTTATCCTGCTTGACATGTCTGCCGCCTTTGACACTGTGAATCATGATATCCTGCTGATACGACTGTCGGAGGCAGGAATAAGAGGCTCGGCACTACAATGGTTCCACTCGTTCCTCCAGGATAGACAACAAGCGGTATCCATCCCCCCTTTTCAGTCGGCGTTCACTCTGGTCCCACATGGGGTCCCCCAGGGCGCTGCAATCAGTCCTATTCTTTTTAATCTTTATCTAAGACCTCTGATCACGCTTATCAAAAGCTTTAACATCAAAACCATCAACTACGCTGACAATACACAGTTGATACTCTCCCTGGAGGGAGAAGACTCCATCTCTATTGAGACTTTTCACAATTGTCTACGTGACACCTCTCATTGGCTAAAAATCAACTCCCTCCAATTCAACGCAGGGAAAACGGAAGTACTTTTCAGCACTAGCACTAAGATTCCTCGACTCTTCCCAAACAATTTCTGGCCACCTGAATCTGGGACCACTGTGCGCCCAGTGGCCATGATCCGCAACCTCGGGGTCATGCTGAATCAGGACCGCAGTATGGAGACGCACATCCAAAAGACCTCCGCATGTTGCTTCGCTATCCTCCGCTCCCTTAGGAAGATATTGCCTCTCCTCCCTACTCTTGCACGGGCCCAAGTGGTACGCTGTACCATACTTAGTCGTCTTGACTACTGCAACGCCTTGCTGCTGGAATCCCCTGGGTTCTTGATGGACAGACTCCAAAGAGTCCAGTCTGCCGCGGCTAAACTGGCACTGGGGCTTCCCAGAAGAGCAAGTGCAACCTCCTCACTGAGCAAACTCCACTGGCTCCCGGTGAGGTAGAGGGTCCAATTTAAAGCCCTCTGTATAGTGTTTAGAGCATTGCATGCAATAGGCCCTGCCTCCCTCCAATCCAAATTTGCGTGGTATACCCCAGCCAGGCAGCTTCGCTCTTCTGAAGCCAATCTGGCACTGGTTCCTAAATTCAAAAGGATCAGATCCGGAGGCAGATCCTTCAACGTGGCAGCTGCCAAGCTTTGGAACTCGCTCCCACCAGACATTAGACACATTTCTGAATTTCTTCCCTTTAGGAAATAAATCAAAACCTGGCTTTTCCCCAAGACTTCTGTCCACTAACTTCTTGTTCCCTCTGCTCTCCGACCTTTCCCCACCCCATTAGTCTCAGTCAACGCCAGGATGCCTGCCATGGTGACAGCGCGCTCTACAAATGATTTAAATAAATAAAATAAATAAATTACAAGTCGCTGAGGAGTATTGTGACCATATACAGTGGTGTAACGAAACTTGAGGGGGGGCCCCTGCAAACTACATGGAGGGGGCCCTCCTCCTATCCTCCGTGCCAGTCTAGAGCTCTCAGGCCAGCGACCCGCCATACTGCAGGGGATGCGGGGCTATTGTTACTCCACTGTCACCAATGCAACCGTTATAAGTAACACGGGATGGTGGAGTCAAAGGTTGGGCTTAGTCTGCCAGCAGGTTATCATAGGTGGTGGTCCATTCATTACAGGGTCCCTGCCATCAGTAGGGTGGGAAGTTTGCCCAAGTTTAGGTGGGTTTCCTGATGCAGACTCCTGTCATGATATACAACATCGGGCCCACTCATCGTTCAGTTTTGACAAAAGTGCATCCACTGCTCCTTCTTGTTTCCGTTTTAAAATATTCGACAATGCGACAATGTAGTATTTCAAAAGCAGATGTAACTACAAAGAGCACATTTTGATAATACATTTTTATTAGTAGACAATAGCAATCTTAAGAGGCAGTGCATAGCTTCATACACAATGTGACCCCAATTCAATCACAGTCTCTCTCTCTCTCTCTGAGTCAGTCTCTCTCTCTGTCAGTCAGTCTCTCTCAGTCAGTCAGTCTCTCTCTCTCTCTGTCAGTCTCTCTCTCTCTCTTTCTGTCAGTCTCTCTCTCTGTCAGTCAGTCTCTCTCTCTGTCAGTTTCTCAGCCAGTCAGTCTCTCGTCGGCCAGAATTCAGTCTCTGAGTTAGTCAGTCTCTACTCTATCTCCACTCTATCTCTCCAGTCTCTCTCTAAACTCTGTCCACTCTATCTCCACTGTCTCTCTCTCCACTTTCTCTCCACTGTCTCTCTCTCTACTTTCTGTCCCTACTCTCACTCCACTCTCTCTCTCCCTCTCTACTGTCTCTCTACTCTCTCTCCACTATCTCTCCACTGTCTCCCTCCACTGTCTCCCTCCACTCTCTCTCCACTCTCTCTCTCCCTTCTCTCTCTCTACTCTCTCCACTCTCTCTCTCTCTCTCTCTCTCTCTCTCTCTCTCTCTCTCTCTACTCTCTCTCTACTCTCTCTCCTCTCTCTCACTCCACTCTCTCTCCACTCTCTCTCCACTCTCTCTCTCCACTCTCTCTCCACTCTGTCTCACTCCACTCCCTCTCTCTCTCACTCACTCTCTCCACTGTCTCTCCATGCTCTCTCCACTCTCTCTCTCTCCACTGTCTATCTCCACTCTCTCTCCACTCTCTCTCTCTCCACTGTCTCTCCACTCTCTCTACTCTCTCTCTACTCTCTCTCTACTCTCTCTCCACTCTCTCTCACTCTCTCTCCACTCTCTATCCAATGTCGCTCTCTACTCTCTCTCCACTCTCCCTCCACTCTCTCTCCACTCTCTCTCTCTACTCTCTCTCCACTCTCTCTCTCTCTACTCTCTCTCTCTACTCTCTCTCTCCACTCTCTCTCTCTCTCTCTCCACTCTCTGTCTCTCCACTCTCTCTCCACTGTCTCCCTCCACTCTTTCTCTCCACTGTCTCTCTCTCCACTCTCTCGCTCCACTGTCTCTCTCCACTCTCTCTCTCTCCACTCTCTCGCTCTCCACTGTCTCTCTCCACTCTCTCGCTCTCCACTCTCTCGCTCTCCACTCTCTTTCTCTCCACTCTCTTTCTCACTCCACTCTCTCTCTCACTCCACTCTCTATCACTGAGTAGTGTGCGTTGTCATGGGCGTCCGCAGAAATGTTTCCGGGGGGGGGGGGGGGGGGGGGGGATTTGTAAACTTTATACTTTATCACCACCCCCCTTGCACCCTTCTCCCCTCTGCCTTGCACCCTTCTTGCCCTCCCCCTTGCACCCTTCTCCCCCTCTGCCTTGCACCTTTTTCTACTTTGCACCATTCTCCCCTCTGTCTTGCACCCTTCTCCCCTCTGCCTTGCACCCTTCTCCCCTCTGCCTTGCACCCTTCTCCTTTCTGCCTTGCACCCTTCTCCCTCTGCCTTGCACACTTCTCCCCTCTGCCTTGCACCCATCTCCCCTCTGCCTTGCACCCTTCTCCTCTCTGCCTTGCACCCTTCGCTCCTCTGCCTTGCACCCTTCTCCCCCTCCGCCTTGCACCCTTCTCTACCTTGCACCCTTCTCCCCTCTGCCTTGCACCCTTCTCCCCTCCGCCTTGCACCCTTCTCCCCTCTATCTTGCACCCTTCTCCCCTCTACTTTGCACCCTTCTCCCCTCTACCTTGCACCCTTCTCCCCTCCGCCTTGCACCCTACTCCACCTCTGCCTTGCACCCTTTTCTACCTTGCACCCTTCTCCTCTCTGCCTTGCACCCTTCTCCTCTCTGCCTTGCACCCTTCTTCCCTCTGCCTTGCACCCTTCTCCCCTCCCCCTTGCACCCTTCTCACCTCCCCCTTGCACCCTTCTCCCCTCCCCCTTGCACCCTTCTCCCCTCCCCCTTGCACCCTTCTCCCCTCCGCCTTGCAGCCTTCTCCTCTCTACCTTGCACCCTTCTCCTCTCTACCTTGCACCCTTCTCCTCTCTACCTTGCACCCTTCTCCCCTCTGCCTTGCACCCTTCTCGGCCCCCCCTCCCCCTCCCTGCGAATGCCCATGGTGCGTTATAACAAGAGTACTAACCTGAGGACACCATTTTGCTGCCTCATTCCTTTTCACATATGAGCTTTGCCCCGGAGAATGCTCTCTTTGGGGGCCCCCACTCCCACCCTTGTCAGGGTCCTGTTTTTTTTTTTAAACTATCTTTATTGAAATTTTTTTTCCCAATTTTATGCAAGAAGAACAGAACATAGCAAATAATAAAAAAACGTCATAAAAGGAGATATACTTTACAGTTGATCAGGTCAGGACGTGTCAACACAAAAGACTAATTTCTTGTAGTAAATCAAAAAAATACATCAGGACTAACAAAGCTATATTGAAGGAACTATAATAAAGCCTAAAAAACCAGATAATTAATCCAGCTCCCCATGAATCCATTGCTTTACAGGTGCCCAAATCTTCATGCCTAAGGCTCTTTTTTTCCGACCCTTCGTTCTATATATAGCAATTTCCATATTATATGTGGCTAAGAGACGGGCTCTCCATGTTTCGAAAGAAGGGGGGTCTGGACTAATCCAATCTTGCGTGATGCACGTCAGGGTCCTGGGCAGTGGTCTGTGCTGCCTCCTGCTCTCTCGGGCCCCCACCCCATCCTCTTTCCGGGCCTCCTGCGCACTGACTGAAGAGAAACCATGTTAACTTGTTACATTGTTTCTCTTCAGTTAGCAGGAGGGTCTCAGAGCAGGCTGCAGACAGCCTGCACCTGCTTTGGAGGGATGGAGGCTTGCTTTAGCGCAAGCCTCTCTTACAGCTCTTAGAAGAGCTGAGGGGGCCTGGGCCCCCTTCATTTACTGAAGAGAGTGGGGCCCCACGCACCGCGGGGGCTGCAGGGACGTTCGTTACGCCCCTGACCATATAGATGAGCGAGGCTGAAGGCTTACAACATCTTTTTAGTGTACGACAGAAGTTCATATGCAAGAGATAGCATAAGTTCAAACACGAAAAATAAAAGCAAAATCCGTACTGCAAAATGAACACAGTAACAATCTGTTAATAATTTGTTGCAAAAAGATCCAATTAATAATTAATGTTAGTCTTATTAAAATGTTCTGTATCTGAGAATGTGTAGAAGCATCCATAATAAATAATCACTATTAAAAAATATTTTTTTTAAAGCAGACGGCTAGAAGGAAAGGCCAATTCAAACTCACTGGTGAAAACGAAGCTTGCAGACTAATCTAAATAATTGTTCAGCAGCTATTATTATTTTTGTTTCTATTGGCCGGCTGCCCTTTTGACCCTTGTCCACCTCAAATCTTCAAGAACATGTTTTTAACTAACTTTGCTGCCACACCAATAAGAAAAATCTTCACTAATTCTTTAACTACAGGAATCTGTCCAGAAGACTAAAAAAGGCTTACATACTCCCATTATTAAAGAAAACAAACCTGGACCCGCCTGACCTAAACAACTACATACAGATTACAATTGGACCTCTCCTGAGCAAACTAATAGAGAGAACAACTTCACCCAGACGTCACAATTAATTGAAGATAACGGCATAGTTTCCGAATTCCACACAGAATTTTGTCTAGGAAGAGGTTCAGAACCCGACCTCCTCACCATCTGGGATGACCTTAAAATGTAGTAGACCAGAAGGGGTCGTTGCACTGGTTCTCTTGGACCTTTTAGCTGCCTTTGACACAGTTGACCTTGACACTCTAATCCAAAGACTCTACGAAGCCGGCATAGAGGGGACGGCTCTCGACTAGATCACATCCTACCTTCAAAACAGGACAAATGTTATCCATACTCCCTCTTTCTCATCCAAGCCATACTTCACAAAAGCAGGCGTCCCTCAAGACTCTATAATCTCACACATGCTTTTCAACATCTACATAGTCATTACTTGCAATGATCAATGAATTTCAGGTCGCATGCTATGACTATGCAGATGACACACAAATATGTCTTAAACGGAAAGCTCCAAAGAGATTGTAAACTCAAAAATCATTAGTTGCCTCAGAGCCGTTGATCAGTGGATGTCATGAAGCCACCTCAAATGCTTCCAAAACTAAAATACTTACATGTGGCTGTTGGAATAATTATAACCCACTCTGCGCCTGGCCTGACAATCTGGGATCACCTTCTAACATGTATATATAAGAAAGTATGAAATCTTGAAATTACAACGGGCTCCAAATTATCATTCACTGCCCAAGTGTATAAATTGGCAAGATCAAGCTTCATATTACTATGAAAGCTCTGCGATCAGATTTCCCCCACCTAGGATTTCCACACTAGGTCCAAGCTACTATCTCTTTTCCAATCTCTAAATTTAATTACGCTAATGGCTTCTACCACAGACAGCTTTATCAACTATGAAAAATCTGCAACAAATTTAGAACTCTGCTGCCAGACTACTCTTACATGTGAAGCCACAAGCCCACATCTCCCCTGCCCTGAGGGCCCTACATTGGTTATCATTTGCCAGAGGTTCCACCATCAAGCTGCTTCATATCACCAACAAAACAATACATGGAACTTTACCACTTTACATCTGGAATAAAATCACCAGATACATATAACAAAGGTATCTCCACTCAAGTTTGGCACAATGCCTCAAAACCCCAACATACAAGAAAAAAAAAACACGGGTGGTACATCTTTCGTTGTGAAATAGCCAAACTATGTAATTTATCGCCCCAAACATAAGAACCATGGATAACTATCTTATCATCAGAAGACAACTTAAGAGTTGGCGCTTTCCTACATGCCCACCACACTCAAACACAAATGGACGGCAAATGCCTCTGCATGAAAACAGGTTTAATTTGATTATATGTATGAATTTAGATTTGAGCATTCCTTTGTACAATTATATATATCTTGTGGTTTAAAATATGCTTATCAAGTATATAGGTCACTGCATTACCTTCATATAAGTTATTTGATTCATTGCTTCTGGGTCTCTGTTTATTTTAGTTATCTATCACAACTTGTAAATATACAATCATAACTGTATCTATAAGTGCAGCACTATTGAAATATTGAGGAAAATATAAAAATTATATATATATATATATATATATATATATTCTCCAAATGTATCCCACTTTCCTTCCTTTTAAGTTTCGCCTATCATATGGCTGCTGGTTAGGAAGTTACCTATTTCCTTTTGTTTACAGGCGATTTGAAATATGTATTGTATATGGGGACATTAGCCGATCCACGGCTGTATGTTATTCGTCCATTTTATGACGTTTTATTTTGACAAGCCACGCATGGATTAATGCGTATGCCCATCTGTGGGCTTAACCACGCAATATGCTATCCTGTGTTAGATATACATTACACACTACAAGATGGCCGCACCTATTCCTTGCGAGGTGTAAGTCCCCTCGTTTATGTTCATGCCTGAGTGAAAGTGGGAGTGATTATTATTTGTTTATAACAATGTCGGAAGCAAATACAGTGCATCACACACTGACGAAGGCAGACCGCCGAAACGCGTCTGTGTGCACCCCTCCGCTAAATAAAACCTAGCGCGTTGAAAATCTTCACCCTCGAGTGCTGTCATATTCTTTCCAGGAGTTGGAGGGATTTGGAGCGTTATATATATATATATATATATATTCACTGAGAAAACCATAGGTTAGAGACCATATATAGTTAGCTGGACATTTTATTGACATAAAACCAATGAAATTCCATATATAGTTAGTTGCACTAACTATATATCGCGCACCCGCAATCCACTGCTGATGATGTCACATATTACACCATTCATGACATGGTCAGTGACATCACTGATGACATCACTGATGACATCTCAAATGACATCACTGATGACATCACTGATGACATCTCATTTGACATCAATGATCACACCACTGATGATATACTTCATGTGATAATACAATGCACCTCCTTACACTCTAATATAACCTCTGTTACACCTAGTGTAAAATACAGAGTATCATTTATGAAACCATTGACACACCAATACCAGTTACTACATACGCACTCACTGATTCCTACGTCTACACACACATTCACTCATTCACCCATACAATTACTCATACATACAGTCACTCATTATTACAACAATATCATATGCACTCATACACCTATGCAAACACTCGCACACTGCCACTCATCCATGGAGTTACTCACACACTTAGTCAGTCCTGTAAAGAATCAATCCCACTTCCATTTCCTCATCTATACAGTTAAACACAGAACACCTTACTTGTTCACACATATACTAACACATACTTACTCTCTTATACAATCACTGATACAAGTACACATTGATCTGCACAGAGTCACACACCTACCAGCCAGCCACACACACACTCAGTCTTCAATACAAATACTTGTTCAACCAATCAATAAACCAAATAGCCACACATATAGCTACTGATCAACACATGCAGCAGCTTGCACAACAACAGACATATTGATGCACACTTTGAGACAGTTTAGTCACTAACCCATACATTCAGTAAGACACATTTATTCACTCACTCAGTCAGTCACGCACCTACTAAATCCTTCATCCAGACACTTATACATCCGCTCATTCTTCAATATGTAAAACATATTTAAACTTTACAGAAACACACAGTCACTGGATGATGTCATCAGTGATGTCATCAGTGATGTCATTTGAGATGTCATCAGTGATGTCACTGACCATGTCATGAATGATGTAATATGCGACATCATCAGCAGTGGATTGCGGGTGCGCGATATATAGTTAGTGCAACTTACTATATATGGAATTTCATTGGTTTTATGTCAATAAAATGTCCAGATAACTATATATGGTCTCTAACCTATGGTTTTTTCAGTGAATTTTCAAGGTTTTGTAAATGCAAATTCCTAACTATATATGGTCTATAACCTATGGTTTTTTCAGTGAATTTCATTGGTTTTTTAAAAGCTAATATCTATAGCTGTAAAATATATTCTTTATTACGTGACGTATCACATAGCCACGTGAGACGCCTCATGACGTGTCGTATCGGCTCTGTAGTGCAAACAAAACCCGTTCTGTAAGCGCGCCGGAGCACGCTTACAGATATATATATATTTTTAACCTTAATTAGACAAAATCCACACGTGCACATATCTTGAGGCCTTGCAAAGGCACATCAAACAAACAATCCCTACAATTTTGCCAAGTTTGCTGGAAATCTATTCCCTTAATTTTTTTTTTACTGTTTCTCTTGGTTTTTCCCTTGTCACGCTTACCGAGACGCTACCCGGTACACGAACCGGGCACAACAAAAACACAAGTGGTGTGACGGATCTCATGGGGTGGGGGCCTTGATCTACTGTAACTCCTTTGAAGAGGGGTGATTCTTTACAGTTGGGGCCATAAACTACATCCGCAGGGCTAGGTGATAGCCTGGGACCGGCCTGGACAATCGGACACAGAGGAAGAGGAGTGTCAGAGGGTGCGGTAGTGAATAGGGTGAAAGGGAGGTGTCGGGCGGGCACAGGGTGTGATTCTCAGGGAAGAGCAGCGCAGATGTGGGGAGGTTTATGGCCCATGCATGAGAGAGAGAGCGTGGGTGACCAGTGCGTGGGGGAGATGCTTGCGAGGGTGGGGAGCCATGCTGAGGATCGGCGGCGTGCAGAGAGTGGGTCTGGTCAAGGCATCTAAAATGGCTGCCGTGCACGACAAAAGTGTGGCATTGGAAAAAAGGCAAGATGGCGCAGACAATGTTTATCAATACGGATTAATTTCTAACAATTATTTTTAACAATATATTTACTCGCAGTGACAAAATGGCGGTCAACACTTCCTGATTTCCTTCGAATCGAACGTTAACAGACGTCACGCAGCAAAAAAAAAAAATCTGCTCACGCGCAGCCGCTGGAAGACATGTATCAACATATATGAGCATCCTCAACCACCCTCAGAAAACATAGGGGGTCAGGATACGTCTCCCGTACCCCCTTATACCCATTTCCCACATTGTTTTTCCTCGATCTTGTAATTTAATTGAAACGAAACACAAAATGGCGAATTCCCGTTTCACTACCGGTTCGCGACCCAGTTCGCGAACCGGGAAGCGCTTCTACCGCGAAAAATCAATTTTTTTTATTTTGCCCCACGGGACCCTTTAATAACCCCAACATCATTCCTAGGGGGTCAAGAGGGGTCTACCTTTCCCCCTTTCATTAAATTCCCCCTTCGTTTTTCTCCTCCTCTTGTCTCTCGATCCTACCGAGAGACACGATGGCGGCCGTTCCGGACTGTTTAGAATGTTGACAGACACCGGAGAGCCAATCAGCTTCGCTTCGCAAAGTTCCGTTACGCGAAAAGTACGCGAACCGGAGCGCTACCCGGGACGCTGTCACAGATATATCTGTTTTTTAAAACCTTAATTTCTCAAAATCCACTTGAGCACATATATTGAGACCTAGCAAAGGCACATCGGGCTAACAGTCCCTACAATTTTGCCAAGTTTCGTCCAAATCCATTCAGCCGTTCGAGCTAAAAGTGAGGCCAACCGCCCTATGGAAAAATGAATGTGAAAAACGCGTTTTGGGACCCCCCTTTTTTCTCGGCCCCCCCTTGGCAAAACCCCCCCACATTTTCAGGGGCTGCTCAGAAACAAAATGTGCCATTTTCCTGAAAATTTCAGCCGATTCCGTCCACAAACGCCAAAGTTATGAGACATAGAATTTTCAAAAGTCCCATAGAGAAAAAATCCTAACTATATATACCTACTGGCGACTGCCATTAGGTTATATATATATATATATATATATATATATATATATATATATATATATATATATATATATATTAATAAAAGTACACAAAGTAGCTCTACATACAGCAACACCTATCCTTACATGCACCTATGGAACTTTATGCAATACAATTTTACATCTCCGTTATTTTCCTTATACATTAATAGCCTTTCTGTGTCATTATGTATATATACATTTATTACTTTGCTCCAAAAAAAACTACAACTCCCTCCAATGCACTACTCTAGATCTCATCCTATACCTCTTTCAATAAATCCTCTACCTCCACTCTTTGACTCATCCCAAACTTCATTCTACTACTATGATCTCCCTAAGTCCCTTTCCTAACTCTTCCCTCTATCATTCCTTGACTCACCAAAAACCTAATTTTACTCATATGATCTCCCAAATAACACTTTATAGACTCTTCTCTCCTCTATCCTTCCTTTACCCTCCCCAAACAGACTCACATGTCCACCACTCAAGTTAACAATTTAAAATTTCCTATACATCAGGGGTAGTAAATACTATATAAATACAAATACGGTTACTTTGCCTGTGTACTGTTAGAGGAATCTAAATGTGTGAATGTTGTACATACAGCAGCCTTCTTTCCCTATCCTCTAACTGGCACAGGGCCCACTTCATCACCTGATCTCACAGCGATCCTCTCGGTGCAGGTAGCAGCGCAGCCAGCTGATGGTGACGATCTTATCTGGTAGATCTTTGATGATCTTTATATAGGACTGTGGGAAAATCCCTGTGCAGTCATGGACGGTTCCCTGGCAAAGAAAGGATATGTCAAGAGAAAAAGATGAATACTGAGGTACATCTGCAGATTTATGCTCATTGTTCATTGCTGGAATGGCTGAAAATGCTATAGGCCAGTACTGAGATGCACTGGCAGAGCAACTTAAGGATGTCGCTGTTGGCAGGAGTGTTGCTGGCCAGGGTTTATGTGCATGCAGAGCTACGGGAAATGGACAGTGCTTCAATTGCCAGAGGTTTGCAGGTCAGGAATAAGATGCATTGAAGGAGAGGCCTGTAGGTCCCTCCGCTTCCTGCAAGTTTTCATGCTGTTATCTCCGCCCAGCACTCACTGCACCAACAACACCCAACACCCTGCTCTCACCCTCACACAGTCCTACAACCACCCACAAAACACTCCAAGCTGGCAAGCATGCTCCTCAACACATGTTCACTTTTCAAACACACCACAGGGATCTGGGACCTGCTGAACGACAATGCCCCTGACCTGCTTTTCCTCGCGGAAACCTGGTTGAACCCTGCATTGGCACCTGACATCGCCACAGTCATCCCCCTCCATCCACCCAACCAGAAGATTGCCAGGCAAGACAGACTTCACAAGCACCGAGGCAGACATACCATCATCTGCAAGAACACCATTAGCTACACCACATCCACAGATGCATCATGCTCCAACATGGGACATGTGTCATGTAAGCTCAGTGTCACAGCCAACTTCACTCTAATTGGTACTCTCATATACTAACCACCAGGACAGCACCCACTTTACCGACATCATCAGGGAGTTCGTCGCACTACGCACCCTCGATGCTAGCATTTTTATCTTACTCGGACACCTGAAGTTTCACCTAGAAGACCATGCTGATTACAACTCAAGAGCACTCATTAAAGACATTAGAAGCATGGGCTTCACTCAATGAGTAAAGGGACCTATCCTTGTCTCAGGACATCTCCTGCACCCAATTGTACTAGCATCAGCAAGATCCGAGGCGATGAGCCCACACCAGTCCTGGACAGACCACTCCCATATCAAGTTCAACATCTCTGTCTTGGTTACATGCACCACTGCAAGACCAACCTCAAAAACTGGGACAATATCACTGGCAAGGACTGGAACAACCACCACCCGAACACAGCAACAGCCTACCCAAAGCCATCAAGAATTTCAACAATTGGATCAGCTCCTGTGCTGACTCCCTGCCCCCCTCAAAAACAGCACAACAACAAGATCCAGATCCTAGGCCAATTGGTACACGGTCAGAGCTCAGACTTCTGAACCGCCACTGCAAACAGCAGGAGCGCAAATGGAGAATGAGCCAGGACAATGCAGACAGGAGCACATTCAAATTCGCCCTAAGATGCTTCACCAAATTATCAGAACCACCAATCGTGCTGATCTGGCAGACAGCATCAATGTCAGCACCAATAGAAGCAAGGAAATGTTTGCCATTGTGTAAGATTTCACCTCCCCATCGCCCACCACCAACTCACCCCCCCCACCTCTTTGCAGGACATCTGCAACAATCTCTTAATTCTGTAGCAAAATAATCCTTTACAGCAAATTCAGCCTGCGAATGAACCCGACAGACCTCACCAAATGCCTCACAATCTAATCCAAAGAAGCAATGCTAACCACATGGCCTAGCATCACCCAGAAGAAAACACTGCCATCAGGAAGTCCATTCAATCAGGGGCTCCATCGGACCACTCTTCCCACCATGTCTCCTACAAAAGACTGCAACCCATCAGCGTCATGCTGACACCAATTCTGAATGGCTCCACCTGTTCCATGACCTTGACAGATGCTTGGAAACAGGCAGCTGCCCTTCCATTGCTGAAAATACCATCTGTGAATCCTTCAACGCTCACCAAATACAGACTGTTCTCCCTACTACCATTTTCTGAAAAGGTCTTAGAGAAAATCATCAATAGAAACTTCATTGAATACCTCAACGACCACCAGCTAACTACTTGACACCACTCAGTCTGGGTTCAGACCCAACAACAGCACGGAAACTGCCCTCGGCATTGCCACCGATGACATCCGCATGACTCTGAACAGAGGAAACACAGTGGGCCTTATCCTCCTGGACGGTTCTGCAGTATTTTACATATTCTCCCACCCCACCCTAATCCAATGCCTATACGACATCGGAAATCAAGGACATGCACTCTGATGGATCTGCTTTTTCCTGACTGGAAGGACCCAGTCAGTCAACCTACCACTCTACACCTTGGACACCAGAGAACTCATCTGTGGAGTTCCGCAAGGATCCTCCCTAAGCCTGTCTCTCTTCAACACATACATGATCCCCGTAGCCAGCATCATCCATTCTCATGATATCAACGTCCTCTCCTACTCCAATGGCACGCAACTCTTTCATTCCCTCACAGACAGCATGCCCAGATCATGTTCAATGCCTGCAAGACTAAAACTAACTGCCCACTGGATGAAGACTAACTGTCCAAAGCTGAACACAGACAGGACTGAAATCGTGATCTTTGGTAAGAGCAACTCACCATGGAACTCAACCTAGTGGCCAACAGAGCTAGAACCACCACCCTCCATTCCTAGAACCTCGGGATCATCATGGACTCCAAACTTGACATGACCTTCCAAGTTAATGATGTCACTGCCTCTTGCTTCCATACCCTAATGATACTGAGAAAGATATTCAAATGGCTCCCTGTAAGCACCCAGAAAACTGTCATGCACTCCCTGATCATAAGCAAGCTGGACTACGGGAACACCCTCTATGTCGGGATCAGCAAAAACTTACCAGAAGGCTGATGACCACTCAGAACTTGGTGTCCAAATTCAGTCTCAACTTCCCACGTCGCACTCATAACACCACACCTGAAGGAGGTCCACTGGCTCCCCATTCAGAAAAGAGCACAATTTAAACTCCTCACCGACACTTTCAAGGCACTGTGGAACACTAGCTCAGCATACCTCAACAATCGCATCTGCTTTCACAAACCTTCCAGACACCTCCCCTTGTCCGCACTCCTACTTGTACAAATCCCACCCATACGGAAAGCCAGGTCTGGAGGTTGAGCCGTCTCCTACATCGTTACTAAAGCATGGAACGACCTGCCGCTGCACATAAGAGCCTCCTCCTTACTTCTTGGATTCCACAAGAAGTTGAAGACCTGAATTTTAGAGGAGTCCCACTAGGCTCTAGGTGTGCCTAGGCACACATCTGCTCATAGCCAGGATACCTTCCCGGGTGATAGTGCATTCTACAAATCTACATAACAGCGTAACAATGTTTGATTAGCAGGCAAGCCTCAGGTTAGGATTGAGGTGCATTAGGATAGCTGTGTGTGAATTTCCCCCAAAAAGTGGGTTTTGGCACCTCAGCAAAGAGGTGCACTGGCAGAGCTGTGTGATGGTCTCAGTGCTGGAGTGACAAAAGGGTAATGCTGATAGTGTGCTGAGGTGATTTAGCACCACAGTGTGTCTGTGCCAGTACTACAATAGCAAGGTTGGTGCATGACAAAATGAGTTTTACTGACAGAACAACTTGTAAGTATTGGCTCTGAGATAACAGGGGGTGCTGCAGGTCAGGAATGAGGTGCACTGACAGAGCAATGTGTGTCTCATTTTTCATTTGCAGAGGGTCATGCTAGTCAGGCTAGAGTACATTTTCAGAGTGGTATGCTGGTGCTAGTACTGTATCTCCAACCAGTGTTTGGTGTTGGGGTTGAGGTGCCTCAACAGAGCTCAGTCCCAGATACCCCCACCCTCTGGTCTCCTCCTCACCTCCAGCCAGTCCTTATTGATCCTGCTCAGCAGATACACCAAGTCTCCTTTGCTGAAGCTCAGCTCCAGCGTGTGGTTTCCCATGAAGTCATAGAGGGCCTGGGATGAACACACAACATTTATTGCAAAGTCAGCTGGGGAAAATCTGAATGTTAAAAACAAAGTGTTACTAACACTAAAGAAGGGCATTCGGTGGTGGACGGCGATATCTCTGGGGTATATGAAGAGATCTCAGTGACCATGAGGAGACTTTCAACTGTATGTATAGAGATTGCGGGTTATGCAAAGAGATCTTGTGTGAGGTCCGGTGAGATCTGAAAAGGGTGAATGCAGAGATATCCCAAGGTATGGTTAGAGAGATCTCATGGTGTACTTGTAGAGATCCCAGTTGTGTGAAGAATTCTGAGGGTGTGAAATATCAAGGGAAAAGTGTTGAGATCTCAAGGGATTGTGAAAAGGACTTGTGGTGTAGAGAGAGCCGAAGGTTTTATCAGAAAAATCACGTGGCAAGAGATCTCAAGCATGAAGAGATAACCGGGATGCGCAGAGAGATCTCTGGTGGATGAGTAAGATCTCACTGACGGTTCTCAGGAGAGATGGAGAGATCTAAGAGATGGTGGAGACATCTCGGTGATGGGTGTACAAGCTTGAAAGATTGTTTGAGAGATTTGGGAATGGGGTGAGTAGATCTCCACTGATGTGTGGCAAGGAAGCAACATCTTAGGATGCACCTTCTATAAATCATTTAACGAGTGTAGGTGCCTACCTCTGCCCTTGGTCTCTCCGAGTTAGGGATCATGGCTGAATCGCTCCTCCTGTGGGCAAGAGAATGAGCCATCGTTAATGGCCAATAGAAAAGAGAGGGTAGAGACGGATGGAGGAGAGGTGAAAAAAGGGAGATCAAAGTGAGAAGACTGAGAAAAGGGGGAGAGAAGATAGTGAAATTGAGAGAAAAGAGCCAGAGACAAAAATAGAGGTAGACGAGGAGAAAGATGGTAGAGAAAGAGAACTATTAGAAAGAAAAGCGTAAGAATGAAAGCATGGAGAGAAGAGTGGAGAGAGAAGACAGTGCTGTACAGAAAAAGTGGAAAGAACGAGAATGAGGGGGAAAATGAGAAAGGATGGTGTGAGGTATTAAAAGAGAAATCAAGAAAAGGCTGAGTGTCAAAACATAAGATTGTAAAAGAGAAACGAGTTAAAGAGAGAAATGAGAGTCAGAAATGCTGAGAAGCAGTGTATAGATGAATAGAGAGAGAAGATACTGCTAGAGAGCAGATAGTGAAAGGGAAATAAAAACTGAGAGTACGGACAATGGCAGAGGTGGTATGGAGAGAGAAAGGGAGAGATGGAGACGGAAGATACTGAGTGGATAGTGAAAGAGAGAAAGATGAGTGAGAAGGTAACAGCAATAGCAACACTTAGGGATAAAGAGAGAGCGATAAAGAGAAGAAACAGTGCAAGAGACAGACAGAATGAGAGAAAGACAACAGAGAGAAATTGTTAGAGAGACCCCAAAAGGAGTCTGGCACCAACACTTTGCGGGTGGCAGGGCGCAGTCTGCGCAGGCGCCCGCTGGGCATTGTATTCTTGTCCTCAGTGGTCTGATAGAAGAAAAGCCGCACATCCTTTCCTAGTAGAACCCAGGTGGGGAGCGAGAGGAGGTTCTGCAGAGAAGACACAAGAGAATAATATAGAGACAACCGGGAAGAGGACAGACATGGGGATGCAAAGTGAGCATCGCTTTGTGAGTTTGAGACAAATAATGGCTCCATAATTCAGACAGCATTGTTCCAAACCACCTGGCTGGCTGAGCATTTGCTACCGTAACATCCACTCCAGTTAATCTGACAGCAACAAAGGGATGCCATAATTCTTTATGCTCCTGGGTCAGAAATGAAATGCAGGACTCCACATTGTGCGAGCACCTATTTCTATGTTTAAAAAAATGCCATTTGGCCTCCACTGATCATTCATCCTTATGAAGTTGATAAAGACACTGTCAAAAGATTAGGCACTAGGTACACCTGACATATTAATAATCCACATTTGTAAAGCGCGAACAATCACCCGTAAGGGTCTCCAGGCGCTGGAGGCCGTCAGGAAGATTAAGCAAGCTATTGCCCAGAGTCACATGGTGCTGGGCTAATCTGCCATTGGCGCCGGGGATCGAACCGTGATCCCCAGAATCCAGCATCATTCGCCCTGGCCGCGGTACCACACCTCTCCCATAAGTCTTTGGGATGTACGGCATTTCATTAAATGTATGTATATAGATGTGTGTATTTCTTTGTGCAAATGTGTATAATGGCTATGGTTTTTGAAATATATAGATGTTCTTTGGGTCTGCTTGAGAGTTGATAATTCTATGCTTGGTGTATTTGTGGGACACTGCATTATTTTCATATGGGTTGTTTTATTGGATGCAGGTGCGTCTTTGTTCTGTTTGTCACAGTACGGTAATATTATCATGGTTATTTTGTCTACAGGTGCTTCACGATTGAGGTATTGAGGAAAAGAAAAACAATGGAGAAAAAAATTAAAACTAGTTATAAAAATGCACAGATGAATTGGCCTCAAGTGCAGCACTTGGTTGTCTGAGTTTATGCAATACAACTTTGAATCTCTAAGTATTGCCTTCCTTCTACATGCATATCCATATGTGTGGTTATGCAACTGTGTGTTTGTTGCTTTACTCCTACTGTAGACCAAATAATAATAAATAAAAAACTTTGACTCTCTCAAATGCACTACTCTGTCTCATCCCATACCTCTCTCAATATATCCTCTACCTCCACTCCCTGATTTGTCCCAAACTTCATTCTACTACTATTATCTTAAAAATAACCCCTTCTGGACTCTTACCTCCTTTACCCCCTTGTCTCACTCCAAGCCTCATTTTACTATTGTGTTCTTTCAAAACAAATCTCTAAATTCTTCCCTCATGAAACCCTCCTTTGACTTATCCCAAACCTCAGTTTACTACTATGATGTCCATAATCCCTTTGTAGAGAGACTTCCCTCGTCCATCTCTCCTTTACGCATCCTAAACCTCATATTACCACTATTATCTCCCAAATAAACACTTTCTAGACTCTTCCCTCTTCTATCCCTCCATTATCTTACACAATCCAACTAACAGACTTGCATGTCCACTGCACAAATCAACTTATATTTCCCTATACTGATCCACCACTAATCCTTTTTGGGTTCCGGAGTAGTGTGCTACTCACCGAAAAGCACTTTGATGCCTCGTCTGGGGTAGTAAGCTCTATATAAATACAATTACAATTACTTGTGGCGGAATTTCCGCAATGAGAATTCTCATTATGGAGTTTCTGCCATGACTGAAGAGCTTCCATTTTGGCTACGGAGGCTCTTTGTAATTTGGGACCTCAGAGTCCAAGTTTTATGTGGCCAAGGACTTTCCCCATCTTGAAAATATCCAAAGTGAGTATAGTTGGCCCCAGTAACTTTTACCCCATTGATTAGGGGGTGCCCAGGAGTCATTCTCTCTCTCTCTCATTATATGTGGCACCTCTAGGCAGGAAGAACAGAAGAGGACTCAACCTGCTGTCTGTGACCTGGGAGAAGCCCTGGACCTACTCCATCCTGCACCCAAGAAAAATAAGTGGATTCTAAGGGTCATAAGGCTGACCACATGTTAAAGCTTCAGGGACACAACACACTACAAGAGACCTTTTCTTGGAACTGCATCGCCGACTAGTAGCAAGTGGACTTGAACTGGGCCCTGCTGCTGGCTTTTGCCAACACCCTTTGAGTCTCTAAGTCCCTCTCCTGAGGTCCTCGGTGGGGAGGGAAGTTTGGGACTCAGAAGTGTACTGTGGTCGATTAGGATTTAAAGGATTGAGTCGGAAGGTAAAATCTTTGACCAGGACAAACCTGATTTAAGCATCCGACCCATGCTCTGCTGTGGTCAGCTTCCCAGAACTAAATGCACGGTGTACAAGAGTAAGAACTGAGAGCCTATTGTGTTTTCATTAAATATACAGTTAAAAAGAATCTTCCTCAAAATGTCTGGTGATCTCTTAGCAGTTGTGGAGAGATCCGAGAGAAGTCGGGGAAGATCTAAGGGTGTGGAGGCTAAGGTCACAAGGATTGTTGAAAAAGATCTTATGATGTGTGTCCATCAGCCCGTAGCTGAACAGCAGACCTGGGTATATTCTGCCTGTTGTCCCTGTCCAGTCACGTATCTCAAAATCTTGGTGCCCACATTAATGAGAGTGGCCAAACGCTAACTCTGCCAGGCACTGCAAGTCCAGCTGAACCACAGGGTTCCAGCGTTGTTGCATGAGGGCAAGAGCCATACTGACTTTCAGAATATCCACAGAACATACATTTATTTGCAGTTAATCTGCCTATCACCATTTACACAGGGGATATCCAGAAAAGCTAGAAACAATGCTACCAAATATTTGCCAAACTGCTGTCCCACAGTGTCAGCATTTCCCAGGAACAACTGTTGCAAGCAACTTATAGGAGGCGAACCCAAAAAATACCCTAGTACGTGGGTGTACATCATAGATCCTGTACATCAGGATCCAGACCAGATTTTCCAAATATCTACATCAAACAAATTTACATTTACTGAATCTAAATGAACCACATTTCCATAGTCTGTGGGTATCATGAAACTCTGGCATTGTGCCTGACGTCCTGCACTGCCCTATAAGATCGTTACTGAGCATCCTGGGAAACACAGCTGAGGAGATACAACCAGACAGAATGCCCCGGTTACTTACCGGTAATCTTCATTACTCCGAGTCCTAGTCTTCCTCACCACAGTAATTACATAATGAGCTGTAGCCTCCCATAGAAACTCCCAAGTCAAAAGTGAGCTTACTATCCTCCCATCCCTCCAATATGGCCGACATCCTGTTCCTCCTATAAAGAGGAAGACCACCCACAGCACATCCTGTCACCAAAGCCACAACAAAGAAAAGATGAAGCCATACACAACAGGGCAGAGAGGGATGAGAAGCTATACTGTGACGAGGAAGACTAGGACTCGGAATAATGAAGATTACTGGTAAGTAAGCGGGACATTACCTCCTCGTCCATCTTCCTCACCACAGAGAATACATTATGAGAAGATACCAAAAGAAGAATCTGCTTCATCAAGAACGTAGTGAAAACAGAAACTAATAAAACAGTCCAATCCAAATAGAGAACAAAACGTTCCCACACAGAAACACAACACCAAAACGTAGTGTTAAAAAGAATCAGCAAACAACAGAGAGGCACCTCCACCAACCTCCAATCGTAAGAGGACTATAAAGTTGGAGGAGATGTCCAAAAGGCCGCAACACAGACACCCACCATGGACAACCCGTGACTGCAAGCCAAGGAGCAGCCACAAAACCAGCACACCATCCCCGAATCCAACCACAACGTGGCTCTGGGAAGAAGAGGTCCAACAGAAGAAACAGCATAATCCATCCGAGGAGTGGAGACCGAGGGAAACAACCCAAACAAAACTGGGCCAAAATGCACAAAGAAAACAACCACCAGCAAGAACAACACCATCATAGAGAGGCAAAACAACGCCCCCAAAAACACCTAATAGAAGGAACAAAATCCCGACGCCAGAGAGAGGATCTGGACAAAAACCACAGGGAGCACAGTTACTGCACAAGTGGAAACAAGAGACAACAACTTGAACAGAGTGGGGGGGGAGGCACAATACCAACCCCGCAGCCAAAAACACAAAAAGAACGTCTGGCCACCTGAAGAGACCCTAACATACCAATGCGTCAGGCAGACAAGAAGGTCACCAAAATATCACTGGAAGGGCCCGGACCGGCAGTACAACTGACTCCAGACGACCAAACCACTCCCCATGCCAAACACAGAACCCCACAGACACAAAACCCAAGGAGGTGCTGGCACTGAAGACCCAGGGTGCCACATCGAAAAAGAGACCAAAAGGCGGGACACAAGGGGCACCAGAGAATCAACAGAAGGACACCCACATGCCCTCAAGAGCCTCACACACAGCCCAAAGAAAGGAAGAGGCCAAACTCAACCCAAAACTAGCGAACCAAACATAACCAGCACTCACAAGGATCCAACATCTTAAACCACCAAACCCATTTGAGCATACCAAGCACCAAAAGCAACCCAATGCGGGACAGAAGTGTGCAAGGCAGAAAGACGATGGCACAGCCAAAACAAATCAGCCTCAACTCAGTACACCAGCCAGGTATCAGGCTCCTCCCCCCCCCCCCAATCCCCCAACAACCAGGCCTGAAGGCACAATGGCCGCCACATCGAGACCTGGAGCTGAGGACCCAGAAGCAGGCACAAATGACCGGAAGCACCCAATAGGACTGGACACCCAAGACCAACAAGAGAGGAGATCACAGGAGCTCCCACCATCTCGGAACCACCAGAATCCCAAAGGCCCAGACCACACGATCACCTGCAACCCACAGTGAAGCAAGGCAACAGGCAGAAACACAAATAACAGACCCATTGGGCAAACAAATGGCATTGCGACCACCCACCAAGCAGGCAGGCAGGCAAAGAAGAACTGAGCAAAAGTAAGGCAGCCCGGCATATATCATGGAGGCAAAACCCCAAAACCAGACCATGCAGCAAACGCAGGACCACAGACACCAGCAAGGAAAAAGAACACATCAAGGTAAAACCCCCAACAAAACCAGGCTGCCACTCAGCACACCATCCAGGGGAAGGAAGTGCAAACAAAGACCAGAGCAGCATAACAGCCCAGTAGCATAGTACCAGATGCAGGCGACAGTGACTACACCCTGGTGGACACAAACTCCTAGACCAAGCCGGACACTGACCATACCCAGCACGACACAGAAGCGGCAGAGCAGCACCCAACCCCCAGAAGCAGGAAGAATGGGCAGGCTGCACACACAACCATATCTCCGTTGCAGACAAATCCAACAGAGCTGGACTCCCCGCCCATCGGGGGGCAACCACCGTGCTTCGAGTCGGGGTTCGAAACGCGTCGACCGACCTGGTCCCTGGTCACCCAGAAGTTAACATTATATATAGGAAAATAATTTCCTTCAGAAAAGACTTGATTAATTAAAATTCTTTGATTTGTGTTGCTTCAAGTGTCAAAACATACATTTAAATGTGGCAAAGGGACCTTTTTGTTTGTAGGATGTATGTTTGTGTGAATGTGATATGATTGTGAAATTGGCCAAGTGTATGGAATACATATTGTCAAAAAAAGTTTTGTAAATATTTCACAGTGTGTTTAGATTTCATCTCATTGTAGTGTTCATGTTCGTTTTATATTGAAATGCACAACAAATTATGCTGTCTTTTGGAGAAAAAAAAATGAAGATTGAAGAGTTTGTTTATGACTAAGGTGCAATCTTTAAAGCAGAATTTCATGCTTTGTTTCATGAAACTATTTAACAAATAAAGGAGTAGTCAGTCTCAGCATTGGCGATAATTATCAAAAGGCCTTCCAATGCAAGTGGGATGGGCTGTGGACTCACCTACCCAGCCGGACCTTGGGCAAACTTACCCCTCGTCTCTACGTCCTATCCTCCTCCTATCTTCCTCCTACCCCTTTACCCTATCCTCTTACCCCTCCTTGCGCCATTCACCTTTTCCCCTATGTTCTTTAAATGCTTTTCTTGATACTTATATAACTTTTAACTTATGTAAATTGCAACATTATTGTTCCTCATGTAAAACGCTCTGTTTCCTTCGGGTCTAGCCAGCGCTATATAATAACTCATTAATTAAATATGTTCCCATTTAGTACTCTTTCTCTGTTAGTCTACTTCCCTAGCTCCTATCCCCGCTCCCTTGAATCTCTCACCTTGCCTGCTAGACTGCCTAGCCCGCTGTCCTTTGTGCCTTTGACTAAGCACTCCTTCTCCCCTTGTTGGGGAAAGATCCAATATTTATACTCTGGAGTCTCAGCAAACCCGCTTAGATGGTCAACTGCGCCAAGGGAGCCACTCACAGCTGAGGTATGGTATGGCACCCCTTGCCAAAGCACTCCCTCTCCCCTTTAACTTTCGATACTTTTGGGTGATTTTTTTCGGTATGAAGTGCTGCCGTGCGCACAGGGAAACCCAGGCTAAAATTAAATACTAATTTAAATACAGGTAATTTCACTGTGAAATGTGTCCTAGGGAGAGGAGTGTAAGAGAGGGAGGGGGTAAAACAGATGAGAAGGGAAGAGGAGGAGAATGAGAGAAGGGGAGAAAGTGTGGAGAGAGTGGATAATTGGCAGACGAAATAGGAGTAAGTGAGGGAGGAGTGGGGAGAAATTAGGAAAGGAGTGGAAGAGAGAAGGAGAAAATGTTAAAAGGAAAAAAGTGTGAAGGGGTAAAAGCAGAAATGAAGAAAGGGATCAGGTGAGATAGGTAAATGAATGTGCTGTAAATAAGGAACAGAATGTGTTTGTGAAAGGTCATTGTGGAGTGGATGTGGCGTGAGGGAGAAAGATGACAATTATAAGGTTGGGAATGAAAGTTTAAGTGGACCAAAAAATTGTATTCACTTTGTATGTACGTACATTTATTATGTAATTAAGTTGTGTTATTTAAAATCACTTCATCACCTTGGGGTGATTTTTTTTCTTTATTATAAGAATATGTGTTAATTATTAAGTGGGATGGTGCGCACCGGAAAACCCTGGCTTAAATTAAGCACTAGTTTAAAGGCTAATATTGTTTATATAAATAACTGTGCACACATTTACCCCCAATACGTACTAAAAAATAAGTTTTAAAAAGCTTGGAGTAAAGCAGAGAGGCCTTGAGTGGCGTTATGTAGACTGGAGTAAAGTGGAGTGGAGTAAAGCAGAATGGTGCGAAGTAAACAGAGTGGCACTGGTGTGAAGTAATCAGAGTGGTGTGGAGTAAAGCTGAGTAGCATGGAGTGAAGTAGAGTGGTGTTGAGCGAAGTGGCATGGAGTAAAGCAGAGTGGAGTAAAGTGGAGTGGAATAAAGCAGAGTGGCTTGGAGTTGAGCTGAGTGATATTGGCATGAGTTGAGTGGAGTAAAGAGGTGTTGAATGGAGTGGAATGGAGTAAGCAGAGTGCATTGAGTGGCGTGGAGTAAAGCAGAGTGGTGTGGAGTAAAGCACAGTGGCGTGGAGTAAAGCAAAGTGGCATGGAGGACAGCAAAGTGGCATGGAGCAGAGTAGTGTAGAGTAAAGTAAAGTGGCGTGGAGTAAAGTAGAGTGGGGTGGAGTAAACTAGAGTGGATTGAAATTGAGTAAATTAGTGTGGAGTAGAGCAAAGCAGAGTGACGTTGAACATTAGTAGAGTGGAGTGGATTAAAGCAGAGTTGAGCAACGCAGAGTGAGGGAGAGTAATACTTTTATTTGATTTATAATAAAAATCATAAAAGGGTGGAGCTTACCACCATTTGATCAATGTTTACATCTTTAAAACGACACAAAATCAACTTCAGGTCAAGATAAAACAAAAAGAATAAAAAAAAAGCAAAGAGAATATAAAATTGCACAAGCTTTTCAGGAAGGTGGTCTAAGGTAAAAATTAAAATTTAGAAAGGTGTTATGATTAGGATCAAGGGACACTTTTGTAACATGAAATTACACAGACTTTTCAAAAAGCGGTGTAAGGGGAAAAGTAAAACTTGGGAAAGCAAAGTGGGTTGGATCAGGGTACACTTTTATGACATAAAATTAAGTGCTATGGGATGGAGACAAGAAAGTCCGTTGGGAAAATAAAAGTGAATCTATGGCCGGCTGTGTCCATGCCTGTTATCCTGACTTCTCTTTGGTTGCTGCCTTGTTTCCCAGCTCTTGAGCAGCATGCTCCAGAAATTTTATAGTGTTGCAAGATAGTTTTATCCAAGTCCCGCTGAGGCATATGATGACAGCTGCCCTGCAGGTTCTCACCTTGGTGACTCTTAAGAGTGGTAGCAGAAGTACTTTCCTTAGTTTCTGAAGTGCGGGGCATATACATATTAGATGCAGTAATGACTCTGCGCCGTTGTTACAAAGGCGATTTAGAAAAGGGGGTGGTGATGAACAGAGTGTCTGAATTAAGCAGACCACTCTTACCCAGTCCAAAGATCAGGGCTTGATCCATCACCGTTATTTATCTCACTGCCCCATCCCAGCTCAGAACCTGGCTATATGCAAATCAGTCTGTCCCTGGCCCAGTGCATCATGGGAACAGGGCAGACTAAACTACCAAGCCAATTCTTCACCAGAAAGGAGACAAGCTACCGGGGACCGGTTTCTGGCATTTCAGCCGTCTTCGGCCCGGCTTGCTTGAATCCTGGTGGAGCAGTGAGAAAGGGACTCATGTCTGAGTATACCCTGCCACAACTATAGTGGCCAAAAACGATTTAGAAAAGGGGGTGGTGATGAACAGAATGTCTGAATTAAGCAGACCACTCTTACCCAGTCCAAAGATCAGGGCTTGATCCATCACCGTTATTTATCTCACTGCCCCATCCCAGCTCAGAACCTGGCTATATGCAAATCAGTCTGTCCCTGGCCCAGTGCATCATGGGAACAGGGCAGACTAAACTACCAAGCCAATTCTTCACCAGAAAGGAGACAAGCTACCGGGGACCGGTTTCTGGCATTTCAGCCGTCTTCGGCCCGGCTTGCTTGAATCCTGATGGAGCAGTGAGAAAGGGACTCATGTCTGAGTATACCCTGCCACACCTATAGTGGCCAAAAACGATTTAGAAAAGGGGGTGGTGATGAACAGAGTGTCTGAATTAAGCAGACCACTCTTACCCAGGCCAAAGATCAGGGCTTGATCCATCACCGTTATTTATCTCACTGCCCCATCCCAGCTCAGAACCTGGCTATATGCAAATCAGTCTGTCCCTGGCCCAGTGCATCATGGGAACAGGGCAGACTAAACTACCAAGCCAATTCTTCACCAGAAAGGAGACAAGCTACCGGGGACCGGTTTCTGGCATTTCAGCCGTCTTCGGCCCGGCTTGCTTGAATCCTGATGGAGCAGTGAGAAAGGGACTCATGCACTGGGACAGGAACAGACTAATTTGCATACAGCCAGGTTCTGAAACTGGGATGGTGCAGTGAGCTAAAAAACGGTGTTGGATCTAGCCCTGATCTCTTGACTGGGTGAGAGCTTTCTGCTTAATTCAGAGACTCTGTCCCTCACCACCCCTTGTTGTAAATATGTTGTTACAAAGGCGGCAGTCGGAAGTTGACCACGACTGTAGCCATTTGGGAGTGAGATCTTTACTCGCAACCTTAACAAACTTAATTTCCTTTTGTTATGGTCCCTGAAGCAGTCTTGCAAATATGGATGGGGCTTCATGTGGATGTATGATGGCAGAACAATCCAGGCGTGGCTTTTGCCTGCCACTGCAGCTTTGTCCATTAATAGTGACGCTTGTTTGATTGCGTTGTTAGTTCGCAGTTTAAAAGCGGTGTAAGTCATGGGTGCAAGCCAGGATTCTTCCAGTGCTAATGATTGAAGCGCTTGCCTGAGGGACTTATATATAGACTTGGGAAGTCCTGCCTGTTTTTCTACTTCTAGCCAGCACAGATGAGCCAGGGAGTGATCTTCTGCATCCCTCATTCGCCAGTAGTATTTGACGAGGGCTCCTTGTCTTGCTGGGAGCTGATTTGTGAGACCGTATTCCAAACGTATTTGAGATTGCGAAATATAGCGCGGGATTGAAAAAAGGTTTTTGAAGAGGCGAGATTGGGCGAGGTTTAGCGCTGTGGAGTCCCGGGTTGCCATCATCTCTGAACCATACGTGAGGGATGGCAAGAATTTGGCAGCTACGATCTTTAAAATGTGGGCAGTGGAATTTCCGTATAGGTGTTTTTGGACTGTTTTAAAGGCGAATTGGAGCTGTTTGGCTTTTGATTTCCCCTGTTCCAAGTGCTGTTTATATTTTAATTGAGACGCAGAGTGGTGTTCAGTGTAGTGGAGTAAAGCAGAGTGGCGTGGAGTAAGGCAGATTGGCTTGGAGTAAAAGAGAGCGGTGTGGAGTAAAGCAGAGTAGAGCTGAGTGGAATAAAGTAGAGTGGCGTAAAGACCAGTGGCATGGAGCAAAGCACAGTGGCGTGGAGCAGAGCAGAGTGGCATTGAGCGGAGTGGAGTGGAGTAAAGAAGAGTGACATGGAGTAAAGTATTGAATTGTAATTGCATTTATATAGCGCATCCGACCCCAGGCGAGGCGCCAAAGCACTTTTTCGGTGAGTAGCACACTACTCCAGAACCCATAAACGATTAGTGGTGAATTAGTAGAGTGAAATATGAAAGTAATTTGAGTGGTGGATATGTTAGTCACTTATTTGGATTGAAAAAGGATAGTGGAGGGATAGGTTTGCATTTATATAGCGCTTGCTACCCATAATGAGGTGTTGAAGCATTTTTTTCCGTGAGTAGCACGCTACTCCTAAATCCATAAAGCAGAGTGGCATGGAGTAAAGCGGAGTGGAGTAAAGCAAAGCAGAGTGGAGTGGACTAAAGCTAAATGGACTGAAATAAAGTGGAGTGTGTAAAGTGAAGTGGAGTGAAATAAAGTGGAGTGGAGTCAAGGAGAGTGGAGTAAAGCAGAATTGCTTGAAGCAAAGAGTGCTGTTGTTAGGAGTGGAGTAAATTAGAGTGGCGTCGAGTGGAGTAAAGCAAAGTGGAGTGAAGTAGATTTGCGTTGATTTAAGTGGAGTAAAGCAGAGTGTGTTGAGAAGAGTGGAGTAAAACAGAGGGGGATTGAGCAGAGTGGAGTAAAGCAGAAAGGAGTAAAGGAGAGTAGAGTAAAGTAGAGTGGAGTGCAGTAAAAGAGAGTGGCTTTGAGTGGAGTTGTGTAAAGCAGAGTGGCGTTGCACAGAGTGGAGTGGAGTGGAAGGAGTGGAGTGAAGGAGAGTGGAGTGGAGTAAAGAAGAGTGCTGTCCATTGTAGAGGAGTAAATTAGTGTGGAGTGGAGTAAAGCAGGGCAGCGTGGAGTAAAGCAGAGTGGTGTGGAGTAAAGCAGAGCAGCATGGAGTAAAGTGGAGCAGCGTGGAGTAAAGCTGGGTCGAATGTAGTAAAGTGGAGTAGAGTAAAACGGAGTTTAGTGTAGTAAGGCTTAGTTGAGTAAGTTGAGTGGATTGGAGGAAGCAAAGTGGAGTTGATAGGATTGGAGTAAGCAGAGTGGAGTTCAGTGGATTGGAGTAAAGCAGAGTATTGAGTGGAGTAAAGCAGAGTGTTGAGTGGAGTAAAGCACAGTGGCATTGAGTGGAGTAAAGCATCCTGGAGTGGAGTAAAGAAGAGTGGTGTGGAGTAAAGCTGAGTGGCATGCAGTGGAACAAAGTAGTGTTGTGTTGCGTGGCGCTGCATATAATGGAGTTGCGCTGCGTATAATGGAGTGGCGTTGCATAGAGTGGTTTGGTGTTACGTTTGGTGTGGCATTGTATGAGAGAGGGTGGGTGTAAAACAGATGCGAAGAGGAGGAGAATGGGAGAAGGAGATAAAGTGTGGAGAGAGTATCTAAGAGACAGAATAGGAGTTAGTGAGGGTGAGTGTGAGGAGAAATTAGGACAGGAGTGGAAGAGAGAAGGAGAAAATGTTAAAAGGAAAAAAGTGTGAGAGGGAGTAAGAGAAGAAAAGAAGGAAGGAATTAGGTGGGAAATGTAAATGAATGTGATGTAAGGAAGGAACAGAATGTGTGAGAGAAAGGTCATTGTGGAGTGGATGTGGCGTAAGGGAGACAGGTGCCAAATTTGAGGTTGGGGATTAAAGTTTAAGTGTTGCTGTGGCCCCAATATCCTGGGATCCTGGGCAAATATTGTATTTACTTTGTGTGTACGTAAATATGTTATGGATTTAAGTGGTGTTATTTAAAAGCACTTTAATCAATACTTTTGGATGATTTTTGCATTGTAATAGAATGTGTTACTTATTTAGTGCCGTGGTGTGTACAGGAAAACCCCAGCTGAAATTAGGCAGTAGTTTTAAGTCTAAAAATGTTTGTATAAATAAGTGAACGCACATTTATACCCAGTGCATAGTTAAAAAAAATAACTTAAGGCAGATATACAGTGTGGATGGCAAAAAATACATGCACCACAAATTTGTTTTAGCTATTAAAGTGTAAAAATAATGTAACTGCATATTCATGACACCGCGAAGAAAAGCAATATAGTGTAACGTAAATAGTAAATATAACACAGATTACTTTTAGTACAGGGTGTTATAAAAGACAAAAAGCATTTTACAGAACACGCACCTTATACAGCACGGACAAAACCAACGTTGCACAGAAGAATATATATATATATAACAAGGGAGTGTTCCTGAAACGCGTTGAGTACTATTTGCCATTCTGACCTGAAAATAAACGGAGGTTGACTGCAGCACTTTCTGTGTCCGTGATTGCTGTCCTGCTTCGAGTGTGAGACTGCTTCGGTGCATTTGCTTGAGGCTGCCTGCCTCATCACGGACCGCCGCCATGAAGAGGCTGGGGAAGGCACTGTGAGCAACTGCTCACAAATTTTGACTATATATATATATATATATATATATATATATATATATATATGATATATATATATTTGTATGATATATAAAGTTAGAGTAGAAATAGGTTTTATTTTTGCAAAGAAACAGTATATGATAGAACTAGAATGAAAAAAAAATCGGCAAAATAAAGGGAAAAAGTTGCGGACTTTGAAGCTAGGGATCAAAGTTCAAGTGCCTACAACTGTACAAAGTTTTTTTTTAATTGCTTGCACACCATAAAAAGTACATTTTAGCCACAATACATTGACACCCAGTACCCTGAAAAAATCAACTCACAGCATAATTATTACACATCGCGAACAAAAGCCATACTGTAGAAAATAACTACAAAATATAACGCAGATAACTTTCACTTCTGCATGTTATAGAAGACAAACAGCATATTATATAACACACCTGTTACAACAGTGCGCAAAATAAAGAAAATGTATGAAAGCTACAACGGAAATACGTTTTAATTTAGCAAACAAACAGCATTTTAGCAACAGAAACACATAATTGTGAATAAAATCCTAATTGAGATTTCTAGAAAAGGAGTCTTTTGAAGAAAGAAAAATAGGAGGGGAGTTATGCATATTAAGTGTGGTTACCTCATGTGGACTCCAAAGCAGGGAAAGCATAGTGTGTACTTTCTATACCTACTTTCCACTCTTGCCTCAGTATGAATATCAAAGTGCATTGGTGCCTCTAATTAGTGCCACAGAATATTTTGAATGTGAAAGAAAGGTGTCAGCGCTTGACAGAAACCAGGCCTTGTTTATGATGCTCATCTGGCAGCACAGCCCTCCATCTCCTCCACCTGGCTCCTCTGTGAGGCAAGCCCCGTGACCGACTGGAAGGGAGGGGGGAGGTAGAGCAGAGAGAGTGGGTAGAGGAGCAGGGGTGAGGGGGAGGCAGGAGAGTGAACGCTAATTAGCGTGGTACTCTGATAGGGCGCTGTGCTGATAGAAACTAAAAGCTCATAGAAAGAGCTCATGGCCTGCTGCTGTTCTTCCCGGAGACCAGAGCCAGTCCCCTGCTGGGGCAGCTGCGAGGAGCAGGGCAGGCACAGACAGCAGTGCCCCCTGCTCTGAGGCCTGGCTCTGCTGCCTGCTCTGAAACCTGGCTCTGCTGTGAGGCAGGCTGGAACCTACTGACTGATTGGGAGAGGGGAGAGAGAGCGCAGAAAGTGGGATAGAAGAACTGGGAAATACACAGCCATAAAAGTGAAACCTGCGCAGAACTGATAAAGTATGTCAACAATCATTAAATCGTGTAGGGTGGGGGGCAGGAGTTGTTAAGTGCAAGGAACAGAGCAGGCACCCTCCAGCCGCTCTGATGAGCAGGATGCAAATGCTGTGGGTTAACTAGGAAGCAACAAGCATTTGCAATGCAATAGGTCTCGCATTAGGAAAGTTTGAGCTATTGGTACTGTAAATGACACATTTTTTATTTATTTGTTGGTTTGGAAAATAGTGAATTGAATAGCTTTGTCATTTACAATGCCAATAGTTTTAACTTTCGCAAATGTGACACCTATAGCATAGCTGCCTTTGAAGAAGATCCGGCAGCACTGGGCAACCATGCCAGCATTCCAAGGAGCAGACGTCGTTCACGTTAGAAGTGTGATGCCCTGAGGAGATATGGCACTGTGAGGAGCCTGGAAGACACACGTAGACGCTAAGTGCCTGAGGAGATAAGGAGCGGAAGGAATTCCTTTGAAGTGTGATGCAGAGGCTCGGGAGAAAAGCGCGTGCACGGGCACTTGCACTGTGCCTCCCAAAGCCCTTGGTTTTAAGAGTTGGTTTCAACACAATAGTTTCGAGTAATAAATTACTCGACCTAAAAAGGCTCTAGCATAAGTAATTGCCTTTATTTCGAGGCCAAACAGGTTTATGGTTGTGATGCTGCGTCACAAATCTGCGCATACGCTCTTTCGCTGAGGCAGAGTCCTTGATTGGTAAGTTTAATGAAAAGACCCTTGATTCAGGGGCTTAAAGACTGGAATAAGTATGAATGTACTCAGAGAGACACGTCCAGACTGCCACGCTTTGAGCGGCACGGACAGAACTGCTTTTGTGACCTTGCGCATGCGCAGCCCGACCGAGAGCTGCCAGGGGCCCCCGCTGTTGTGGACAATGGTCGTCTGAGCGCAAGGAGCCAGCCTTCTCAGCGCTCAGATCGCCTATCGAAACTCGAGGGTGACCTTGTTAACAGGTGATCTTGTTAGCATAACCCTGCCGCGCAAACAGGTCGCGCTTTTCTCAATATGTTCTAATCTCGTTGGCGTCACGTGAATACAAGAGGGAACGTTATTTAGGTCACATTAAAAAGAAAAAAAAGTACAAAAAAGGAAGAGGGTTGAGTATGGAGGGGGGACGGAAAAAGTAAGACGCCACTTGATAAGATGATACATTCAATGAAGAAACAAACATTATTTAAGCGGAAGGATAGCCAATGAGCCTGTGTCTGAAGAAAGATGTCACAACAACTTAGTAAGAATGACAAAAGTAACTTTGAATGAGAAAAAGGCCCGGTTTAGCACTGGCCATGTAAACATGTCTAAAAGTGAGCGTTTCTGCTGGTAAAAGGGCCAGGTTTCTTCAGCAGCAAAAAGCTGCGGTAGATATTTCACAAAATTACAGGAATATGTGTGGAATACCCGGGATGGTAGGTAATAGTACTGTACCGCTGCATTTCCTAGATCTTCTGGGGATGTTTTCATAATGGTTTAAAGCAGAAAAATGAAAGAAGGGACAGAGAGGAGGAAAGGTGGGAGGGAACATGGCCTGGGGGAAGCTGGCTGGGGAGGGGGAGGAGAAATCCAAGTAAGGCTGTGTGCGGGGAGAGAGAGGGGAGGTGCTGGAGCTGGGGAACAGATGGCCGTGAAAGTTTATGGCCCAAAAGCGCGTGCCTGTGGCCACGTGAACTCGAAGAAAACTGCACCAAAAAACCCTTGGTTTGAAGAGTATTTTGAGCACTTGAATTCTCTCCATTTTCCATTCCTTCGGAATGGAAAAGGCGAGACCTAAAAAGTGTGCCAGGAACAGCAGGTAGGAGAATCTTGTTTAAGGAAATAGTGCAGATAGACCGTTAATAAAACTTACTGAGTAACGGCACATGTAAAAGAGCCAGTCCTCATAGGATGTGACAATAGGAGACAAAATGCACGCATGTCACTTTTTTTTTCCCTCTTGCAACGTATCCTTTGCTACCTCTTGTATTTTGTTTGCTTGATGCATGCACAATTGTCACTATTGCCTTATGTAACGTAACGTTTGCTTTTGTAACATGTTGACTTGCAATTTTTCCTCATGTTTCACTACTGTTCCTATTGTGAAGCTCTCTGACACCTTCGGTTAAAGTCTGTGCTATATAAAAACGCATAAAATAAAAATTAAAAAGGAAGGTACTAAGGCGGTACTAACAAGCCTATTAACGAGCATTTACAATGCAATAGGTCTCGCATTTGCGAGAGTTTAAGCTATTGACATAGCAAATGACAATGCCTTTTATTTATCTGTTTTAAAAACACAGAAATAAAAGGCATTGTCATTAACAATGCCATTAGCTCAAACTTGTGTAAATGCCAGACCTATTACATTGTAAATGCGTGTTCTATTACTGTACATACATTCACATACCTGCAGCACAGTGAGTATGAAAGAGGTTCCACAACTGAAAACTGATATGTCACCGGAGGCCTCTGGAAAGGCAGGTGAACTAAAATGCCTATTCATTTCAATTTGTGAAGGAGCTTTGGTGCGTGGGGGTGAGCGCCCACAAACCTGGACGTCTGTTGGACTTTCATTTCTAAATCAATTTGCCTTCAGCCGATGAAAGTGGCACGGTCAAAGACAACAAAGCATTGACTTTTGTGTTGGATAAGATTATTAGAAAAAGAAACTACAAACAGCTAAATAGAAACAATAATCACCATTGAAAACATGCAAGTGTGTTAGTCCGTGATTTTATTCTGAGTGGTGAAAAATAAGAAATAAGTAACTCAGAAGCACAAATAAAAACTCAGCCTTTTGACAAATCCACAGTTGAAAAACATAGATACAACGAACTTTCAACAAAGTAATTCAGTCTGGGTTTTTAAAGCCACTTTATGTTTGGAACGGTCCCTCTAGCATCGCCGGCACCAAGAGGCCTGCCATGACATGGCAGGACAGCTTGCACCTCAGTGGAGCTAGCTGCATTGTGCCAGTGGGAAGTGATAGCCAGAAACCGGTCCTAGGATGCTTGATTCCGGTCCAGGGAAGACATGGCTTGGCAGTTCGGGCTGGACTGTTCCCATGAGGCACAGGGTCAAGGCTGATTTGCATATGGCCATACCTGAACTGGAGTGGTGTGGTGAGCAAACAAATGATGGATTTAGGCCCAGATCTCTGTACTGGGGTGAATGTATGACATTGTTCTGCATTCTGTCCATCAACTGTTGTTTTTTTGCATTTGTCACCCCGAGTGGGACGGGTATGCTCAGACGTGAGTCCCGCGCTCTCCACGCCACTGGAGTCAAGCTATCCTGGCTAAAGACGGCTGATAGCCAGAAACCGGTCCTAGGATGCTTGATTCCGGTCCAGGAAAGACATGGCTTGGCAGTTCGGGCTGGACTGTTCCCATGAGGCACAGGGTCAAGGCAGATTTGCATATTGCCATGTCTGAACTGGGGTGGTTTGCTGAGCAACAAAACGCTGGATTTAGGCCCAGATCTCTGTACTGGAGTGAATGTATGACATTGTTCTGCATTCTGTCCATCAACTATTGTTTTTTTGCATTTGTCACCCCGAGTGGGACGGGTATGCTCAGACGCGAGTCCCATGCTCTCCACGCCACTGAAGTCAAGCTATCCTGGCTGAAGACGGCTGTTAGCCAGAAACCGGTCCTAGGATGCTTGATTCCGGTCCAGGAAAGACATGGCTTGGCAGTTCGGGCTGGACTGTTCCCATGAGGCACAGGGTCAAGGCTGATTTGCATATGGCCATGTCTGAGCTGGGGTGGTGTGGTGAGCAAAAACACAATAGATTTAGGCCCAGATCTCTGTACTGGGGTGAATGTATGAAATTGTTCTGCATTCTGTCCATCAACTGTTGTTTTATTTGCATTTGTCACCCTGAGTGGGATGGGTATGCTCAGACGTGAGTCCCGTGCTCTCCACGCCACTGGAGTCAAGCTATCCTGGCTGAAGACGGCTGATAGCCACAAACCGGTCCTAGGATGTTTGATTCCGGTCCAGGGAAGACATGGCTTGGCAGTTTGGGCTGGACTGTTCCCATGAGGCACAGCGTCAAGGCTGATTTGCATACGGCCATGTCTGAACTAGGGTGGTTTGGTGAGCAAAAAAACGATGGATTTAGGCCCAGATCTCGGTACTGGGGTGAATGTATGACATTGCTCTGCATTCTGTCCATCAACTGTTGTTTTTTTGCATTTGTCACCTGAGTGGGACGGGTATGCTCAGACGTGAGTCCCGTGCTCTCCACGCCACTGGAGTCTAGCTATCCTGGCTGCAGACGGCTGATAGCCAGAAACCGGTCCTAGGATGGTTGATTCCGGTCCAGGGAAGACATGGCTTGGCAGTTCGGGCTGGACTGTTCCCATGAGGCACAGGGTCAAGGCTGATTTGCATAAGGCCATATCTGAACTGGGGTGGTGTGGTGAGCAAACAAACAATGGATTTAGGTCCAGATCTCTGTACTGGGATGAATGTATGACATTGTTCTGCATTCTGTCCATTTACTGTTGTTTTTTTGCCAGTGGGAAGTGAATCAGCAATGTTTATACTCTACTCACATTGATAGCACCTCTGCTGCTGCTAAGGCTACCCTCCTGGTCACATAGAGATACGGCGTCCCGGATTTGCCAGGACATACCGGATTTTGACCGCTGTCCTGGCAAATTTCTGTAAATCAAACTCATGTTCCGGGGTTTTCAGGGGTCAACTGAAAACTGTGGGATGATGTAAAATTGTGGCCCTTCTATTTTTCCTAAATGTCACGGTTTTTGTTTTCAAAATCTGATCTCCCTACCCAGGTGCAAACATGTGAGGGACCCGCACACTTTCAGGGCAGGGTACCAACATAGAAGACAGGGTGCACGTTCAAAGGGTTTAGAGTTATGCAGGGAGAGGATGGCAGAGAAGGAGGAGGGTTATACTAACATACTGAGCTTCCTGGTCCATACAAGTACCCCCGGGAACAGCTCTTGCAGCTGCACAGTGCGGCCCAGGTTATCCTTGATGTTGTGCAGCAGTTGCTGGGACTCGCTCTCTAGGTGCCTGGCGTAAGGTAGTAGTTGGTTGTACACAATCTCCTTCTGAGGCTGGTAAGGGAAGCCAGGGGATTTCGCCCTCCCGACTGTCACCCTTGTCGCTTATGGACCATGCCTCTGATTGTGCCTCTCCCTGGGCTGTCTTTCCTATGGACTAGGACTGGTTGTCTTCCTCTGGTACTGTTTTCTCTTGCATGTGCTGTTTCTTTCCTTCCGCTGCCCTTCGCCTCTCTGTGCCAGGGAGTGTGCCACCCCCTGGATTCTCCCTCCTGGCAGCCATGGTGTACCTCGGCTCTTCTGCTCCCCGCATCTCAAGCTCTCACTTTAGTCTGTTAGTGGCGCCTCTTTGCCGGCTCGTGACAAAAGGGGTCTGTTATGTCACTTCCCCTAAGCTCTCCTCCATATGGTCATCTGCTACAGTATATGTCAGGTCGCCGAAGCTGAGTGACAAAGCTAGACACTTAAAGCCATCGACATAGAGGTAGGACTGGCATTAGAAATGTTGTCACTTGGAGACCGATATCCAAGTTTTTCCATGGTCGCGCGTTCTGTTCTTTCCAAGGAGAGTTGTGTCACTGACATTCTAAACTTTTTAAAACTATTGTGTACTTTTTATATTTCTTTCAAATATATTTCTGAAAGCTCCTAAAACCATATAAGCAGTTGAGTAATTAAGCTACTGATATGTTTTGGAGAGAGACGGAGGAACGCGGGCCCTGCTTCAGAACACCTGTTTCGCAGCAGCAGGGAAGCTTATGGGAGAACGACTGAGACTGGCAAACTTTCTGCACACCTCCTCAGAGACAGAGTGAGAACAAGCTGTCGCCATTGCGTGAATGAAAAAAAAAGTGCTTACCGACTTAATGAAGGAGACAGCGTAACGCCACAAGTAAAAGATCCAGTCCTGATGGGCAGTCACAAAAGGAGACAGGGCGGAAACAAGGCAGGACTAAGAAGCCTCAATATCAATCGGAAGCCAGCATTTACCATGGACGATGACACCAGCCAATGAAAAATATGGGTGGAGCTTCCACAACACTTCCACATCTGTCCCTACTACAATATGCCTCGCAGAGCAACCAGCGCATGCGCTGCACGCTAGGCTCGATCTAACAAATGAAAAGCCAACATTTACAAAGGACAGTGAAAGCCGCCAATTTAAAAGAAGGGCGGAGCGTGTGTGGAGCTTCAAGTACATACCTCAATATGGCATGTCTCAGAAGAGACAGGTCAAGCACTGTCTATCCGAGACCTATAAAGGAAGATGTGCCACAACATACCCTAGAACCCTCCACCTAGTCTGCTAAATGTAGGACTTCATGGCGGGGGGCGAGAGATGTGCACCGACCGAAACAACGGCCGAAGCGCAAAACAATCCCAAGAAAAGGAATAAATACAAAACCAAAGACAAAAGGAAACAGAAATAATGAAGTAGTATAGTCTGCAATAGCAAGACTTATGGGCCCTTGGACTGCCGAATCAAGATGCACGCCCCCTTACCCTGCTGCACATGAAATGGAAAATTTCGCAGAAACCAAAAAACATGATGTGCTGTGGGTAGTCTTCCTCTTTATAAGAGGAAGAGGATGTCGGCCATATTGGAGGGATGGGAGGCTAGTATGTACCTTTTGACTTGGGAGGCTAAAGCTCATTATGTATTTACTGTGGCGAGGAAGACAGACGAGGAGGTAATGCCACGGAGCCGTCAAGTATGGGGAAGAACCGTGATCTGAAAACACAGGCAAGTGCTCGCCAAATAATGGATGCCTAATATCAGACTGGTTATAGAGGTGCAAGTGTCTGACTGACGCAAATTAAAATAGAAACCCCGAGATGCCTGGATGTCTTGCTTTGAAACAGCGATTGAGGCACTTTTTCCACCACCGTTACACAGGGCACATAGTCTCAAAACCCCTCCCCCCCCCTCACACACACACACATTCTGCGAGTAAATTGGGGATTCTGTGAAGAAATAAAGAGGCAAAACGCAGTGTTTAATTTGTAACATTGTAAGCGCCGGGGTCCGGGACATTTCTCAGGAGGGCACCATGGTTGACACTACTCAGTGTCGCTGTCAGCACTGCCAAATTCTAACCCTCACACAATACACACGTTGACTATTCCGGGTCACGTAGCGATGTAAAAATGGCATAGGCCTCCTGCTTTATTTTGCTTGAGTACATTGAACATGTTGGTGAGCTCCGCTCAAAAATAGGCAGACAGCGCCACTGTGCGGTAGTCTTTCATAAACGAGGTCTGGTGTCAAGCACTTACAAACACCAGCTCTAAAATAAGCACTGGCACAAGGTAGACTTATTCTTGTTGCAGTACTGAAAAAACCCTGACGAGAAACTGTTCCACTAAAATAATTTATGAAGCTCCAAAAAAATACAGTATGTTGTCAGGACGTCCCCTCTTCTTTACGAAAAAGGCTTGTTTTAAGGCCATTTGTTATAATTGGGTGTATTTGTCTTTTCTGCTAAAGAAGCTGTGGGAGGAAAACACAGAACCCGGCATTCCTGCTGAATCTGCGTCGTGCTGTGACCCCAGAGTTAGGATAACAAAATCAGTGGCAACTTGATTTTGATATAGCGAACACTCATACAGTCTTGGGCCTACATATAGTTGTAATAAGTGGATAGAAGATCCACAGAGCTTGGTGGGCTAAACGGCCCAGCTGATGTCAATTGACCTTAACCCAGATGGCATCGTATCTTAATAACTGACATGACTGAAGTTGCATTATAACTGTGTCATTAATATAAAAATAAAAATGCATCTCTCTTTTAGATACACCTATATTAGGGTGCTGACATAATCTATGAAAGTGGCAGGGATTAAGTCAGACATTGCAGCTGAAACTCCTGGCAACCCCTAAATAATGTCCATGCTCCTTCGGAGTGAATGGACAGATATGTGTTGTAATGAGGACATTGAAACTAATGTTATTATTTGGAAAGTTAGCTTTCCTTGTGTGTGCATGCCTGACCCTATTTGTACCATTTTGTGAGAGAGAGAGAAAGAGGAAGGCAGGGGATGGGCAGAGAGAAAGTGGTCAGAGATGCAGAAGAGAGAGAGGAGAGGATGAGAGAGAATGAATGTATGGAACGAGAGAAAGACTGCAAGAAGATAAAGGGAGCTTACATTTACAATGCATGCCTTTACACCGCAGTTTTTACATCGCAACATCCTTTACAACACATTCTTTCACATAGCATGCCATTACATCGCATTTTCAGAAACTACCTTTACAACGTATTCCATTACATTGCATTATACCTTTTCAACGCTTACCATTACATTGCATTTAAGGTAAGTGTTGGATAGTATAGGGGTAATAATTACTATTCTAACTCCAGTGAGTGCAACAGTAGGGTAAGTGTCGGATAGTGTAAGGGTACTATGCATTGTAATGGTATGCATTGTAATGACTTGCAATGTAATGCCTGCGTTGGGGTGACATGCAATGTAATGACTGCGTTGTAATGACATGCGATGTAAAGGATGTTGCGATGTAATGACTGCTATGTAAAGGTAGTGCGATGTAATGACTACGTTGTAAAGGTTGTTTTCCGCTGGGCTGGTAAGGGCATTTTCGCAAGGGCTGATTTTGCTTCCCCAGTCCTTCCATGTTGTTCTGGTGTTGACATTGGTTGGTGTAGGCCGAATGAAAGTTAGTGGTCCCCCGCACCTTTCTTCCCCCATACCCTAACAACAAGAGGGCAGAAAAACGGGGTAGTCAAATTCTCAGTATAATTGGCTAGGTTGTATGATACAGATAATCCCATCAGTAAACTCACTCTTATTTTGGGGGGGAGATTAGAGCAGACTGGGCCAAGGTGGAGTGGGGTGTAGTGGAATGGGGTAGACCATGGGATGGAGTATGATAGATTAGAGGGGAGTAGGGTAGAATGGGGTGGAGTGGTGTAGATTAAAAGTTGGGAAGATTGTGGTGGGACTGGAGTGGGGTAGACTGGGGTTGATTCGAGTGTAATGGGGTAGAGTGGAGAAGAGTGGGATAGATTGGGGTGGAGTGGAGAGTGGTACATTGGGGTAAATTGGAGTGGAGAGAGGTAGAGCGGGTGGAGTAGATTGGGGTGGGGTAACTTGGAGTGGGGTTGATTGGGTTAGATTGGAGTTTTTAGTGGGGTGGAGTGGGAAAGAATGAGATAGAGTGCAGTTCGGTATGGCAGAGTGAAGTGTGGTAGATTAGAGTGTAGGGGGATAGATTTTTAGTAGATTAAAGTGCAGTAGAGTGGGGGGGCAGTAGAGTGGGGTGGGTAGATTGGAGTGGATTGATGTAGATGGGGTAGACTTGAGTGGAGTAGGGTAGACTTGGGTGGAGTGGGGTAGTTTGGGATAGAGGAGTAGATTGGAATGGGGTAGATTGGGTGGATTAGAGTGGTGGATTGTAGTGGTGTGGGGTAGATTGGGTTGAGTGGGGTAGAATGTAGTGAGGTAAATTGCGGTTGATTGGAGTGTGGTAGAGTGGGGTAGATTGGAGTAGAGTGGGATAGATTGGACTGGAGTGGGGTAGATTGGGGTGAGTTGAGGTGAAGTGGAGTAGTTTGGACTGGAGTCTGGTAGATTGGAGTGGATTGGGTGGATTGAGGTACAGTGGAATGGGGTAGATTGAAGTGAAGTGCAGTGGGGTAAACTGGAGTAGGGTAATTTGGAGTGCACTGGAATTTAGTGGGGTATATTGGAGTGGGGTAATCTTGGGTAGATTGGGGTGGGGTAGATTGGAGTGAGTGGAGTAGATTTGGATACATTGGAGTGAAAGGGAATGGGGTAGAGTAGATTGGAGTGGAGTGGAGTGAAGTAGATTGGGGTGGAGTGGGTTAGATTGAAGCAGAGTGAAGTAGACTGGAGTGGGTGAGGTAAACTGCAGTGCAGTGGAGTTTGGTAGATTGGAGTGAAGTGGGGTAGATTGGAGTGGGCTAAGTGGCATATAGTGGCAGGTCATATAATAGAGAGTCATGTCCTGTAGTGGCATATTGTAGAGTGGAGTGGGGTTTTATAGAGTGGAATGGGGTGTCGTAGAGTGGTGTGTCGCTGAGTGTTTTAGTAGAGAGTTGTGTTGTGGAGTGTTATAAAATGGAGTGGCATAGCATAGAGTGGTGGGGCAAAGAATGTAGTAGAGTATTGTATAGTGGAGTGGTGTAGCATGATTTGTGTAGTGTGGCGTGTGTATGGTGTGGACATTACAAAAAAACACCTTTTCAACTGAAATGACCATTACATTTGCAAATACATACAGTTTTACTGTGCACAAACCATAATGTGTGGAAATGTCATCACCTAGTGCAGAGGTCTTCAGACTGGGAGGCACGACCTCCTGGGGGGCGTTGATAGTTTCCCAGGGGAGCGCAAATGCCTCTGCAAGTACATGTAAATTAAGATGGCCGGGAAGTGCGGTGGTGGTCAGTGAGTGTGCTGCTGTGGGCTTGGCTGGGCAGTGTCTGGAGTCCTATCTCCGGCACGCCAAGTTTTGTCAAAGGTCTTTAAAGACCATTTGCATACCTTTGTAAACTGGTTACCAAAGCTTCGTTTTTTGGTTCCAATACTCCCTGAACCCCCACTTTGCCTATTTCTTACATTTGTATTTTACAATTACTGCTGTAGTGTGAAAATGCATTTCATGAAAAGGAATATAAAGTAGGGTTGCCATTAGAAAAAATGCCAGCTATGTATGTTTAAAGAGCCTGCAAAGACCGCAGGCCTAGAACACAATTAAAAGTGCTTTCTATTCATATTTGCTGTTCGAAGTTCGCACAGATAAGGGTTGAAAATAGGGCTTTATGTGACTGTTTGTTTATTTTTGTACCGTCTGCGACATCAAAATAATGAGCTTGTAACACGAACCATAAGACTGGAAGTTTGTTGCAGGATCAGCTCATTATTTATTTCCTTCACCCTCGATCCCTGTTTTCATCTGCTGCATAATTTGCAGATTTAAACAAACTAGTTTCTAGCTCAAACGGTTCAAAAGTTAATAAAAATGCAGCAACACATTACCTCACAGTTGAAGGCCCTTTCTAAAGGTTGACTGGTCACCTTTCTGTTGCTTATTGCTTTATGTGGGTGTTAATGCGGTACTTATGAAGGGCAATAAAGTCCAGGACAGTGTCAACAAGTGTAAAAATTGCAAACTAATGCAGTAATGCTATCACAAAATATGCAGCATTATGCAGCATAATTCGCCTTTGCTTGTTGCAGAATTTAGTCAACCATGCTGCATAATTTGGCCTTCTCCTGCCGCATAATTCCATAGTGCTATGAGGTCCCAGCTATTTGCAGAAAGTACTGTGAATATGTAAGCCATTATTTTAAAACAGTATTTACATACTCTAAGCTAGGCTGCTGCAAAATGATGCAGTGATTGAGATAAAACAAGTTCTTACAAAATATACTTTTTTCGTAATAAGTAATCAAACTGTATCTAATGCAGACATTTTTGTAAGTGTCTCCACTATTCCAGATCTCAGCTGATGAAACCCTTCCATTACATCTCAAAAAGAATACATATTTGCCACCATGAAGCTTTAAGCAGAGCCAAATGAATTATTCATCAGAAGAGGACCACATTATGCAGCAGGTTTGACTAAATTCTGCAGCAAGAAAAGGTAAATTATGCGGTAGCGCCACAATTTGTGGTTGGCATTACTTCATTATTTTGTCATTTTAACTCAAGGTAACACTGTCAGGGGAAATATTTCATCTCATTAGTACCAGTCTAACACCCAAACACAGCAGTAAGCAACTACAATATTACCAGTCAATCTTTGCAAAGGGGCTTCCACTGATCCAGAACACTTTGTCACGCTTTAAGTAACTTTTGTTCCGTTTGAGCTAGAATCAAGTTTTGTTTGTTGAAATCTGCAGAATATGTAGCAAATTTAGTAAGCTGATAATTATGTGGAAAACGCTGCTGCTGTAGAAACTCATAATTCCAGTACCCCGGGCTTTAAGTGACTCAATCATTTCATGGCTGGTAAGAAGGCTGATTTCTTTTTTAACTTTCTACACTACCACCACACCCTATGATTTCAGACACAGGCGTCTCAAAGTCAGTATTAATCATTCAGGGGCATTGTGAAAGCTGTGTCAATTGGGTGGCAGGTAGAAGGCCAGCAGGGTTGCATTCAGATCCAGAGCCCTAATCCTCTCGATCCCTGGGGGCTGACAGTAATGGTCTAGGAGAGAGAGGAAAGGAGTGAGATTCATAGATCTTGACAAAGAAAAGCCTAGAATAGGGAGCACTGTATGGGGACTCACGTTTGTGCTTACAAATGGCCAGAGATGCTTCTTCAGAGAGATACCCCAAAGAAAGGGACAATATATATATTTTTTTTAAAGGGACATTTATTAGTGATGCTTGTACTGCTGCCAGATGTGTAAGTGGACACTGCTGGTTATCATTAAGGAAGCAGATGCAGCAGGACTGGGGTCCAGGGATTTGAGGGGCCCACTGCATCACAGTTATGACTGTCTAACTTTAAAAAAGGGGCATCAGAGCTAATTTTCCTTTCAAGCATTAGGACCGAGGTGGTGATCTGTCATGGTGGGAAGGAGGTAAAAGATGCAGGGGAGATAGCCTGCTACTCAGGACTGCAGTTATCATTAGTGCAGCAGGTGTATTTGCATTGGGGTCAAAGAGCGTGAGGGGCTCACAACACCCAATTATGGGGAGCAGTTTGTTTGGGATAATAACTGTTTTTGTTTGATGCATTTGCTGTTTTATAAGTCTCATCTCATATTTAGTGCGGTTCATAAGGTATAGAAAAAGTATTCCTTAAATCATCCCATTAGCACCACTCCCTGCATGCAGCCATGACCCTCCCGCTCCCCCAATCCTTGCCATAATGTTTTGGTGGGGGGCCCGACCTCAAAACATTTTGCTAGGGGGAGCTCAGAGTAAAAAAGTTAGGAGACCTCTGACCTAGTGTATTGACGTGTTTTGACCATAGTCAAATATTTGTTTCCACCACATTTCAGAATTACAAAAGAGTTTGCTTCATTTGTGCTTTCTTAAATGTGATGTATACTTAAATATCTGCATAGTTCATTAATAGACATATATTTAGTAAAATTAAAAGGTCCTGCCTAATATCAGCTCTAATAACAAATGGGGGAGAGGGTTGAGGAAACACCGAGCTCGTGACAAGCCTTCCCCTGGGCTTGATTACTTCACAGTCTGGGTTGTGTAGGAAGTTGTAAATGCGGGATGGGGAATTGCTTAATTGCAACACAGTAAGTCGAGTAAGAGGAAGTTGGGCAGTAAGGCACTAGGCCACAGCTGACATTAGCTGGAGGAATCGGAACACCATTTCTAACTTCGATATTTAACTAGTGAATGGATGTAATTTAGCTGTAGCAGCTACCACCCATGGCTTGGACAGCAATGTTTCATCTTAAAAGAATAATGTGCTTGGGTCAAAAGTTTTGCTCAAAAGCCCGCATTCAGACCTCTTGAATGTTGATAGTGTCTAATTCCTGGGCTGCAGTTTTTTTCCACCTCATTCCTTCGTAATGCACCCCAATCAATCAATCAATCAATCAGCAAAATTTGTATTTGAGAGATGGTCCAGGGTCAGCCGTAGGTGAGTGGGGAGGGAGTTCCATGTCTTGGGTGCCAGGTAGGAGAAGGATCTTCCTCCGACTGTGGATTTGCGGATTCGTGGGACGGAGGCGAGGGCGAGGCTGGCGGATCGGCGCTGGTGGGTGGGTGTGTAGAATGTGAGGCGGCTGTTGAAGTACTTCGGGCCCGTGTCTTGGAGAGCCTTGTGTGCGTGGGTGAGGAGTCTGAACGTGATCCTCTTGTTCACGGAGAGCCAGTGTAGGTCTTTCAGGTGGGCAGAGATGTGGCTGTGGCGAGGGATGTCCAGGATCAGTCGTGCTGAGGCGTTCTGAATGCGCTGGAGTCTTTTCTGGAGTTTGGCCGTGGTTCCAGCGTAGAGGGTGTTCCTGTAGTCCAGCCGGCTGGTGAAGAGGGCCTGGGTGGCCATCTTCCTGGTTTTGGTGGGGATCCATCGGAAGATCTTTCGAAGCATGCGCAGGGTGTCGAAACAGGAGGACGAGACGGCATTGACTTGCTTGGTCATTGCGAGGGAGGAGTCCAGGATGAAGCCCAGGTTGCGTGCGTGGTCCGTTGGCTTGGGTGCGGTGCCCAGGGCAGGGGGCCACCAGGAGTCCTCCCAGGCAGAGGGAGATTGTCCAAGGATGAGGACTTCTGTCTTCTCTGAGTTCAGTTTCAGACGGCTGATCTTCATCCATTCCGCGATGTCTTTCATTCCTTCCTGGAGGTTAGCTTTGGCGGTGGCGGGATCATTGGTGAGGGAGAGGATCAGCTGGGTGCCGTCGGCGTTGGAGATGATGTTGAGGTTGTGTTGGTGTGCGATGGCTGCGAGAGGGCTCATGTAGACGTTGAAGAGGGTGGGGCTGAGTGATGATCCTTGTGGAACGCCACAGATGACTTCGGTGGCCGCGGACGGAATGGAGGGAGGCGGACTCTCTGGGTTCTTCCGTCGAGGGACAAGATGATCCACTCCAGGGCCGTTCCTTGGATTCCGGTGTTGCTGAGGCGTTGTATCAGGGTGCGGTGGCATACGGTGTCGAAGGCTGCTGAGAGGTCCAGAAGGATGAGGGCAGCAGTTTCCCCATTGTCGAGCAGGAACCTGATGTCGTCGGTGGCTGCGATGAGGGCGGTCTCGGTGCTGTGGTTTGCTCGGAAACCGGACTGTGAGGGGTCGAGGGATCCGTTGGTCTCGAGGAAGGCGGAGAGTTGTCTGTTGACGGTCTTCTCGATGACTTTGGCTGGAAAGGGGAGGAGCGAGATGGGGCGGAAGTTCTTGAGGTCCATGAGGTCCGCTGTGGGTTTCTTCAGGAGGGCGCTCAGCTCGGCATGTTTCCAACTCTCCGGGAAGGTGGTGGATGTGAAGGAGCTGTTGATGATGTTCCGGAGTTGGGGTGCGATGATGGAGTCGGCTTTGTTGAAGATGTGGTGTGGGCAGGGATCGGTAGGGGAGCCGGAGTGGATGGTGTTCATCACCCAGACAATTCCTGCCCTCCTTTCTCACTCTTTCAGGCTTTTTACGCCTGTTTTCTTTCTTTGTCACTGATTTTCCATCTTTCTTTTCATCCTTTCCCCTTTTAGGTTATATCCCTCTCGTGCACGAGGTCAAAGTCTGATGAGGAAAAATTAAGTGCTGGTGTTGCCCACCTGTAACCACCATCTCAAATTAGGCAGTGAAGGAAAGCCTATTGAAATCTTTGGAGATAAGATTCCATTTGTATTCATCATTTGATTTGATTCATTCTCCTGTGACGGGCCGCTACATGGCTCACTGTACAGGCGTGGTCACGCGGTGCTCGTGCCAGCCTTCCGAACGCCTCTGGAATGTGCACCGAACACGAAGCGCAGTGAAGCAGTCAGACCCTGCCATTGAGGAGTATCGGGCTATACTCCAGTGCCAGTGCTCACACCCTCCAGTGGTAACCGCGACCTTTTGGGTGGGCGTCTTGGCAGCTAGGGCCGGTTTTAGTGCTGGTGGCGCCCGGTGTGGCAATCACTTTTGCGCCCCCACACGCCAGGACCGCCACCTCAGATTCTCTAACTACCACCTGCACGAGTGCCCCCTCGGCTCTCTCCAATCATAAGATATTGCTAAACACAGCGCCCCCCCTTGTGGTCACAGCACCCCCTCCACAGGTCAACGCCCAGTGCGGCTGCACCATTCGCACTGCCCTAAAGCTGGCCCTGGCTGCTGGAACATGGAGACACCATGGAGGGATCGGTATGTGAGAAGGGGGGGATTGTGCTTCTGTATATGTATACAGGTGGCCTATGTTAGTAAGCAGAAGGTATAATGCTTCTCTAGGGTAATGGCACTTGTTACTCAGTAGGGGAATAATGCATGTAATGTCAGAGAAAGGGGTCATAACATTCTGTATATGGTCCAAGGAAGGTAAAGAAATCCAGGAGGAAGTCTCAGATAGCTAGTAAAAAATCAGGGTTGAATGGTAATAAAGGAACGGAGCAAATGCCACAGGCGAAAAGGTCACGGTCCACATAGGACTTGGAGTCTAAGGAGCCCCAAATTAAAGCTAAGGGTCTGTAGTCTATGGGGCCCCAACTTAAAAAAGAAAGAAGGAGCGTTCGAAAGACGGGGCTGGGGGTAAAATAACGGAGAAAGAAGTCCCCATGACTGTGATAATTCAACAGTTCTCTCCTAGCCAGGACTAAAGTGCTAGATTCCTTGACCAAGAGCATCCCAACGGATTGTCAAATACTCAGAGGATAGATCAGAAAGCGACCAACCTATATTTTGATGTTTACAGGGTTTGGAAAGAAAATTTGTATTTGGAAATCCCATAATATATCTACGTTGTTTAGGGCCTTATGGGATTTTCAGCGTCCTAGACCTTAAAATGTCTAGAGCTATCGAGCAGGGAAGTTACCAAAGTAGGTTTCTGTTCTTGTTTGGTTGCTAATTTAATTCAGAATGTTGAATCCGAACTTAATAGACTTGGCTTGTGTCTTGTGCCAGAAGAGGACATTGAGATACCAAGGTCAAACAAATCTTTGAAAAAAATCATGTTGGCACGAGTCCAAAACAAATTATTTTTTATATTCAGCGAGGAGGGTGTACTGCCCCAAAGATGATCAGTGGAGTTCAATCAAGGAAGTTTAGAGATCACTGTACTTGGTAGTTTAAATGGAAAGGAAGAGATGACTCCACTAATAAGTAATCACTTCAAACACTACTGCAACCCATCATCATATATATAACTACCCTCAAATTATACGTGCACAAAAATGTACGTGCTGTTACTCAGTGAACTAATCAAGAACAGTGTCACCTGTCAAACTCGAAAGAACATTAAAAACTCTTTTAATACTTAATTTCAACGTACTTGTTCTTGATTTCAACACGGTTCTTGATTAGTTCGTGGAGTAACAGCATGAACATTTTTGTGCACGTATAATTAGGGGATATTTATATATATGATGATGGGTTACAGTAGTGTTTTTGTCTAGGTTTGCATGTAATTCACGGCACATTTAGGTCATGGATGGTATGTTTTTGCACACTCTGGTATTGCATTGCACATTTTAAAGTTTTATGGTGAATCTCGTCCCTAAATGCTAATGGGTCTTTTTTTAAATTGCAGTTACCCCTGTAGAAGAGCTTTCAGCCTCAAATGCATTGGGTTTAAAATTGCACAAGCAACCAGGATACATTGTTGATTCTATCGTGCTGCGTGATAAAGCCTGGATGGGCACGTATGCAGCATCTGGAGCTTGGAGTCATGTTGCCTCGGTTCTGAATTGTGAAAGTTTGAAGAATATGGAATACATATGAATTACATGAAGAAACACGAATTACGGTTTTCATTAAAGTCATTTACGCTGTGCAGCTTGTGACTAGAGCGAAATACTGCCCCAGCACAGCCTGCTTGGTGCCATAAGGGTGAGGCAGAGGACTCAGGCTCCTTGTAACATCACCCTATCCAAATAAGCCAAAGGGACATAAAAGAGTCTATCTCTGTCAGTCCTGTTACACAGCTGCCTGGTCAGTCATCCCACAGGTCAGTTCTTCATTGCAGGGATGTTAAAGCTTAGAGAGTTGCAGGGGCACAGATTGACACTTTACAGGGAAACCTGCCTATTTAAATGTTGCGAATCTGAAGTCTTTCGTTGACGATTCGTGAATGGCGCTCTTCTACTAGAATGTGGCATCGCCCCAGACACAAAAAGTTGGGTGAGTCATATGAGAATCTCACTAGACGGGAGTCCAAGATGGCGGAGTGAGGACTCTGCTGGCGGCGGACTAGGTGCTTTCTCTCCCTCCTCTCGGCAGTGTCAGTGTCGGAGTTGTTAATGGACATAGATTTAGCGGAGCCGAGGCGGGTGAACAGATGAAACGCACGGAGCTGCACGGAGCCGAGTGAAAGTACTGAGTCGGGCCGGAGACAGCAAGATGGGGTTTAGACGGAGCGGAGCAGCGGGAGAAATGTACAAAGCTGCAGTCTGACTCACCCGAGGAGGTTGACCGCCCAAAGTGAAAAATATTGGATTCTTCCTGGGCTAACTGCTTCTGGTCTTCCGGTCTTCTGGTCCCTGGCGTCCCTGGCAGAAGCTCTCCTAGCAGTTTCAGCGGAGCAGAACGTCATCTGCCGGCGGTCTCAGCACAACGCGTCGAATCCCGCTGTATGCCACCGCACTGCATATCTGAACGACGAGCAGGCATGGATCGGTAAAACGCCGGAAACGCTGGAAATTCCGCTGCAACATTGTAGCAACTAAGCAATTATTCTTCTCCTGCATGATTAACGGCTGACGGATGCTGTTGCACACAACAAGGATCTGGCGAGCGGTGAAGGTCTGGCTCAAGAAACGGCTCAGTCACTCTGGGCTCATTGTGTTTGGTCTGGCCAAATCAAAGCCCTCAACCACAACTTTGATCACTAACGTAGAAGGCATGTCACCTAAACACCCTTCGCGAACCACGCGAAATACCAAGAATTTAACAACAGCCGCTGCGGCAGCAGCAGTGATGACTACTGCCCCTGCATCGTCACCCACAGCAGCAGACTCAACGGCAGCCTCAGCCTCTGCACCGACCCCTGCCCCAGCCCCGGCTCAGCAGATCACAGGGATTTCAGCAATCAAGGCACCGAGGGGAGCTGAGAAACTGGCAATAAATATGGAAGTAGAAGCAGAAACGAATACGCAAGTCTCATCAACCCAAGGAGGGAAAGACTTCCCCAATAAAGCAGACATCATCAAGGGGAGTGACAAGAAGATAGCAGGTAAGACGGTCCTGCGTCCCCCCTTACTTAATTGTGGAACAATCCCTAAAAAAACAATGCAGAAAAAAAATATAGACACTAATGAAAATGCTAAAGTCAGGGCAAACATAGGGGAAGAAGGTGGTTTAAACAATAATAAAAGCAAAAATGATGACACTCCTATCATGACTGAGGAAAAAAAGACTGAAGAGATAATTGAGTTAGAAGGTCTTGAGGAAACCATTGGGGTAGGAATGGTAAATGAGGTGTCGAGTGAGAGACTCTCACCACTAAACAACGATAAACCAACATTATTGGTTGCTACCTCAGAATGCTTCTCTAAAATTACAGTAATCCCTTCAAAGATGGAAGCTATCATAGGCGATGGACAAAACATAATGGGAGAGAATAATCGTCTCGCCACGGGACCTGTGAGTAATCACGGGATAGAGCAAACTTTGGAATGTAATGAGGAACATTTCTCCTCTGAGGATTGTGACTATGACACAGAAGAGGAATTAGACAAACCTGTGAATAAGACTCTGAATAAGCTACCCACACGGAAACGCAGAGGGAAGGCCAAGACAAATCATTAAAAAAAAGGTAGAACTTTGACCAACACGATAGCAGGAACAATCCCCTTGAGCACAAGAAAAAATGCTACTGATAAGAGTCCGTTAAGAAAGTGGATGGAGGCTAAAGGACTAGTTAAAAATATGACTTTAAGGCTCTCTGGGGGGAGCCCCACAGACAATGATAACGGGACACAGCAACTACAGGCAAATGGGTCTTACCCAATAACGCAAACTCCTAATTTAATCATTAACGAGCAGGCTAATGAACAACTCATAGGGGGGAATGAAATTCTTTCAGTCGCTTCCCCACCAGACCCCACCGGATCCACACCAGATCCAACAATCTCAGTAGACCTGGGCTCGGACTCTGAAATAAACTTATCTCACGTTGAAAGTAGGCAGGGAAAATCAATGGAAGAGCCCAGGTTGGGAAATGTCGACCACCCCCAGCTAGACGCTATCTTAAAGCTCCTTGTAAATCAAAGGTCAGAATCGGAGACACATTACCAGCAGTTGAAAAACGACAACATAAGACTGCAAACTTCAATAACTGATATAGCCACCATATTAAAAGGAGTCACACAGGAGATAATGGAGCCACAACAGCCTACCGTTACGGTAGAGGAAAAAATGCAAAGGGTTGACGCCAATGTGGAGCGACATGACACAGTCATAACTCAGCTACAGGGGAAAGTAGAAGACTTGGAGAATCGTCTTAGAAGATCAAATCTTAAACTGTATGGTTTTCCGGAAGGGGCAGAGGGGTCCGACCCAAGGGCTTTCTTGGTTAAACTGATGCCCCGTGCGTTCCCAGAACTTTCTGATTGGGATTGGGACTCTCAAATCCAAAGAGCACATCGGCTTCCACTTGGCCAAAGACGCCTTAACAGCAAATTTCCGCGCCCACTTCTGATCCATTTTGGTAATTTCCTGCTACGACAAGCGGTGTGGCAAAAAGCTAAACCCAACACTCCTATAACTATCGATAACTTCACTATCTTTGCACGCTCGGACCTAAGCAAAGCCACGATGGACAAGAGATGGGAAATGCGCAAACTAATTGACCCAATCAACAAATTGGGGGGCTCAGCTTATCTGCAGGAACCAGCTCGACTCAAAGTGATTTTGAAAGGACATACAAACTTCTTTAATGAGGTTCAGGAAGCGCAGGCATTCCTAACCAGCGTTAACAAGAGCAAACCGTCACAGAGTTGAAAAAAAAAGGCGGAGGTCTCATATCTATCTCTACATTTTGAAATACAGACTAAATAGACATATAGACATATCTAGCTGGGGGGGAAAAAAAAATAAAGGGGAAAAAAAGAGAAAAAAAGGGGGGCAGGAAACTAATCAACAATATTAGCAGATACAAAATTATCAAAGGTGGAGGGGGGGGAAGCCCTAGGTTTCCAGCCGCAAGTGCTGCCTCATCAACGGCAGCAGTAGGTAAGGGGAGGGAGGGGGAGGGAAGATCTTCGCAGTTTGGGGTGGGCGTGTGTGGGGTGGATGGGTGGAGAAAAGGTAGGGGGAAAATGGGGGAAAAAATATTTTCAACCTGGTAGAAAGACTCGAGAAGAGATTTATGTTCGAAAGGTACCACTTTTTACGTGTGGAAGAACACCAACCTATGTTGATAATTTGCACCATTTACTATATTTACTGCTTTAAAAATGCAAAGTATTAGATGTCTGGCATGGAACGTCTCAGGGCTAAACAATAAGCGTAAGAGACATTTAGTTGCGGCAGAATTAAACTTATATAATCCCCATCTAGTATTTCTGTCAGAAACCCATATCATAGATATTGATAAGAAGCTGTTGAATCAACTAGGTTTCGAGATGATAATCTATTCAGCAGCTGCCTCTCATGTTAGAGGTGTGGCTATATTAAAAGATAAAAGATACAAGGTAGAAATAACTAGGACGCAATCTGATAAACGGGGGAGGTGGGCAATTACTCAACTATGTCATAATAATCAGAAGTATGTCGCATGCGTTGTATATGGACCAAACAGAGAAGACCCTCGAATATTTGAACAATTAAGTATAGCCCTATTAGATTAGGAAGGAGAAGTTATAATAATGGGTGATTTTAACTGCATTATGAATGGTCAGATGGATACAACACGCCCAGGTAATTATATTCGAATGCCTAGAACTAGAACATCTATCCTTAATTTATGCAAGTTACACAGTGTTAAAGATGTATGGAATTCACTGCATCCAAATACCCCAGGCTATATTTATTTATTTATTTATTACTGGCATTTATAGAGCGCAACCAAATACCCTTGGGTGTCTCGGCGCTAGACTGCAGTAATGTCTCTCCCTAGAAGTTGGAACGGTGAACTGAGTGAGTGTGTTACTGGTCGAATAACCACGTTTTCAGTTTTTTTCTGAACTGTAGGAGTGAGGGGCTGGATTTAACATGGTGAGGTAGGGTGTTCCAGATCTTGGAGGCTGCGAAAAGGAAGCGACGGTCGCCCCATGTAACTGTCCTACTACGTGGAGTGATTCGTTGATTCAGTACAGAGGATCGAAGTGCTCTGACAGGTTTGTAAGGTTTTAATTGCTCTTTCAGGAAACGAGGCCCCTGATCCTGCATTACCTTGTAAACTATACACATGGCTTTAAACTTTATCCTATTTTGGATAGAGAGCCAGTGATAGGTTCTCAGAGTGTCTGAGATAGGAGCGAATTTGGGTGTTTTGGATAGCAGGCGTGCGGCCGCGTTTTGTACCGTCTGAAGCTTTTTAGTGACTCTTTTTTGGGCGTTCAGAAAGAGGCCGTTGCAATAGTCTAGGGAGGTAAGAACCAATGATGTGACCAGGGTCTTAGCGGCCGTGTCAGGTAGAAAAGGCAGGATTTTCCTAATCATCCTGAGTTTAAAATGGGCCGTGGAAGCTACCTTATTGGCATGGGCCATAAAGTTGAGCTGGTCATCGAATACAACTCCCAAATTTCTGACCTTGGAGGTAGGACAAGGTGGAGTGCCAAAAGTAGATGGCCACCAAGATGTCGGCCAGGATGGTGAGAGATTGCCAAAGATGACTACCTCCGTTTTGTCGGAGTTTAGCTTCAGGCAGTTACCTGCCATCCACTCACCTATGGCAGACATGCCAGATTGGAACCGTTCGGCTACCTCCTGACCGTCGCCCTTAATGGCCAGCACCAGCTGCGTGTCGTCAGCGTAGGAGGTTAGGCTCATCCCATGTGCTTTGATGACACTAGCAAGGTCCGACACATAGATGTTGAAAAGTGTCGGACTTAGGGATGAGCCTTGAGGTACCCCACAAGGTAACGACCGACTGGCAGATTGAAATGGGCCTAGTGTGACAGCCTGGGTTCTGTTAGCCAGGAAGGAGGCCAGCAGATTTCTCGCAGTGGACTGGATACCCATTTTTTCGACACGGTTGACTAAGGTCTTGTGGTCAACCGTGTCGAATGCTGCGGAAAGGTCTAAGAGTACCAGCAGGGCTGTCCCTCCTTGGTCCCGGATGGCTCTTATATCATCCGCTGCTTTAATAAGAGCGGTTTCCGTCCCGTGATATTTACGGAACCCAAACTGGGTGTCATCGAGCAGATTATATGTCTCTATATAATCTGAGAGCTGTTGGTTCATAGCTTTCTCCGTAATTTTCGCTAAAAATGGGAGACTTGCTATAGGTCGATAGTTTTTCAGCTCTTGTCTGTCGAGATTAGCTTTTTTTAATAAAGGTTTGATTAGAGTGTTTTTCAAGGAATCCGGGTAGGATCCGGAGCACAAGATGGTGTTGCAGACTAGAGTAAGAGTAGGAATGATAGTGTCTGATACCGTGGTCAACACTGACGTAGGGCATGGGTCCAAGGCTGATCCTGATTTAACTGATTTCAGTAAGATCTTGGTTTGATCAATAGTTAAAGGATTAAAACTTGTCAGGGAATTGCTCCGGACAGGCAGAGGAGGGGGGGTGGGGTTGGAAGATGGTTCTGAGGTGAAAGCTTGATATATATTGTTTACCTTCGCAAAGAAAAACTCTGACAAGGCATCGCATAATGATTGCGAGGGGGGGGGGGTTAAATCACGTGTGTTACCCGATAATGTTTTAGCAATATTGTATAGCTGTTTGCTAGAATTTTTGGCTTGTTCTATATGTTTAGAGAAAAAGACCTTTTTTGCTGCCGTTATCATGGTTTTGTAAGTGGCTAGAGCATCTTTATATTTGTCCTTACTTTCGTTGTCATAAGCTCGTCGCCAGTGTCTTTCCTTATTCCTTGTCAGTTGTTTTTGAGTTTTTAGCTCTTTTGTGTACCATTGGGCAGTCGGGGTGCTCCTATTTCTCGAAAGAGACTTAGTGGGTACTAGTTGCGAGGTGGCCACGCTCAGCCATTCATGGAATTGGTGTGTAGCAGCACTGGGATCATTAGATAGATTCGGTCTGAGGTTGTTTAATAGTGTATTTAAGCTATCATAGTTTAAATCCTTCCATGCTTTAAAAGGACCTGGCTTAAACTGAGAGGTCTTTTTGCTCAGTTGTTCTTTAATGGTCATGTTAATGAAAATGGCCGAGTGGTCCGTCCAGGTCATAGGGAGAATATCGGTGACATGTAGGTCTTCGATATTGGTGAATATGCCATCAAGTGTATGTCCTGCTTGATGAGTTGGGGCGTTAACCATTTGCCTGAGGCCGATTAATTCTAGGTCTGACGTAAGGGAGATAGTGTCCTTATCGGGGTTTTGTTCAAGATAGAAATTGAAATCGCCCATGACGGTGGTGGACTCGTCTGTGGCTATGGATTCAGTTATAATCCCCAGATTGGTTAGAAACGCTGCTCTGGACCCAGGGGGACGGTATAAGAGCACTCCTTTAAAACTAAAGGAAGGGGTGAATTTTATAATGAAATGCATGGCCTCACATGCCATGGCTAGAATGGGGGAGGTGCGAATTTCGAATTGCTCTTTGATTATGATGGCCAGTCCTCCACCTCTATTTTTCACCCTGTCCTGCCTGTGGACAGTGTATCCTTGTGGAACTGCCGTAACCAGGTCTGGAGCGGAAGCGTCATCAGTCCATGTTTCAGTTACGTACAGTGCATCTAAATTATAGTCAATAATTAGGTCAGCGATCTCTTGGCAGTGTTTAGCCAAGGATCGTGCGTTGATAAGGGCCATATTAATATGCTTCACCTTGATGTGCTTGGTGGAATTAATGGCGGTGGTGCCGTCAGTAAAGGGGATGATGGTGTTACAGTGGGGACATTTTAAGTCAGTACCTGTGGGCATATGTGCCAGGTCGATGAAAGAGCAGCAGGAGGTGGTCATAGGGCGAAGCTCCTCATAAACTATGTTCACGCTTAGATATGGCCCTAATATCAGATTCATTGATGAGCTCTATAACAACAATGGTCATACACCCACGCATCACATCTGATCACAACCCTATTATGGTTGAACTAACCATCTCTCAAAAACGCAATCCTCCTAGAGCCTTTACATTTCCAAGAAATTTAATATCGAATATGATCTTCATTACACAACTGAAACAACACATTATAGAATTCCTGACCTTTAACAGAAATACTGCTTCTTGCCTAACAGTATGGGACACTTGCAAAGCAAGTATTAGAGGGTACGTACAGGCATATGTCCTAAAACAAAATCAAGTAAGACGTAAATGTAATTTAACCTTGACTTCGGATATTGCTGCAGAAGAGACGAAACTAGTAGAGGCTCTAAGACGGAATCTATCAACTCTGACTATAAATACAAACCTGAGTCAGCTAAAATGTAAGACTAAAGAAGCTTTATTAAAAAAAAGGAGCGCACAGATTCACAAATACAAATTCACACAATATGAGGGGGGTGACAAAATTGGCAACATTTTAGCGTTCAAAGTAGCAGAGGATAGAGCAGAATCTACGGTTTCACAAATTATTGGGGTTGATAATAAAAGATATAACCAGACAGACCATATAATACAACAGTTTGCCAAATATTATGAAATTTTGTATACACCAGAGAACACGCCTAATGGCAATACAATTGACAATTACCTAAAAGAAAACCCAACGAACAAAATAACAATCTATGAGGCTGAAAATCTGGCTATAGAAATAACTAAAGAAGAACTAAGAGAAGCTATAAAATCATTGCCATCAGGTAAAGCTGCCGGGGAGGACGCTATCCCTTTAGAATTGTATAAATCATGCTTGGAGGAGTTAACACCCCTTCTTCTAGAAGTAATCAATCATACAAGTAGAACAGGGGCCGCCCCACACTCTTGGAATAAGGCAAAAATTGTTTTCTTTCACAAAAAGGGCAAACCTAAAGAGGAGATGGGCTCATATAGACCTATCTCCTTAATTAATGCCGACGCCAAGATTTTCGCAAAATGCTTAGCAAGAAGACTTGCACCACTATTGCCTAAAATAGTAAGCACACAGCAACACGGGTTTGTGACGGGGCGGGATACATCAGCCCATGTAAACACGGCAATAACAGCTTTCGATATAGCAGAGGTAGAGTCTACTCCCCTAGCAATGATAATGCTCGACGCTGAAAAAGCATTCGATCGGGTGGGGTGGAATTATCTGTGGCATATAATGGGACATATGGGGTTCAGTGGAAACTTTTTAAATGGGATTCTGGCACTCTATGACAATCCAACCGCATACGTTAGTTATTGTGGCCTTACTTCAAATTACTTCGCAATCAGGAGAGGCACACGTCAAGGGTGCCCTTTGTCACCTTTATTATTTGCTTTATCACTAGAGCCGTTTCTAAAGGCATTGGATAATCAACCAGAAATAATACCCTTTAAAACCAGTAGGCAAAGCTTAAAAATAACTGCTTATGCAGATGACATTGCTATTTATTCGACTGAAGTCATTGACTCCCTGAAAGCAATTAATCTGGAAGCATTAAAATTTGGCAATATATCTGGCTACAAATTAAACACTCATAAAACTCAAATAATAGCTAACTTTGCACCCCCCCAATCAATGCCTGAAATCTGTAAGACTGCTACCTATTTAGGAGTAGAAATTACCTCAAACATTAAAGAGCTAAATAAGATTAATTATAATAAACTTATGAAAACTACTACCATGAACTTAAAAAAATGGCACCGACTTCCATTAAATTTAATTGGCAGAATAAATTTAATAAAAATGAAAATCATACCCAAATATCTATACCTATTTAGATCAATCCCTTTAGCACAAAATAGGCTTTTTTTCAAACAACTAGATAGCATATTCTGCAACTTTATCTGGGGATATAAGAAAGCTAGGAGATCGTTGAAGATGTTAAAAAATCAAATCGGATCAGGAGGCCTTAATTTTCCAGATTTGAAACTCTACTTCTGGGCCTCATTTATAAGGCGTATTAGATCTTTATTGGATACAGAGAATCTGCTTTTTTACCACCATTTACTTCTAAAAGAAGATTCTAAACAATTTTTACTCCGCATTACAGACCCTAACTTCTACAAAAGGGTCAAATTCAAGACCGCACGGGATTTAGTAAAGATATGGAAAGATATACTTATCTACTGTAAAAGCACTATATTTCACACTCAATTAATCTTATGGGATAATCCCGGACTACCTAGCATATTTAGTGATGGGGAATTCCGAAGGTGGCAAACGAAAGGAGTCGAGGTGCTAGGGGACCTATACACTACTCAAGGCATAATGGATTTCTGCACCTTAAAACAAATATATGGACTGTCCGACACACACGAGTTCAAATATAGGCAAATATACGACTTTTTAGTGCGGAAGAACAAAATTAAAATCTTATCGAGCGGGGGTATTTGGGAACTCTTAAACTCCAAAAAGGAGAAATCAATAATTAGTCTGGCATATAAGATCTTCACAGATTTAAAAATGGATGATAATGAATTACTAGCTAATAAATGGAATGCAAAACTAGGAACTAACATAACAGGAAAACAAATAAGCATCTCATATACCAATATCCATTATTATGTAAGATCCTCTAGCCTACGTCTACAGCAATATAGAACTATATACATGTTATATTATACCCCAGAAAAGATCTCTAAATGGGTCTCAAACAACACTTCGGGAGAGAAAACCAAGTGCCCAAAATGTGATGAATATGCAGTAGATCTTATACATATGTTGTTCACTTGTCCAAAATTAGGGAAGTTCTGGGAAGAAGTGGGGAAAATTTTAGCCATAAAAGATGTTTCCAGCATACCACTAACAGCCCCTATGGTAATACTAGGACAATATACTACAAACCAACCACACTCCGTATTGTTATCTATCTTACTCTCCTGTGCTAAACTAACTTTAGCTAGAGCCTGGATCAGTCCTAACCCACCTAACGTATTGGAATGGTGGTATCTGGTTAATGAAATTAAAACTATGGAATGTACGCTAGCAGAACTTAGAGGTATTAAATCGTTTCAGAAGTATGAGAAAATCTGGGGGAAATTAGAACTGAATTGAATTGACATTTAGTTATGACTTATGCTTAGTATCTTTTATGTTTTTGTTTTTTTTTGTTTTTTATAAGATGAGAACAGATTGTGTATGTATATGACGAATTTGTTGAATTTGAAATAATAACTGAATGCATTTTGTAACTCTATACCAGGTGAAAATAATGAAATATTTCAACAAAAAAAAAAGAGAATCTCACTAGACACTTCCTTTCTAGACCTGGTGGCATCTGTGTTCATGCCTGGGGATAATGGTCCTGACCTGGATGAGCTACAGTGTTAGAATGGTCAAAGGTATTTTATTAAGGGAGGGGTCATCAGCACCCAAAGGCTTCAACCAGACCTTGTTAAGAAGGAGGCACTTTGAAGTTCTCTCGCCATCGTGCTCCCTCTCCTATAAACTGGATAAATACTAGTTTTTCCCAGGAGCCAAGCATTGGTTTTGTGAGCGTTTTTGTACACTAGACTGATCATCAAACGAATAGAGCAATAATAAAAACACCTGTCACACTTAAAATAAAGTCACCTTTGGAAGAATACTTTTAAAAACTTCTAAAAAATAACCAGATATTTCACACACGCCACCAAATCTTGGTCAATTGACATTTCTTGACAGTGTATGTAAGATAGACACAGTGAGGCTGCAATCTTACACTGCCACAATGTTGTACAAGCAGATTTTCAATCCTGCACCAGATTTTGGATTTCAGATAGGTATCCACTGAGTTTTTAACTTTTGCAGTATCAAAAGTATTTTAAAAGAAGTAAGGAACATGTAACCACTTTAACATATGACAGACTTTTGATGTACTCCAAGTCGGCTCATGAAATCAGCAATGGTAGAAAAATAAATAAGGACTTGTGTTACCTGGTGGACCTGAGGTGGCAAATAAATTGAGATTGGCAGGCCTCAGTATCAACCCTGTACCTACAAACCTGTTGTTTTCTACATGCCAGTGAACAAATAAGGGTCTAAAGTTAGATTTTTGCCGTTCTTGACCAAAATGCAGACTCGAGCAAAAAAGCTTTTGGGGCCTCTCCATTCTATTTTTGTTTCAATACCAGTCCCTGTCCTAACCGAAGGTGTGTTTCTAATTTGTAATTCATGGTGCCTTTTAACTTACACACTTATCTACAGTTTAATTAGTCATTTTATATACATATGTTCCAAATGTCAAGTATTGACCTTTTATTTTAGCTAATCGGCATAACACTAATTCAAATTGACGCTCACAGTACCTTCATATAGATGTTAAGGATAGGGATGCGGCTCTCTGCGATGTTACGTTTGTTTCCCACATAAACCTTCCCTACAAAAGAGAGAAATGGTTCAAAATGGAGTCAGAGAAAATATCAAATGTGTGAAACATTTCTCCCACTGAGGAAGAGATGGAGCGGTGACTGATAAAAGTTAGGTAATTGAGTTAGAGTTATCAGATGCAGAAGATGATTCATAACACAAGATACCTTCTAAAAGGTTCAAAGTTAGAAGAGAAGACTGTAAAGAGAGAGGTCATGAAATGGTGAGATATAAGGAAGCTGAGGAAAGATGAGAGGAAGAATAGGAGAGAACAGGAAACAGAATGAGAGAGATGGGAACACATGCAGACAGAAGGACAACCAGGGAAATGGCAGAGCTATAGAACAAGAGACAAAACAATAAGATCACATCGGTGGGGAGCTGTGAAAAGGAAGAGGGCTGCACTTTCTCACCTGGCATTATTGGAAGGTTGATTCTGTAGGTGCTGTTGGGGCTCTCGGGCCCGTACTGCTCTTCCAGGGTGGCATTGAGGTCATAGAACTGGTTGTAACGACGGTAAATCAGGTAATTCCCTCCTCCCTTTGTCTTGACGCTGATCAGAAACATCTAGAAAGAAGAGGGATTTGGTAAATTTTTAGTATTCAGATTTTATCCCCAATTTCCTCCCAATCATCCTCAATTTTTGTTGGGTAGAAGAATAACAATTCCTCATAGCTGGGACACTGCCTAATGTGCCTACATTTGGTCCCAGGCAGTGCTTAATTTGTTGAAGAATAAGTGCTGGTGCCCAAAGCTCTGCTCAGAAGCCCAAGGTCAGCACCAGCGTGCGGAATACAAAGGTTAGATTGTCTTGAATCCACCTCATGCCTCTTTAATCAATTACCAAACTCTCCCTGCCCTTTTAAATCTTTCTCTTTCTCTTGAAGTATCAGATAAAAAAATAAGTGTCGGTCCTCAAAAAGGAGTGCTGATTGCCCTCACCGGAATCCACCGGCTCTAAATAAGTACTGGTCCCAGCTACCAGCGTCATGCCTGGATTTCATTGTTCCTATAGAATATATGAATAATTTCCATTTAAGTTATCTGTATCTATATTTATCTCATTTGGATATACTGAAAATCTGGCATGGTTCCAGCCTTTGATGATCAACTCAACGATTTTCCCACCTTACCAACACACTTATGGTCTATAAACAGGTGGTGCTTACAAAATAATTGGACCAGCCTTTCTTCTCCTCGATGTCGGCGATGTGAGCGAACACTGGCACATCATCTGGCAACTGGGCGAAATCACTGAAAGAGAGAGGCTACCGTCAGGAGGTGCCATGCAGACAGTAGTACACACAAAGCACTTTATTATCGCGACAAGTCACAGACGTTTTGCCAAGGAAAATACTACAAATGTATTCAATCATACCAGGATTAAAGATGAAGGGGGGGGGGGTCCCAGGTTCAATGAAGGCAGTTTCATTGCAGTGGGATATCTCTCTAACCCGGGCAGACCGTGCATGCGCAATCTGTGTTAGCATCCCTGGAGGTGAGGGGTTTCTTTAAAAATAACTTTACTGTCACACCCAATGACACACTTAAGAACACCCACACTATCATCTCCAGATAGTTAAGCAGTGCATGTTGTGCTTTGTCATGCTGGAATCTGTTACACTTGTAACTATTTTGGAATGAGAGACATGCCACACAGTTTTTGAGAGGCATTAGTGACCATTTCTAAATGTCGAACACACTTCACCATTGTTGAATGTAAGACAAATCCCACCATCCTTGAGTGTATGTGGCACACTTGGCCATACACAGGTGTGCAGCAAAACACACAAGATGATGGACGGAATGTTGCACAATGGAAAAACATTCCCCCCCAGTCACAGATCTGGGTTTAATCCATCGTTATTTTGCTCACCAAGCCACCCCAGTTCAGACATGGCCATATGCAAATCAGTCTTGACTCTGTGCCTCATGGGAACAGTCCAGCCCGAACTGCCAAGCCATGTCTTTCCTGGACCGGAATCAAGCATCCTAGGACCGGTTTCTGGCTATCAGCCGTCTTCATCCAGGATAGCTTGACTCCAGTGGCTTAGTGAGCAAGGGACCCATGTCTGGGCATACCCTTCTCACATAGGGTGAACAGTAAAACAAACAAGATGATGAATGGAATTTTGCACAATGGATAAACATTCACCCCCAGTCACATAACTGGGCTTAATCCATCGTTATTTTGCTCACCAAGCCACCCCAGTTCAGACATGGCCATATGCAAATCAGTCTTGACTCTGTGCCTCATGGGAACAGTCCAGCCCGAACTGCCAAGCCAAGTCTTTCCTGGACCGGAATCAAGCATCCTAGGACCGGTTTCTGACTATCAGCCGTCTTCAGCCAGGATAGCTTGACTCCAGTGGCTTAGTGAGCAAGGGACCCACGTCTGGGCATACCCTTCTCACATAGGGTGAACAGTAAAACAAACAAGATGATGAATGGAATTTTGCACAATGGATAAACATTCACCCCCAGTCACATAACTGGGCTTAATCCATCGTTATTTTGCTCACCAAGCCACCCCAGTTCAGACATGGCCATATGCAAATCAGTCTTGACTCTGTGCCTCATGGGAACAGTCCAGCCCGAACTGCCAAGCCAAGTCTTTCCTGGACCGGAATCAAGCATCCTAGGACCGGTTTCTGACTATCAGCCGTCTTCAGCCAGGATAGCTTGACTCCAGTGGCTTAGTGAGCAAGGGACCCACGTCTGGGCATACCCTTCTCACATAGGGTGACAGCAAAACACACAAGATGAACGGAATGTTGCACAATGGAAAAACGTTCATCCCCAGTCACAGATCTGGGTTTAATCCATCGTATTTTTGCAATTGTCACCCCGAGTGGGACGGGTATGCTCAGATGTGAGTCCTGTGGTCTCCATGCCACTGGAATCAAGCTATCTAGGCTGATGAGGGCTGAAAGCCCGAAACCGGTCCTTGGATGCCTGTTTCCAGTCCAGGGAGGACCTGGCTTGGCAGTTCGGGCTGGACTGTTCACAAGGGGCACAGGGTCAAGACTGATTTGCCTATGGCTGAGTTCAAACTGGAATGGAATGGTGAGCACAAAAAAACGATGGATTTAGGCCCAGATCTCTGTACTGGGGTGAATGTATGACATTGTTCTGCATTCTGTCCATCAACTGTTATTTTTGCATTTGTCACCCCGAGTGGGAAGGGTATGCTCAGACGTAAGTCCCGTGCTCTCCATGCCACTGGAATCAAGCTATCCAGGCTGATGGGGGCTGAAAGCCCGAAACCGGTCCTTGGATGCTTGTTTCCAGTCCAGGGAGGACCTGGCTTGGCAGTTCAGGCTGGACTGTTCCCATGGAGCACAGGGTCAAGACTGGTTTGCATATGGCTGGGTTCAAACTGGAATGGCGAGCAAAAAAACGATGGAATTAGGCCAGATCTCTGTACTGGGGTGAATGTATGACATTGTTCTGCATTCTGTCCATCGACTGTTATTTTTGCATACACAGGTGTGCAAGTGCAACACACTTCCCCAATCTTGACTGTGAGGCACATTTTACCATTCTTGAGTGTAAATCCTAGTTCACCATTTGTGAGTGTGCAACGCACGTCAGAGTTCTCTAGTTATCATTACCGTGCGTGGTGCACTCTTCCTCATGCCCAAGTGTGAGGCAAGCCCATTGATAATTATGTGGCACTCTCCTCTCCTCTCCTCCTAGATTGAGTAACACTTTAAAATTTCTGAGCAAGTGACATAGTTCAGGGTTCATGTCTATGACGCACATCTCCACTCAAGGGTATGCAACACAATTCCCCTCTCCTGAGTCTGTACGACACAATTCACTAGTCCTGAGTGTGAACATGGTCCCTATACCTCACTGTGTGCGCCACGGTATCTTTCATGAGTGTGTGGCCTGTTTCATCACTGCAGTGTGTGACAACAAACATTAAACTTTCCAGAATGCGCAACACAATTTGCCATTCACGAGCGTGTGACACATCTCGTCATTACTTATCAGTAATACAGTCTCCGCTTAGTACACCTCCCTCAATCATGCTTTCACGTTCACCCCATGTCTTGTTCAGCCGCTCACAAGCGCCCTGAAGCTATTGATCGCCTGCATGTGGCGCGGTACAAACTGCTGCTAGCATCACTGCGCTGTGCTCACCTCTCGTCCCTCAGTTGGCGTGGTAGCGACATTCCTGGATTAAGATCGCCCAAAACGGGATTACAGCAGGCCCGGCAGAGCCCAGTATATTCCGGCAAAACACAGTGCCCCGCTGTAGAAAACAGGTGACTCAACTATCCAGCAAGCCCAGTGCTGTGCAAATAAGCGGTGATGTCCAGATAACGCAGTGTAGTTCACGCGGCCCTGGGTCGGTCCAACAAGAGCGGTGCAGTCCCACAGAGTCCAGTGCAGTCCCACAGACCGCAGTGAATGCCAGCGAGGCCCCGTGAAGCCTCGGCGCTTAGTACCGAGTACTCCCGGGCTGTTTCTAACCGAAAGGGGAAGTGATGTGGGTGGGGAGAAGACGAAAGGAGAAGTGAGACCCAAGCGTGAATGATGGAAGCGGCGCCCGTCAGCAAGAGGGCACGAGGAAGGAAAGACCGGAGTCTTTACCACCTCATTAAGCCCTGTGTCTGGGCAGGATCACCAGCCTTACCCATAATTCACTGCACTGTTCATCCCTATAGGCTTCTCGTGATCTGAAGGGCTACCCCTATTTCTGAATCCTGGCGTAACACAGCCCCCCCCCCCCCCCCCCCCCCCCCAGGGGACACACTACAGGGGGCCCCTGTGCTGTCGTGCAGCACCTGGCATTACATACATCGTCTGGGATGTGAGTTACATCACTTACGTTACGCTCGCTGTCCTCTGTCAGAGGAGTCTCGGAGGGTGGGGTGAGTAAGGACATCTTCAATGGGCCTTAAAAAGATGCAGGTCACAGGGTCACCTCCTGGAAGCGGGAGCTGCCCAGCTCTTTGCTAGAAGAAATAAAGAGAACGTCGACCGGCACCAACATTCTTATCAAAAGTACATTATAAGCCGTGGAAAAAGAATTACAGCCTCGTTTGTGTGTGGTGTTCAGTTTGAAAACAAATTCCTTTTTGAGATCGTGTCAAACTGCACTTTTATCCTTACGCTTCCTTCTCTCTTTCCATTGACAGGGTAGAGAGAAGAGACGGAGAGGTTTGTAGTGTTCTTTTTGCGTAAGTGCAGGCAGCGGCCTGTGGCTTCATGTTTTGTGAATTAAGATTTTGTGTGGAAAGTGTCTGCTCCTGCAATATTATTTCCAATCTTACATTCATGCCCTTTAGTTGTGTGCTGTGCATGCTGGCTGAATAATTGTTGCTGAATGACTTAAAATAAGACACCTGCATCCTATAAATTGGTGTTGTGTTTCGAAACAGTGGTGGGGAGCACACAGTGTTGTGTAAAATACCCTCACACACCAACAGGCCCCTTGGTGTCATGCTTCATCATTGGGGTCTTCGCACCCCTCTACGGGATGGGGCGTGCTACGACTCACGACTACATAGGAGCACTTGAAGTGTACTATGTGTTGGTGTGTGTGAGGGATTAAGTTTGAGTGGTGGGGTGGTGAAAAGTGATAGTTAAAAAATACCTGGCTCGTAGGGTAAAAATAAACTTTATTAAGCCCTGGGCTGGTATCGTTAAAAGGGTGCAAGAAGAGGTTGTTACTGTGTTTTAAGGTACATCAACCTCAGAAAGTGCGTCGACATGTTTCGGAGTGTAAAAACCCCTTCTTCAGGACGAGGGAGTGCACAAACCTCCTCACCTTACTCACATGCAGTGTAGATGTCAAAGTGTTTTTTTTACAAAAATTCTATCTTCAAAAGAATTAGGTGTAATGTTCCTAATTGTGTTTATAATACAATGGTCTGTTGCGCCCAGTTGGCGATATTAGAACAAGACCTGTAACGATAAAAAGCATAGTAAATCATATCATCACAGTAGGACGTATATTCTCATCAGGAAAATGACCTGTTCGAAAATAAAGGGTAGTCTGTGACCAGATAAGGTTTAGAACCCTGAAAAGAAAAGGACAAGGACACACATAGAGACAGGGACATATACATTACAATCAATAAGTCATATGCTTCTCCTTAGTGGTTGAATTATTGGAGGAAGATTAGTTTGTTCAATGCTTACTTATATATTAAGACTGGATGGCCTCATGAGCCCTGCGTGGTATTGGGGGTGCCTTCCGGCTCAATGCGGCTACCTAAAGGACATAGGAAGCTTAGTTCAGGTTTTGGTTGGTACTACTCACGGGTAACGTAGACATGGTTCCCTAGGCATCAAACTCACGGTTACAGCAAGCCTCGATGGGCTATCTTCCCCTCAACGCGGCTCCGACGTTCTGCCGTGTGTTGAAGGCTCGCCCCTTATATACTGCAAAGTACGCTCTTAATTACTGCTTAACACAAAGCGGATCAAGCCCAAAAAAGGATTGTAACCTTAATTAGTTTGCCGTTTTTGCGCGGATGAGGTGAGCGTAATTCTGTCAAGGGCGCATGCGCGCTGGAGTAGTGAGAGACCCTGTTCTCTGTTGAGGTGGGCGTTTTTCTGTCAAGTGCGCATGCGCTCAGGAGTAGCGAGAGACCCTGTTGTCTGTTGTTAGTCTAACGCGCGTGCGTGATATCGCGCCATAACCCTGCGCGTGTGTGGAGGGCAGGGACAGAGGGATCTTGTATACACCTACTCGAGGCAAAATACGAATGCTAATACCAAAGGTATAACTTTAAAAACGAGCATTAGACCCGCATTTATGTACAATGGATTGCTGTAAGCTTCTCTGTGCATATAATGGGGACACAGATAGGAACAAATGCTCACTCAGATCATATTACGCTAGGGTAGTAATGGGCAAACCTATGCATATATCGATCTCTTATGGAGGGGCACATAATTCCCAACAATAACCTCACAAAACGTTTAAAGCTGGGAAGTCAAGTATAGCTAGTTTTTCGATGGGGTTGATGAGACCTATGAGCCCATAAGTCATCGCAGCTGGCCCCATGGAATAGAATCATTGAGTCCGTTGGTATCAGTGCCCAAATGGAAAACCCACCTTTGTTCCTTTTCAAATAGGCCAACATCAGTGGGGAGCTGTTCAATAACAGTCCAGTGTAGTTCATTGACACAATGTCGCGCCTCCAAAAAATGTGCTGCCATTTTTGTGGTTGATTTTTTGCACCTCACGTTGCTCTTATGTTAATTTATTTTGGTCTTAACTGCTCGAGTGGTCATACCCACGTACTCCAAGTTACAAGGGCATGTGATGAGATAAACAACATTCTTGCTGTTGCAATTGGTGAACACTCGTTGTTCCCACATTGTGCCATTCTTGAAAGTTAAAGTGTTACTTTTCTTTGTTAAGTGGCAACTATTGCAATTTCCGCATGGGTGGTGTCCCTGCACTCCTTGTAACCGTGGTTGTTTGGTTACTGTGGTTTGTGGTCTCGTGTGCACAAGAATGTCTTTGAGGTTCCTTCCTCTCCTGTGGGCAAAGAGAGGTTTCTCCAAGTTTAACCTGCCACTAGTGAGTATACGCCAGTGTCTGTTCACCAGTTTGGTGACCTGGTTGGAGAGGGTACTATATGTAGTCACACATACTGGTCTGCTCAAAGTTTCTTCTGTTGGGACTTTGTCTTCCAGGAGTGCCTCTCGATTGTTATAACCAGCCCTTTTCATAGCATACCTTATAACCTTTTCTGGATATAGTCTTTGTTTTAGTTTTTTGCTCAAATCCTGGGCTTGGGACTTGTACCTTGCTACGTTGCTACAATTGCGGCACAGGCGGAGAAACTGTCCATATGGTAGGTTTTCTCTTAAGTGACGAGGATGAAAACTGTCAAACCGTAGGAGACAGTTCCTCGCTGTCGGTTTGAAATGAGTTTCAGTCTTTAAGAAACCTGACTCATGGTAGATATTTAAGTCCAGGAACACCATTGACTCTTTTGACATCGAATGAGTAACTTTTAAGAAGGCATTTTGTGTGTTCAGCCATGTCATGAAATCCATGATTGATTGGTCATCGCCTTCCCAGATGACTAGGACGCCATCTATGTAGCGTCGCCAGGTGCTTATTTTGCCCCTGAAAGGATTGTTGGGATGGAGGATCTTAGTGGACTCCAGGTGGTGCACATACAATTCCACCAGGCTCGGCGCGAAAGTACTTCCCATGCTGGTTCCATGTTGTTGCAAGTATAGAGTGCCTTCGTATTCAAAAAAGTTTTTTGTAAGTGCTGTTGAAATGCACTCCATCACCACACCCTGTGGGGTTTGGTATTTCCATGGGTTAGAATGTAGAACCTCCTCGATGATAAGGAGGGTTTCGTCATGGGGAAGGCTGGTGTAGAGGCTCTCTACGTCTAGGCTCAACAGCATCTGTGAGTCCTGGTCAAATGGGAGATCTTGTAGTAACTGTAGTACTGCTTTTGTGTCTCTCAAGTATGTGTCTGTCGCTTGTACCAAGGGTCTTAAGAAGGCATCAGCAAACTTGGACAGAGGCTCTAGTATTGATGAAACGCCAGACACGATTGGCGGCCCGGTGGATTTGTGAGACTTTTATGTACCTTTGGTATACTATAAAAGTATGGTGTGCGAGGGTTTTTTTTATGTCAAAAAGTCTGATTCCTTCTTTGTGAGCCAATTGTGGGCCAAAGCCTACTCAGTCATCGCCCCTATCTGTATGCATAAAGATTCAGTGGGGTCATTGAGCAAGACCTGATAATTCCTCCTGTCTGATAAGAGTCTCCTACACTCTAGGTCATAGGCGGTGGTGGTTTGAATAACCACTGCCCCGCCTTTGTCGGCGGGTTTTATGGTCAGTTGTTTATTCTGGGAGAGTTCTCTTATAGCCTCATTCTCTAATTTACTCATATTCTGGAAGACGTTATGATTAGTCTCCAGGTGACTAAGTTCAAGCATAATGGCTTTTTCAAATGCTACAACTTCGACTGGAAGTTGGTTATCGGACGGTGTGAAGGTCGATTTTGGCTTTAGACCTGTGTCCGAAGTGTCAAGGGTAGGTTCTTGGTTACTAAAGAACGCTTTCAGTTTGATAGTCCTCACAAAGTCTTGAATCTCCTTGTGTAGACAAAATGGGTCAGGTTTGTTTGTCGGAACATATCCAAGCCCTTTATTAAGTACCTGGTTCTGCAAATCTGTCAAAGGCCAGGGGGATATATTGATGACTAAGTTCCCCTCTTGCTTGTGGAGGCTTGATTCGCTGTCATGCTCCTGGTGTGGACCCTGGGGTCTGCCTCGTCCTCTGTTTGCCAGGTGAAGTTGTTGCCCTTCTTGTTCCTGCCTCTGCGGGGTCCCTGGCCCCATGCTAAAAAAGGCTGCGTGGTTTGGGGTGCGGGTGTTGGGTCTGGTCCCCATTGTGGGTACATAGGTCCCATAGGTGGTGGACCGTATTGGTATGGTATTTGGAAGTGCCCTTGGTAAGGGTTGAATTGAGGAGGTCCTGGAAAACCTCTCCAGCCTCTTTGGCGTGGATATTGGGTTCTCTGTTGTCGGTAACCACCTCTTTGTTGCCTTCTTTGTTGGAAACCACCCGAATTAGTGCTAGTGGAGCTGCCTAATTTGTCCTTAGCAGTGCACAGCTGTGGGAGCCCCTCCCTTGGACACACATTAGTACACGTGACACACATTACATCCAAACACCTCTTCCCTGTATTCGCACAACAACAGAATGGAGTACGAACATGGCCTCACCTTCGGGGAGGATGATGTCGATAGGATCCTTGCAGAAGTCAATCCCTTTGAAGGATTAAGTAACAGTGACCCAGGCCCATCAGTGGCGGACTGGGATGAACTCACAAATCTGAGAAAAGTCCAGATCAGGGCTGCTTTACATGGCCTCCTCATGAGAGAATATTTAAGGAACAAAATAGCCCCTCAAGGCCTGATTGTAAAAAACGAACCCTTCATCTTTCAGGACGATCTTGGTTTTAAAAAAGCCTGGTCCCTGATCTCATGGCATTGTACCAGAGATTGGCTGGTACTAATAGTACAAACTTCCACGAGAATATCACAAGAACTTAAGGTTGATATCCAGAAACTAGAAGTACAACTCAAGGCTTTCATTTCACCTGCAGCCTTGAAGAAAGGTCTGGAGGAACTTAACCAACAAATGACAGACTTTGAAATCACACTTAAGACAAGCAAGTTCAACAAACTCAAGAAAGATAAGGACCGTTTCACTGCAGAGAGGGCATACCCTTATACTAAAGCAGACTATGTGGCGAAGAGCAATACAAGTGACACTGATAGTGTGAGCTCAGATGGCAGCTCCACTAGCACTAATTTATTTATTTATTTATTTATTTGAGTATTTTGTAGAGCGCGCAGCGGCCCCAACGGGGCGTCCCGGCGCTGAGAACTCTGAAAATAGAGGCCATAGGGTCAGATATCCAGTATTAAGAAGAGAATAGATGTGTTTTCAGGGATTTACGGAAAGCTGATTCTGTCGGACAGGTGCGTAAGGCTAGTGGAAGCTTGTTCCAATGCTGAGAAGTGCAGACCTCAAAGGTTTTTCCATCTGCCCGAGAGTGTTTAAATCGGGGAGTTTCCAGGAAGTGAAGGGTATTGGAGCGTAAAGTTCTGGAGTTGGCATAGGGTCGCAGGGTGTTTTTCAAGTGTGCCGACCCACTGCCTTTTGATGCTCGGAAGGCCAGTGTCATGGCCTTGAACATACATCTTTTAGCTATGGGCAGCCAGTGCAGTTTACGGAGGTGTGGAGAAATATGGTGTCTAGCAGGGATTCTCTCCACCAGCCGGGCGGCGGCGTTTTGGACCGTCTGAAGTTTATGGCAGAGGCCTGCTGTGATACCAAGGTAGAGGGCATTGACGTAATCAAGATGGGATGTTATCAGTGCCTGGATCACAGTCTTACGGCAGTCCGCCGGCAGGTAATTGATAAGACGTTTTATAGTTCTGATCTTTGCGAAGCAGGAGGTTGCTACTGTTTGTACCTGATTGTTAAAGCTAAGTTGGTTGTCCCAGCGTACTCCTAGATTTCTCACCGAGTCTTTAGGGTGGGGGCTAGGCTCAGGTCTTCTGGCCACCATATACTAGAATCCAGGGGGGATGGTGAGTTGAAAAACAGGATCTCGGTTTTCCAGCATTGAGTCAGAGGGAGTTGGCATCCATCCAACTCGAGATATCCCCAAGACAGGATTTCAGTGGATCAAAAGCTGAGGCGGAGGGGGAGTCGAAAGTGAAGAGAAGCTGAATGTCGTCAGCGTAGGAAGTGGATTTGATCCCCGTCTGGGCGATCAGCTTGGCCAGGGGGGTAAAATACACATTAAAAAGGAGCGGGCTCAGGGAGGAACCCTGTGGGACTCCCCATTTGAGTGGTGTGGCAGGGGAGGTGAATGGAGGAGTGAAGACCTGCTGTGTGCGGTCCGAGAGGTAGGATGAGAACCATTTCAGAACACTAATTCGGGTGGTTTCCAACAAAGAGGTGGTTACCGACAACAGAAAACCCAATATCCACGCCAAAGAGGCTGGAGAGGTTTTCAAGGACCTCCTCAATTCAACCCTTACCAAAGGCAGTTCCAAATACCATACCAATACGGTCCACCACCTATGGGACCTATGTACCCACAATTGGGACCAGACCCAACACCCGCACCCCAAACCACGGAGCCTTTTTTAGCATGGGGCCAGGGACCCCGCAGAGGCAGGAACAAGAAGGGCAACAACGTCACCTGGCAAACAGAGGACGAGGCAGACCCCAGGGTCCACACCAGGAGCATGACAGCGAATCAAGCCTCCACAAGCAAGAGGGGAACTTAGTCATCAATATATCCCCCTGGCCTTTGACAGATTTGCAGAACCAGGTACTTAATAAAGGGCTTGGATATGTTCCGACAAACAAACCTGACCCATTTCGTCTACAATAGGAGATTCAAGACTTTGTGAGGACTATCAAACTGAAAGCGTTCTTTAGTAACCAAGAACCTACCCTTGACACTTCGGACACAGGTCTAAAGCCAAAATCGACCTTCACACCGTCCGATAACCAACTTCCAGTCGAAGTTCTAGCATTTGAAAAAGCCATTATGCTTGAACTTAGTCACCTGGAGACTAATCATAACGTCTTCCAGAATATGAGTAAATTAGAGAATGAGGCTACAAGAGAACTCTCCCAGAATAAACAACTGACCATAAAACCAGCCGACAAAGGCAGGGCAGTGGTTATTCAAACCACCACCGTCTATGACCAAGAGTGTAGGAGACTCTTATCAGACAGGAGGAATTATCAGGTCTTGCTCAATGACCCCACTGAATCTCTACGCATACAGATAGGGGCGATGACTGAGGAGGCTTTGGCCCACAATTGGCTCACAAAGAAGGAATCAGACATTTTGACACACAAAAAACCCTCGCACACCATACTTTTATAGTATACCCAAGGTACATAAAAGTCTCACAAATCCACCGGGCCGCCCAATCGTGTTCGGCATTTCATCAATACTAGAGCCTCTGTCCAAGTTAGCTGATGCCTTCTTAAGACCCTTGGTACAAGCGACAGACACATACTTGAGAGACACAAAAGCAGTACTACAGTTACTACAAGATCTCCCATTTGACCAGGACTCACAGATGCTGTTGAGCCTAGACGTAGAGAGCCTCTACACCAGCCTTCCCCATGACGAAACCCTCCTTATTATCGAGGAGGTTCTACATTCTAACCCATGGAAATACCAAACCCCACAGGGTGTGGTGATGGAGTGCATTTCAACAGCACTTACAAAAAACTTTTTTGAATACGAAGGCACTCTATACTTGCAACAACATGGAACCAGCATGGGAAGTACTTTCGCGCCGAGCCTGGCGGGATAGTATGTGCACCACCTGGAGTCCACTAAGATCCTCCATCCCAACAATCCTTTCAGGGGCAAAATACGCACCTGGCGACGCTACATAGATGACGTCCTAGTCATCTGGGAAGGCGATGACCAATCAATCATGGATTTCATGACATGGCTGAACACACAAAATGCCTTCTTAAAAATTACTCATTCCATGTCAAAAGAGGCAATGGTGTTCCTGGACTTAAATATCTACCATGAGTCAGGTTTCTTAAAGACTGAAACTCATTTCAAACCGACAGCGAGGAACTGTCTCCTACGGTTTGACAGTTTTCATCCTTGTCACTTAAGAGAAAACCTACTATATGGACAGTTCCTCCGCCAGCGCCGCAATTGTAGCAACGTAGCAAGGTACAAGTCCCAAGCCCAGGATTTGAGCAAAAAACTAAAACAGAGACTATATCCAGAAAAGGTTATAAAGAATGCTATGAAAAGGGCTCGTAATAACAATCGAGAGGCACTCTTGGAAGACAAAGTCCCAAAAGAAGAAACTTTGAGCAGACCAGTATGTGTGACTACATATAGTACCCTCGCCAACCAGGTCACCAAACTGGTGAACAGACACTGGCGTATACTCACTAGTGGCAGGTTAAACTTGGAGAAACCTCTCTTTGCCCACAGGAGAGGAAGGAACCTCAAAGACATTCTGGTGCACACAAGACCACAAAGCACAGTAACCAAACAACCACGGTTACAAGGAATGCAGGGACACCACCCATGCGGAAATTGCAATAGTTGCCACTTAACAAAGAAGAGTAACACTTTAACTTTCAAGGATGGCACAATGTGGGAACAAAGAGTGTTCACCAATTGCAACAGCAAGAATGTTGTTTATCTCATCACATGCCCTTGTAACTTGGAGTACGTGGGTATGACCACTCGAGCAGTTAAGACCAGAATAAATGAACTTAAGAGCAACGTGAGGTGCAAAAAATCAACCACAAAAATGGCAGCACATTTTTTGGAGGCGTGACATTGTGTCAATGAACTACACTGGACTGTTATTGAACAGCTCCCCACTGATGTTGGCCTATTTGAAAAGGAACAAAGGTGGGTTTTCCATTTGGGCACTGATACCAACGGACTCAATGATTCTATTCCATGGGGCCAGCTGCAATGACTTATGGGCTCATAGGTCTCATCAACCCCATCGAAAAACCAGCTATACTTGACTTCCCAGCTTTAAACGTTTTCTGGGGTTATTGTTGGGAATTATGTGCCCCTCCATAAGAGATCGATATATGCATAGGTTTGCCCATTACTACCCTAGCGTAATATGATCTGAGTGAGCATTTGTTCCTATCTGTGTCCCCATTGTATGCACAGAGAAGCTCACAGCGATCCATTGTACATAAATGCGGGTCTAATGCTCGTTTTTAAAGTTATACCTTTGGTATTAGCATTCGTATTTTGCCTCGAGTAGGTGTATACCAGATCCCTCTGTCCCTGCCCTCCACACACGTGCAGGGTTATGGCGCGATATCACGCACGCGCGTTTACTAACAACAGAGAACAGGGTCTCTCGCTACTCCAGCGCGCATGCGCCCTTGACAGAATTACGCTCACCTCATCCGTGCAAAACCGGCAAACTAATTAAGGTTACAATCCTTTTTTGGGCTTGATCCGCTTTGTGTATATAAGGGGCAAGCCTTCAACACACGGCAGAACGTCGGAGCCGCGTTGAGGGGAAGATAGCCCATCGAGGCTTGCTGTAACCATGAGTTTGATGCTTAGGGAACCATGTCTACGGTACCCGTGAGTAGTACCAACCAAAACCTGAACTAAGATTCCTATGTCCTTTAGGTAGCCGCATTGAGCCGGAAGACACCCCCAATACCACGCAGGGCTCATGAGGCCATCCAGTCTTAATATATAAGTAAGCATTGAACAAACTAATCTTCCTCTAATAATTCAACCACTAAGGAGAAGCATATGTCTTATTGATTGTAATGTATATGTCCCTGTCTCTATGTGTGTCCTTGTCCTTTTCTTTTCAGGGTTCTAGACCTTATCTGGTCACAGACTACCCTTTATTTTCGAACAGGTCATTTTCCTGATGAGAATCTACGTCCTACTTTGATGATATGATTTACTATGCTTTTTATCGTTACAGGTCTTGTTCTAATATCGCCAACTGGGCGCAACAGACCATTGTATTATAAGCACAATTAGGAACATTACACCTAATTCTTTTGTAGGTAGAATTTATGTAAAAAAAAACACTTTGACATCTACACTACATGTGAGTAAGGTGAGGAGGTTTGTGCACTCCTTCGTCCTGAAGAAGGAGTTTTTACACTCCGAAACATGTTGACGCACTTTCTGAGGTTGATGTACCTTAAAACACAGTAACAACCTCTTCTTGCACCCTTTTAACGATACAAGCCGAGGGCTTAATAAAGTTTATTTTTACCCTACGAGCCAGGTATTTTTTAACTATCACTTTTCACCACCTCACCATTCACACTTAATCCCTCACACACACCAACACATAGTACACTTCAAGTGCTCCTACGTAGTCGTGAGTCGTAGCACGCTGCATCCCGTAGAGGGGTGCGAAGACCCCAATGATGAAGCATGACACCAAGGGGCCTGTTGGTGTGTGAGGGGTATTTTACACAACACTGTTTGCTCCCCACCACTGTAGGGACCACTACCACCACTAGAGTGGATTCTATTTTGTTTATGTAATTTGCCAGGGGAGACCGAATCCACTTTCCATCTCACTCCCTCCTTTGTTAAAAAGTTGTGTTTCGAAAGACATTCATTGCACCGCACGCCGTGGTGTAAATAACAGAACATTTACAACCGACTAGGGCTGATAAAATTCTACCATTTTACATTTTTTAACAAATTAAGAAATATGTACTTTCCCCCCCCGAGTTTATTAAAAAAAAAGTGTTGTCCTGAATAACAAAAACCTCGCATGGACCTGTTGGTTCGTCTACCAGGCATTTCACGACGCCAAGGGAGTAGAGTGCACGGGTTGCACATTCTGCGATAAACCCACTATGCCAATGTTTTCAAATATCCTTTGCGCCTGATCCGAACCGTCAGCGCCCACATAATGGTGCCTCAGTGTGCACCAAGAGCCTGCTGTCTCATGTCCAAATAGAGGTGCTAGGCTAGCATCATTGATGCTGGCATGAAGGTGATCTGGCATCTTCATGTGGACCTAAACAGCGGGTACTGAGTGAGTACTTTTACCAGAACCCCAATTTATATGCACGTGAAAAATGAACAGTAGTGTGAAATTGCACCTATTTTTTTCTGGCTTCACATGATGTGGTCATACTGCACACATACGCTGGAGTTGCTCTACTTTTAACACTTGTTTCATATATTTTTTTGCTGTTCATTATATGTATGATATTTTTTACTTTGTTCCATTTTAACGTGGACTTTAGTCTCTGCGGAGTCTCCATTTACCAACATACCCTCACAGACTACTTGAACATAGTGCTGGCTTTTGATAATTCAGATTTTATTGTCTGTTAAACACAGGAAAAAAGAATTTCTACATTTTTTGCTGATTTATGTCTGTTCACCTAGCCCAGTGACTAATTCGAGGCCTTTATCGGTGGTGGTGAAGCAGTCATTGGTTACTGGCCAGTGGTACTACATGTTTAGTCTTTTTTACAGGGTGGTCCATTGTTCTTTACCAGTATTGCACTCCAATGTTGTAACACCAAACGTTTACATTGGAAAAAACTGATCAGACGCATTTATTCAAATTTTTAAAAGATGACTTCCAGAGTCCAAACAATGCATGCCCACTTCGTAGTATTGCATAACTGCTGAGTTGGCTAACTCTGACCCTCGAAACATTTAAATCAACCGGCTCACAAAGCATTCCTTAAGGTAATCTACCATTTATGGGGTGCAGGTCTAAGGATAGTAAGATCTAGACACAGATAGTCACAAACCAATCGGCTTCCTCGCCAGTCAAGAACCCAGTGATATATATATATATATATATATATATATATACATATATATATACGTGTGTATATATATGTATAAATATATTCATCATCATCAAAGTTTTATTTCGATATACAAGATATCATAAAAGCACATAAAAATATAAAACCACAGTTCATTAGCACTACATTTTCTTAAAAAGATTATGATAAAACCATTCATGTTTCAATAAAAATTTTAAAATACATATTCAACTTTTAGCAGCTTTGTGAGTGTTTAAAAAGATTCAGCTAGGACTAAGAACCTCTAATAGCCTTCAATCTAATCAGCCAGGCCCAACTAAGAAATTTGGCCACCCACACACTAAGGGGTCGATTAGGATCGCGGACGGACTTGAGTCCGTCCGCGACCCCAGAGTATGAGGGAACGTCCGCATGGGCTGCGGCGTTCCCTCATGTGCGATTAGGATGTGACCGCCACCCTGGCGGTCACATCCTGGGTATTTAACATTGCGGCGGGTGCTGCTTCAAGCAGCACCGGCCGCAATGTTAAAAGTGCATGTGTAACATTTACATGCACAAAGCGGCAGGCACCGCGCGGTGCCTGCCGCATTGTGCATGTAAATGCTGGGGGGTACCATAGGTACCCCCCATGTGCACCACCCACCCGCCAACACCCTGGGGGCCCGCAACGGGCCCCCAAAATCAAAAGTACACATGCTTTTCCACGGCGGAAAAACCGCCGCGGAAAAGCATGTTTTCAAATGCTTCCTAATTTGGCCGGCGGTGTCTGATAGACACTGCCAGCCAAATGAGAGCTTTTCCACCGCGGTTGTAATCCGACCGCGGCGGAAAAGCAGCGGACAGAAACCAAGACCCACCAGCCATCGTAATGCGGCGGTGGGTCTTTGGTGAGTCCGCAGAGGATTTTCCGCCGGCCCGGAGGAGGCGGAAAATCCTCTATCCTAATCGGCCCCTAAGGTTGTACTAGTGTCAGCCTTGAGTATTCTGAGTGCAGAGTGGTCCCTGGTTCCAAGCAACAGACACACAGGTTTGCACCATTTCTGCCTAGGTTTTGCATAGGCTGGGCATACAAAGAAGACATGAGGGATGTTTTCAGTCACACCGTCACAGATTAGGCATACAGAAGAGGTTTGGTACGGCGGCTTCCATTTCCAGGTGTAATCGCAGAGAGGGAGTGTTTCCAGCCTGAACTGGTGAAAAGGGATCTATCTCTTGGTTTCTTAATAAAGTCCAGGTACGACTCCAAGCGAGGCTTCAGTTTATGCTGTCTAAATGCCTCCGTCAGCCTACCTTGGTTTAGGTCCCTTTGTTCTTGATCATCAACCCATGTCCAGTAGGCTCGCTTAGTTTCGTTCTTGGATAAAGAGACCCCAGGCTCCCAGTCAGTTGGCAAGCCAGATTCGCGCAGGAGCTTCTTAATATTATGAATCCAGCTAATTTTATGAGCACCACGAAGATTCATAACTTCTCTCAGACCATCTAGATACCTTGAGAGCTCCAAGAAGTTCAGGCTTTACGACTTGCAGCCAAAACACAGGTGGTGCAGGTAAAAAACTTTACAGCTAGCGCCTTGTTAAACTTTAAAGAGTGCCTTCTTAAATAAAAGAAAGCCTGCATTTGAAGATCCGATACTGTCCATATCTTTATTGCACCAAGTTGCACAGAGTTAAAAAGAAAAAATGTACTTGTTCTTTCATCAAGTAGAACTAAAAATAGTTATAGCTGTATTTGCTAGGAGACACGTTTCAGCTGAATCTACAGCCTTTCTCAATCCAAACACGTCACCATTTTGAGCGCTCTTTACATGCTAATTCAACATTGAATATAGAAGGAATACTTCACGTTCCCCACTGCAGTCATCATACTATCATCCCCAACCAAGAGCATGCCAGGAGGCATACCTTTGTAAACTGGTTAAAAAGGCTTCGTTTTTTTCTGGTTCCAGTACCCCCAGGGCTCCCACTCTGCCTATTCCTTGCATTTGAAATTTACATTTACTGCTGTAGTGTGAGAATGTATTTCATGAAAAGGAATATAAAGTAGGGTTGCCAAAAGAAAAATGTCAGCCATGTGTTGGTTAAAGAGCCTGGAAAGACCATGTCTTGGCACTAAATAGGGTTATAAATAAAAAAGTATGTATTCACTTGTAATGTGACTTTTCGGTCTTTGTTCCCTTTAATTATCAGTCATGGATCTCCTCATTCAGGCAGCTTTAGAACACAATAAAAAATGCTTTCTATTTATATTTACAGTTCGAAGTATGCACAGATAAGTGCTGAAAATACGGCTTTAGGTGACTGCTTATTTTTGTCCGGTCTGGGACATCAAAATAATGAGCTGGCAACCCTAATCATAAGACTGGAAGTTTGTTGCAGGATCAGCTCATTATTTATTTCCTACACCCTTGATCCCTTATTAATAGCAATAGTTTAACTTATGAAACCCTATGTCGCCCTCAATAACATGCGGAGGTACTTCAAGAGACTGGGGAATGCACTCTGCATTAAGACAACTCACTCCTCATTCTCGCCTTTTACTTTTACACTCACCCTGTACTCCCAGCAATCACTATGCACTCACTGATTACTATGCACTCACACCATTCACCCGCTCACCCTGCACTCAGTGATCACTCCGCACTCACAATGCACTTCCGCTGTTTACCCTGTACCTCACCCTGCAGTCACATGAGCACACTACTCACTCTGCACTCATGTGACACTTCACTCACATGTCCTCCTCACTGCTCAATCTGCAATCTCACTCAAACAAGCCCATCACTAACCATGCATTAATTCGTCCCACTCTGCACTTACATCTGCACCCAAATTCATATGGTCACCTCACTCACCCTGCAGTCAATCCTCTTACCCAACTCTCACACTGTCACATCACTCAGTGTGCACTGCTACTGCTACAAAGAACTTGTACCATGCAGATCACAGACCTGAGTGTGAGTAAACTATGAGTAGCACTATAAAAAAATGAAATGTTTGTCAGAAAGATGCTATAGAGATGAGGTGCATTGTTGGTTAGTGGTAGTGAGGGAATTCATGGAGAAGGAGGAAATGGGGGGGGGGGGGGGGGGTGGCAAAAGAGACTGTTGTACCGTGTGCGACCAGTGCTAGGGCCAGCCCTGGCTGTGAGTGGTAGCCCCACCCCCGAAGTTTAGGTCTAGTTGTGCTCCTGGTTTCAATCCCCTAGCTAACTCATGACTTTCATTCTCGCTTCTCTGATTTGATATTTAAGGCTTAGGTTGGTGATGGCCACTGGGGAAGCAAGGGGCAAAGCCAATCTGTGAATGGGCAAAGGTGTGCCACTCCCAGTGCCTCACCCATTTGATCTCCATAGTATAGATATGTGTCCATCTCTGGACATTACATGGTACTTCCCGCGTTTTGAACCATGAGTGATAGCTCACGGAGTTGCATATATACTTTAAGCATACTGCTATGCTAATACAGAATTGTCAATCATGTTGAAAATAACAAGTTGTTCAAGTCGAAAATGTATATTTTTTGTAGACAACAGTGTTTATAATGTGAGGGCACATAAGTCTCTTACTCCTCTCAGTATTGATGTTATTTATCCACCGAATTTGTAATATTCATCTACACAATAACCTCTCTGTGGAAAAAAGGACGTGTTCATCACTCTGCATAATGAACCCCTTAATACAGTTTGCTTTACTACATTCTAAAATTCTATTGCATTCATTGGCAAAAGACAAAGAAAGGTTATCAGAATCTTACTTTTTCCTTTAACAACTAACCACGTTATCCAGCTTTACTCTGAACTTCCTGAAACACTTCAATATAGACTTGCTCAGATGGAGAACTGTTATATGGGAAGAGAGTATATTGGAAAAAAACATGTTTACACATATTTTAAAAGCAAACTTATAACTAGCTACTATTTGTTAGAAATCATGTGCAGCTTTGGATGCTTCTTACGGAAATGTACATGCTTTGGTTTTCCAAGTTGCGATCCAACGCGAGGGGCTGCAAGACATCTTTTCACATTATTTAGGTGTGCAGGTTTTGGTGCTACTTTGCCTGCAGGACTGTCTCTGGCCACCCTGTTACTTGCATTTACATTCCCACCATTTCGTGACGGGCTGCTATCTTCCCTCACACTTCCTTTCACGTACAGTAAATTCTCAGCTCCTGTTCCATGCCAGGGCCCAGGCCTGATTCTACGTGCTCAGACGCTTGTCATGTTTGTAGAGCCATATCCTTGGGATTGCCTCTTGCAGGGCCTCCTTTACTTTCCCCAGGTCACAATTGCTGCCTAAGAAGCTCCAATTACTGGATGGGAGATGGTTGCATCCATTAAAGGCAGATGCCATCCAGAGACGTTTTAAGGCATGGGCAAAGTGGGTTCCGGCCCAGGGCCTCAGACTTTCAGGGGGGCCCCTGATAAAACCAGCTCTGTTCTGCAGAGTCTTGCCCTGATGGCATTAAATGATTCTTAAACAGATTGTTTAAAATACCACTTACGTTTGCTTTTGTTCAATATTGGTGATATGTGTGTCTATTACCGACATTTTGTAAAGGAATGTTGTATTTCATGCAACATCTATAAAATAGTTTGTTTTGGGTCAAAGGACCTCACACATATGAGAAATGCGAGGGTGTCACAGAGATTATTTGCAGTACTATTAGCGAGCAGCTGCTGTGTTAAAATATTGAAAACACACATCACTATCCCTGAATATTACATGGAAACACATTTAGAATTTGGACTAGTTTGTCTGTGACACTTTCTGTGACTCATGACAGTCGCTAGTGTGTGACTTGCAGAAAATGCACTAGTCTATTTCTCTTGAATTTCACGGGATACTGAGTTATATCTTGTGTAATTCTCCTGTATATTGTCAGTCGAGTCTATGGAATGGCAGGTTTGGGTTTGTTTGTCAAAGTTTCAAGTTATTGTCCATTAATGTCAATTCTAATTCAGACCCTTCATAGTTCTTTGTTCTTCAGCCAGAGGCAGTTCCTGAGACAATAGGATCAGTCCTTGGCAGTGTTCTGATTGCTGCCCCAGTTAAAAAATCTGCTTTTGACAGTATTGTTACAAATGGCGCAGCTTATGTTAAGTGCTTTTCCCATTTTCTCATTAGAACTTTGAGCAAGACACTATAGAGGCATTTCATTAAATGTTGGTGGTTTCAATTTAAAATATACCAGATTTTTGGGTGGTGGGGCAAAGTGGTAGGTGGTGGGCCGGGTCCGTCGGTGGTTTCCAGAGTTAGCCCTCATTTCTCACCACTGTTCATTACCCTTGGTCTCGAGATGTCGTTGTCATTTCTAAGTATTATTAATCCTTGGTTTCAGTCCTCGGTCTCCATCTTTACTTCTTCAATCCCAGTACTATACATCCCCGGAGCGTGTTTCTGGCCTCGAGCTTCTCTAGTGGCTCAAAGCAGAGTCGAGCGCATGCTTTTATAGTCAATTCAGGTAACCCGATATTTCTCCAAGTTACAGTTAAAGCCAGGTGTCTTTCTAAGAGTTTGTTGGCATATATTGCTCATTGGCTGTCTGGCAGTGTCCATAAATCTCTGTGTGTCTGATGGTAACCTTTGAGGTCTGTTTGTAGGATATTGTATGCAAATGAATACCCCACACAAGGAGCTCTGGAATGTATATCTTTATTCCTCAGCATACAGTCCCACACTGCACTTTGATTACTTCCTAACCATTAATAACCACACCTGAACACCTCACAGCAAGTCGTGTAATTCCACAAGTGTCCTAGCCAGGGCTGGACTGTCTGTATCGGGCCTGTTTTTGGCCTCTGGGAGCTGGCTTTCATTACAGGGGCTGGTAATATCGGCCCCTATAACAAAATCGGCCAAAACCAACCCTGGCAAACCCCTCCAAACACTCCACCCTCCCTCGCACTGCAGGCCATCGCGAATCACTCCTTCCATTGTTTGCTGCTTTCTTCCTATTAATTGTTAGCAAGCCGTATAGTCCTCAAATCTACCTCTTAGTAATATTTGGTTCATTTAATTTAACTGATTCTGTTGACTTATGTCCCGGCTCTAAGTCAGGCTCAGGTTCCCGTTGCTGGGGGCTCCCTTAACTGGACCCCGCAGCTGGGGAGGTGCTGCCAGATTCTTGCCCATTACGCTTTATCTCCTCCACCAGTGTCTCCCATGCTTGTGCCCTCTCTATTCTGCCTATGCCTCGTCTCGCGTTTCTCATCAGGAGCCTACTTCTGTATCTCGCCCATCTCTTGAGCTCCCGCCTCCATCTAGTAATGCTAGGGCCATCTGGTGCCTTCCACATACTGGTGATTTCATGTTTGAATAATATGAAAGCCAGGTTCTGAAACCTGGCGGTAACTTTAGTCTTGTTTGTGTGCAGGAACATATTGAGCAGGCAGTGTGCTGGTGTGCAGGGTACCATTTTTTTAGTGATTCGAGCCATCTCCCTCGTGACCTTCTGCCAGTACTGAAATAACGCTCGGCAATTCCACAACATGTGGATGAAATTCGCTCCTACTTTCCTGCATCTAGGGCAGGGTGATGTATGCTTGATGTAGCGTATAAAAGCTTATGAGCCTAAATCGTGTGTTTCTAGACACCCTTGGCGCTCTTTGTAGTCTATTATCCCAGTCTTTATCCTCTATGGGACACTCTATATCCTCTGCCGGGTGGTTCCTTATCCCCTCTTGTGGTCGGAAAGAGTCTCTTCCAATTGCCCTGTACAGGCAGATGACTGCCTTAATAACCCCTCCAGCTATCCCGATATATTCTGCCGTCTCATTGCACCTGTGATTGCTCTGTGTGGCAGAAAGTGGCCATGCGGATATCCCAATCAGTACTGAATTCCTCAAATGGGAGCAGCTCTCCATCTCTGTAGAGATCCCCTACCTTTGTCGCCCCTGCCTGTATCCAGTTGTCTCCTCTCTATTGCCCCCCTGTATGGCAAAGCCCTGAGCACCATCAGCGGGAATTCTGGCAAGTACGGGTATTTCGTCTGGGTCTTCTCGAGGCACTTATTCCGACACCTCTGTATCACTTTATGTTCATTGGTGTGTATGTGATGTGGTTTTGTGGTCCTCATTAGTGTTCTGAGCAGCTCATCTCTCCCTGGGCTAAAGGGTCTCTATTTGGTGTGACCCTCCCCACCACCCATTGTGTGAGTCTCTGCAGATGCCCTGCCAAGAAGTATGCTTCAAAGTCTGGGACCGCCAGCTCTCCCTCCGTCGACGAACGTTTTAATGTGGTGAGTGCCACTTGCCGCCTCCCAGATCTCCATATAAATGGCGAAAGGTATGAGCCCACCTCCCTGAACCACGCCCTGAGGATCCACACAGGCAGCATGACGAAGAAGTACAGCACTCGGGGGAGGACCACCATTTTTAGCAAGGAGATCCTTCCCGCCACCGAGATGGGGAGTTTCTCCCAGAATCCCATATTATCTTTTAGGGACCTCAGCACCCCCCTTCCCACCTCCCTAGGTTTAGGTTTCCTTCCTGTACGCCCGGCAGTGAGTGAAAGATCTTCACACCCAGGTATCGGAAATAGCGAGGCTCCCACCTCAGGTCTCTTAGCCCCTCGGGTGATTGTCGTCTGCTACAATGGGAAACAGTCTGGATTTCTTCCAGTTCACGTTTAGGCCCGAGAGAGCTCCAAACTCCTCCATCATATGCCTAGCCCTTCGCAGGTTTTCCCACGAGTCTTTCAGGAACAGTAGGATATCATCAGCATATATCGCTATATGATGTACCTCTCCCTCCAGCTGCACTCCTCTGTATCTGTCTCCCTTCCGTGGCACACAGGCCAAGGTCTCCACTGCCAGGGCGAACAATGGGGGAGAGAGGGGCCACCCCTGACGAGTGCCCCTCTCCACCCTGTAGTGCTCTGAGATCGTGCAGCCAGTGCACACTCTCGCCGTCGGGTCAGTGTACAGAAATCTCACCCAGTGCAGGAACCCCGCCCCATTCCCATCTTTGCTAGTACCACATAGAGAAACACCCACTCCAGGCTGTCAAATGCCTTTTCTATACCTATGGTGAATATAACTCCCTCCCATTCTGTTCTGCTACCCAGTTCTATTATTGAAAGGAGTCGCCTTATATTCAGGGTTGTATTTCTGCTCGGTATGAACCCCGCCTGGCCGAGGTGGACCAGGAAGGTCATGTGCGAGAGCAATCTGGATGCCAGTATTTTACTTAGAATTTTGAAGTCAAGATTGAGCATCGATAAGGGCCTGTAAGCCGTGCAGTCAAGAGGGGGCTTGTCAGGTTTTAGGAGTGGAATCACACTGCCTCCTGGGTGGTTTGTGGAAGGACTCCCTTCTCCCTTGCTGTTGCGTTTAGCTCCATCAGCCTGGGGGCCAATTCCTCCACGTAAATGGTGGAGAATTTAGTGGGGAAACCATCTGTTCCTGGAGTTTTTCCCCTCGCCAGGCTCTTGATAGCGACTCTAATCTTGTGTTCCGAAATGTCATCTCCCAGCTGGTGTGCATCATCATCAGATAAAGTGGTAAGGGGGTTCCCCTCTAGGTAATCGCTTATTGCCTCTCCCCCCCGTGGCCTAGAGCTCTTGGAGAGGTGCTTATAGTAATCAAGAAATCTGTTATTTATGTCTGCCTGCCTGGCTAGGGGGTGTCCCGCTGGGTCAGTTAATTCTATAATGGTATTCCCTCTGTGGGATGGGTTGACCAGCCTTCCCAGTAGTGTGCCCGCCCTGTACCTTTCCGCATGTGTCCGATCCATGTATATTTTGTAATTGAAGCATCTTAAGCATTCCTCCTGGACCTCTACTTCCTCTTTTGCTTCTAGTAACTCCTGGCGGAGCTACAGATGCTTGGGGCGCCTCCCCTCTAATTCTTTGAGCACAAGGTCAGCTACCTCTATGTCACCAATTAGTGTCCATCTTATCCCAATTGATGCTGCCATGCATCTCCCGCCTTGAAGGCTTCCTATTCCACCAGTCTGGAGTCTGTGGAGTGGGTGTTCTCAGCAAAGTAGGAGGCGATGTGCCCCGGATCTCCTGCTGGAACACCTGATCCTCGAGCACTTCTGGTCTGAGGCGCCACGTCAGGATAGCCTGAAGCAGGGCCCCCACCTGCATCCACAGGGGATTGTGATCCGATATTGTGCGAGTCAGGTACTCCGCTCCCTGCATCGCAGTGTGCATGTCTGGAGTGCAAAGGACCGTGTCAAGCCTAACCTGGAGATCATGCGCATGTGAGAGGTGAGAGTATTCTTTGTCTAGGGGTGCATGCGCCTCCAGGTATCTATCAATCCCCACCGAGCCTGCGAGTCCTGAAAGCCCCTGACCGTCCTATGTACTGTAGAGTCATGTAACAGAGGGTGAGAGCGGTCTAGGTCCGGGTCTGTTACACAGTTGAAATGTCCCCCTATAATGATTGAGCCCGTCAAATAAGGTGCCAATTCTCCACTCAACTTTTCCAGGAAGGCCGCTTGGTCTCTATTTGGCCCTTAAAGGTTGATCAAACTTACCTCTTGTCCGTCCAGTCTCCCTGTGACTATGTGGTACCTACCTACCAGGTCAGCCTTGTGTCCAGTATGTTGGAAGGGGACCCCCGCCCGGATCGATCAATCAATCAATCAGTACACTTGTAATGCGCACTATTCACCCTTGAGGGTCTAAGGCGCTGGTGGGGGAGGGGTGCTGCTACTGCTCAAATAGCCAGGTCTTGAGGAGCCTCATGAAGGTTAGTAGGTCCTGGGTCTGACCTAGGAGGATGGGGAGTGTGTTCCAGGTCTTGGCGGGGAGGTGGGAGAACGATCTGCCGCCGATGGTCGCTCTTTGCATGCGTGGGACGGTGGCGAGAGTGAGGTCGGCAGAGCGAAGCTGTCGATTCGGGGTGTAGAAGGAGAGTAGTCTGTTGAGGTATGCCGGTCCGGAGTTGTGAAGGGCCTTGTGTGCGTGGGTGAGGAGCTTGAAGGTGATCCTCTTGTTGACGGGAAGCCAGTGCAGTTCTCTCGGGAGTGGTGTGATGTGGCTGTGGCATGGGATGTCGAGGATCAGGCGAGCAGAGGCGTTCTGTATGCGTTGGAGACGTTTCAGGAGTTTGACTGAGGCTCCTGCTTAGAGGGGGTTTCCGTAGTCCAGCCTGCTGCTGATGAGGGCCTGGGTGACCGTTCTTCTTGTTTTGGTGGGGATCCACCTGTAGATCTTGCTGAGTATGCAGAGGGTGTTGAAGCAGGAGGACGATATGGCGTTGACTTGCTTGGTCATGGAGAGTGTTGAGTCGAGGATGAACCCCAGGTTGCGTGTGTGGTCGGTGGGTGTTGGTGCTGCTCCCAGTGTGGGTGGCCACCAGGAGTCGTACCAGGCTGAGGGGGTGGAGCCGAGGCTGAGGACCTCTGTCTTGTCAGAGTTCAGCTTCAGACAGCTGTTCTTCATCCATTCGGCGACGGCTTTCATTCCTTCCTGGAGGTTGGTTTTGGCGGTGAGGGGGTCCTTAGTGAGGGAGGGATCAGTTGGGTGTCGTCGGCATAGGAGATGATGTTGAGGTTGTGCAGTCGGGTGACGTGGGCGAGTGGTGCCATGTAGACGTTAAACAGTGTCGAGCTGAGGGATGATCGATGGGTAACGCTGCATATGATCTCAAAGGCTTCGGAACGGAAAGGGGGGAGGCAGACACTCTGGGTTCTGCCGGAGAAGGAGGAGGTGGTCCATTCCAGAGCCTTGTCTTGGATTCCTGCGTCGTCGAGGCGTCTGTGTAGGGTGCAGTGGCAGACAGTGTCAAAGGCGGCTGATAGGTCCAGGAGGATGAGGGCAACGGTTTAGCCGTTGTCCAGCAGGGCCCTGATGTCATCAGTGGCGGCGATGAGGGAAGCCTCGGTACTGTGGTTGCTGCAGAACCCGGACTGGGATGGGTCCAGGATGTTGTTCTCCTCGAGTTAGCGGGTCGGCTGTCTGTTGATGGTCTTCTCAATGACCTTCGCCAGGAACGGGAGCAGGGAGATGGGCTGGAAGTTCTTGAGGTACCTTGGATCCGCATAGGGTTTCATCAGTAAGGCGTTGATCTCTGTGTGCTTCCAGCTCTCTGGGAAGGTTGCGGTCTTTATGGAGATGTTGATGGCCTTGCGGAGATGGGGTGCGATGGTGGCGCTAGCTTTGTTGAAGATGTGGTGTGGGCATGGGTCTGACGGCGAGCCGGAGTGGATGGTGTTCATGATTTTGATGGTGTCGTCGTCGTTGATGTTGGTCCCAGTGAGTAGGGGAACGATGTGGGTGGTGGCCGCGGGGATCCAAATTAATACCGCACTCACGAATGCTGAGAACGAGGTATAATAGGCCTGTCCCCTCCAACTCCAATGTAGAGCTGCCCCCTCAGAAGCCAAGGTGTATGTTTCTTGCAGCATGGGGATGTGCACTCCCCATCTGTTAAGTTAGGAGAAAAATGTGTGTTGCCTGTGCATGGAGTGCATTCCTCTTATGTTCCAGGATATCAGATTATATGTTACACTATCCCCCATCATTGAATATTTGTCTTGTTCCCCCCTTGTCCTCAGGCCGGGATCCCCCAGTGTACTGGTTCGGCTATTGTGAGCGATGTGGATTCTCTCTTGTCCTATTTCTAATGGCCTGCAGTGCCCCCAACTTACAACTCTAATATAACCCCAACACCCCCTCTTCAGGACAAGCAAGGTTCTCTCCCCCATCCAAACTGTGCATTCAAGTGCAACTTTTAATAAGTGTCTAAAGTTCAGGTAGTGACAGGTCTGATGCCTACTTGGGAAGGAGCCGCGCTGTCCCCCCCTCCCCCGGGTCTCTCCCACCCTAGTGCTTGTAGGTTTTTGTCAACAGAGCGTGCTCATGGGTTTTCCCAGCCCATCAGAGCACCTGATCAGTGTGCTGGGCCCCCACATGCTTTTCAGTTTTAGATCTGAATATACTTATGTATCTCGAAGCGGCTTCAAATGAATTCATCCGCTGATCTGGGGGTGACATGCGGAACCGCTGTGCTTGTGCTGTGCTCAGGGTCCGAGTCTCTTAAGTCTTCACTGGATGCTGAAGCTGTACCTCGTCGTCCATGAGCACTGAGGGATGCAATCGCCGCCACTACCCTGTCCCTCTTGCTCTGCTTTTCTTCTGCCGTGGGCTGGTTCGTCGGTTTCCCTCCGTTCCCTCCAGGACGTGGCCTACTTCTGTCTTGTCCTTTCTGTCTCTGGTCCTCGGTGTCCTGCTGGTCGTGCTGAGCGATCCATTCCCACACCTCCTGTGGCATATTGAAAAACTTGGTCCCGCCTGCTGTCGACAGTCGTAACTTGGCTGGGAAATCTATAGAGTATTGAATATTCAGTTGCCTCAACTTTCGTTTGGCAGCTACGTATGGTGCCCTCTGTTTCTATACCTCCCGGGAAAAGTCAGGGAAGATCCTGACGATCTTGTTAGCCACCTTGAGCTGTCCTTTCTGCCGGGCCTGCCTCAGCACATGGATCGTGTCCTGGTAGAATAGTAAGCGTGCCACCACTGGCATCGGCGGCCATCCCAGCGGAGGCGGTCTTGCAGGAACTCTGTGCGCTCGCTCCAGCGCAAAGTATTGGGATAGCCCCTCTTCCGCTACCTTGGTGTGGATCCATTGTTCTATGTAGGTCACCATGTCATTTCTTTCCACTTTCCACTATGTGTAGGTTATTACGCTGTGCTCTGTTTTCAGCATCTTCCGCCCTAAGTTCCAGAACTTGTACTCTTTTCTCCAATTCGGAGAGACTTTAATTGGCCATGGTCAGCTGGGGTTTCATTTCTCGCACTCCCCCCTCTGTTTTTGAGACTCAGTCTACTAGTTTTCGGTGGTCTGCCCTCAGTAAGGCCAAGTCCTCTCGAAGGGTATCAATTTTGGTCTCAACCGCCGTCCTTGATGTTTGTATGGGCCGGAGGATGTCTGATTATGATGGGTCTTCCGGCATCTCTTTGGCCGCATTTCAGCCCGTTGTACTCATCGACGTGCCCCGTTTCTTCACCCAGCAGTTCTTGCTGTTCCTGATCCTGTTTTTTGGTGGGTTTCCCCACATTGGCTGTCTCCTCGTGATGGGAGCCGCGCTGTGGGCCTCGTTTGTGGCACCTCCGGTTGTGATCGTCAGGCCGCAATACAGGCTCTGACTCTCCTCGTGTCTTAGGTGGGCCCCCATGCGTGCCAATCCAGGAAGGAGCTCTTGGCTGATTATACAATTGTTTTGTTTGCCTCTGTTTGTTCTCTGGCCGCTATGCACGCTGATCAGCAGACTCATTGTTTTGCCTAGATTTTAGTTCTGCTCAGGGGTGGTTCCCAGTCGGTCCCAAATCTTCGGTCTCTCTTGCGCCCCCTTGATCGCCCCTATGTAATGGTTTCTGGTCTCTGGTATGCCTCATGCGAGCCTGCCTTGTTTTTGTGCTTATCGCTGTTCTCTCTGTGGGCTTCCGCACTCCCAGTGCCAATTCATGTGGCCCCCAGTCGTTTCTCACCTCTCTTCCTCTTGTCCCCAGTTAGCGATCCCCGGTCAGCTCACCACCTTAGGCCGGCTGTCGCTACTTCTGTGCTGGGGAGTTAGAGGTTACTATTATCTATCTGGCCAGGTGCTCCTGTTATGCCCCTTGGATTGCACTCTGCTTCGGGATCCAGTTTCTCTTTGGCACCTCAGTCCGGGTTGAGCACCGGAGCCCCCTGCTGGTGTGCTGATCTTGTAGTATCCTGCTCTCTTGCAGTGCAGCTCCTCTGCCGCCCCAGCCCCTGTATGTGCCAGGGCATTCTCACGCTTTTCCACTATTTTCCCCCAGTTAGTGGGGTATCTCTTGAACCTTGTGCCCGCAGGAGGGGTTTCACACGTCGGTCCCGGGCCTTTCCGAGCGTGCGCATCCCCCAGTCGAGTCCCCTTCTTTATAGCGTGCCCTGCCCCTGGGGGTCAGAATCTCACCGGCGGGCCCCTACAGCTGCTCCCTTTCCGCTGCGGAGCTTGTTCCCCTGTAGAGCTCCCTGCTTCTGGTGTATTCTGCTGCCCCCAGATCTCAGTTGGCCTTCTCGCCCTTCTGTAGGTTGGCCTGTTTTCCTTCCTGCTGCGGGGACTCGTCAGTGAATATTGTGGGCTACTTTGGACCCAAGGGATGCGACCGATCTCAGCTCAGCGCCACAGGTGCCATTTTGTCTTCCCAGGGTCCCGTCTTGGGCAGCTCCGTGGTTCACTCCCATCCTGCTCACCAGGTCCAACGCAGCTCCGCCCGAGTCTCGCACCTTCCTGTTGCGGGGGCCCGCCGGCGGGTGCGATGGGTACGATGGGCTGCTGGCGCCATCTTTCCTCCTCCTTGCAGTTCCGTCGCCGGCTGCTCCACAACTTGCTCCTACCTCGGGCGCCGAGACAGGCTGCAACTTTTTACCTTGTCCCGCGTTGTGGGAGTCAGGGAGGGTCCTTTATTCCCCGCTGGCCCCCCCATGAGTTTCAGGATGGCACTAGATGGGGGATTGCTGCGGGAGCTCAGGTCTAAGCTCCCTCCGCCATCCGTGCCAGGCCACACCCTGTGAGTACTCTTGGTTGATGACCATAACATGATGTCCATTTCCAAGGGGCCCAAAGAAGTCAACTGCAACTCTTTTCCAAGCCTGTGCGGGTAGGTCAGACATTGTCACTGGATGTTGCGTAACTTTGGTGGAAAGGCAGTTGCAAAGATGGCATGCAGCAGTTCCTAAGCTGCGTGACCTGTAAGCGGTTGCCGGGCCGCAAGAGATTGCTTCCGGCTGCGGCGGGGCTGGCTGGCAGGCGCTGGGGTGAGCATCAGGAGAAGCAGCGACGGTGGAAGCACTAGGCCTCGGAGGGCAGGCAGCCAGAGCCCGGATGTGAGCCACCCCCAGCGGCCCACAGAGAGGCAGATGCGGCAGAGACAAGCCGAGGTAAGGGGCGGGCAGGCTCTGGGGTCCCGGGGAGGAGGAGGAAGAGGAGGCCACCCACGGGGGTCTCAATGACCGCCCACACTGGGGGCCTCCAGTCTATAGAACGCGGGGCACTGTCTCCATGCCGGCACCCGGGGGCCACAGAGTGTGAAGCCGGGCTTCTCTGACCAACACTGAGCCTGGACAGAGCACACACCTATGCATTTAAAAATAAAAATCAGCGGCTTGTCGGCCGCTCCCCTGAAAACAATAATGCAGTCTGTAGTCTTCCCACCAAAGAATCACGACCACTAAGCATCAAAGGTTTGACTCATCCCACGAGAAAATACAGTATGTATGTACCCTATGGAGGCGTTCCAGGCTCCTACCCAATTGTAAAGTAAAAGTATAGGAAGCGCGTGGCAGAAGGGGGGAGGCGCACGCTGCAGCTGGGGGGAGGAGGGGAGGTGCGCAAGGGCCGAAAGGCAGAAATGTAAAAACAAGCGCCCGACAAGCGCCTGACTTCCTGCTGACATAAAAGGTTCCTTATCTTTTTTATGGGGCCATCTGGACCCATAAATAAGATAAGAAACCTTTTACACCAGCAGTAAGTCAAGTAAGCCAGTCTGAAAAGGACAGGGCTTACAGAGGAAGACGAACGTCACTAGGACCTCTTCTCCAATGGCTGGCCACCGTTTAGGACGCCAGCCAATGGAGAAGAGGGGCGGGGCTTAACCTCACTAGTGAAAGTTCCTCTATCTCATTAAGTCTTGCCAGCTCGATTGCGCATGTGCGCAGTCTTTCGCAGGCCGAGATCTAAAAACGAGTGCTGTTAATGGAGAAAAATGACTCCGGAATCCAATACATTGTGGGAGAAGGTGTGGCAGCAGAAAGGGGGTGCAGTTAAGAAAAACAGAGCTTGATACTAAATTTATACATGTACTGTTTTAAACTCTGCTGCACAGAAATTAACAAGAAGGACGAATGTGAGAGTATATCTGTGTTCTGGCTTATTTAATTGGTCACAAATGGGTCGCATTTTAAAATATGTTATGGGATTAAGGCACCTGCTGCAGAGATCCTTATGTGCGCAGCCATTTTTATGGGCTTAATATTAACAGTAAGATAACATTCGTGGTTCGAGCATTTGCTGGATAGATCTGTGTTTTATCTAGTCACAATGTTGCCGCATTATAAATAGCATAGAGGGTAACATGCCAATTGTATATATGTGTTTTATATATATCTGTTTGTTCCGCTCCTGCACTGTGTCCATTCCAGACTGGTCAGTGTCCCTGTTGTGCCATAGTTGTTGCCTGTTTGCCCTTTGTCCTTCTTTTACGTTATTCATTGCTGTCTGGCCCCATTTTTCACTGTACTTATCTCATTGGTGTCTCCCCCCATTTTTCACTGCACTTGTCTCATTGCTGTCTGCCACCCATGTTCACTGCACGTAATTTCATTGGTGCCTGCCCCTCGTTGTTCGTTTTTATTTTTTATATTGCTGCCTGTTGCCCCTTGTTTTTTGCCTCATACCTATTTTGTTTTGCCCTGCAATTTTGACTTCCTGCACCCCCTGCCCAGCTTTCCCCGCCGCTGCACCCCCTGCGGATTCCCGTTCCCAACTCCCAGCTGCACGTCTCTCCCCGTCCCCTACTTAACAATGGCCGCTGCGCGGTCACGCAGCGGGTGCGCCAAAGGCATGCCACTCTGCACCCGTTCACAACCTGCCCGTGACCCGCGCCAGAACCCCGGGATCTCCGACCATGCACCGCTACGATCTGGCTGTCCTACTCGCACTCAATCCAAGGAGGAGCAACAACTGCCAGCTATCCATGCCGACCACCACCCACGGTCAGTTCTCGTGCCGCCACTGCTGCCAGACGTTTGATTCCGACCACACACCCACAGACATCACCCCCACATCGAACACCAACACCACCGGAGCCCTGAACTAGATCCTCCTCAATGTCTTAACGTGTGCTCCCTGCACAGACACGCTATAGAGACCTAGGACCACCTCGACACCATTTCACCAGACGTCACATACCTCACAGAAACCTGGACCACCACCTCCTCCGCCGCCATCCTGGATGGATACAGGATCCAGAGGAAAGATAGCCCTAACTGCCCTGGAGGAGGACTGGCCATCACACACAAGAGCTCCCTCTGACTCTCCACCTCCACCTCAAGCAACACCCTCTCCAACACGAACACCTCCACTTCCAGATCCAGACCAACCCGAGAACCACTCTCCGCGGCACCCTCATCTACAGACCCCCCTGGAACCCGTGCACCGTTCGCCACCACCATCGCCAACCGCATCTCGCCCTATGGCATTGCCTCCATGAACTACATTCTCAGCGGACACCTGAACTTCCACCTCGACATCACAAATGACCCCAGCTCCACCGCCCACTTGGACAATCTCGCCAACATCGGACTGAAACAGCTCGTCACCACACCCACCCACAAAGCCGTACAAACCCTCAACCCCATCTTCGTGGGAAGCAACAACATCCACTTCAGCTACACCATGCACACCCCACGGACGGACCACCACTGCTTTCACTTCTATGTCGACAACCCTACGCCACCCGAACACGCACCAAGCCCTCCATGAAGGAACTGGAGCAGCTCACCTCCACCCTCACCCACAACACCCCCACCACCTCAACCAACGCCAACCTCGCAGCAACCACAGCACCGAGAGTGCCCTGCTTGCTGCCACAGACGACATCCGCACCCTTCCTGACCAAGGCCACACCGCTGCCCTGATCCTACTAAACCTCTCAACAGCCTTCGACACCGTTTCCCACTGCACTCTCACTGCCAGACTACACAACGCCGGCATACAAGGAACAGCCCTCGACTGGATCCGTTCATTCCGCACCAGAAGAACTCAAAAAATCAGACTACCTCCCTTTCTCTCCTTACCCATGGAAATCAACTGCTGGGTGCCCCAAGGATCATCGCTCAATCCCACGCTCTTCAATATCTACATGGCTCCCCTCGCCGCCATCGTCAGCCAACACGGACTCAGCATAGTATCCTATGCAAACGACACCCAGCTCACCCTCTCCCTCACCAAGGACCCCATCACGACCAGACTCAACCTTTAAGGAAGGAATGAAGGACGTTGCATCCTTGATGACCAGTAGCTGCCTGAAGCTCAACTCACAGAAGACAGAGATCTTCATCGTCGGACACTCCCCATGGTTGTTTGCAGTGCTTGGCAGCCCTCCCACCCCCGCGACCATGCCCGGAACTTCAGCATCATCCTCCCTATCCATGACCCAACAGGTCAACTCCCTTGCCTCCAGTTATTTCAACACCCTCCACATCCTCTGAAAGACCTTCAAATGGATCCCCTCCGAATCAAGAAAGACAGACACCCATGCACTCGTAACCAGCAGACTCGACTACGGAAATGCCCTCTATGCTGGGATCAACAAGTCTCTGCTCCGCAAGCTCCAGACCATACAGAACACCGTAGCCAGGCTCGTACTCGGCACCCCTCGACAAGTAAACATCACCCAACACCTGCAAAGCCTCCACTGGCTCCCCGTTGAGAAGAGTCACTTTCAATATACTCACCCACGCCTACTAAAGCCTCCACAACACCAAACCCCAATACCTCAACGAAAGAATCTCCTTCCACATACCCAAAAGAAACCTCCTATCCGCCGACCTCGCCCGCGCCGAAATCCCTTGCATCCGCAGAGCTAGAGCAGGCAGAAGAGCTTTCTCCTACATCGCGGCCAGAACCTGGAACATGCTCCAGATCATCATCAGACTAGCCCCCTCACTGAACATCTTCAAGAACATACTCAAGACCTGGCTTTTCGACTAAAAAGAGCTGCTCCTCCCCCACTCTCAGCGCCCTCACGGGTGAGTAGTGGGCTTACAATCCCCCTGATTGATTGATATAGCTCAGTTGGTTACTAATTTTCTCACAGAGGTCCTTTTTTACTTGGAGTTCATAAGTTACAATCTTTCTACAATAGCACAGTGAGCTATGAACTAGCATTACAGTGCTGCAGGCAAATTTAAAGGTATAGGTTTAGAACCTCATTTTTTTTCCTTTGTTATTCTATGGCTGGTAAAAATGGTTCCTTTGGGTAGTCATAAAGTTTTATTATCTCAAACAGCCACAACCACTTTGTTACGTTATAACTCCTGACTTTGTATGTCTCTAGACCAAGAACTCTTAACATAGAATGCTTACCGTTATATATGATATGGTGATTGCTATTCCCTGTAACTCTCTTTGTCTTATGTGACATTGATTTAGATACTTGCATAATTTATGTGTGAGTGGTGTAAAGCACTTATGCAACCTACATTAGGATAAGTAGCCCTATAAAATAAAGAAAAAAGTAAATTAGTGAGTGCTATTTAAATGATTATTAATGTAATTATTCAGACAGACATACATTTGTCATTTTTGCAGTGCATACACATCTCCACACACACAGGAGTTGAACAGAGTGAAAAGCCTGCCTCCAAATCTGTTTCTGTTAAGCAGTTGAGAAGTGATAACATACTGGGTGGCTGTGTTTCCCTCCGTTGCATTGGCAACTAGGTGTTAGGCTTCAGATATTTTCTTGCCAGGATAAGACTTTAGTAGAATAAGGGTTGATGGCCTTATAAGTGGGGTGGGTTGGGGTGGAAGAGAGAGAGAGAGAGACAGAAAGACAGACCCACTCCCTTTAATCTGGAAATGCTTTGAGCACCAGAATTGACTTTAACAAGGAGAAACCAAGCACCATGGATGGACTTTATCAGGGAGATGCTAATCGCAGTAAAAGGGGGGATTAGGATAGCAAACACAAGGAGATGATGGACGGAGCGCTGAAACTTTTCAGACACTCACCCCCAGTCACTATTAGATCTGGGCTGAATCCATCATCATTCTTTAGCTCACTTCGTCACCCCAGTTCAGACCCAGCCATATGCAAATCAGTCTTGATCCTGTTCCTCATGGGATCAGTCCAGCCCGAACAGCCAAGCCAGTTCTTCCCTGGACTGGAAACAAACAGCCTGGGACCAGTTTCGGGGTAACTTCCCTCATCAGCCAGGCTAACTTGAATCCAGTTGCAATGTGAACAAGGGACCCACGTCTGTGCATACCCTGCCAACTTAGGGCAAACAAAGCAAACACAAAGAGATGATGGACAGAGCCCTGAACATTTTCACACTCCCCCCCGGTTACAATTAGATCTGGGTTGAATCCATCATCGTTCTTTAGGTCACTTCGCCTCCCCAGTACAGACCCAATCATCTGCAAATCAGTCTTGACCATGTTCCTCATGCCCCGAACTGCCAAGCCAGGTCTTCCCTAAACCGAAAACAAGCAACCTGGAACCGGTTTCGGGGTAACACCCGTCATCAGCCAGGCTAGCTTGAATCCAGTGGCAAAGTGAGCAAGGGACCGACGTCTGGGAATACCCTGCCAACTTAGAACAAACAAAGCAAACACAAGGAGATGATGGACGGAGCACTGAAACTTTAGGTTTGGATAGACACGGGGAGGGGGCCTGTGACTATGGGATGCCAAAAGCAAAGCTCTAAAAGATTCCCATATGCCATCATTTTTTAAAACTATTTCAAAAGCCCTCCTTAGTAGAAAAGAAATACATGTGGTGTCCACCCCACTGTGAACTATCTCTATTCTTGAAGAGCTAGAGGAAGGACTTGGCCTCTACACCCTGTCTTATGGATATAAAAAAGTGAATTATCCCAAACAAAAGTACCTTCCTCATAAGGGGAGGGGGCAAAGAGCTGCAAAGACTGTCAGATCGGTGTACTGTATTGTACAGCGTTGTAGTGTTCATATAGAGCTTACTGCTCCTAAGGGGGGCAGGCTCTGAACCACATACCTGCTCTGATAGGGTAAAACACTGTGTAGGCTGTGAGGTTGGAAGGATGTTGTCTTTGTTTTGATCTTTTGTGGGAGGCGTTTCTATGTCATGCGTGATAACCGACAAGTTACGGTTGTGTTACTGGAGGCAGCATTTAGCAGTGTGATAGATGAAGAAGTTTGAGCGATAGATGCGCAATTATTGCTTATGGTATACTGGCAGCGTTGATCAGTTCTGCAGGTCCCTTTATAATAATATTGATTTTCTAACATACTCAGTCCAAGTTGCTGGTTACAGCAGAGGAAAAGCCACTCTAATATCATATGGACCAAAGAAGAGGATCAGTCACTATGATATCTTCTGGACCACAGCAGAGGGTCAGTCACTCTAATATCTTATAGAACACAGTACAGGATCAGTCACTTGAATATCTTATAGACCAGGACAGATATGGGTGGGAGGGAGGCGGAGAAGGATCAGAGATCTGCTAGGATGGAGTGTGTAACGATCAGAGTCAGGAGCTTGTCAGGACCTGCAGCATGGTCTATGCTTGCAGGCCTTTTCAGTTATTTCATGCCTAACCAGTTGCAGTGGTTAGCTGCAATGAACTGGTAGGAGTATGGAATGATAGACATGATTTGTAGCAGTTTCATCTTATCTAAGTATTGTATTGGTTTACTAGGGAGCTCAGTGTGGAGTGACAGAGTCTTTGGCCCTGGTTATTTCTTATTTTAGGATCCCTGAGCAAGAGGGAAAGTGGGATGGGAGAAAGGTTCAACGTGAATGGTCACAGTAAAGACTTCACCATAGAAAACTAATAGGAGTAGCAACAATCAATTGAAAACTAATTTACTTTTCAGAAACTTCTTCTCCCAGCCCTGGGAGAGGCACTTTGACTCCTTTGAATGCAACTTGTGTCACCCTGCTCCCAGGGCAGCCTATTCCATTCTGACCCTAAACAATCCATAGTATAAAGGCCTGATCTCCCTGTTCAAAAGGCAGTCTCCTCAGTCAATCCGTCTTTGCCCACCCAAACCCGTAGAGAGCCCTTACAGTCACCCGGTATTCCTGATCCAAGAGCATTTCCCTAGGTGTACTTATTGAACAACCAACACCATAATACCCAGACCTTTCCATACCAACATCTGTCTCCCTGTATGCCCTCATAGACAACGATCCCAAGACATTGTATCGGATGCAGCCCCTACACACCAAATAACAGAGCCTGCCCCGTCTTCCTGATTTTAAGGCAGTCGCCAATGTCAGCTTGGCCGGTTAGCCAGGCCTGAGCATGTCTAAAAGAAAGGCATTAGGTCTCCCTAAATGTGAAGGGGTCTCTAAAGTCTGGCCTATCCTTGACCCATAACACACAGCCCGACCTCCTGGATCAGGTGCTAGTCTCGCAAAACAGTTTGAAACCCCACATCAGCCCCGAAAGAATCCAGAGGTTGCAGCCGCCAGGCTGGCTTCATCAAAGTACTTTATTGTATTGTAATTATCTAGTGCTGACAACCCATGACAAGGCTTTGAAGCACTTTAAGGGAGTCACACACCTATCAGCAACCCAGGGTTAGTGGTTGGCCCAGTTGTTATTGGTTATTGTTGGTTATTTCGATTAGTCTTGTGCTCTCAATGAAGCCATTACTTGCTTGTTCTCCAGTTTCTTGAGCAACCAGCAGTGATTCGGTGGGCAAACCAATCACAGTCAGGAGATGCTAAACTAAATCTGTCCACCCAAACTTAACTGAAATATCTAACATGCTGAGACTTCTGACCTAATTTTAGGAAAGCATACTGCTTTGCTACTGGTGCTCGCTAAAAGATGAGTAGAGATTCGCTGGGGGCGGGGTTTCCCCTCCCAGCTGCAGGGTCTGGCTGAAGGATGTTGTATTGTGTAAGGAGCAGACAGATTTCTATTGGGAATTGATGCACCCTCAGGCTAGAACTAAGGAAACGTGGCGGCACCTGAGGGCACACCTTATTCGGCTCACCTAGAACTGGCCCAAGGGCTGCAGTAGTTCGGACTGGACTGTTCCCATGAGGCACAGGGTCAGAGCTGATTTGCATATAGCCAGTGTCTAACCCAGGGTGGTGTGCAGTGCAAAAAACCGATGGATTTAGGCCCAGATCCTTGTACTGGGGTGAATGTATGACATTGTTCTACATTCTGTCCATCAACTGTGTTTTTTGCAATTTTCACCCCGAGTGTGCTGGGTATACTCAGACGTGAGTCCCAGGCTCTCCACACCACTGGAGTCAAGCTATCCAGGCTGATGAAGGCTGATAGCCAGAACTCGGTCCTTGAATGCTTGATTCCGGTCTGGGAAAGACATGGCTTGGTAGTTTGGACTGGACTGTTCCCATGAGGCACAGGGTCAGAGCGGGCTAACCACCCTGGGTTAGCCAGTGTCTAACCCAGGGTGGTGTGGAGTGCAAACAAACGATGGATTTAGGCCCAGATCCTTGTACTGGGGTGAATGTATGACATTGTTCTACATTCTGTCCATCAACTGTGTTTTTTGCAATTTTCACCCCAAGGGCTGCAGTCAGCACTGTGCTTGCACTGTTTTCCGATTGGATGTGGTTAATCAAATAAGTCTGTCTTAAATGCTGTATTGTTATCATGATTGTAACTGGTCGAATTTCTATGGATCGTATCTGAGCCGGACTGACCATTTATTCCATCGGGCATTTCCCCGATGGGCTGGAGCCACTGGAGGCCAGTTTTGGAAGACAAGGTCTCGCTGCTTCTGCTTTCTGTCTCTTTCTACAGCAGGCACAGAATGTTCCTCAGGAGAGAGAAATACAAAAGAGAAAGAAGAGAGAGAGAAGCAGGGTGAGATATGAGAAAGGAGGAAGGAAGTGGGCTGGTTTCAACATTTTAGTCAGGGCTGCTTTTGGTTCCCAATCTGGCCCTGGATGGTATAACTCCTTAGATAAATGTGGGGTCAATAGGAGTTTGTCATGATTGCTTGATAGCCCATTGCTAACTTTAATGTTGCTGGTATGGTGCAGCCCTTCACTTTTGCTGTCTGTATTGGGGATTATATTTGTTAACTCTTGGAAACTTTATAATTAAGTATGGTTTAATCTGCTCTTTTAACAGTGAACATGAGCAGTGCGGAAACATTTAGGAAAGCAAAAACAATCCCCAAACCTAGCATTATCACAATAGGGCTGCTTAGCAAACCATGAGGAGGGTGGTGAGTCTGTCATCACCCACAAACTCCCCAGGTGTGCAGTGGGTAAATAATGTTGCTATGTCGGGTCACAGATAGATGGTTCATTTCTGTTACCGAGCAGGAAACATAAGAGAGGGCATTGCTCAGGTTTACAAAGTAATACTCCATAAATACAAAAATACAATACCAACATCTACCTCTTCAGTGTAAGAATTACCACACATGATACTGCCTGTTTAAAACATCTGAAGCTGTATGAAAGGTGGAAATACCGTGCCAATATTAACACATTTTGTTCCACAAATAAAGGGTCATTTTCAACGTGCCGATGTTAATGGGTGGATCATTGTTATGCATCCAAAAACTCAGGATGATATGCAGAACTGAAATTTGTAAAAGTTTGTGCGCGGTGCACATACATCAAGTTATTTTTTGGTGCGTGATGCCCTCCAATGCATATATTTTGGTGCTGGAGGTAATCTGAGTAATTCTGGCTGTGTTTGAAGGATTAAAGGCTGTTTCCCCAAGTTTGCTATTCACACAGTGCACCATTCTTATTATATTTTGGCAACAATCAGGTTACCCTCCCATGGAAGCCGCAGATCACATGTCAAATACACTGGATTACCCCACGTTGCAACGGTTGATTATCGAAAGAATGACAACAGAAACGTTGTGCTACCAAAATATCAAAGACAAACATATCAACATCAAGGTATACTGGTAAGGTTCATATATGTGTGGAGTTAGGTAAAGTACACCTTCACCAGAGGTCCTCAAACTGTGGGGGGGATGGGGAGGGGGGGATAGTCTCTGGCCAAAATAGGCGCATCACGCTCATAACAGTGCTTTGTTTTCAGGTGAAAAAAAGTATGGTGTTAAACATATTTTTGTCATTTATATCCTGGCTGGGAGTAGGCCTCAAAGGAGAAGGGTCTCCAAAAATTCCTCAAACCTCTCTTGGCCCACGTTTTCTGCCAATCACACTGTGGATACTTTTGCACTTAAATAAGGCCTGGCTGACTAGAATAGTATGTTGGGCAATCATGAATTTGCATTTTTAAACGGTTTAACAGAACTTAACTGCAATATTTAAATATATTTAAACACTGCCAATTTAACAGACTAATTGTGAAAAATGTGCTGGGGAGGCCGATGATAAAAAGTTTGACGACTACTGACCTACACTCTACTCTTTCCTATACATACAGACTTTGTTGATATTTTGGTTCTCCTTATTTTTCCCTGGATATTCCGGTAGCATGATAATCTGCTCTCGATATTTAGGTGGAGTTCCGCTATAGCAGCCAGTGCAATATATCTGTGTACCACTGCCTTGTTAATATTTTCATGCGTGATGCCAGGGAAATATAAATCAACTATTCCATTTACAGTGAAGTCTTTTCCTTGGATTAGGAGGACAAGTTTGGTCTGCCATTCACCTCTGGATTCCCAGGCCTAACAGATTTAGGACAAGAAACCACTTAGTTATTTTAGTGTTTTAATAGTTCTGTATCCTAATATTTTGAGCACCAGCTGGTTATTTGCCAATCTATTTTGCTATGCACAGACCATATCTAATGCCCACAGATGCAGAAGTGCTGTTTAAGATTGTTAAATACATTAATATCTGCCTTACGTCAAACCAAATTCTGAAGCTGAATTAAAAAAAAAATTGAGTGCTTTAATAACCCACATCAGCTCCATTTTGTGTTCTCCCCTTAGGACTTTCATGTCATTGCTGCCCCGATGCTTACTTTAAAAACCCATTCAGCATGGTTACATATGTCGAAAACTTATCACATTCTCAGCCAGAACCCTCAAGGCACACGCCAATACCTCAATGAGCATGGAAACCATCTTAAATAAGAAAGTTTGGTTTCAACTTCTGCGCATCTTTTCTTATATCATGTTACCACCAGCCGCTCCTGACGAGTATTATCAGTGGCGGCTCCTCCACTAAGGCTGAGGAGTGTCACTCCACTGCTTTTTTGCAGTGAAACTGAGAAAATAAAATGATAATAACTTGTGTTATCAATTTATTTCCTTCTTCTTCCATCCACAGCTTTGCGTCAGGGGGCGGGGGCAGGAGGGAAGTAGTAGCACCCTCCGAAAGTGCACAGTGACTGCTTGGACTGCCCTCTCGAGCCACCCAAAACAGTCTTGCGCACTGCGCATGTTCTCCATACAGGCTGCATTACAGCCTACGTGGAGAACGTGCCCAGGTCTCCAGTCAGCGTCTGAGCACCAAAACACCACACTCAGACCAATCACAACGCTGCTAAGGCAGCATTGTGATTGGCTGACTGGTAGCCTGGGTATGCTTCCTGTGGCCGAGTGAGGGAAGGACTATGGAGGAGAGATATGGCGAAAACGTACATTTTTTGTTTAGCCCCTTTCCCCGCGTCCTCCCCCCTTCCCGCATCCTCCCCTACCTCCTGTATCCTAACCCCCCGCCCCCTACCTCCGATTATTATGGTTCTAGCAATCGGACATACCATGTCAAATCTTTAACTGGTATCTGAGACTTAACCCATTCGCATCTACCTGTGTGTTCTATAACTGGGCTTATTCTGAACGTCCTGGGAACATGTATTATTACATCATGTTTCAATTTTGGGAGGGAATAAGAGGCAAAGCGGAAGAGCACAAAGAGGTGTAAGGGAGTGTCATTTCTACTGCTTACTTAATTCAGGATATGATCCCAGACAGTAATTTGACCTGTATTTTTCTTTCCTGTATAACCTCACCTTATGACTGTATCTTTCACCTCACTCCACTGCATCAAGTCTCTCCTCCATTGTCCAATCTAGGATGGGACATTTGCTTTCCATTGCATGAATATTGCTCTCTTAGCTAGAATCATTCCTATATCTATGAATGTGGCTTTTGTTTTGTTCTTAGTTAGCGGAAAGTTCTTAGCAAATTTGACAGTAGTGTAGCAGCCTATGAGTAGATCTCACAGTTGTGCTACTGAATATCGAGTCCAAATATATAGACATACAAGAATATCATGGACAGAATATCAAGGGACAAGATAATGAAAGGTAAGTGCTCATAGGGAATTATAGCTCTAGTATTCCCTACTCCACATCTTCATACCTTGAATATATTTAAATCACTAAGGTACATATATGTGGAGTTAGGTATAGAAAATCTCTACTTACCTTCTGATATTTTGGGTTTGATATTTTGTCCTCCATATTTGCATTCCTTGATATTCTGGATTTGATATTAAGTGTGGTGCACACTGTGTTCACTTTTGCTGGTTTGTCATACTCATTCTCATTTGACACAAGGACCATTTAGGATTTTCCAAGACTCCCTCCTCCATGCAGCCACAAAGCTTTCAGAAAAAACAGAGCTCTTTACAAGCTATTAATCCTGGTTTTAAATGCAGAAGTGGCTCTTGCCAGAACGGTGTCTATGAATTTCAGCATAGATGTATCCCTTCAGGCAAACTCCAGCTGCCATACCAAACCTCTATGTGCAGATTTGAGAGATCTATCTTTTAGCCTACTGGGTACATCTTGCTGGTACTCTTGTCCTAATGAGGTGTGTTTTTAATTCAAAAATCTTTATTCGGTTTAAAAAACCCAAAAAGATACAAGATAAAAAATAAATAGACAGACGAAAGAAATACCACAAGTACAGTAATCATCTTTTTAAACAATCATTTTGTGCATGTTCAATGTTCATTCTGTATAAAAACCAAACTTTTGAAACCATTTTAAAATTTACTAAAACAATGAATAATTTTTCAGATTGCATTTTTTGCACCTTACAGGTGGGCCTTTAGAGAATTTGGAGAGCCTTGCTGGGGAGAAATAAGCTCTATGTGTCGTAAAATAGTGGTACCTACTCAGCCTAGCTGGCTTCACGACTGAGAAGAGAGTATTATAAGAGATTTTCCACAATTCCTCCCAATTAATCCCCGGGATGACTGCCCCCCATAACTCCTCGGCTAGCTTAAACTCGCCGTCAATAGCCTCTTCTATAGCCCAATAGAAAAAAGAAATCTCTTTCTTCCCTGCGGGCTTGTTGACGAGATGTTCTTCCAGGGGATTCCCCCGGCCTAGTGAGCTCTTCAAAGCCTGAGACCAACTTAATCTCTGCAAGTACTTGAACCTTGACATGCCCCCCTCCAGTTTTCCATTTAACGTGGCCCACGGTAAAAGTGAACCATCAACCGCTACATCCCCCCATACCAATACCCCAGCTGTTTTAAGGGGGACTGCCAACAGATCTTTTAAGCAGTTGGGGGTTCCTAGGCTATCCCACATGGGGGCCAACCTGGAAAAATATTCGAGTCCTGTTAGTTTTTTTTATCCTAGCCCATATTTGAGCCACGCCACTTAGGACTTTTAGTCTGACTGTTGGAATTAAGAATCCCAGAGACCAAGATGAGGTGAAAGCAGGTCTGTTTATTAACCATCCACTCTCCTCACTGGAGAGTGTCTCAACATTCCATGGCAAGCTTCAGGATGGGGCATACCAACAGGGTCATAGGGGAAGGGGTGGAGGGACATACCATTAGGGAGATTAATTACAACACATCTCCTTTCCATAGGGTGATACAATGCAAGGAACAGGACGCCCCCCATGGGAATAAGGCCGTACCATAGCATCATAAAGAGGAAAAGTATGAAACACAGAACATTACTCATGTGCACTTACGATCTTGTCAAAGCTCCACCATTGGCCATTCTCAAGTTGGACCACATTCTTAAGCACTTTAACAATTTTACAAGGCATGTAATATTTACTTTGGGTAGCTCCCACTTTGGTGTTCTTTCTCACTTGTACCCTATCTCCTACCTCTCACTTAGAATTCTTCACCCCGTGCTTAGTGTCATACCACCGTTTGTACTTATCTTGGTGGAGTTGGACTCTCTCTGCTCTTGCCTCTTGGTCCGCTACCCTGGGTTCACCCCCACTCAGCCAACTAGGATTCAACTTGGTGCAGGGTTCACGCCCATGCAGTGCTACAAAGGGTGAGATGCCTGTGACCTTATTTGGAGAGGTGTTATACGCCCACAGGCACCTTCTAAGGGACACCTCTATATCATGCCCATTGGTTGCTGCCAATTGGATGTGTTCCTTTATGATTCTGTTTGCTCTTTCGACTAAACCTTTGACTTTAGGGCAATATATGGCTGTGGTCTCATGTTTGATGTTCAAACCCTGGAGAAATGCATGCATCTCTTCCGAGCAAAATTGCACTCCGTTATCTGTTACCAAAGTCACTGGAATGCACTCTATAACAAATACTCCGTTCACAAACTCAATCACAGTCCTTGTGGTGATGGAGTGGACAAACTTCTGTTTGATCCAATGGGTAGTGTAATCGATTAACACCAGCATGAATCTTCTCTTCTCTCCTAGTTCTTGCATGGGCCCGATAATGTCCATGTCCAGCTTGCTCCATGGTTTGGTTGGTACTTCCACTGGAGATAATGGTGCTTTCTGTGCAGCTTTTGACTTGTCGCTTTTAGCCCACACCCCACAATCCTTGACGGCTTGTTCAGCCATGGCATCCATCCTGGGAAACCCGAAACTGGACTGGACTCTGGCTTTAGTAAGGCTGTGCCCTAGGTGACCTTCATGTGCCAAGTCGATGACCTTCTTCCTGATGCCTTTGGGAGGGATCACTCTGTGATTACGATATATTCTGCCTTTTATGAAACTTAGCTCATTTCTTACTTCCCAAAACTCTTCAATGCTGGCTTCGAGTTCACTCTTTTTGCTTGGCCATCCATTTTCCATGTACTTCTTCAGCACATTTATTTCTTTGTCATCTTTAGTCTCTTTTTCCCATTCCTCTTCCGTGATAGCAGGTGTTTCTGTCATTAGGATAGGACTGTCGAGGGTTTCCTCTTTTTCCTCCATCTCCGGTAATGGTGACCTTGACAGGAAATCCGCAATCTTTTTTTCCTTTCCTGGCACATACTCCACTTTGAAATTATAGTGTTCCAGCGCTAAGATCCACCTGCTGATGCGAGGAGTACAATTCTCTAATCCCTTCACGGAGAAGATGAAGGTGAGGGGTTTATGATCGGTTCGAATGGAGAACATTGAACCCCACAAGAAAAACTTGAAATGTCTGACAGCCCAGAAACAGGCGAGAGCCTCCCTTTCAATGACTGAGTAGTTCCGTTCTGGGTTAGTGAGACTCCGGGATGCAAATGCAATGATTTTCTCCTCTTTGCCGTCTTTTTGTATGAGTGTTGCACCCAGGCCCTTGTTAGAAGCATCTGTGGCAAGGATGGTTTTCTTAGATGCATCAAATGTTCCTAATGCTGGGGAGGTTACCAATTCCTCTTTAAGTGATTTAACCACAGCATCATGCTCCTTGTTCCATTGGAAATCCTTGATTTTCTTCATCAATTCCCTCATGAGCTCACACTTGGCCGCAAAGTTGTCCACGTATTTTGACATATACTCTAAAAGTCCTAAGAAGGACCTTAGTTCTTCTTTGTTCTTGGGACTAGGTGCTTCCATCACAGCTTGAATTAAACTGCCCTTTGGTCTGAAACCATCTTCTGTGATCTTGTGGCCTAAGTACTCTACTTCCTTCACTTTTATTTTACATTTCTCCTTCTTTACAGTCAAGCCAGCCTCCATAAGTCTGCTGAACACCTGTCTTGCGACCCCATCGTGTTCTTCCTCGGTTTGTCCATACACGAGGATGTCGTCCTGGAAACACATGGTGTTCTTTATTCCTTCCAGTATTTTCTGCATCGCTTTTTGGAAAATGGCTGCTGCAGACGCAAGGCCAAAGGGCATACGTTTGAACATGAATGCTCCTAATGGGGTGATGAATGCCGTGAGGTGCCTTGATTCTGGATGGAGTTCAATTTGGTGATATGCCATGGAGAGATCTATCACACTGAAGTATTTAGCAGGACCCATGGTACTCAGCATCTCGTTAATTATAGGCAAAGGATGTCTCTCCACCCATATATTGTCGTTTAGGCTGCGCAAGTCCACACAAAGACGAATGCCTTCCCCACTGGCCTTGGCTGCGATGACAATCGGAGCCAACCATTCAGTGCAGGTTAAAGGTTGAATTATATCCAAATCGCAAAGTTTGCGCAACTCCTCTTCTAGTGGTCCCTTCATCTTGAAGGGTACGGGGCGTAGACTATGAACAACTGGTCTTGCGTTATGTTTCAACTTGATTCTGTGTTGGAACATGTGTAGACAACCAAGCTCGTCCCTAAATAGTTGCCCAAATTCATCACAAATGTTTCCACCCCCCTGGACCTGTCAGTGAGTAAAACCTGCTCAGCACTATTGGGATCTAGGATGATTCCCAGTTCTTTTTGGTGGACCCATCCCAGTTATTTGGATCCTGATTCCACTACATACACTGGACCAAAAGTCTCCCTGTCTTTAAAGCGTAGATGAACATTTTTCATGCCCACTAACGGTATTTTACCCTTGTTTTACCCTGTGGGAGAAATGTCAGGCATTTTTAACTGTTTTACATTACAATTTCTCATGGACACAAAATCATCTTGGTTCAGTAAGGTGTAAGGCGAGCATGAATCTGCATACATTTCTACACATTGGCCATCAAGGAAAACATCACATTTAGGGTAAATAGCATTTACAGTACCATCAATTTCTTTTACCTGCAAAATTATTTTCTCGCTTCTAGGTTCTATGCACTTTACTTCCCTGGTTGCATTTTTCTCCCTACTCCTACCATCGATTCTTGTGTGTTGTTCACCATCTCTACATACTCTCGTGAAATTCCCTCTCCTATTACATTTTTTACACGTAACAAACCTGGCAGGGCACTGGTAAAAGGTCGCAAAATGGTTATTGCTGCCACACCTGTAGCACTTGGGACCCTTCTCCTTTTGATCTCCTCTCACACGTAATTTTCTTTTGACCTGACCTTACATACTTCATTACAATCCTCTTCCTCCTTTACAGAAGCGACTTCCTCCCCATTGGTTTTCATCTCCTTAATACATCTAGCTGTGTGTTCTACAGATTTAGCTATCTCGATGGCTTCTCTTAACCCTGGGTTTTTAGCTAGTAACTTTTCCTGAATGCGTGGGTTATTGGTACACCTTACAAGTTGATCCCTTATAAGGGAATCAGTTAAGTTACCAAACTCGCATAGCTGTGTTAAACCCCACAATGCAGCAATGATATTTTGCACGGATACTTGCTTCCCCTGACATCTTTTGAAAAACTTATGGCGCTCCAACACTACATTTATCTTGTCCCCGAAATGTTTTTCTAATTTCTCCATATTTTGCTCATATACATCTATCCGTGTTTCATCCTCACACTCCTGTTCTAACATTGGAAGGGATTCGTATACTTTTCGCCCTTGCCTACCTAAGTTGTGTAATAGAATGTGTTTTTTCCTTTCTGGCTTGTACTTTTCACCACCCACAGCTATCAAATATGATTCAAATTGTTTCACCCACTCCTTCCAGCTGATTTCTGGTTCCCCTATCTCATTCAAAAAGGGTGGGGGTTGGCTCATACTAGCTGCTGCCATGGTGGACTATAGTACAAAGGGAAAAACACAATATCCTAGGTGACTCCTCAGCAGAAGACAATAGAATAACCAGAGGACACTGGAGTTTTTTTTTCAATAGCAAGTGGAATAACTATAGGGACAAAAATACATATATGTGTAAAACTCCTTGCCAAAAGCGATAATCTAGAAAGAAATACTGGCTTCCTTCTCCCTGTTCGATGTAGACAGTCCCAATAGGGTTATGGACAGAACCAGAATATTACTATGTAGAAAGATGTGCCCGCTAAGCAACAGTACCAGGCAGAAAGCAGCGTTCCTTGTACGTGAAGAGTTAATGATTTTACACAAATACCGGCCCTCTGCTGTTGGTGCGCCGGGGAACGTCTCAAGTATTCGGTTTGAGGAAGCTCTGAGACGCTGACAGGAATCTCCGCGTCCCCGGCCCCCAGCTCTCCACAACGTGGCGCAGAGGCGACAGGCTGTCCAAATCCACACTACAGCGGGACACTTCGACCGTGCCAGCCTTCACTCAGTCCATCGAGGATAAGACGCCACCGACCGCAGGCACTCCGAGACAGCAGGACCCAAAGCGGCGTCACACTGGTACACATACAGGCACCGAAGGAACCACAGGCGTCAACCACCTGCCGGACAGACGAAGGCACACAGGCACAGGTAGGCTCTGGTTATTTTCTTACTTAAGCGAAGGAACACGTAGCAGAGCACACGGTCAGCCCTTCCACGCGCCAACCTGACAGGCAGTCAAAAGCACATTTACGATCTCCTTTGAAGCCCAGGCATCCACAATTGCGCGATGAGAACGGGAGGACTTCTATGACAGTCTTCTCCTTTACACGATAACTCAGAACAAACTCTTATGCAGTTACTTCACACGCCAGCCTGAAGTAGTCACAGGGCTAACCGCGCGTCAGTTCCTTACTCCAATCATCCACCGCATACAAAGGTTTGCACAGGGACGGGTGACAGCAGGGAGATATCGCACACAGAGCTTAGTGCCACACCACAGAAGAAGGTTGGCTCTCACCTCCCGTACACGTACTTCCCTGTCACTATTCCGACCGCTTCCTCCTGGATACAGAGTTCTTTTTCTTCCAGCGTGGTTCCTTGGATCACTGACCTTCCAAACGGTCCTTTTTATAAATTGATTCTTCTCACACAAGGCTCCTATACTTCTTGTGTGTGTGTGTGGAGAGAGTACTCAAAGGGGAAATGGTTAACTTCTGCCCCCTGCGCAGTCCGTCGCCAGTGTTGGAATTAAGAATCCCAGAGACCAAGATGAGGTGAAAGCAGGTCTGTTTATTAACCATCCACTCTCCTCACTGGAGAGTGTCTCAACATTCCATGGCAAGCTTCAGGATGGGGCATACCAACAGGGTCATAGAGGAAGGGGTGGAGGGACATACCATTAGGGAGATTAATTACAACACTGACCTTTAAAAAAAATGTTTTGTCCCCATACTTAAACAGAAAGCCTTCATGTGGAAGCCCCAGTTGTTCCAACATAGCTAAAACATTTTGCCTCTCCCTGAAGAGTCTGGGGATTTTAATAGCATTCTGGAGTGCGTTAGGTGGAAGGCCCAAGCATTGTATTGAACATCAGGGAGTGCCAGACCTCCTTTCTCCCTTCTGCGTCTTAGCTTCTTCCATGATGTTCTAACAGCCTTAGAGGCCCAAAACAAAATAATTAATAGATTGCTGGAATTTATCTAACAATACTTTCTCGAAATTCAAGGGTATAGTGTGGAATAAAAACGTCACCTTTGGCAAAATTGACATTTTGATGAGATTTACTCTACCCAGGATAGACAATGGGAGATGGGCCCACGATCTCATAAGTTCTTGACACTCCCTCAAAGTGATAGAGAGATTTACTTTTAATATTTTGTCTATCTCTGGAACACTTTTAACCCCCAAGTAGCGCAGTTCTTTTTTGGTTTGGTATCAGCATTTCGGCAGGTTCCATGACATAAGCTCGGTTTTGTCAGCATTAATATCATAGCCCGAAACCCGGCCAAAATCTCTTGCTAGCTCGATCACCCGAGGAAAGGAGAATTCCAGATCCGACGAAAGAATAAGAATGTCGTCGGCATACAGGACTACCTTCCTCTCCCACTTGCCGCTTCTAAATTATGTAATAGCGGGCTCTCCCCTAAGACGCTGAGCAAACGGTTCTATGTATAAATCAAAGAGAAGTGGGGAGAGGGGCTGCCCTGTCTAGTACGCCTTTTGATTTTAAATGGTCAAGTCATTTTGCCATATACCAGCAGCCTAGCTGAGGGCTCACTAAAAATAAGGCGGATGGTACGGCAACATTTTGGCCCAAAGTTCAGCTTATCCAAAACTCCTGTAAGGTATTTCCAATCCACCCTATCGAATGTTTTACTTGCATCCAATGTCATTGCAGCCAAAGGAAGAGAGAAAGTGGAGGCGAAATCTATTGCACCAATAAAATCATGAGGAAGGTCATAGAGGTGTCTGCCCTTTACGAAGCCCTTTTGATCAGTGTGCAACAGTTCACCTGCTATGCACCCTAATCCATCAGCCAATATCTTCGAGAAAACTTTATAGTCTGAATTCAAAAAAGATATTGGCCTGTAGGACCCACATTTTGTAGGGGGTTTACCGGATTTTAGAATTAGAATAATATTTTCTTCCCCCCATGTAGTGGGTGGATGGACTCCCTCTGCCAGAATTTTGTTAAACACCTCAACCATATAAGGAATAATTGTTTCCCCTAATTTCTTATACATTTCTGCACGAAGGCCATCTGGCCCTGCAGCGTTGCCCTTTTTACAATCTAAGAGAGCCTTCCTGACTTCCTGGTGCGTAATTACAGTCTCCAAATTTTCTCGAAGGGTTGTATCAAGAGACTGTAGCTGGATCAAACTTAACCAATCTTGCATGGATGAACCATCAGAGTCACTATCATCCTTATATATTCCTTAAAATAAGTATGGAAGATTTCTCCCATCTCCTCCTCCCTGCTTATTAGTATGTTAGAGTGTACATCCTCTATTTGTTCAATATGATTCCTGACTCTATCCGTTTTGGCCTTCCAGGCGAGTAACCTGCCGGCTCCCTCCCCATGTTCAAAATGGGCAAACTTGCTCGACTCCCACCTATCAGAGATTTTTGATTGAATTATACTCTCCAACAAGGATTTGTGTGAATCTAATTCCGCCCCTAAAGTCTCTCTAAGTATTTGATTTGATTTGAACCAAACTTTTGAAACCATTTTAAAATTTACTAAAACAATGAATAATTTTTCAAGTTCAAACATTTAAATCGAAAGAATTTTAAGACTTGCAGGTGTGGTACAAGGTTACTAAATGCTAGAGAAATTTTTAGAAACAACTGTATGGGTTTCGGCATAGTTAAAGTGCAAACGCTATAGCATGCAGATAATGCATATTGCTTCTATGTAATTTGCATACTTTGTCAGAGATGAAGGAGAAAAAACAGATAAAAAGTCCTGATGCTATAAAGTGCCAAAGATGATTATAATTCTTTAATAACACAGGCTAACCTCTATAACGAGCAGTAAATACATGGAAAGCAACAAATTGTTTAGGTTTCGGCATAGGTAAAGTGCAATTGCTATAGCGCGCAAAAAGTACATATTGCTCCTATATAAAACATATAGAAGAAAGGAAAAGTGCTAGTGCTATAAAGTGCCAGAGATGTTTAAGTTTCCTTAAAATAAATAACCACTATGAATTAGAGGGTGCATGTGCCTGCATGATAAAACCCTCATTACACAATACTATATTAAAATGTCATACCTTTCTTTGTTCGTATTAGATTAACAGAAAATAAGAATCTGCTGACGCTTAAAACAATTTTCTGTGTGGTATCAGTTTTTACCACTCTTGTCGCATCAGAACATGATCTAATACCCATATTCCGACATAATGTTTTAATCCATTTGCGCCTAGGTACACCATATGCTAGGCAAAAAAACAATCTATGGGAGTCATTTTCTGGGGTGTTAAATTCACACAGTAAACAGCTGTCGTCGTTGGGCTCACCATTTTGTGTTAGAATGGACTTGCAGAATGCCATAGAGAAATTTCATGTACAAGGATTTTGCAAGTTGTGGTTGAACTTCATCCAGATATGGTTCATAAAGCGGGAAAGGTTTTGTTGAAAGAAACTGGTGCGTCAGCCTACCGTTTGCGGATCTATGGGAGATGCTATTTTGCATGTACGTCCAAAATGTAGTTTTAAGCGTTTTTCCCTAGATGGTATCATTGAAATGGGGGTTTCCCAAAGGTGGTTAAACCCTAATTTACTGAACCATATATGTACGTGTTTGACCCACGGTTGAAAAGCTGATTGATCAAATCCTAAGATCTCTTCTAATCCTTCTCTGTACCTGATTAACTCTGGGGTGCTCCACAGGCGCACCCAGAATAGCAAAGGTCTTAAGATTGCTTAATGGTCTAAGCGTTTTATATTTAAACCAATAATAATAGGGATCATAGGTGTCCTTACAGGGAGGCATAATATGTTTCTAAGAAATCAGTTTTCTTCCCCCACGAACGTGTTCTTACAAGAGACCCCCCAGAGTTCAGCACCATATAGGGCAGCAGATCGAGCCCTGTACTTGTAGACTTCAAGCACAGGAGAAACAGCTTTGGTAACGCTGTTCTTATGTTTTTTAGTATCGGTGCTGCATTTTAAATCAAAATAGACCTGCTTTTTTGCAAATGAGAAAACTACGTCAAATTTGTTTCTAGTGTAATACCTAAATAGGTAAAATTATGCACATACTCTAACCTCTGTTCTGGGAGAGTGATATTCTTCTTAAACGATTTGTGTGGTTTTACTGCCATGTATTTTGTTTCATTGGACTTTATTTCTAAACCTTTGTTAGCACAGTAGACACTAAATGTGTTTAGTAAATTTTGGAGGCCATTCGAAGTTTGTGAAATTAAAATAGTATCATTGTCAAATAAAAGAGCCGGAACAGGGATCTCTCCTAGCTTTGGAGACTTGTGGCTGCAACCCAGAACATATTTTGGGGCGTTATTTACAAATAATGAAAAAAGGGTGGATGTCAACACGTAGCCCTGCCTAATACCCCTCCTTATAGGGATTGCATCTGATAATTCACCCCTTGGTCCCCACCTAACTTTCACATAATTATTTTCATGTAATCTCATTATTTGAGTGAGAAGATCCTCGGCTACGTCTTGTGCTCTAAATGATTCCCAAAGCAAGTTTCGGGGGATCAAATCAAAGGCAGCCTTCAAATCAATAAAAGCTATATACAGGTGTGTTTTCTCTGTCTCTACTGTCATCGTTCAACAGTGCTCTTAAGGGATGCATCTGCTTTCAAGAATCAGCAAAACATAATTGTGGCTAGATTCCCCAGATTCTCTGCAGAAAAAGAAACAAGCGGTAGGTAACAGTTCCTGAGATAATACCTATAAGTCTCCGTCACCAACACCGTTGGTGGTTAGATAGGAAAAGGAGTGTCCCTATGAAGACAACCAAAGGGTATAGTGTGACTTCTCTGCCATTCACCATATATAAAAGATTAGAAGTGCCCCTCTTTATGTTCCCTTCTTCCCTCCCTTCCACATAGGAGAAAATATTAGTATCAGAAGAGAAAATAAAATAAATTAAATTCTATACATCGCTTATCTTGGGACTGTTCAGGAAAGTTTATTTGTGGTGGGATTTTAGGCAATATCCTTTTTTAAGTATTTGTCTTTATCCCTTCTATTGAGGATACAGTAGAGATTTCAATCTATTTTTTATATATTCCTTATTGTGTAGATATACTTTTTTTCTGTGCATGCGTTTCCTGTCTGATTCAGGGTTTTGACTCTGGGAAGCCTACATTTGGCTAATACCCCCTCCACCAACACCGTCGTGTCCCTCCCACACCCTCCTCCATCTCAATATATAAAAAAATCTGGTCCGGGTACTCACCTGCTCTACTCCAACTCTCCAGGCTAGTAAGCATCCTCTGGGGCTATCCACCATTGTTCAGAGCCTGACTCAGCGTCCTCCTCCAAACTGGGTCCGTCGGGGTTCTCCGGATTGGCGGCCTCCGCAGTGGTGTTCCCTCAAGTTGGGCACTCTCTCCACTCAGCAGGATAATTTCTGGCCCTCCTTCCTTCCGCAGGTTCCAATTGGTCCTCCCAGAGTCTCATGTCTGCTTTTCTTCTCTTCTCTTCCAGGGTCCGTGCTTCCTTTTTTCTTTTTTAGGTCTCGCGTGGCATACTGCGCACATGCGCAGTCGAGCTTGCGAGAATTCATGTCTCAGAGTGAACTTCACTAGCGAGGGTTAAGCCCCCCCCCCCATCTTCTCCATTGGCTGGCCTCCTAAACGGTGGCCAGCCATTGGAGAAGAGGTCCAGGTGACATTCTTCTTTCTCTTTAAGCCCCGACCTTTTCAGATTGGGTTCTTTGACTTACTGCTGAAGTAAAAGGTTTCCTTTCTTCTGTATGGGTCCAGATGGCCCCATGAAGAAGATAAGGAACCTTTTACCCCAGCAGGAAGTCGGGCGCCCAGTCTGAAAAGGATGGGGCTTAGAGACAAAAGGCTGTACATTTTTGGTGAATGGGATGAAGCCAGCCATGGAAACTGAAGCAGAGGAAGTCACTGAACAGGGCCAGGAGAAAAAAGGTATCCGACATTGTAGCTGTTAGCAACCGTTGTTGGCGCTGTGCATGGCTACCTCGTGCAGCTTTCCAATACTTTAAGCAAAGATGAACAAATGGGTGAAAAATAACAGAGAAGGATGTGAGCATATTTTACATTGATTGACTGAATATAGAGACCCGACTAGGATTCTTTTACTTAACTGTGATTGTGTGAAGATCGCACAAGTCTATAATGATCACAGAAGCTCTGCATGCGTTTGTGGTTTTATTGTCTCGACCCCTTGGTGGGCAGCCCTTTGCTCGCTCGCATTAGCGTACGATGAAAATGACAGGTTGGAGGGTTTCAGATATTCTTGTATCGGGTGATTGATTGCTCGACTGTTTTTCACAGGTGACTTCAGTTCTGGTGGGATTGCCAGGTTTGGGGTATGTTCGCAGGAAGGCACCCCGTCAACGGAGCAGGTGGGACCGTCTGTCCAACGAGAACATTAAGCCTCTTTAAACCAACATATTGAACCTGTTCACCGTTGCCCCATAGCAGGCTGCGTGACAGCCCGAAGCCTCGGAGGAAATATTGCATCTTTCCTGCGAATCCCTAGCGCTGGGCAGCGACTGCATCTTAAATGGAAGGTTTTGCAAGACTGCCCGCAGATGGCCGTGATTATCTTTCTGCAACCACCACATTCACCACCACATCCACCTCCACATCTACCACATCCACCACCACATGCACCACCACCACATCCACCCCCACCACCACATCCACCACCTCCACCACCACCACATCCACCAGCACATCCACCACATCCACCACATCTACCACCACATCCACCACCACCAAGACATCCACCACATCCACCACCACATCCACATCCACCACCACCACATCCACCACCACATTTACCATATCCACCAACACATCCACCACTTCCACCACAGCATCCACCACCACCACATCCACCACCATATCCACATCCACCACCACATCCACCTCCACCACATCCACCATCACCACCACATCCACCACCACATCCACCACCACCACATCCACCACCACCACATTCACCCCCACCACATCAACCACCACCACATCCACCACCTCATCCACCACCACATCCACCACCACATCCACCACCACCTCATCCACCACCACCACATCCACCACCACAACATCCACCACCACAACATCCATGACATCCACCACCACCACATCCACCACCACCACATCCACCACCACATCCACCACCATCACACCCACCACACCCACCACCACATCCACCACCACATCCACCACCACTACCACATCCACCACCACATCCAAATCCACCACCACATCCAAATCCACCACCACCACATCCACCACCACCGCATTCATGATCCCCACCACATCCACCACCACATCCACCACATCATCTATCACCACCACATCCACTACCACCATATCCACCACATCCACCTCCGCACCCATCACCAAATACACCACCTCATCCAGCACATCCACCACTTCCACCACCACATCCACCACATCTACCACCACAACATCCACCACATCTACCACCACCACATCCACCACATCTACCACCACCACATCCACCACATCCACCACCACCACATCCACCACATCTATCACCACCACATCCACCACAACCACATCCACCACACCCACATCCACCACATCTACCACCACATCCAACACATCCACCTCATCCACCACATCTACCACAATCACATCTACCAACACCCCATCCACCACCACCACATCTACATCACCACATCCACCACCACCACATCCACCACCACATCTACCACTACCACATCCACCACCACATCCACCACATCCACCACCACATCCACCACCACACCCACCACCACATTTACCATATCCACCAGCACATCCACCACTTCCACCACAGCATCCACCACCACATCCACCACCACCATATCCACCACATCCAACACCAGATCCACCACCACATCCACCACCACCACATCCACCACATCCACCACCACCACATTCACCCCCACCACATAAACCACATCCACCACATCCACCACCACCTCATCCACCACCACCACATCCACCACCACATCCACCACCACAACATCCATGACATCCACCACCACATCCTCCACCACATTCACCACCACCACCACATCCACCACCATCACACCCACCACACCCACCCCCACTACAATATCCACCACCACATCCACCACCACCACCGCATCCACCACCACCGCATCCACCACCACCGCATCCACCATCCCCACCACATCCACCACCACCACCACATCCACCACATCATCTATCACCACCACCACATCCACCACCACCATATCCACCACATCCACCTCAACATCCATCACCAGATCCACCACCTCATCCAGCACATCCACCACTTCCACCACCACATCCACCTCATCTACCACCACAACATCCACCACAACCACATCCACCACATAAACCACCTCCACATCCACCACCACATCCACCACCACCTCATCCACCACACCCCCACATCCACCACCGCATCCACCATCACCACCACATCCACCACCACCACCATATCCACCGCATCCACCACCACACCCACCACCACCACATCTATCACCACATCCACCACCACATCCCCCACCACATCCACCACCACCAGATCCTTAACATCCACCACCACCATATGCACCACATGGGGAACAGCCATTACGATGTGGCTGTTACACCGCGTGCCGTTACAACGCGGTTTTATCAACACAAGTCGTTACCACGACTTGCGCTGGAGGGCGCTGCAGGACAAGGAATTTTTTAATTTACTAACCAACACCTTCCCTACTGTATGTAGGATGGTGTTGGAATAGTGAATTAAAAAATTCCTAAGTCCGCTGTAATGACAATGCCATTTATTTATCCGTTTTTAAAACTAACACATAAATAAAAAAATTGTCATTTACAATACCAACAGCTCTAACTTTGGCAAAGGCGAGACCGTTGCATTGTAAATGCTTGTTTCTTTTTGTAGTCCTACTCCCTTTGGTTTGCTGCAAGGGCCTGTTTAAAAAGACGGCCCCTTTTATTGATTGGTCCGTCTGTTTAACCTTCCTTTCTTTCTTTTACCAGGTTCTGCAGGGTCAAGGAAATCCAGCAACAGGACGGCAAGGCGGAGGACCGACAGGAGAGGATCTCCAGGTGAGTAAATCCTCACAATGGATTTTTAGTTTATCATTCAACATCCAAATATGTCAAAGTGGAATACAAATTTTACATTTTAAAACGTCAAGAAGGAAAAGCATCTAAGCTAGCCATCATTCTCATACTTTATACCCAGACTTCTTTGATAGGGGGATTTGTAGTTTAACTGCCCAAAATAATACAATTTTGAATCCTGGCAGGACCGATTAGGGCTTTCCTGCTTGAGAAGATGGTAGAATAAGCATTATTCAGTCAAGTGGGAATACTACCTATTATATCTGATAGAAACATCTTGCTGCAGATTCCTTAACTTTGAATTCTCCCCAAGAGTCATTCTGGATCTAGACATTTTTCAGCAGTACTTCTGCGCGCCGGGGGATGGAGCTGTACGGCTCTGTGATGATGCAGACTCCAGTCATAACGTCAGTAAAGCCATACAAGTCCCCTCCAGTGCACGGATGTCAGTTTCTTCTTTTGCGCACTGCAACGCGGGTTCAGAGAAGAGTATATTTTGCCGTTTTTTGTGGCCTACTTCAACAGTTTGTCGATGGGAATTGTGCACCTTTTTTCTCATTCCTTCTCATGCTTTCAGGCTTTAAGCCTTGTGGGTCTTGTACTCGACAAATGTCTGTTACAGAGGCGCATTTTGTTTGCATGTGATGCTTAGGTGATAACCAAGACTCCGAAGACTGCAGCTCCTGCCACAGACTGAAGCCGAAGGCGCTCAAGGAATGCTGAATGGAGTTGTGGGGAGCATGCCTCTCACGGTCCTCAGAGACTCAGTGACCTCGGTCTTCTGCTCTGCAGGGGAATGTCCGTTCGCGAGGCCATTCCAGGAGCAGGAGTAGTTCTCCAGGATGTCATACCCTGGAGGCGTCCAAAGGTAAGAGACTGTTGAAGCTGGGACACCCTCCAGATTCACCTCGTGGAGACTTCATCTCGCACTGCTCCTCTCACTCTCTGGTTGAGGAGGTTGGTGTTGACTCCGCTTCGCTTCTCCCCAAATTTCCGGTATCTGTGGAGTTGCTGGCCCAGATGAGGGAGTATTATAACTCTCTGCATCTTATTTATGGACCTCCACCTTCCACTAGAGTGCCTTCGGGTCCCAAGGAGGTGAGTGGAGCCACGCCAGTGGATTCGTCCTCTGTGGTTGTGCCATATGAGTTCTTGGGTTAATGCTGGCTGCCGTAGGCCGACCTCGATACGGTGCCAGTGCACAGCACTTCAGGGACTCCACTTCCGTCTGTTTTCGATAGGCTGACTCCGGTGGCTCCAACCAAAGTCTCTCCTCCTCTTCCTATCAATGTCAAAGCATTGCGTGATCAGCGTTCGGTGGAGAGGCGCTACAGTAAATTGAGGGAAATGTGGTGTTTTTATTTCCTTGTAAAGCTGTTACTTGTAGCGGATGATACAAGGGAGGCTGGGTTTTTTCAGCCCATACATGAGATGATTCCAACTCAGGTGCAGGAGAGTTGGACATCTGAACTTGGTGAGGCTGGTGGGCTCGAGTCTTCTCCAGCCTCTGGACTACTTTCCCCTCCTAGTCTTGCTACAGAGGCAAGTTCCTCCTTTGTGGATATGTTCGGGAGAGTTGCTACAGTCTTGGACTTGCCACTACCTACAGTGGAGTGGTCCACTGATCCTCTGATTGAAGTCCTTTACCAAGGACAGAGTGGGGAAGAACTTGTTGTTCCATATAGTGAAGCCCTGTTTGACATTTTATTAGGAACTTGGGCCAAGACTGAAACAGTGGTCTCAGTGGATTGTGCTATATCTCGCAGGCACCTGTCTGCTACAGGAGATCCAGTTTGTCTCCTTAGACACCCTTCCACTCGTGGCTTGGTAGTTCAGGCTGCTACAGCTTCACAAGATATGGATTCTGAACCTAAGTCTCCAGTGGATAGAGACTCTAGGGGTCAAGATTCATGTGGCAGACATATCTTTGCTTCTGCTAGTTCTCCATTGAGGTCCAGTAACATGTCTTGTGTTCTTGGGCATTTTTCCCACGCTTTGTGGGATACCTTGCAGACTATGTTGCCGTAGTTTCCAGGTAACCTTCGTTCTGAGGTTGGGAACTTAATTAGAGATGGTCAACAGGCAGTTAAGCTGATAATCAGATGTGAAATGATGTGAAATGGACACTACTGCTTCGGTAGGCTGAGCAATGGCATATTTGGTAGCGCTTCAGCATCGTTCATAGTTAAGAGCCTCAGGGTTTTAAGAAGCTGTACAGATTACTTTAGTTGATATGCCCTTTGACGGTATCCAACTTTTTGGGGCTCAGGCTGATTAAGCATTGAGACCATTCCATGATAAGAGAAGCAATACAGAGTCTTAAATACTCTTCTCTGTTGTTTGTTTTGTTTTTTCAAGGGGTCTAACTTGTTAGGGCATTGACATGCCCCTTTTTTGATAACACTTGGTTGGTGTTTCTGCAGGTGCAAAAGTTGATGTTTTGATACTGTCTTTGAAAGGTTAAGTCGTATAAGGATGCTTGAGGTTTATTCTTCCTTTTTCTTTTTCCTCTGGTGATGGGCTTCTTGCTCAAGAGAGTATTTGCAGGTGGTCCGCCTTCCGGTTAGTAAGTTAACTTTTTAACTTGGTTGGTGTTTCTGCAGGTGCAAAAGTTGATGTTTCGATACTGGTATAAGGATGCTTGAGGTTTATTCTTCCTTTTTAGGTCTCGCACATAGCGACGCGCCAGCGAGACCTATTGTTACAGTCTTGCCTGCCAATTGATACAGACCGGGGCACGCGCCGATTGATGTCTGTGGACGCGCTTCTAAAGAGTCGCGCAGACGCGCTTCCATAGACACACACAGCCCCTGTTTTCGCTTGACTAGCATGTACTAACTGCCCGCGCGCACACACACACACGCAGCCAGCCCCCCTTCCTTGAACACACACACAGACACGCGCGCACACACGCATACACGCACATTGCCCCCCCCCCCCCGCCTCACTCACCGCATCATGAGAGATCAAAGAGAGAGCGCGCTCAGGTGGTTACCGTGCACACGTGAAGATGCACGGATGTGTACACCCTTATGGAAAAGGTGCACAGAGTGCCACATCTGAGGTGTAGGATGCTTGCACGTGAGACAGGAGGCAAAAAGGACTTTAGGACGTCTGCTGGACAAGGGGTGCACATGCAGGAGAGGTGTTGTGAGAGGGATGCGTACAGGTGAGCTGCATGCGTGCACACATGACAGGCAGGGCACAGTTGCAAAGATGAGGCCTGCTGAGAGTGACTACAATCAGGTGTGTGGTGGGCTCGGCACTCACCAGTATCCTCCTCCAGCCTCCTGCTCCCGTGCCCCAGGCTCCCCCCGTGCTGGCTCTGGTGGTAGGGCAGGTAAGGGCTGGCATGATGCTGCGGCTGTCCGTGTGGGCTGTAGGGGTAGCCCAGGGCCCGGCCCCGTAGGCGGAGCCCTCATAGGGCCTCTCGGCAGGGGGGTGGAAGCTGTGCAGGGGGTAGTGGCCCTGCGGTCAGGGGGTGCCCGCTCCGTAATCCAGGAAGGCGGCCTTGGAAAGGTCCGAGGCCCACGGCCATGGAGCCGCTCATGCTGCGCAGTTGCCTGGGCGTCTGACGGGCTCCATGTGGCGCAGTGTTGACGGACCGCTGCCACCTCGAGCCTACCAGGGGAACCCTCTGAGGAGGTCTCGGGCACGCGCCTCTAAGAGCAGCACGAGCCCACGAGCCGAAGGCCACGCACCGCGCTGCTCTCATTGGCCCATGAGCCTGTTGTCCCCAGCTGAGAGCCACGCCCCGAGTTGTTATCAGGGAGAAGCGACCCCACTCATGTTGACAGGCGGGTATCGAGCCTTATGCATCTGAAGCCGCTCACCAGCAGCAATCCCCGCCCCGAAGCGCTCTCTGCGAACAAGGTGAGCCTCCTCCACCGCGGGCTGTCAGGTCACGCCCATGTGACCCCGTGTTGCTTAATGTGATTGGGGGGGGTGGCAGGACGTTTGAGCATTGAAAATGTAGCTGAATGCACCATAGACAATTTCTAATGTAGTTTATGTAATGTCACAGGTTGAACTTCCAGAAAATACCCGTTTAAATAACCACCAAAACCACGTTAAGCTATAAAGCTCGTCAAATCAATTACTGCTACATAGAGTATTCATTTTATTTTGAAAACTACAATCACTGAAAGAGAAATACATTCTATTTTATAGGAAGCAAAATATCCGGTATTGTTGTCTATGCACATTTTAATCAATGTACATATATATGCTTACATAAATAGCATGCGATTGAAAGGGCAATTTTAGTTTCTGTTTAATCATCCAATTTCTCACAAAGTTATTCTTAACAATTGCCGAAAACCCCAAATAATTGGAACTGAGGCCGATAGCACGCAAACCTTCAGGATATGTCCCAGCACTTTATTGTTGGTTTCATTCAACTTTGATCAAGCAAGTTTCTCGTGACAGTTTACTGACGGCTCTGCCAGATTATTTATAGAGTTGACAAATTGCCTTATGTCTGCTTTTTAATGTCAGATATTGATAACCGCGGCGCGATATTTAACCCCTTCTACAATAACATTTGAAACCAACATCAAATGTATTTGTAAATATTGTGCGTGTAAATGACTTTACTATGAATATTCACAATAATTTGTATGGCAATTTCTGTATATATTAATTAGCTCAAAATCTTTCACTGATGAATAACTGATGTTCATTTTTACATTAGACCTTCAATCCCTCCAGAATGTTCCTTAGGAATATTCAACCTTTTTTAGGTCTCGCTGGTGATGCAGCGCAAAAGCTCTGTCGCCAGCGAGATCTATTGTGGTTGTCTTGCCTGCCAAGTGGTACAGACTGGGGCACGCCAGATTGATGTCTGTGGACGCGCTTCTAAAGAGTTGCGCTTGCGCAGACGCGCTTCCATATACACACACAGCCCTTGCTTTCGCTAGGCTAGCATGCACTAACGGCGCACACACACACACACAGCCAGCCCCACCCTTCCTTGAACACACAAACAAACACACACACACACGCAGACACGTGCGCACACACGCACACACACACGTGCACACACGCGCACATACACACACGCACACACGCATACACACACACACGCACACATACACATACACGCACATGCGCATTGCCTCCCCCCCCTTCCCCCGCCCCACTCACCGCATCGGCGGCCTCAGCTGCCACTCCTGACTTCTGCAGCCACCGCGGGGCTCTCCCTCAGGCATGGGAGCCCCGCGTCAGTACTGCTTCTCTGGGCCAGCCACTCCGTGGGCGCGGACTTCCCATAGAAGACGGAAGTCCCGCCCCACGACAGGCACGACGCACCCGAATTTCCAGTTTCGGGATTTGCACGTTCAAGGCTGCACATCCCGACATCACCGCCTCTGGCAAGAAGTTTTCATTTTTACTGAACACGGGCACGGGAGCTAGCACAGAGGAGCTGGGAGCAGCATCCGCGCGGAGTCCCTCCCTGAACAGCCAACGCCGGCCACTGACCGCTCTGACCCGGGCACCCGCGAGCACCCCTTCCCGGAGGCACCATGGGCGGGTCATCATGCAGCCAGCTGGACGAGAGCAAGTGCGCGTACATTCGAGGTACGGCACTTTCGGGCGGGTGGTGGGGAGATTGGACTAGTTCTTAAAAGTCATCACTAGTGCCCGTGCGTAGCTCGCAGCATGACTCAGGAGTTGGTCACCATGGTAATACGAACACACTTGTTCTATAATTGCAATGGTTTTTAATAACCGCGTGAATAAAGATGTGACACATGAAAGTGTTTAAGACCACCACAGAGAACACGCTAGAAGCTGAAGCAGGCTGGGTTCCAAGTGTCTCCCTAGCAGGGCTTTAAGTGGGATGAAAAAACTAGGGGGTCTCTCAAAGGGGTGTAGCCAATGTAATTAAGGACGTGCCATAAAAAAACACCTAAGCCAAAAATCTGTGTTTAGCATAGTGTGCCGCCCAATTTGTATTTTGCTGTTTGGAATGCGCTTGTTCTTTCTTTTGAATGACACGTGAGTTGGCATGTTGAAAGTTGCCATGAGCAGAGTGCCTGGAAGGGTGAGGATGGGCCCTCTCGGCGCTCCCTGTCTGTTCACCCCACCCCACCCCAGTGACTGATCTTCGTGTATGCGCGCCCTGGACATCTTTAGGGAATCCTGATCCTGCGCCCACCTCGTCCTGAAACACTTGAGAAATGTAAGTCCCTACGCATGAGCCCAGCCCTGAAAAACCGAGTGAGGTGTGAGCCGGAGAAGGTGCTGTCAAGAGTGCAGCAGGCGCAGTGGCACCGGGGCCGACACTTTGACTCTTGCACTGCCTCGCATGTCCATGGCTAACCCATCGGGTCACAACGCTTTTCACGCAGGAACCGCGGGGCCCGACTTGAGTAGCGCACCTGCCGGCCCGCACCCCAACCCTTCACAACATTAACACTGACTCACCGTGAGACACCCGGAAAGGCAATCCATTTACGCCAGAGTGATTGCATCACCCCCAACCCCCCATCACACCCTGAAGCACTTCCTCTAATGACCTGACAGATAAACTCCCCCTTTTCCCGCAATGCACCGACAGGCAGAGGCAGAGCTCCCACTCCATTCACTTTAATGCCGTTTGCTAATTACCGCACTTCCTGTGAGTAATCCGGGCTGACCTTTCACTACAGCGACAATCATCAGGACTTGCCCATTGAATGCAATGGGCACCATTAAACACCCAGTGTATTAGCATGGCAGTGAAGTCTACAGCTGTGTGTGGGGGTGTGATACAGTATTACACCCCCACACACAGCTGTAGACTTAACTGCCATGGATGGGATCGTTAATCCTCCCCAAGTGGCTAGTACCGCACCCAGGAATGGGGGGGGGGATGCTTGGTGCAGTGCGATGACTCGACAGTGAAGGGTCTGTCTCTTACACCACTAAAACGCACATGCACTATGTGAAAGCAGGCCAGAGGGAGACTTTGAGAAAGTATTTTGAACATAAATTCATGGGGGGAGGGGTGCATTTTTGCCTCTTTGACGTCAGATTTACAGCGCTCTGACACCTTCGGGTAATGTCCGCGCTTTATAAAAAATTCACTAAATATATAAGTAACTCATGAAATTGGGGTCCTTGAGTATTGACGGCTAATGTTTGCTGTTGGTAGCAGCAGCAGAATGAGGCTTGCTTGAATGATGGTTGGATGATTTTCTTTTGTATTCTCTTTCCCAACCATTACTTTAATTTATCGTGAATGGACCCTGGCTTCCCGCATGTTAACAATACGTAGTCCATGGTATTCTGTTCTGTGCTGAAGCATTGCCATAGGCTATTGGCTCCCCTTTCAGCCAATGGCAGTCCTGCTACTGTGTGAAAAGTCATCCCATTGTCTCCTGTTTTCAAAAGGGGCCAGCCCGCCCTCTTAGAATTTCTCCTCATTCAGTTTAGTAACCGGAGCAGGTAATATGAAGACAGTTTTGTTAAAGCAGCAAATGGGAGGACACACACACATACAACACTACACACAACCACACACACACACACACAACCAAACACAACCACACACAAAACCACACACACAACTGCACACACAACTGCACACACAACCACACACACACAACCACACGCACACAAACACACCGTCAGTCCACACTTTCACCAGGCACAAACACAATCAGTCGTCAGTGCATGCTTTCACCGGGCACAAACACTACCAGTCGTCAGTGCATGCTTTCACCAGGTACAAACACCACCAGCCGTCAGTGCACACATCAATTGTTAACACATCCACAATTAACTATTGTAGCAATCGCGGTATGGCGCACTTTACTTTTAAAAATATTCATCTAAAGCGCAGCATGCCACCATTGCTACAAAAATAAATCTACATTTTTTTGGCCTACAATTTATAGACTTTTGTTGCAATTGGTGTTGCAATATTTAGCAATGCCAATAGATCAAACTTAATTAATGCGAGACCTATTGCATTGCAAATGCTTGTTCTTTTTCCTCTGATGATGGGCTTCTTGCTCAAGAGAACATTTGCAGGAAGTTAACTTTTTAACATTCTTCTTTCGAAGCAGTTTGGTATGCAGATATGCATTACTGTTGACCTGTAGTATCTGTTAAACAGATATATTGCTTATGCCAATTGTGAGGCCTTATATATAGAGGGTATACTTTTATGAATATTCTGAATCTCCATTTCAGTGTATTTTTGGTCTCTGGTTTGTCCAATGCAAACCTTTTTGCTACTTAGCAGAGTGCACTTTTCATTGAGTTCAGATAGTGCACTGATTGTTTATGCGTAGAATAATTTTTAGGTTATGATGTCCTTAACTGCATCTTGGATGTTCTTTCATGGAAGTGGGCACTTCTTTGCTGGAAGTTTGTCGCCTGGCAAGCTCAGGGTTTCTGATGTGTATTTTTCTGAATATTTATGGTCTTTGTTTCCTCCATCTCTGGAGGTGATGTTTATGCTTATGTTCAATTTTAGAACACGATTGTCCCGTCAAATCTGTTTCTAAGATTTTCTGAGATGCAGTATCTGAATAGTTACATTTGGGTTTTTTACGGCCATTTACTACATGGTTAGAAAGATTTTTGTTCTTTCAGGTAAGAAGGTTATTGTTTGATACTTCTTCCTTTAGGGACTAGATTTTTCCATACCCTTTGGCTATTGAACGAGTACATTTCCTGTCTGGAGGTTGGATGTCTCCCTGGGGACATTTCCCTTTCTCTTTTAGGTATTTGTTATTTCCTGTACCTGACACCCTTTTGTGGGATTACAGCTTGAGGTGGTGGTTCATTGTTCTTAGATTACTAATATACCTATATGCTGCCTTTTGGTCAGATTAGATTTTGGCCTATATGTCTTATGGACAAATATTCCAACTAGGTTCTCTTTTTGGGCAATTTCCAGGAACGTGGCTTATTTTATTCATTCTGACCTTTTAGACCAAGTATTGTCTAAAGTGCTTGCTGATGACAAGGTGTCATTTTCATGTATGTCTTTATTACATAATATCATCGTGTGAATATTCTTGTGGCAGGCAGCATTACCTTGATGCTAAGTCATTGAGAGGGCAATCTCTCACTTGATGCTGGATTTTGTGGTATTACGGGGCTGGTTTTTCAGTTCAGTTATAATGTCAAAAAGTGCCCCCTGAGTAATAAATTTAGGTCTGGGAGAAGGGGGGGGGGGGGGGAAACTACAACTGCATCGGCTACAAGAGCACTCCCACTTGACCTATGTCAAATTCGCTATTGGCTCGAAGAGCTCACTGAGTCCACCCCCCTCTGGGACTTGGTATACTGTGGTAATCTCCATGCCAGGTGAAGCTGCAACAGCACGCATTTTAATATTTGGTTTCAAACGTATCATAGGAGGAAAGTGTCCTATTGTCTAGAATGATTCAGGCTTTCCCTCCCTTAAACTTAACTGACCTGTCTCCTTATTTCTCAACGTTAAACCTGACCACAGTGTGTAAACTAGCCACAACTTAAGAGCTCTGGGGAAACCCGTGCCTACAGCTCTGGCAGTTAAAATAACGAAAACATAAAGTCAAGCTAAATAAACTATGTTAAAAAGATTATCGATGTTAAGTAACAAGTAGCAAAAGTGCGGTATCATAAATACCCACAAGATGGCAGCAATATAAAATACATAGTAGTTGCAAGCGCTATTACACTCCAACCTAAAGCCAAATCCCTTAATTCTTACCAAAACTAACCTGACCCAGATGCCTAGCATCTAAACTTAACCCTTAGACATTAGCCCCTACCACAACAAGCATTAGCAATGCAATCGGTCTCGCCTTTGGGACCTTATACGTATTTAGCCCTGCAGTATATTATACTGGGTGCTGCAACATGTATTGTTTTGAACGTGGAATTCTTTACAAAATTGGGGTTTAAATACAGCAGCGCATTTAGGGGGAGAATGAAGAATGAAAAGGGTATTCGTTTTTGCCATCTGTAAAAAATGTCTAGGGTCACCAGTGATGGAATGTATCAGATAGGGCAAGCTGCAATTGTGCGTGAGCGTGTTTGAGCAAGAGTGTGTGCGTTTGTAAGGGTAAAACTGTGAGTGACAGAAGGGAGGGGTGTCTGAAAGCACGTGCGAAAGAAATGTGTGTGTGAGATTATAAATTTGGTGCAGAAAGTTTGAGAGAAACTATGTGTGTGACAAACAACTTTAGAAATAGTTGATATACATGTCTCTGGGAAAGTGAGGTGTGTGAGAAAGTGTGTGTGAGAGAGAGAGCGAGAGAGGTGAAATTGATATTACCCCCAGGTCACCTTAGGTCCTCGTCCCATTCATTAACCAAGTGGAGATAACCATCTCCCGACAGAAAAAAAAACCAGAGGAATGCTGGGGACACTAACCCTGCCCCTCCCACTGGGAGTACATAAGCAGTATTCCGCCTGTTCTTTTTAGGTCTCGCATAGGCAGCGCACATGCGCTGTCTCTCCGAGACATCTGGTAATCTGTATAGCGAGGGTAATCCCACCTGCTGCTTGCCTGTTGCTTGTTATTTGTCTGTGCCCCTGTCTGTTTGAAAACCCTGACTTGCTACTGGGCAATTGTTCCTGCTCTACCTCCTTTCTGTTTCCGCTTTTCAGCTTAGCAGCACCGACTAAGTACTATCTTCCTACGATGTGGGTGTTTAAGTATTCCTCAGAGGACTACTTTTTTGTTTGTGGGTCAAGTTACATGTAAGGCTGCTTGCGCTTTCACTTTCAATATGTAGGCGCTCGCTTTTGCTTGCTTCTGCATACTTTTTTTTTTAGTGCTGTGCTTCTGCCGAACGCTGTGCTTCTGCCTTTAAGGCAGACCATTAAACAAAGATCAGAGCAGTGCTCCCAGGGTGTTTGTCTCAGAAAAAACACCAACAGAAATAATGGCTGCCCCTCAGTAACTGGGTGCATGCACATTCCTTTTGTTCGCCGAGCTTGGGTGTGTAATCCTTTAATTTTTTGACTCCTCCCTGCATGGTGTAAACTGCATTAAAAAAAAAAACTAGTGCTCAGGATGTTGAACCGAGGCTCGGGCTTGAACACGGAACCCCAGCTCCGAAGGCTACAGCTCTGACTGCTCTGCCACGTTCTCCTGCTCTGGGAGTCCGTAGTGGAATTTTCCTTGGTTTGCCTCAAGCAGGGCCGTAATGGGTACCAAAACCGGCCCTGGCAAAGTGCTCGGCCGGCCCCAGCTCCCCCCTCCCGAAGAGGGGGGGGTGGTCCGGGGGTGCGGCTGAGGTCGTTGCCAGGGCCGGTTTTTGGCCGATTTTGTTACAGGGCCGAATTTGCAGCTATGCTGCAATTACGGCCCTGTAACGAAAACGGCCCCCAGGGGCCCCAAACCGCCCTCCACCCATGCGGCGCACCGGGGGATTGCCAGGTGCCCGCAATGGCCTGCAAGCCACACCTGTGTAGCAGCTCGCTCTCTGGCATTTTGTTTAATTGTTGTAGCGATTCTACGAGCACCAGTTACATTACACAATTACTGTTTCATATTTTTTGTAGACACGGGGAGATTAATCTGCAGCTCAGGACCTTACTTACATTTCTTTAATTGACCAGCCGATTAATCTACCAGTGTCTACAAAAAATATTAAACTGTCATTGTATAATGTAACTGGTGATCGTGGAAAGCGCTGCTGGTCACCATCACCGTTTTAAACAAGCAGCATTAGTGGCAGCAAAGCCTGTGCCATGCTCGGGCAATCAGCTGGCAACGATACACGCACTAACATTTTTATTTCTAGTGCGTGTATAGCTGACAGCTGATCGTGGCACAGGCTTTCCTGTCCCTGTCAAAAATGCCTGCAAACAAACTGACTCCTCCAATATGAGCAATCAGTTGCCTTTGAAAATAAGCGCGGTCTCCAAAGGCTCTTTCTGGATCTGTTTTCTGATGAAGATGGCAGGACAAGCTCTTGTAATCCTAGCTCTGGGAGCATCTATACTGCAGCTTTCAAACTGCTGCAGGCAGAGAGGAAGGGATCTTCAGAGCCACCTTAACCTGTTTCCGGCTCAGTGAAGTGGGACATACAAGCAGAGATCTGCTAGCTAGTTTCTAGCGCCACTGCTGGAAGCCAGACCACTGATTCTGGTCAATGAAATTTTATTGAGAAAGCCCACCATTGTGAATAAATATTTAAAGATGGGCTAATTAAAATGGCTGTGCTAATTCGTTAAGCCCACCTGCCACCATGTGGGATTGGTGCATTTGTGTACTGTTGGAGATGGCCGTGGGTGGGAGTACTGAGATCCGTGCACATCCAGGCTTGTATAAAACCATTTCCATCACATTCCAGTGACACCCTAATTTGTTTTTAGGGTCTATTTTCTTTAAAATTGTCTACTTTTATTAACAAGATATTTGTGTTTAGAAAGAAAACGTGTTTATCTGGAGGACCGATACACGTGGGTTTCCATTACGATCGTTAGTTCCCAGGAGCTCAAAATTTTACCACTGCTACACCTCCTTTTGCTGTCTCTCAATAGGATGTGGCCTCACGGCTAGAGCTGCCAACTTTGGAGCTGGGGAACCAGGTTTGAGCCTTGGTTGTTGACTCTTTATTTTCACCGCTTTCCGTCACTGTTTGTTTCCAATCATGCTCTCTTGCATATGCACAACTTGGGATAACGTCACATCACCTAGTAGATTCTTGGCAATCCGTCACACCGTTCCAGTTCCCGCCACCATCTTTATAGCCACTTAAGATTCGGCTAATGCATGAGCCTATTCGATTGTATATATCCAGCTTCCTACAGCAGATTTATTCTGGTTATGTTTGTTTTCTTTGTAGAGCAATCCCTTGAGAAAGGGCTTCTGCCCGAAATGCATCGGGATCTTTTTTTGAGGATTACAATGGTTGAGTTATAGACTGTGTAGTGACACGCTTTTGGCTTGTATTACCACATTGAACATGAATATGCAAGAATATTCACTACGTGAAGATTAAAAATCTTGAAATCATTTATTTAGACTTTTGATCAATATGTTTATGGAATAAGACTACGGTCCACATGCTGTGCATCGGATTGTTCCCCTCCCAGTAGGGGGACCCTCGAATTTTCTAGCTCTGCACACACACTGCCTGGCCAGACAGTGTTTCAACCCGGTTGCACGCTACAATCCATCACCAACGCAAATTCCAGTCTATCCACGCTGTGCGAGTTCCCACTCATTTTTGATTTTCTACTTACTGCATGTTTAGTCTCAAATTTACATGACGTATTGACCATGGCTAATGTCTGCTTATTTGGTACAAAAATGTAATGTTGCAATTAATCAATACATATCGACATGTACCTGGACATTTTTTATTTAACGACAAGGAGGACATGAATTGTTTACATATTGCACCCTATTGAACACATTAAATCCCAATGCAATAGGTCTGGCGTTTGCGAGAGTTTCAGCTATTGGCATTCTAAATAACAATGCCATTTATTTATGTGTTTTAACCCCTTGACCGCGGCTCAATTCCGCAGCGGTGCTGGGGAATTAATGAGTGGGCGGGATTCGGACAGCCCAGGGCCGTCTTCCACACACTCCCACCGTGACACGTGACAGCTCTTGGCCATCACGCGCACACAAAGGGTTAAAAACCAGCAAGAGATGTTTAAAAACACACTTTGTACTTATAGTTGTTGCTTATGAGAAGCAACGTTGGCAGTAACTGTGTCTCTTTTACTGCCAGCCTTGCTTCTTGTAAGCAAAGACTATAAGTGCAAATTGCGTGTATGCGCACCGCTTGCAGGTTTTTAAAACACATAAAGAAAAGGCATTGGCATTTACAGCGCAAATAGCTCAAACTCTCGCAAATGCTAGACCTGTTGCATTGCAAATTCTTGTTTCTGTCTTTTGACAGAATGGACATGGTGCTGCTGCTGCTGGGCTGGAGTGGCGTTTCTTCTTCCACTCCCCTCCGGCTGGCTGGCTTTGCAGGCGGGGAGTTTGCTGGCCTGCCTCCCGGCCAGCTGGGCTTGCTGGGGGGCTTCGTTGTTGGCCGGCTTTTTCCGTCTGGTGCGCCGGCCTCCCCGTTGCTTCTGGGTTGCTAGGCGCGTCTTCCTGTGACCTGGCTGGGTGAAAGACGCGCCGCATTTGCAGTTTCCTTCCCTGCCCTGGCGTGTGCTTGGTGGATGCCTTGGGCTGGCGCTGGGGGGGGAGGGACTTGTTCCTGTCTGGCCTGGTGGTATCCCGCCCCCTCCTGATAAGTTCAGCGTAGCGGTCTCTCCTTTTTTCAAATTTTTGTCTTGGGGGCAATGTCTTGGGCCTTACGTGTCACAGGCCCATCTGACCCAGGGATTCAGCTTCCACAGCTGCTGCACTTGGTGGTTTCCGGGAATGGTGCCTGTGTTTGTGTGTCCCCCCCCCCCCGGGGTCTGTTGCGCTATTGGCAGCCTTCTTGGCCCTCTGGGCAGGGTGGCATTTTCATGCCCCGCAGGTCCCGTGTTCCATCCTCTGGTCTTATGCCTCTGTGGTGGCCTTTGTGGTCCTGGCTGGGGTCGCTCCTATACCCGCTTGGGGCAGGTTTGCTTGGGGGCCGCCAGGCTGGATGTTTGGTCCTCCTGCCAGTGGCCCCGCTTTCCAGGGAAAGGGGGGGGTGCTTGTTTTGCTCCCTAGGTGCACCTCAGCCATGGCTTCTGCTACGCCCGGGGCCATGGCTCTGTCCTTTTCATTCTGTTGGGAGCCTGCCCCTCTCATCTGCTGGGCTCTGCAGGCTCGGGCCGGTTCGTGCCCTCTTTGGCCTTACCTCCTTGTATGGGTGGTGTGTTGTGTGCCATTGCACTGGTTCATACTGTTGCCTGTGCTGTCTGGTCTGGTGCTGTGTCTGTGGCGGTGTGGGCCCTGGTCACCCTTCTTGTTCTGGGCCCCTCTACCACCTGTGCCAGGAGGGTGGGCAGTTGCTTTCGGCTGGTGTGACGTTTCCTTGGCCCTTGGCGGCTCTGGTGCCTCCGTGGTCTTTCGTTTCTGCTGTGGGGTCCTGTGTTTGGCCTCTTGGTTGGTGGTTCGATTCCCTGTGAGTCCCCTCTGCCTTTTGGTTTGCTGTGTTTCCTTCAGTTGGGGATCTTTATTTCTCTGTTTCCGGTGCCCGGCTGCCAGTCTGGATGCTTTGTGCTTTCTGGCCTCCGGCCTTACCGTTCTGGGGGAGCCTGCTTCTCTGTTCTCGGCTGTCGGACTCTGTCGGGCCTGGTTCGTGCCTGGTTGGGAGGCTGACTGGGTCTACCTGATGCTGCAAGCTTCTTGTTCGACTGGGTCCCCTTGGCTTTCGCTGGCCTGTGGCGTTCACCTCGCACTTGGTTCCCTGGTTGGGGGTCCGTCTGTCCCTGCCTTGTGCAGGTGGTTCTCTTTGGCTGGGGTGGGTTGTGGCTTCCCCCGTCGCCTGGGTGTTCCTTCTTGTTTGGCCCTTCTTGTGGCCTGCGGCCTTTTTGCTCTGGCGCTGTCCTGCACCTGTTGGCTCCTCGGCCCTTCCGTTGCTGTGTTTTGGGTCACCTGTGCTCCTCTGCTGAGGGTCTTCCTGTTCCTCCTTGGCTGTGTCTCGGTCTGGGGGTTGTGCTCTGGTCGCTCCTGGTCGGCGGGCTTGCGTCTGCTTCTGCCTGGCCTCCAGCGGTGCCCCGTTGTGGTCGCCAGGTGCCTTCGGCCCTGCCTCCCAGTAGGCGCATGCCTGCAGCCTTTTCTCTCTATGGGCTTCTGCTCTAGTCTGCTCTCCGGCGTTCTGCTGGGTCAGGCCTGGTTGGTTCCTGGTTGAGGGGCTGCTTGGGACTCCCTAGTGTGGTTGGCATCCTTCCTCGGGGTCCGGCCTGTTTTTTATATCTGTTTTTGGTGTTTGCCTGGTTCTGCCTGTTGCTGTTGGCTTTTGTGCATGGTTGCCGCCTGCTGGGGTGTCCGCCTGAGTCTTCTGGTGCTGTCTGCTCTGGGTTGCCCGGTTGCTCGCTTGCGGCACTCCTGGGCTTCCTGGTGGGGCTTTGTTGGGGCTGGCTGTGCAGCGATTTTATGCCGGAGCTGGGGTGTGTTTTCCCCTGGCGTTCTCCCGTGCCTTTTTCTGGCATGTTTTCTGCCTGTGGGCTGGCTGGTCCCTCTGCTGTTGGATTCTGGGTCTTGCGGTGTGGTGTGTTCCTGCTATTGTGTCCTCTTGGCTCCGGCTGGGCCTGTATTTGCCCGTCGCTCGCTTTTGTCTTCCCTGCTTGCCTGCTCCTGCTGTGGGTGTTGGTGGGACGGCGTGTCCTCCCCCTCCCCCTCCCCCTGGAGGGGGGGGGGGGGTCCGGTGGTGTTCCTCTTTCCTGGGCGGCTGTCAGCGGACCTGGCTGCTACTCCCCGGGGGTCTGTGGCTGTGTTTTGGGGTGGTCTGGTGCCTGCTGCCTTCCCTACCTATCTGAACCTGCTCTCCTCTGTTCTCTGTGGCTCGGCTGGGTCGGTCCTGGTTCGTGCCTGGTTGGGGGGTCCACCTGGGCCTTCTGGGTGCTAGGGCTTCCTCTGGCCGTTCTCCTTCTGCCTGCTTAGCCTCTTGTGTTGTCTCCGGAGTGGCTTGCTCTCTGCCTTCTGGTTTGTCCGTTTGGCTGCTGGTGGCTCTTTTTCTGCTGTGGCCTCTTCGGGCCTCTGTTCCCATGTGGGGTAGTGGGGAAGATGTGTCCTCCGTGTTCTCGGCCCTTGTTGGTCCGGGCCTTTGTGCTCTTGCCCTGTTTGGGTTTCAGCGTGATCTGGCGGTTCGGTGCCGGGGGTTTCTGCGCCCTCCCGGCCTTTTCTTTGCCTGTGCTCTTTTGGGGCCTTTCCCTCTTTGGCCTTCCCCGGGTGTGGGTTGGGCCATCGGGTCCTTCTGTTCAGGCGGGTTGTTTAGCCCTGCTTTCTGACCTGGGAGTTTCTCCTCTGTTCCTGCATTCCCTTGGTGCGTGCTGGGCCGTGGTGTTTGGTTTGACTGTGCGGTCTGCTTTGGCTTCCGCCCTGGCTTCGGTAGCCTCTGTGGCTGGACTGGATTTGGGGGTTCTTTCCCCTTGGGTTGGGGTTTCCGGGCTGTGATGCTTGGCCCTGTCCCTCTCCTTTTGGGCTCTTGTGGGCTCCGGGTTATTGTCCCCGGTCTTTGCTGTCCTCTGTGTTGTTGGTCATGCCTTCTTTTGGGGGCTTAGCTGGCTGGCCTGTTCTTTCGCCATCTTCTGGTTTGGCTGTTTTGCTGCTGGTGTTGGCTCCCTTTGGGGTTCCCGTGATCTGGTCTTGGGTTTTCTGGGTTGTTTGGTCGGCTGCCTGTCCTGCTTGGGGCCTGGTGCGCCTCTTCTCTGGTGGTCAGTGTATGCCTTCTCCAGGCGGTGGCTTCCTGCTCCGGTCTCCCCGGGCTTGCGGTTGGGGTGTTCTGCTGGGGCTATGTTCTTTGGGTCGTGCGTGCCCTCTTGTTTTCCTTTCTTCTTTGGTTTCCCGTGGTCTTGTTTTCCTTGGGGGTTTCCCTTGTCGGTTCTTGCTGCTCCGCCTTCCTGGCGGGCCCTGGTTCTGGTTGGGGCCTTGTTTTATGGCCTGTGTTTGGGCCTGCTGGATTCTGGTCTCTGCAGGTCTGCTCCCTTCTGGCTCCTGGGGCCTTTTGGGGTTGTTTTTGTGTTTCCTCAGTTTTTGTGTGTGGGTGCCTTAGCTTTCACTCTTGGCCAGTCCCTGGGCTCTGTCTTACCTTCTGGGCTGTGTGCTGGTGGGCTGGTGGCTCTGTTGGTTGGGGCTGGCCTTCTTTCCTTGGGCCTGGTGCTCTTCTGTGGGGTTCTGGGGGAGTTGTCCTCTGGGCTCTCTGGGACCGGGGGGGTCGTTTGGGCCTGGCCTTTGCTTCCCTCCTCTTCTGGTTTGGTATGGTCCGTCCTGTCCTTGGTGGGCTTCTCTGCCTTTTTGTCCCATGGGTGCCTTTTATGGCTTCGTTTTCTCTAGCCCGCTTGGATTGGGGTGTTGGTTCCTTTGGGCCATTGGGCTTCTTCTTTGGGTCTCCTCCTCACTATTTTCTTGTTGGCTGCCTCGGTTGTTTTTTGTTGTCCTTGCTCTCCCCTTCCCTTGTTTCCTGGGGGGTTTCTCCTGTTGTGTGCTGTTTGCCTCTGTTGGTTGTCCACCTCTTCGTCAGGCTGTACTCACGTTGTTTTGTTGGGTGCTTCCCTGATTGGTGGGGCGTCCTCCTGTCTGGGTGCTCTGCCTGGAGATTCTGGCGGTTCTTCCTTTTGCTTACCTTGGGTTGCTGCCTTTGGTATGGTTTCCTGGGTTTGCTCGTGGGTTTTGGAAGGCCGGTTTTCTGCTTTGGTATTCTCCACTTTGTTAATGAATGGGATGAGGACAAAAGGGACCTGGGGGGAATGCTCTATTACTTTCCGGTAATCTTCATTACTCCGTGTCCTGTTGTGCTCGTCCCATTCATACACCCTGCCCTCCGTTCCGGGTTTCCGCCCTTCCTGTTGGGGCTTGGTGGGTCAGGCGGAATGGTGGGTAAGTACTGCTTATGTACTCCCAGTGGGAGGGGCAGGGTTAGTGCCCACAGCTTTCCTCTGGTCTTTTTTTAGGTCTCGCTGAGCTAACGTGCATGCGTTGTTCAGCGAGTGTATAGTAAGGGACTTTCAAAAAAGCTCCTAGTCTGCAGAGGGATCGGGCACAGTGCATGTGCGCCGGGCGTGCGCAAAATGTGTCCGCCTGCAGATCACTTTCGCGGCCGCTTTGATGTTCTCAGTGAGCCGCGCGGCCACTGAGAACATTAAAGCGGCCGCGAAAGTGCTCACCATTTGCTACCCCTCCCTTATCCCACTTCCTGCTTGCTCTTGTGCCCTTCTGTCTCATCTGGTGTAAAAGTTGTTGATTGTGTGATAAAAGTGCAGCCAGGGCAGTTCTACCAGTTTACTTTCTGGTCGCATGTTCTCTCTCTACCATTCTTTGCTCCTCAGTTTCTCTCATTCTCAAATTTGTTATTTTTTGCAATATGGGCACTTTTGAACCTGACTTCATCTGTCTTTCCTCTATTTTGTTTACCCCCTTATTTTGATCCTCTTTGGTCTCCGCCCTGCAGAAGCATCCCACCTCCTAGTGCTTCACTTAGTCTCCTGTGGCATAGTACCACACCCCCTGCATCTCTGTGCTGTCGTAAGATGCTGCATGCGCCATTGTCGGCTCAGTCCAAACATTACACCCCCCTCCCAGTCCTGGATGTGTGCCATCATGCTGGCGGTGCCTTCTGGCCATCAACCCCTGCTCCACTTGCAGTTGGTACACCTGTGCACCTGTTTCAGAAAAGTCTGTGCCTTCCCCTTGAACATGTAGCTCTGGTATGTTCAGGCTGCTCCTTCTGAAAAGCACCGTGTGCAGCGTCTAATGATACATTCCTGGGCCGGCCAGAAGTTCAAGCTTCAAGCTTGTAACTATTTTAGAACGGCGCTGGCAAGCTGCCAGCACCATTCTAAAATAGTTACTAAGTTAGCTTCAACAGGAAGCACTAATGGATAAAATGCAGGTGCTCGAGCACCTGCTTTATTTGATCTATTAGTGCTTCCTGATGAAGCTAACTTAGTAACTATTTTAGAATGGCGCAGGCAGCTTGCCGGCGCCATTCTAAAATAAAACAGGAGTGGGGCAGAGGGCAGAAGGTCACAGAGTGGGGCAGAGGGCAGAAGGGCACAGCATCGAGTGGGGCAAGGGGCACAAGGGCACAACAGCGAGTGGGGCAGAGGGCAGAATGGCACAAAAACGAGTGGGGCAAGGGGCAGAATGGCACAAAAACGAGTGGGGCAAGGGGCACAAGGGCACAGCATCGAGTGGGGCAGAGGGCTGAATGGCACAAAAACGAGTGGGGCAAGGGGCACAAGGGCACAACAACGAGTGGGGCAGAGGGCAGAATGGCACAAAAACGAGTGGGGCAAGGGGCACAAGGGCACAACACGAGTGGGGCAGAGGGCAGAATGGCACAAAAACGAGTGGGGCAAGGGGCACAAGGGCACAGCACCGAGTGGGGCAGAGGGCTGAATGGCACAGAAACGAGTGGGGCAAGGGGCACAAGGGCACAACAACGAGTGGGGCAGAGGGCAGAATGGCACAAAAACGAGTGGGGCAAGGGGCACAAGGGCACAACATCGAGTGGGGCAGAGGGCAGAATGGCACAAAAACGAGTGGGGCAAGGGGCACAAGGGCACAACGACGAGTGGGGCAGAGGGCAGAATGGCACAAAAACGAGTGGGGCAAGGGGCACAAGGGCACAACAACGAGTGGGGCAGAGGGCAGAATGGCAGAGGGTGGCAGTGATGAACCAGATGGCGCATCGCGGTCTCGCACAAAAAAAACCCCTGCGAACTTGCAAAGCTCCCGCGAACACGGCAAGCGCCCCGCGAACACGCAAAAATAAAAAAATTCGCACAAATTCGCGAATTTTGCGGATCGCGAATTTGCAAATCCGCAAATTCGCGGATCGTGAATTCGCAAAATTCGCCCTCTACTCTGGTGACAGCCATGGCATCTTTTATAAAGGTTTTCTACTTTGTAACTTTGTGCTACTGTTGTCTTTTAGTGATCACGTTTGCATTTAGATGCGAGTTGACAGACCCTTGGGAGCTCATCTCATGCTATAAAATGAACAGACAACGAGCAAGCATTAAATAGATTAACACCTGAACTCTCTGATTAATGCTACCTGACCAGCTGGTTATGTAGGGGCATTTTTTGTCTGTGTAAAGATGGTTAGTTCCAAATTAAGAAGGAAAAAAAAGAAGACCGAAAAGAACACTGTGGCAATATGTGAAACTGCTATCTATCTATCGCTCTCACTCTATCTATCTATCTATCTATCTATCTATCTATTGGGGCGTGGCCACGGAGGCAACCAAGATGGCTGCCTCTTACTGAAGCTCCGCCGGTTGGACTCCCAATCATCCATTTTTAAATGATGTAAAGCATTTATAAGCCCTGCAACACACCTCCATCCTGAAGCAGGGACGATCGGCTGCCATCCGGTGCCAGAGCGGTGTTTGGGGAAGGCGCAGGGAGCGAGATCGGTGGAGGGGATCGAGGCCCTCACTACCCTCCTCGGCGTGATCCCTAGCTGCGCCCGACCGGCTGGTGAGTGCTGTGGCTGCGGGCCCCGGCTCTGTCCTGCGCCCGATCGCGGCGCTCTGTGCACTTTCTCTTGCTCCCTGGTGCTGGTCGGGATGGGGCTGTGCTGGTCCCGGTCTCTGGAGTGCGCTTGCGGCTCTTGGGCCTGGGGCGCAGTCCCGGACCGGGGCCTCGATTTGCGGCTCTGCCCGGCGGGCTGGGGGGTTTGTATCAGGCGTTCTGGGGGCCGCGGTGGCGGCGGCGGGCGGGTGTGCCCCCCCGGCTTAGTGGCGGCCCGCCCTCCCTTGCTGCCTTCGTCCTGGCCGTGGCTGGTGATTATCTTTGGATCAACACCGGCCTTCCCCACCCCATACTGGCTGACGGTGCCCGAGGGTGACATTGGAGGAGCGTGGTGACCGGGCCTTCTGCTCTCCCTGGACATACCGCCTCGGCCAACTTGGATCATTGTTCCTGCAACTCATAAATACACGTTGCTGGGGTTGCCTGGCCTGGGGTTGAGTTGGGTCAAGTAGGTGCCCCTCCCCCACCGGTGTGCCATTCCATGGACATGCACGGCTCGCTGCGGGATTGCCACTAATTTAGTCTGCCGTCCTTGGACCTCTGACCCTGGGTCTCTACGCCATAGCAGTTTCCTGCCAGGTTGGAGGTTATATCGCAGATTTTGGTGCGCTGCTTGTGCGCCATGGCGCTGGTGCCTCTTAATATCTCGCTGTTCGCCCATGCCTCTGCCTGAGCCTCTGCCTCTGCCAATTCGTTAATAGGGGTAGTGCGAGATCTCTCGCTGTCCCCGGCCTCCCTTCTGCTGTGCGCAATCGTTGTTATGCGCTGCATTGCTGTCTTGCCGCTGCTTACCGTCCTCTGGCTTCCACCATGGGGAAGAGAGACCCGAATCAAAGAAAACTCAGCTTTGATTAAGCCTCTCTTCTAACCACTGATGCCCCTCCTGGTTCCTTCACCGTCGCGATGGAGTCCTCCGATCGTGAAGATGCGACCTTTATGGTCACAGCCATGATGCGTGAGATGAGGGCCGGTTTCAAGTCGCTAGACAGCCGATTTGATAGTCTCGAACAAAAACTGGCCAACATGGGATCTAAGGTGCAGGCTCATGACCGGCGTTTGGACTTTGTGGAGTCCAGAGTTTCGGACATAGAAGATAGCGCAGCTAAATCATTGAAACGACTAGATCGTGCCGAAAAAATCCTCAAAGAAGTAGCCATCAAGAACGAGGACCTCAAACGCATGGTAGACACAACAACATCCGCATCATTGGCGTGGCGGAGACGACACCAACTGGACGCATGGATATCTTCATCGAAAACCTCCTAATCTAAATGTTCGGCAGAGAGTCATTCACACAGGGGTTTGTGGTAGAATGTGCTCACAGATCCTTGGGCCCCCGTCCTCGTCCTGGCCGGCCCCCATGCCCCATCTTTGCGAGACTTATGAACTTCTGCGACGCTGCTCTTCGTGCTGCACGTGAAAAAGGCGAGGTCCAGTGGCAAGGTAGCGCATTGGCTTTCTTTCCGGACTTCACCTTTATGGTCCAGGAGGCACAACGTAAATACCACGCTGTCAAGGCCACCCTGAGGAACCTGAGCCTTAAGTACGGTATGCTCTACCCAGCACGTCAAAAAGTTGAAGTTCCCGGCAGGTTCCGCATTTTTGACACTCCTACAGAGGCGCAGGAGTTTTGCCAGAACTACAAAAAACATGGGTCACCTTCAAATGCTGCTCCTAGATTGCCTTCTCCAGAGCGGAGCGATTCACAAACCAGCGTTGAATTGTTTACGGACCCGGGAACTGGCTGACGGACCATCATCCCACATCCTTTTCTTACTGTTGTGTTGCTTGATTAAGTTCATTATTTGTTCATTCATAACTTGTCACATTGGTTTGCCCGACCGTCGAGGCGTTGCTGCCCCCCATGGCGGATGCCTTTGTTTTCTTTTTTCTTGCAGGTTTCATTGATATAGTGGATTGCTTTCATAATATGTCAACGTCATGTATCTTGCTACGTTCCACTAAACGATTGCAATGGGTTTGCTTCTTGGGGGTTGACAAGAAGCTGGGTGTTGGGTTTTGTTTCATTCTTGATTGTTGCATCATTTGTCGTGCCGTTGAGTGGGGAGAGAACTACGCACAGTTCAGATTATTTTTGCTACGGCCGTCCAAATGGCCAAGCTAGGTCTTCAGCTCGGTCCTTCTGAGCTTTCGCTGATGTCCTGGAATGTTCGGGGGCTAAATAATTCTAAGAAGTGTAAGCAGGTCCTCAATTATATAGCTAGGCACAAGGTTGACATTGCTTGCTTGCAGGATACGCATTTGTCTCCCTCCGACTCCTCTCATATTGCCAGAAGCTGGGGTGCCCTCCAGTTTTTCTCCCATTATATCAGATATTCAAGAGGAGTAGCCATATTTATCCATAAACGTGTGCTGTTTGCTCTTTCCAATAGCATCATTGACAAGGAGGGCAGATATATAATAGTCACGGGGACCCTTATGGGACACAAGGTCACATTAGTCGGGATTTATGGCCCTAATACAGACTCCCCTTCTTTCTTCCACGATTTTCAGGTGCACCTCGTTAAACTTGATCCAGGATTGTTAATTGTTGGAGGGGACTTCAATTTGTTATTGAATCCCACTAGGGACAGCACGTCCTCTTCCCCCGATGCTAAAGCCCGATCACGCCCGGTGCTGCTTGACATATGCACACACTTCTCCTTAATTGACATCGAAGGAAAGCTGCACTCATTACTGCCTGCCTATACCCATTATTCCGGGTATCACAATACCTGGACCAGAATTGATTATTGGCTCCTCTCCCCTGGGGTTGTTGGTTGGGTTGATGACCTTCTCACGCTCCCATGTATGCTGTCGGACCACTCTCCCATAGTTCTTCAATTGAGGATCCCTAGATTGGGTGGCTACGAGAGACAATGGCGATTTCCCGGGAGGGCTCTTGCTGACTCCGTTTTCACTGAAGAGGTTGGACAGGCCATTAAGGAATATTTCAACCTTCACACTGGTACAGTAGATTCCTGGACAGTTCTTTGGGAGGGGTTCAAGGCTACCATTCGTGGTGTCTGTATTGACAAGCATGTTGGTGTATTAAGAGACATCCGTTCCACGCTGTCCCGCATTGAAAGAGACATCGCTGTTCTAGATGAGGCTGACGTTAATGTTAGAATTTAGAGATGAGACAGATAGGGAGCTGAGATTTCTGACCAAACAGTACACAGAACAGCAGTATGGAGAGGGTGACAGACCCGGCAAACTTTTGTCACAATTGCTTTGCCCCCCCTTATAATTCGTCTTATATCACAGAAATTGTGGGGCCACGGGGTGACATACTCCACTCAACGCCAGAGATTTGTAACGCCTTCTTGTCCTACTATAAAACCTTATATTCATCCACACTGTCAGGCGACCAGGGTGACCGGGGTAACTATCTTAACGAGATTGCTATGGTTTATCTTGAAAAATACATGCAGGAATTCCTAGCTACTCCCATCACACAAGACAGCATAGTTGAAGCTATTGATTCATTGAGAGGCGGTCATCATTCTTCTCCCAAAACCAGGCAAGGACGTCACCTTATGCAGTTCATACAGACCTCTATGTTTATTAAATCTTGACTATAAGATTTTGGCTAAGGTACTCGCCATCCGACTCTCGTTATTAATGGAGTCTATTATCTCCTCGCTCAGTCTGGCTTTGTCAACCATCGCTCAACATCGCTTAACCTGAGAACCCTTTTCTCAGTACTACATCGCATAGATCCTTCCACTCCGGCCGTCGCGATCCTTCTTGACGCGGAGAAGGCGTTTGACTCCTTGGAGTGGCCCTTCTTCCAGTCCATCATGAGACGCATGGGCATGCCTGAATGCTTTGTCTCCACAGTGGCACTATTATACACGTTACCAACGGCCAGATTGCGCCTTAACTGTACCATCACTGAGCAATTCTTTTTATTGCGCGGCACATGCCAGGGATGTCCCTTATCCCCTCTACTATACATCCTGGAAATGGACCCTCTGGTCCATCATTTTCAAGAAAAACATTTACATTAAGCATGGGTGAATTTTGCGAATTCGCAAATTTGCAGATTTGCGAATTCGCAATCCGCAAAATTCGCAAATTTGCGCACATTTGCGGATTTTTGTATTTTTGTGTGTTCGCGGGTGTTCGCGTGGCGCTTTGCGTTTTCACAGGTTTTTTTTTTGCTGGTTAATTACTGCCACCCTCTCGTTTTTTATGCCCATCTGCCCTCTGTACCACTCGATTCTGTGCCCTTATGCCCTCTGCCCCACTCATTTTTTGTCCCCTTCTGCCCTCTGTCCCACGTTTGTGCCCTTCTGCCCTCAGCCCCACTTAGAATGGCGCCGGCAAGCAGCCAGCGCCATTCTAAAATAGCTAGAAATAGCTTCAACAGGAAGCACTAATAGATAAAAGTAAAGCAGGTGCTCCAGTTGAAGGTCAAATTAAGTTACACAATCATTAATCACCCCAAGTTTGGGGTGATTAATGATTGTGTAACTGAATTTGAGCAGCACCTGCTTTACTTTATCTATTAGAGCTTCCAGTTGAAGCTGACTTTTGTAACTATTTTAGAATGGCTCTGGCAGCTTGCCGGCGCCATTCTAAAAGAGTTATAAAAGTCAGCTTGAACTTTTGACCCAATCCGTTCCGCTCGCGGATTTTGCGTGACATTCGCGAATCCCGCGGATTGCGAATTTACAAAAAATCCGCAAAATCCGCAAGCGGAACGGATTTTCCGCCCATGCTTAATTTACATCGTGGGCTCCAGTTTCGTACTGGCCCACTTTTGATATCGCTATATGCGGATGATATGATCTTGTATGTCAGGATGCCTCACATTAACCTCGAACCATTGATTCTGGAGATAACTGGTTTCGGCAAATTCTCTGGTTTACGCATTAACTGGCACAAATAAGTCATCTTCCCGCTCACCCCGAGCACTACTACATGGAACTGCACTTTCCCCCTTGAATGGAGTTGTGACTCAGTTAAATATTTGGGGATCCATACTCATTTAGACACCGCATCCATTATTAGATTAAATTACGGTAGGGCGGTTGCTGTCCTAGAAACTCAGATTGAGAGATGAATTCGCCTCCCCCTGTCTATGGCCGGGCGAATTGCCATAATTAAGATGGTTGTTCTTCCTCGCCTTTTGTATCTTTTTAATAATATCCCCATCCCCAAAATGTTCTTTTCCCAATTGCGATCATTGTTATTGCGATTGGTATGGGGTGATAAGAACCCACGTGTGACTTGGAGGGTTTTGACACTCCCATATGAACGAGGCAGCTTTGGTGTTCCTGATTTTTATCTTTATTTTTAATTGCTCAATGTTCATATGCGTATTCTTGGTTTCACCCAGATGCCCGCATTCTGTATCTGAAACTGGAAGCAGACCTGGTCCTTCCCAGACTATTATCCACTGTTCTCCCTGGGGGTTTCCCTCGAGATCCGCTAGATATTCAAACTGTTTCATCCACCTGCTGGGCATGGGATAGATTGCGCAGACTTCTCGGCCTAGACCAATTGTATTTGCCGGCCCTTCCTTTGCCTAACGCCTCTTGGCTCCCGATCACCGGGGAATCAGTAGTAAAACACACCTTGGTCAAATTCCAAATTTGCGCTATTGGCGATCTTTTTCCTGATGGCCATGCTTTTTCAGTATCTGAAGATCAACGTTTCACAGACCGATCGTTCATGGACTCCTTTGTTCTGACTAGATTGCGATCCTTGTTGAGGGCCTCGTTTTCTACATATCCGCTTGCTCTCGAGGAGGCTGCCCCTCTCACTTTTCTCATCCAGCACCCATCGGGAGCTCACTTAGTCTCCAAATTATATCGAACGTGTAGTGCTTCACTCCCCGCCCATGATGCTAAGGTGCCAGATGCGTGGGAGGGGGACCTGGGGAAACCCATATCTGATGAACAGTGGGAGCAGTGCTGCAGAGCCACGAGGGAAGTTTCACTAAACAGCACACACAAACTAATCAATTTTAAATTTCTACGAAGGCTGTATCACACCCCGGCACGCTCACACAAAATTGATCCTAATCGTCCCCACCACTGCCCCAAATGCAAGGCCCCCTTCGCCGATTTCGCCCACCTCTCCTGGACTTGTCCACATTTGCATGAATATTGGTCCTTTATACATCGTACTCTTGGCGACATGCTAAGCTTAAACCTAGTCCCCACCCCTGAAATTGCGCTGCTGGGCTATGTTGCCAATTTTCCGCGTAATGTGCATAAACTCGCAGCACTGGGTCTCTTGCTGGCAAAACAGGAGGTTGCGTTACTATGGTGTGACAGACGACCGCCAAGACTGAAGTCCTGGCTCAGGAGTTTGGCCTTTTGTAATACTAATTGCGAGGAGTATTCGACTCTAGTCCCCTGTCAATCCTGTCCTATTGACATTTGGGGCCCATATCGCTCATACATAGCTAAGATTACGGCTGAACGCCAGTCTCAGCTGGAAAATCACATCGTTCCGAAAGGAGTGGGCTGAAGAATTGTCTATTATTATATTTTGAGATTTGTATTCATTTGATCGAAGGGTTATTTTTATTGTTTTATTATTTGTGTGTTGTGTATAGATGGGAAATCTTTAAGGTGCTTATGTAGATAGTTGTTGTATTGCTTTTGAATTTCACCTCAATTTTTTTTCCTTTCTTCTTTCTTTTTGTTTATTTATATATTTTGAATTCTGTGTCTCAATCGTTCCCCATTGATAAGAATTGATGTTCTCTGTTCCCCGAACACCCGGAAATGTTTTTAATATATATTATATGCATATGTATTTCTCTTCCGATAATATGTGTATGTGACAATATGTAACGAAAAGATGCATCCATTTTTTTTTGTTATTTTTGAAAATGATAATTAAAGATTTTTAAAAAAAAATCTATCTATCTAGATATCTATCTATCTATCACCCTCACTCTATCTATCTATCTATCTATCTATCTATCTATCTATCTATCTATCTATCTATCTATCTATCTATCTATCTATCGCCCTCACTCTATCTATCTATCTATCTATCTATCTATCTATCTATCTATCTATCTATCTATCTATCTATCTATCTATCTATCTATCTATCTATCTATCTATCTCTATCTATCTATCTATCTATCTATCTATCTATCTATCTATCTATCTATCTATCTATCTATCTATCTATCTATCTATCTATCGCCCTGTATCTATCTATCTATCTATTGCCCTCACTCTATCGCCTCACTCTATCTGTCTTTCGCCCTCACTCTATCTGTCTATCTATCGCCCTCACTCTATCTATCTATCGCCCTCACTCTATCTATGTATCTATCTATCGCCCTCTATCTATCTATCTATCTATCTATCTATCTATCTATCTATCTATCTATCTATCTATCTATCTATCTATGTATCTATCTATCTATCTATCTATCTATCTATCTATCTATCTATCTATCTATCTATCGCTATCTATCTATCTATCTGTCTATCTATCTATCTATCTCACTCTATCTATCTATCGCCCTCACTCTATCTATCTATCGCTATCTATCTATCTATCTATCTATCTATCTATCTATCTATCTATCTATCTATCTATCTATCTATCTGTCTATTGCCCTCACTCTATCTGAGGTTCCGTGACAATTGTAAGTGGTGTTTTCGACTCGCACGAATATGGTCGAGTCTGGTATCTATGAACCGCAAATGACGAGTTTAGTAAGTATGCGCAGTTTCGCTGTGCTAACTTAAACCGTTCGTTTGTTATGTGGGTTTCTCATCTGTACCCACGGGTTCCATCTTAGATACGGCATCCATTTTGTCTCTTGCCCTCAAGTAGCCAGCGAACGGACGCTGTCCGCTTCGCGACCCTGGGACTCCCAAGATATTTGCGGAAGACACATGTTCTTTGAAAGTGTCTTTATGACAAGGGGGTTGCTGCTGTAAGGCAGATGGCGCCGCTCGAGGCTCATCTTGCCGCACGGACTTATTGTCTCAGCCGTGCATCTCATTAGGCACGTCCCTTTGATGCCTGTATCTCGTGTCTCTCGATACCTCCCCTTTTACACCCTTTCCGATCTCCCCACTGTCTCCGTCTTCCTCTGCACCTGTCTTCGTTCCTATTTCGATCTACTTTACTGCTGATTGGAATTTGCTAATGGTGGGAAGATGGGTTTTTACAGTTGGGAATCGCCAAATGTTTCCGCACTTATGTTCCGGACCTTGTGAGTTTCAAAGTGACCAAAGCGACCCCTCTGGGAGCTAAATGTGGGAACCGGGTTGTAAACTTTTGTGTTCAATGTTAGCCTATGGGTAAAAACTGTATAAAAGGAGCGATCCACAGAACCAATTTGAAGCAGTCTCCCCGAACTACAATCGATGTACTTCCTGTGACTTCTGTGTTCCCTGCAGCAAATAAACCTTGAATCTTTGACGCCGAAGGAAGTGTCCCGTGTCTCTGTGACTTGTACGCCGGAGCAGGTTACCCACGAAGGTTTCAGGTGTTGTGCCCTGGCACCGCTGGGTCCAAAAGAACCCAGTCCTTCAGTTGGCGCCCAACGTGGGGCTCGATCAGTGGTACCGGTCCAAGCCCGACGATCGTGAGGAACTTCGTGTGAAATCTCCGAGGGAAGGTGCACCCCGCTTCATCGATCCTGTTGTCGAAATAAGTGGCCCGAAGACTTTTCCCGCGAAGATTCCCGCCTCCTGACGGCTGCGACGGACTGCTGCCCTGACTGTAGACCTGTTTTGGCGCCTGGCGTAGACCTTGGTATAGCGAGACGATTGACGGGCCTTCCTGAGGACGCCATTGATCTTTGAGTTAAGTATTTGTGGGTCGCTCCCAGAGTTCTTGGTTGTTGACACTTTAGCGAGTGTTTTTGTTGTAAACGCTGTGTGAGTGTTTTTGTCGGTGACACTTTGCTAGCGTACTTTGTTGTTGTATTTGTTTGACGACTGCAGCCGCCAAAGACCGAGGGTTTTGTTCTTTGCTGGGACTTGGTAAATCCCGTAACCCTTGAAGTTTGTGAAACTCGGCTAGTGTGCAAGATGCCTGGTCGCAGTACTTTGTTCAGTTGTTTTAGACCTTGTGGTGCGGATTCCCTGCTGGAGGACTCATGTCCGATACCTCCGGTTGGAACTCCTACTTATGACTTATATAGCAAACATGGGCTAGGCCCGATTGCTTTTAACGATTATTGGATTAAATATACGAAGAAAGACGGCGATCTTCGTTGGCCACCTCACGGTAGCTTCGAAGCGTCGATCTTAGATAACTTGGAAATAAAGTTGTTCGAACGTAAATCTAGGCCGGCCATGTTTGATGCCTTTCGGTTGTGGCGCAAAGAAGCCCGACAGAAAGAAATCAGACAGAATAAACGTAGTCAGCGAGATAATGTTGCTACTATAGTGAAGAAAGCTGAGCAGTTCCAGCGTGATAAGGAGGATAAGGATAAGGAAGTGTTTGAGAGACTACAGCGTATGACTATAGATAAATGCTATCCTGCTTTGCCTACGGAGTCGGATAAGAAGGAAGAGGCAGTTGAGGATCCTTTAATGTCCTATCTTATGAAGTCACCACCTCCGTACGTACAGGGTACCGCAGCTCCTGTGGTCCCTGCCGTACCTGTTCTTCCACCTATTGTTCCTCCGCCTGTTCCTCAACCTGCACCCGCTCTTCCGACTGTTCCTGCTCCTTTGTCTATTTCTATTCCTACTGCTCCTCCGCTTCCACATACTCCTGCTCCCGCTACTGCTCCTGTGCTATTAACCCCTGTTGTTGCTACTGTCTCTACTCCTTCTCTTGTTAGTCCTGTGTCTTACTCTTCTCCCTCTACTTGTAATCGTAATTCTCTCCTTGCGACAAACTTTTTTCAGTCGCTCGGACCTGTTTTTGGGTCTGCTGGATCTGATGGTCCTCAGAGACGTAGTCAGCTTCCTGGTAACAGAGAACGTGTTGCGCTATATAATATGGCGATGGGTTGGATGGTAAACCCTCTTAGAAATCCACCTCGTGTTGTCCTCGAAACGTTTAATCAATTCAACATACCAACTCAGAGATATGTGTTTGACGAAATGTGCAAGTTCCTTCATGATCAGATAGTGGCCGATGCGCCTGACGAGGTGCTGACCGCCCTGTCCGAACTTCGGCTTCAGTTCGCAACTGGACTGATAGTAGACACTAATGTCCGACGTGCTATTGAGCGATTGCTATCTCTTCGTCCCGCTCCTATTCCTCATGCATTGTTTGTTGAGGATATTGAAAGACAAGACGGGTCTGGCCAATATCCTATGCGTGAAGTTCCGCCGGTTTGGATACCAGCTGATAATACTAATGCTGCCCAGCCAGTAGCGGCACATTTTGAGAGAGTATGGATACACCTTCCATGGAAACGATCGGAAGTGCTTCAGGTGAAACAATCTTTGCCCGATCCTCGTAAAAATCCTACTGGGTATTATAAGGAATTATCGCAGCTCGTAGATGCTACGGTAATGAATCTTGCCGATATCGACATGTTGTTTGGCAACGTCGTACCGCAACCGGTATGGGCTAAGATTCGTCACCAAGATCACACAAATGAATTAGGTGGTGATTGGGCTGCCATTACAGCGGCAGATGCTGGACAAGTGGCTGCTACTAAGCCCGATCAAATGATTACTGCTCTTCCTCAGCGGATAATAACGTTAATGAAGACTCTTATGCCAGCTATGAGAGTAAATTGGGATAAACTGTCCGCTTGCAAACAGAAGAAAGATGAAAGTGTTTCAGACTTCTTTACGAGGTTCGAAGAAGCATTCATTGATCATAGTGGACAGGATATGGGTACTGAGGGTGGACAGAGGTTGTTTGTGGATAAATTCGTGTCAAATTTGTTGCCCGATTTGAGCAATAAATTAAAGAATTCAGAGAGTGCATGGGCTGTTTCTACCTCAGCTCAGATATTGGCTACGGCACAATATTACGAGAATAGAGAGAAAGAAGAAAATGACCGTGCTGATAAAAAGACGAAAGAGTTAAAAACTAAAGTGTTGTTACAACAAGCGTATCCGCCGCGTTCTAATCAGAATGCGTCTCAGCAGAATAGATCACAGTCGCAATCGAATCGATCGCAGTCGCGTAATGATTCCTCTTTCCAAAGATCCTCGTTAGGGTATAATCAATGTGCTTATTGTAGACAGGAGGGACACATTAAATTCAATTGCCCTGCCTTAAATGAACGTAATAGTGGTAATTCATCCAAAGGAGGCCGTGGTGGTTCACAGCACGCATCACGTGGTAGAGGTCGTGGTGCTCAGAATGATCGTTCTGACAATTCATCAAATTCTAATAACTGTTTCGATCAACGTGGATCATCGCAAGGACGATCTGCGCAGTACAATGTAGACGATTATTACGTCGATCAGGGAACTGACGATAGTAATTACTAGGACAGCCAAAGACAAGGAGAGGGAGTGGTATCAGTTCCGGTTGATCAGAGAGGGCCTTACGTCGCAGTTGCTACATCGGGCGTCGTTGAGCCTTTTCTGTTGGACACTGGTGCAGCGAAAAGTTCTATCATGCATTCGAAACTCCCTGGCGCACCTTTGTCTGGCTTAACAAATGTATCCGTTGGATTCTCTGGCGCCCCCGTTAGCAATCCAGTTTCGCGCCCTTTGCCCCTTAAAATTGGGCCGCGTGAGCTCGAAGCTCCGTTGATTTTGACTACTGGTTGTGGCGAAAATCTTTTGGGTCTGGATTTGCTTAAACGTTTGTATGCAACTTTATATTGTTCCCCTGCGGGTGTACAGCTTACGTTAGGAGAGAGGGTAGTCTCTCCCATGTATTTGTCTCTCGATAAGCTTCCACCGGAATTGAATTCTCTTCCTGCGTCTTTGTGGGCGACGGGTCCAAATGATGTGGGCCTACTTGATATCTCCCCTTATGTTGTTCAGTTGAAATCCAATGTGCGATTGCCACGTATTCCCCAATACCGTATCTCCCTTGATGGTGAACGAGCTTTGTTAGCGATCATCTATGACTTGATCGAGAAAGATGTTATCGAAGAAACTCGGGGGAACGTGTGCAATAGCCCTGTACTGCCCATTCTTAAACGTACTGATCCTACCAAACCGCCTGTTTATCGTTTTGTTATCGATTTACGGGAGGTAAATAAAATTGTGGTTCCTCAATTCCCTGTTGTGCCTGACATCACGGCGCTACTGACTCTGATTCCAGCTACTGCATCATGGTTCTCGGTGATTGATTTGAAAAATGCGTTTTTCAGCATCCCGATTGCCGAAGAGAGCAGGGACCTTTTCGGTTTCTCTCTTGGTGGACGTAGCTTCCGGTTCAAACGCGCTCCTCAGGGCTACTGTGAAAGTCCATCGATTTACAGTCAAGCTTTGAAGGGTCAACTGGATGCGTTTCGGTTGCCGGTTGGTGCGGCTTTAATCCAATACGTCGACGACCTATTGGTGGCTGCCGATACTCTGGACATTTGCAAAATTGCTACAGTGTCGTTGCTGCAACATCTCTGTGAGTTGAATCACAAGGTGTCACCTTCTAAACTCCAATATTGTTGTCAAGAGGTAACCTATCTAGGTCACTTATTGTCAAAGGAGGGAAGGAGATTGACCCCAGAGAGAATTGCAGCGATTGCGCGAATGGCTGTGCCACAAACCCAAAGAGATGTGCGTGCCTTTCTAGGTATCACGTCGTACTGCAGGCAGTGGATTCCTAATTTTTCATTGCTAGCGAAACCATTGGTGGCTCTTACGTGCAAGGATGTTTCAACTCCTTTACCATGGACGGAAGAATGTCAGAAAAGTTTTTCTGAATTACGTGATTCATTGTGTTCGGCTCCTGTGTTAGGTACCCCTGATTACAGCAAGCCGTTCACGTTATATGTTCACGAGAGGGAAGGTTGTGCTTTGAGTGTCTTAACGCAACCTTTTGGTGGTAAGCAACGTCCATGTGCATATTTTTCCTCGACCTTAGACCCGGTAGCTAGAGCATTGCCGAGTTGTTTGAGAGCAACTGCAGCAGCTGCGGTCTCCATCCGACGATCAGCAGGATTGGTCATGGATAATATGCTTACGGTGATGGTTCCGCATGCAGTCGATACTCTTTTGAATCGAACGAAAACTCAGCACTTGACGAGTGCAAGGTTGTCTGGGTACGAATTGACGCTCTTGGCAAGCCACATTCAGATAAAACGTTGTAATGTCCTAAATCCGGCAACTTTGTTACCAATTAGTGCAGAATCAGATGAAGTAGCAGAACATGACTGTTACTTGCGGACAGAAGAGGAAACAAAAGGTCGAGTGGACCTTAAAAACACCCCATTGGAAGACCCGGATGGCACTCTGTATGTGGATGGGTCATGTTTTAAGTTGTCGAATGGCGATGTGACTACTGCTTATGCTGTCGTAACATTGAATACTGTTGTTGAGACGGCAAGATTGAATCAGAATTCTGCCCAAGCTGCAGAGCTGATTGCTCTCACTAGAGCATGTGTATTAGCAAAAGGGAAACGTGTGAATGTGTACACCGATAGCCAGTACGCTTTCGGTGTAGCGCATAGTTTTGGACGATTGTGGCGAGAGCGTGGTTTCTTAACGTCGCATGGCACGAAAATACAGCATGGCCAGCTTGTGAACGATCTTTTGGATGCATTGACTTTGCCTGCACAAGTTGCAATTGTTAAGTGTAGTGCGCATCGTAAAGTAACGGATGATGTTGGTCGTGGTAATGCGTTTGCAGATGAGATTGCTAAGGAGACTGCCCGGAACCTTAGCACTCGAATGTATGTGACGAGTTCGGTTAGATGGCCTACAGAATCAAGTATGTGTGAAGATACCATAGAGAGCGTGAAAGCAATTCAGAATGAGGCCACCGACACTGAAAAGACGAAGTGGAAAGAAAGTACGGGAAAGTTGGATGTGAATGGTTGCTGGATTGATTTGTCGGATCAGAAAAGATGGATGTTGCCTGATGCGTATGTACTGGCCGTTGTGACAATGGCACATGGGTTAGCACATATTAGCGCGAAAGGCATTTGCAAGTTGCTGGCTGATGTGTGGAAGAATGATGGCATTACAAAGTGTGCTGAACGTCTGGTGAAGAATTGTATGGTGTGTATAATGTACAATCCTGGCAAAGGAACCCCAACTCCCCCTGGCAGTTTTGCTCCTCCTTCGTATCCCTTTGAGGTGATCCAATTGGACTTCATCCATATGGAGCGATGCAATAACCTGAAATATGTTTTGGTTGTGGTTTGCGCATTCTCCCGATGGATCGAGGCCTATCCCCTCAAAGACAATACTGCTTTGTCTACTGCGAAAATCCTACTGAAGGAATACTTTCCTCGGTATGGAATGCCTAGAGTCGTGTGGTCAGATAACGGAAGTGAGTTTGTTGGAAGTGTGATGAAGAGTGTGTGTAAGGGCCTTGGAATTAATCAAAAATTCCATAGCGCCAATCATCCCCAGTCAGCTGGATTGGTTGAGGGGTACAATGGCACCCTTAAACTAAAACTAGCGAAGATTCAGGCTACGACTGGACTTTCGTGGCCTGATGCTTTGCCTCTAGCACTACTGTCAACTAGGGCGACTGTACACTCCCGAATAGGGCTTAGCCCCTATGAAATAGTGTTCGGCCGTCCTGCGAATGTATGGGGGGTTCCTAGGCCAGGAATATTCTCTGATCTTGAGTATCCGATGTTGATTGACTATTTACATGACTTGACTGCTAAACTGAGGTTAATTCATCAACAGGTTTACGACGCCTTGCCGACGCAGACGGAGGGTCCAGGCCACCAGCTCCAGCCCGGGGACTGGGTGGTTACTCGTAACTTCTCACGCAAAAACAATCTGGACCCCCGATTCACCGGACCTTACCAGGTACTCCTGGCCACGAGGACTGCCGTTCGTCTTGAGGGGCGGAAAAATTGGGTACATGCTACCCATTGTAAACGAGTCCCTATTCCTCTGCCGGCAGACCCGTGGGTAAGGAAAGGCATTGCGTCAACAGAAACAGAAACATTGCCGGCGTTTGTACCTTTTAGCGACGCACAGCTTGTTGAAGAACTCCCAGCGCAGCAGAAAGCCACTGTTGGAACATTGTCAGCAAAAGACTCAAGACCAAAGCAATCAACTGATCAGCAGGACGCTGTCTCCTCAACGGATCCTTTGTTCGACGAGCAGACACGTCCCGGGAAACATCGATATTCCTTGCGATCTCACACTAAGGACAAATAAAATTTTTTCTTGCTTTGCTGAAATTGATAACTGCAATATCCTCGTTTCCCATGATCAATTTTGAACATTCGTATCATTGAAATTTTTTGTACATATATCAAGCTTTTCCTTGTATCTTTTTCCTTCCACAGCTGAGAAATATTGTGCTAATATATATACATATTGTGTATTGAGGGCCGTAGGGCCGCGCGCGTACTTCCTTCTGGACAGTAGGTCTTGACGCTAGGTTAAAGGCCGTCGGTTCCTAGGAACTCCTGGGGATTGACTATTGCTGCACAGAACGAAGTGCGTCAAGAAACGTTGCGGACGGTCATAGGGAATGGCATTTTCGAAGCTGAATGATTTGGAAGGAGCTCAGGCATACAGATTCAAGCTGCAGCAACTCAGTCGTACCAAATGTTTCATATTTCAATTGTTTGTGTTGTTTTTAACTGCTTCTGCATTCTTGGCGGGTGGGGTGTATTACACTATGTCCTACTTCTTACCTGCTACCCCTACTCCTACTCCTTACCCTAACCTTACTTCGACTGCTTCTCCTCATTCCTTTCATATATTACCGGAACACGAGCAGGCTAGACGTGTAGAATTCCGCAACAATTCCTTTATTCAGCTCCTCCATCAGCATCAGTTAGTGGTTAACACTACTAATTGTTGGGTGTGTGGGTTGATGCCACATACTGCGGGTAAGGGAATTCCATATCTGGTATTACCGTATAGTTCCCAAGGGTCAGCTCGAGCATTCCAAACAATGTTTCGAAGCACACTGGGTTTCCACCCCATTCAAGAACAACGTTCCCCCAACTCTGGTCCAACCTCGTATCAAAGGCTGCTATCGATGGCAATAGAGGATATGGAAGATGAGATCCATGATCCTTTTCTTATCCCTGAAGGAGAGGTACAAGCCTATAGGGTCCTAAGTAGAGGGGAATATAGTATGTTCACTAGTGAAAAGCAGCTTAAAAGCTCGCCTCCAATATGGGTCGTACCCCACACAGGTAATCTTTGTCTTGTGGGTCGTGGTTCGCAAGCCCCACTTGGAGCAAGTGCTTGCACTGAAAGTTACGTTCTGCCAATGTTCTCGTCCCCTGTGTTTCTGGCTGCCAAGGGTACGTACTTTATCTGTTATGATCGTGCATACACATGGTTGCCCGCAGACTTCATGGGCTCATGTTTTATTGCAAATTTGTTGCCTCCGACGTTCACTATAGATGCCGATTATCATAAGACTAGAGTTGTACGAGGCGTAATTAGCGAAGAGGATACTGCCGGTCAAGAGGCAGGAGACTTTTTCAAGGGTTTCCTCCCGTTTTGGGGACCTATGGTTAATAGTAGGAACCTGAGACAGTTGACTCGAGTGGTAGAATCGACAGCTAATATTACTGCCAGTGCCCTTGGTAATATCACCACAGAACTACAGGCGGAGAGACTTATGACGTTACAAAACCGTATGGTTTTAGATGTCGTCTTAGCAGATCGCGGTGGGGTATGTAAAGTGATCCATTCGAGCTGCTGCATTTTCATTCCAGATAATGCTCCTACTGTCTATCAAGCCATCTCGAAGTTGCATAAGATCTCCGAATCCATATACGTGGATGTAGGGGATTGGACGCTACTTGGATGGTTTTGGGGCCTGATGTCGACTTGGGGTTGGAAGATTCTGATGATCATCGGAGTTGTGGTAGTGTTCCTGTTCACGTGTTGCCTTTGCGTGCAGTGTGGTCCTGCCTTATGTGGCCTCTGTGCTACGACGTGTATGAGACAACCATCTGTTACCAAGGGGACTCGATTGGACAGAGCTATGCTACAACGACATCTTGATGGTCTGATGAATATTGAATATGATTCCGACTAGTGCTTGCCTACATGAGGGCAAAAGGAGCGTCTGAGGTTCCGTGACAATTGTAAGTGGTGTTTTCGACTCGCACGAATATGGTCGAGTCTGGTATCTATGAACCGCAAATGACGAGTTTAGTAAGTATGCGCAGTTTCGCTGTGCTAACTTAAACCGTTCGTTTGTTATGTGGGTTTCTCATCTGTACCCACGGGTTCCATCTTAGATACGGCATCCATTTTGTCTCTTGCCCTCAAGTAGCCAGCGAACGGACGCTGTCCGCTTCGCGACCCTGGGACTCCCAAGATATTTGCGGAAGACACATGTTCTTTGAAAGTGTCTTTATGACAAGGGGGTTGCTGCTGTAAGGCAGATGGCGCCGCTCGAGGCTCATCTTGCCGCACGGACTTATTGTCTCAGCCGTGCATCTCATTAGGCACGTCCCTTTGATGCCTGTATCTCGTGTCTCTCGATACCTCCCCTTTTACACCCTTTCCGATCTCCCCACTGTCTCCGTCTTCCTCTGCACCTGTCTTCGTTCCTATTTCGATCTACTTTACTGCTGATTGGAATTTGCTAATGGTGGGAAGATGGGTTTTTACAGTTGGGAATCGCCAAATGTTTCCGCACTTATGTTCCGGACCTTGTGAGTTTCAAAGTGACCAAAGCGACCCCTCTGGGAGCTAAATGTGGGAACCGGGTTGTAAACTTTTGTGTTCAATGTTAGCCTATGGGTAAAAACTGTATAAAAGGAGCGATCCACAGAACCAATTTGAAGCAGTCTCCCCGAACTACAATCGATGTACTTCCTGTGACTTCTGTGTTCCCTGCAGCAAATAAACCTTGAATCTTTGACGCCGAAGGAAGTGTCCCGTGTCTCTGTGACTTGTACGCCGGAGCAGGTTACCCACGAAGGTTTCAGGTGTTGTGCCCTGGCACCGCTGGGTCCAAAAGAACCCAGTCCTTCATATCTATTGCCCTCACTCTATCTATCGCCCTCACTCTATCTATCTATCGCCCTCACTCTATCTATCTATCACCCTCACTCTATCTATCTATCGCCCTCACTCTATCTATCTATCGCCCTCACTCTATCTATGTATCTATCTATCGCCCTCTAGCTATCTATCCTATCTGTCTATCTATCTATCTATCTATCTATCTATCTATCTATCTATCTATCTATCTATCTATCTATCTATCTATCTATCTATCTATCGCTATCTATCTATCTATCTGTCTATTTATCTATCTATCTCACTCTATCTATCTATCTATCGCCCTCACTCTATCTATCTATCGCTATCTATCTATCTATCTATCTATCTATCTATCTATCTATCTATCTATCTGTCTATTGCCCTCACTCTATCTATTGCCCTCACTCTATCTATCGCCCTCACTCTATCTATTGCCCTCACTCTATCTATCTATCACCCTCACTCTATCTATCTATCACCCTCACTCTATCTATGTATCTATCTATCGCCCTCTATCTATCTATCCTATCTGTCTATCTATCTATCTATCTATCTATCTATCTATCTATCTATCTATCTATCTATCTATCTATCTATCTATCTATCTATCTATCGCTATCTATCTATCTATCTATCTATCTATCTATCTATCTATCTATCTATCTATCTATCTATCTATCTATCTCCCTCACTCTATCTATCTATCTATCGCCCTCACTCTATCTATCTATCTATCTATCTATCTATCTTTCTATCTATCTATCTATCTATCTATCTATCTATCTATCTATCTATCTATCTATCTATCTATTGCCCTCACTCTATCTATCGCCCTCACTCTATCTATCTATCGCCCTCACTCTATCTATCTATCGCCCTCACTCTATCTATCTATCGCCCTCACTCTATCTATCTATCGCCCTCACTCTATCTATCTATCGCCCTCACTCTATCTATCTATCGCCCTCACTCTATCTATCGCCCTCGCTCTATCTATGTATCTATCGCCCTCACTCTATCTATCTATCTATCTATCTATCTATCTATCTATCTATCTATCTATCTATCTATCTATCTATCGCCCTCCCTCTATCTACCTATCGCCCTCATCTATCTATCTATCGCATCACCACAGCATCACTCAGCACCACCACAGCATCACTCAGGGACACCACAACATCACTATGTGCTACCACAGCATCACTGAACGCCACAGCATCACTTGTCGCCACCACAACATCAATCTGTGCAACAATTCAACAAATTTCAACAACAACTGGTTCAAATATGTTCTCTCAATGTTTCAAGCTTTATTACAAATGTCACAAAAAGATGTTAATATTTCACTTCTGTTCTTGGATGTTCCTACCAATATAATACACTGAACATAATCTTCACAAAAGTTATTTACAAAAGTTTAAGCTATTGCCATTATAAATCACAACTTTTATTTAAGTATTAATTATTAAAAAAATTAAAAGCCATTGTTATTTGTAACATCAATACATCTAAGTCATGCACTTTTAAATTGAAATATGAAGGCGAGTGTCATGAAAATCAAATATAAAATCAAGTGTTGTAAAAATTAAATATAAATGTGATTGCCATATGTCAATGACTCTCTCGAGGTCTGTGGCCCTGCTTTCATGCTTGCGTGGCTTCTCTGTGTGCCGCTCTGTGCAGTTCTCTTCGGTTTTGAGCTCCAACTCAACACCCCCCTCTGCGGCCACAAGTACAAGAAGTAAGATAGGTCCTCCTCATTTAAAGTGTAATACATATCAGGGTAATAAACTACGCCCCATTCCGGAATTGCCGGTTAACAGCTAATTGAACAAGACAGACCTACCTCTTTTTGTTACATTCTGTGATTATAGAATTTAAAGGACTAGTGTGCGTGAAAATATTTTGTGGATGTTTTATTTCAAAATATTTTATTGAAAATAAATTTTACATATACAAAAACAAACAGTTTGTCTTATTTCTTGGCAGTTTCGACAAATGTGTACTGTTGGCTTAGTGGAGCCCGAGAGAGAAGAAAAGAAGAGAGAAGAAGAGGAGGGGGGGTGTGCTTACTGCCTCAGGTGGGCGTCAAGGGCTTCCCACATGTCTTCCCTGGCAGTATGGTTCGCCGCCTGGTGTTTAGCGGTGTTGTTGTCTGCCCCCCGTAGGAATGTTACCCAGTTGAACCAGCGTTTGAAGGTGGCTTTGCTCGTGTTTTTCCAGTTCCCCAGGATTGTTTTAACGGCTGCCGTAAGCAGAACATCGACTAGTTCGCGTTTTTCTTTGGATTCAAGCTGGGGTGCTAGGAAGGCCGTGGCTATACCTTCTAGGCCACGTTGTATCTGGCAGCCTGTGATCGTGTCTATGAGGTTGTAGACTTTGTTCCAGAATGTTTTGACTTTGGTACAGTCGTATAGTATGTGAGCTAGGTCTCCCCTTGCTTTATGGCAATTCCAGCAGGTGCCGCTTTCGCTCGCCCCCACTGTTTCTAGCTTCGCTGGTGTCCAGTGTAGCCTGTGTAATATCCAGTATTTTGTTTGTGCTAGTTGTGGGGTTTTTTTGTTTTTGGACGCCGATGTCCATAGTCTAGCCCTCTCATCTTCGTTTAGTGGTCTCTGTATTTTTTCTTCCCAGAAAGCTATTGTTTTGTTGTTTAGAGTGGTGGTGCGTGGTGTGATTAGTTTGTAAATCTGCGCTGTTTGGTGGCCTGTCTTGTTTAAATTCTGTGAGTACTGTATGATGGTGGGTTTGTGTTTCGAGAGGTTTGCTTTGGTGATGGCTGCTTTGATTCTTAGGAATTCATAGAATTCCTTGTTTGGTAGTTTGTGCATCTGCTGCAGTGCTTTGTAAGTGAGTGGGTTGCTTCCTGCCTCTAGTTGTGCCGGCACCGTGATGCCTCTGCTGTACCACTCTTTGTTGTCTAGAGTCTTCCCTTTGTATGTTACTTTGGGGTTGTGCCATATTGACTCCCATTTGGAACCTCTGATGCTGACTTCTAGTTCTCTGTCTAATCTCAGTAGCGCCGTTTTTGTGTTCCGGAGTATCGCATTTTTAACTTCTGGGTGCCTGTTGTGCCATGATCGGGTCGGACCCCCCCAGGATACCCCTTTCCAGGTCTAGCCAGACCGGCACGTACTCTGGTGTAAGGGCAATCCAGTGTATTCCCTTTTTGGCAAGGCATGCCATTTGGAAGGCCTTGTAGTTCGTGAGGTTCAGTCCTCCTTGTTATTTTTTTAGTCTGAGCTTTGCTAAGCTGATTCTTGGCTTTCCTACACCCCCCCCATAGGAACGTGTTGATTGCTTTGTCTATATGTTTGTGGAAATCTGTGGTTAGGGTGAGTGGCAACATGCTCAGCAAGTAGTTTAGCATTGGTGTGACCATCATCTTGATTGTCTCGATTCTGCCCCACCAGCTAATTAATTTGGGGCCCCATGTCTCTAGCTTGGTCCTGATCTTTTTCAGCATTGCCTCCTCGTTGTGGTCTAAGGTGGACCTAAGGTCCCTCCCGAAGAGGAGGCCTAGATATTTCAGGGGTTTTGTTTGCCACGCCAGTCCGGACGTCCCTAGGACTGTCCTAGTGGTGTGGCAGTTATAGGTTTGCATTCGGATTTGTCCCTGTTGGGTTTATATCCTGAGACATGTGCGTACTCCTCGATTGTTTGTACCAGGGCTTCTATTGACTCTTCTGGGTTACTGGTGGTGATCAGGATGTCGTCCGCGTACGCCGCCAGTTTGAAGGCTTGCCCCTCTACTTGCACTCCAGTTATACGCGGGTTAATCCTAATCATGTGGAGGAGCGGCTTTACTGCTAGTAGGAATAGTCCCGGTGACATTAGACATCCCTACATTGTCCCTCTGCCTAGGGTGAATGTTTCTGACGTGGATGCATCGACCACCACTCGTGCACGGGGGTTTTTGTATAGAGACATGATCATGCCTCTATATTTCTCCCCTAGCACGAACTTGCGCATACATTGGTCTAGGAATGGCCACAAGACTCTATTGAAGGCCTTTTCTGTGTCAAGCGCGATCATAACAGCCTTCTCCATGCTATTTGCGGTGCGATTTATTAAGTGACAGAGTAGTCTGGTGTTGTCTTGTGAGAGTCTGTTTTTTAGGTAGCCCACTTGCGTTTTGTGTATGAGAAGGGGAAGATATGTGTTTAGCCTTGCGGCCATTACTTTGGCGTAGATTTTACAGTTAACGTTTATTAATGAGATTGGCCAGTAGTTTTGCGGGAACTGAGGGTCCTTCACCTCTTTGGGGATGACAATAATGTTTGCCTCTGCCATTGAGTTGGTCATGCAGCCTGACCGGCAGAGCCAAGCCCGGCCGGTCAGTATCCTCGAAAGTCCCCGGTATGAGAAACAGCAGGGGGCAGGGAAGGCGGAGCCAAGCCCGGCCACGGGGAGAGCTAGCAGAGTTTCAGGCTTTCACAGCCACCCACGACGATTCAGCAACAGCAGGGGACTCGGCTCCAGGCGGGGCTTTATGCGCCTCCTGGCGCGCACTGATGGTCTTCGTGCCCATGGAATCCTGGGGGTTGTAAGCAGGAGCAGCCTGACCGGCAGAGCCAAGCCCGGCCGGTCAGTATCCTCGAAAATCCCTGGTATGAGAAACTGACCGTCCACGGCGAGAGCAAGCAGAGTTTCAGGCTTTCACAGCCACCCACGACGATTCAGCAACAGTTAGAGTTACTTTAAATAACTCTAACTATAACAGCTGAATTTCTATCATTTTGTGCGTGTAAAATTTGAACCTAACTATAATGTCCCTGCAAACTTTGTTTTTTAGTGAATTGCTAAGGTTTTTTTTAATACCATGTATTAACTATAATGTCTCTGTACCCTTTGGGTTTTTTCGTTGAATTTAAAGTTTTTTTGTTAAAGTTAAGTAAAATGCCCATCGCGGTGCATGGGGAGGCGAGTTGGACGCAGAACCGGGTCTGGCATTGTGCTGCCCCCAGCCAAGCTTGCTGCTCCTGCTTCCCCTCCTTGCCATCCATTGTTCATGTCCATGCCCCTGCTCCCTCATTACAGCCATGTGTGGTTGTTGTTCTGCCAATGCCCTTCCCACCTACCATGATCAGTTAGCTTGCTGCCCCATTGTAATCACTCAGGGGCCACATAAGGGTAAACTCATACAAAAAAGGCGCACTCCATCATCCTAGTGTTTCTTTATTAGTAAGTTTTCCCCTCAAATTGAAAGAAACAAATAAAAGGGGTTCATAGAACAGTCTGCAGACAAGGCAAGTAGTCTTCCTCTGTAAACTTCCTTTCTCTCTCTCAGGGTACAACAGGGCTAGGTTCCTTCTCACTTCCTCCCAATGAGCTGTTGAGGAGGCTTGGCAGTATGCTTTGATTTTCCCTCAATGAAAACAAACAAAAAACAGCACAAGGTTAGGAGAAAGGCTAGGGGATTCTGGTATAGACCTCCACCTAATCACCCAAGTGGCTGTGTGCTCTACAGGGGCTTCAGATGCAAAAAAAACAATTGACGGACAGAATGCAAAACAATGTCATACATTCACCCCAGTACAGAGTTCTGGGCCTAAATCCATCGTTTTTTGCACTCCACACCACCCCAGTTCAGACATGGCCATATGCAAATCAGCCTTGACCCTGTGCCTCATGGAAACAGTCCAGCTCGAACTGCCAAGCCATGTCTTTCCTGGACCGAATCAAGCATCCCAGGACCGGTTTCTGGCTACCAGCTGTCTTCAGCCAGGATAGCTTGACTCCAGTGGTGTGGAGTGCATGGGACTCACGTCTGAGCATACCCAACCCACTCGGGGTGACAAATGCAAAAACAACAATTGATGGACAGAATGCAGAACAATGTCATACATTCACCCCCGTACAGAGATCTGGGCCTAAAGCCATCGTTTTTTTGCACTCCACACCACCCCAGTTCAGACATGGCCATATGCAAATCAGCCTTGACCCTGTGCCTCATGGAAACAGTCCAGCCCGAACTGCCAAGCCATGTCTTTCCTGGACCGGAATCAAGCATCCTAGGACCGGTTTCTGGCTATCAGCCGTCTTCAGCCAGGATTGCTTGACTCCAGCCAGCCCCTGTGGCCAACCACCTGTGTGCGAGCGGGGGGGTCGACTGCAGGGAGTGTCATCCAGCTAGGCCCTGCGGCCAACCCCTCACCAAAGGGCGTTAGTGGCGGGGATGAACCAAAGGTCCTGGTAGCACCCAACACTGTGCAACATCAAAGGCCAGCCCCTGAGGCCAACCCCCGAGGCCAACCCCCTGTGTGCATAGCAGGGAGTCGACTGCAGGGAGTGTCATCCAGCTAGGCCCTGCGGCCAACCCCTCACCAAAGGGCGTGAGTGGCGGGGGATGAACCAAAGGGCCTGGTAGCACCCAACGCTGTGCAACACCAAAGGCCAGCCTCTGAGGCCAACTCCCCACATGTAGGTAACTAAGGATGGTGGCACGCAGCCCCTCTCCCCAGGCTAATTACGACCAAGGTTACCCCATCCCCAGGGCCCATCCATATAGTAAATAGGGAGAGGGACACACAGCCCCCTCCTCAGGCTGATTGTGGCCCCAGGGACCCCATCTCCCGAGGTCCGTCCATCAAATCAAAAATGAGGGGGACAGGGAACATGTGGCCTCCTTCCAAAGGCCAATTTGGCATCAAGGACCGCATCCCATGGGGTTCTGTACATTTTTAATTTGGGAGGAGGGCATGCAACTCCCTTTCCCGAGCCAGTTTCAGCCCTTGGGACCTAATCCCCTGGAGCCCGGCTGGTCAGGGTGGGTGCTCTTCCCCATCCAGGGCACCCAGTATCTTTTAGTTCGAGGACGCGGGGGAGCCCCATTGTCCCCGTGTTCACTGCCAGCTCCCTGCCTCCAGAGGGAGCCGGCATTGCTCCCGCATGCAGTGAGCAGCAAAAATGCTGCTCTCTGTGTGCTGATGTAATTTTTTCATCTGTTTCCCTGCCCTCTTCACAGCAGGCAGGAAAACAGATAAAAGGTCCGCTCCTAGCGGGCGGGAGCATATTTCCTGCTCCCGCATGCTTGGAGCGGACTTACTTTTTGTTCTCACTTGGCGAGTGCTTTATATTGCTCCCTCCAAGCAAGAGCAAACAGAGGTGGGTACCCACAGACATAGCAGGAGCTCGTCCCTGAGTGATAGGGTACCCCCTCCCTTTGCATTACACGGCAAGATCCGGGAAAAGGGTCCTATGGCCCGATCATGACCCAGGGAGGTGGGCGGATTGCAGCCCAGGGAGTGGAGACATGCTGGCCCCTTTCCCAATAGTGTCTAATGTCCCAAGCCCCATGAGATGGAGTCCTCGGGTCCAAAATTGGCCCGGTTGAGGGCCATTATGCCTTTCTCCCATTTTGTATACCGGCCAGGTCTCGGGGAATTGGGTCCCCTGGGCTGAAATTAGCCTGGGTAGGGGGGCCACATGTGTCCCCTCCCCCAATTACATTAAACAATCCATCAATCAATCAGGGGGTTTAAAGCGTGCTACTTAATTGTGAGGGTCTTAAGGCGCTGGGGGGGATGCAGCTCCGTGTCAGCCATAGACCCAGGTCTTCAGGCTCTTCCTGAAGGAGTGCAGAGTAGGTGAGCATCTGATATTGACTGGGAGCTCGTTCCAGGCTTTGGCCGTGATGTAGGAGAAGGCTCTTCCACCTGCTCTGGTTCTGCTGAGGCGCTGGGTTTCAGCCAGGGCAAGTTCGGTAGAGCAGAGGTTCCTTTTTGATACGTGGAAGCAGAATCTTTTTTTGGTATTTGGGTCCGATGTTGTTGAGGGATTTGTAGGCATGGGTGAGAAGCTTGAAGGTTACTCTCTTCTCGACGGGGAGTCAGTGGAGTTCTCACAGGTTTTGGGTGATGTGCTCTTGTCGTGGGATGCTGAGGACGAGTCTGGCCGCGGTGTTCTTGATGGTCTGTAGTTTGTGTAGCAGGGATTTGTTGATTCCAGCATAGAGGGCATTTCCGTAGTTCAGTCTGCTAGTAATGAGTGTGTGGGTGACGGTCTTCCTGGCTTCGGGGGGATCCACTTGAAGGACTTGCGGAGAATGCCGATTAATAAATGCACTGCCCAGTACCTGGCCCACCCAGTGGGCAAATTTAAAAAGCAAGCACGGGAGATCGCCTTTGTCTTTAAAAAAAAAAAATTGCAGTGGATTTGTGGATCCACTGAGAATTTGCAGCAATTGTTTTTTAAAAAACTGTTTTTTTTGGGCCCTAGGCCTAGGGGGCCAGGGTATTTTTACCGTGCCCCCTTCCTATTTTTTAAAACTTTTTTTATGGGACTTGGCTGAGTTCCAAGATGGCTGCCAACACTTCCTGGTTGAAGTGTTGGCAGCCAATCAGATCTCAGCATGAGATCTATCACGTCCACAGAGGATTTGCGGCCATAGATATGTATTAATCTTATTTCTTTCATTACTCCAAAACCACTGAATGGATTTACACCAAATTACAAAAAGGGATCTTTTTAGACCAAGAGCTAGCTTTTGTAAAATTTGGTGTAATTCCTTTCAGCGATTTGGGCTGTAATTGTGTCTAACATCCCTATAGGAAATTGCATGGGGGAAAACTTGTTTTGGGACCCCCTTTATTTTCTAGGCCCCCGTTTGCAGAATCACTCCGAAACTTTCCAGACAGCAGTTGAAGTGAGTTGTACACTAGTTTTTAAAAGCGCCAGTAGTTTTTATATATATATATATATATATATATATATATATATATATATATATATATATATATTCCAGCAGCCCCTCCACATGAGAGAGGAAATGAGTCGCAACCTTTGTCCGGTTTAAAAATGTATTTATTTTTCTTTTTAAAAGCGGCTTTTCTTATTTGGCACTAATGCATTTCGCTCACCACTGTGAGCTTCGTCAGAGAGGAGGCGCCGCAGGTTCAGGCAATAACAGCTTACCCACACGACCATAGGTGTCCGGTGCTTCCGTTTTTTAACCCCTTGTTGGGTACCGCATTTCAGCTGTGTCTTTTTAGTTGCTGCATGCTGGGTCGTGTAGTTCGCTGTAACCTTCCGTGCATGCTGCATTTGAATTTCTGCCTCCTGTGCCGGCCGGAAAACCCTGAGAATGTCCTTTAAATATATATATTATGCAGAGAGAACTCCTTCCGAAAAAAGAGAACAGAGACCCAAGGGGAACCATTTGGAGGCTTTATTTTGGATAGTGGCGGATGCATTTTTGGCTGTTGTTGTGCCTTCGTCAGCGCCCAAAGCCTCCACAGGTAAAGTGTTACTGTGCTAAAGCTCCCGCCTCTCTTTTGAACTAGATGTGACGAGTCCGCACCTCCCCCAGAAAGACTTGAGGCAGCACACCTGTGTAATTTCCCGTGCATCTTGGAAAACTACAGGTCCCAGAGTCCCTTGCGAGTGGACCGTGGGGGTTAGTGCTGGGGGGATGGAGTAAAATTAAAGTCATGTGCGTGGGTGCGGGAGTAAAGCCGGGTGGGTCCACAAAACAAAACAAAATGCGATGTTCTGTTTTGCAGCTTGGTTGTCCACAAATAAGCCTCCTCTGCTCCCCTGGTACGCCTCAGCCTCAGATTGCAGGTGTCCATAAGGCAGGGGCGACGAAGACAATGCTTGCAGCCCACAACGAGGTTGAGTTAACCTTGCCACTGCCGGTTTTCTTCCTGTGCTCTGTGGCGGGTTCCGGACCATCCAAATCACTTTGCTACCACGAAGAACTGTGAACAGTCCGAGCCTGTGACGTCCGGACCCAAGATGAGGCGGGGTACTCTGTGATGGCGTCTCAGTCTGACGCGTGGATATGTGCAGAGAGAACTCCTTCCGAAAAAAGAGGACAGAGACCCAAGGGGAAACATTTGGAGGCTTTATTTTGGATAGTGGCGGATGCATTTCTGGCTGTTGTTGTGCCTTCGTCAGCGCCCAAAGCCTCCACAGGTAAAGTGTTACTGTGCTAAAGGTCCCGCCTCTCTTTTGAACTCGATGTGACGAGTCCGCACCTCCCCCAGAAAGACTTGAGGCAGCACACCTGTGTAATTTCCCGTGCATCTTGGAAAACTACAGGTCCCAGAGTCCCTTGTGAGTGGACCGTGGGGGTAAGTGCTGGGGGGATGGAGTAAAATTAAAGTCATGTGCGTGGGTGCGGGAGTAAAGCCGGGTGGGTCCACAAAACAAAACAAAATGCGATGTTCTGTTTTGCAGCTTGGTTGTCCGCATATAAGCCTCCTCTGCTCCCCTGGTACGCCTCAGCCTCAGATTGCAGGTGTCCATAAGGCAGGGGCGACGAAGACAATGCTTGCAGCCCACATATATATATAAGATTACCTGCAGAAATACAGAATTTGCAATTGCACACAATTAAGATGTTTCCAAATCGTAAAAGCATATATTTTCTCGATTGAGTAAAAGTTGGTTTTATTGTATATTGTTTTAAACCTGGATTTATCCTGAAATACTACAAAGAAACACTCGCTGTGGAATAATGTTTAAGTATGTCTTTCCTTTCTATAATCATGTGATCACTGATGTCACTGGTAGTAGGTGTTTTCACTTTAGGCATATAAAAAACGCTTTTGAATTTATTGATGTTGCAGTGTGAACAAGGGCGACTTGGCCCGAAACGCGTAGCTGTTCTCTGTGAAACACAATAAAGAAACATCTTGCTGTACGTGGTGGTCCGTCTCCCTCATTTGCTGGCGTGTTCGTTCGCTTGCCTGCTGCGAGACGCTGTTAGAGCCGAGAGGAGCTGATGTGTTCATATTGTGACGGAAGTCGGTTTGCTTCCGTAACGGACCCCTTCCCCGTGAAGTTTGGCAGCCGCCTTCAAATCAACGTTTCCTGTTTTTCCGTGGTGGAAGTTACGGTGGCTGCTCCCTGGATTGCTGCAATCTACTAAAGCCGACGCACAGCTGTAGCTGTAACGGATGTGGGGTCGGAGGAACTACATACGAAGCAGTTTCGCTAACACGTGCAGTGAGTGGGAGAAGCACACATCCTGGTGGGGAAGTTCTTGGACAGCGTTATACTAAGAGAGGGTATACCATCACCTCTTGCTAAAGATCGAATTTAAACACAGAGGTTTGCAATGTCTGACGAAATAGTAAAATTGTGCGAAGAATCAGCAAATGAACTGTTTGGCAAATCATCTAATTCCGCAAGAAATGCAAGGAAAATATTAAATGAAAATGACAATACAGGGCAACTTAGAAGTTTAAAAAACCTGTTTAAAGATTTGGAAAAAAAAAAGGAAATTACAAAATGGTGGGAACATAAGTCTTTGAGCAAATATGAAGAAGTAGACAGAGTTCCACGCGAATTACGCATTCTCCTGGCACCTAGCTTTGACAAGCCAAACCCAGCCATGCTAAAAGAATGGGGTGAAAGTAATTTGGCTGCGTCCATGAACTTAGTATGTATTTTAATCAAATATGCGTCCATTGATCGCGAAAGCATCTTGGAAACAATTAAGGCAATTGAAATTGAAATACAATCACGCACTGAAACGGACGAAATAAAAAAGCTAACAGACATAATGAATGATCGGTTACAAAAACATGAGGAAAAAATTAAATTGGGCAAAGCCAGCAAATTTGCTTGTGATGAAGATGACTACAGCAACGGACAAATCTTCACGTTTGCCCGAAAATATAATTTGGCTAAAAGACTAGAATATAGTTAAAAAAGCGCAAACGTGACGTCTTCATCCAATGTCTTGGGGAATACGAATCGAAATGCACCAACAAATGAAGGCGATGAAGGCGAAGAACATACAAGTTCTGATTCAATTTCCTTAACAAGCGATTCCAGCATCAACTCTGCCTCTTCAAATTCAAATTTAAACTTATTATGACTGACAAAGCTCTTTTTGGAACAGGAAATGGATTTTATAGTGGAAGAGAGATTACAAACCTTACGACTGAGGCAACAAAGAGAGCAAACAGGCAAAGAGAGCAAACAGGCAAAGAGAGCAAACAGGCAGAGGCGAAACAAACGTAGAAAAGAAAGGAGACGCAAGTGCAAACAAAATTCAACAAAAAAAGAAGAAAAGCACTTGGGGAAACAAACGGTAGTAGACAACACCATAATTAATTTATCTACAGTAACTTTGAGCAAGGCAGAAGAACAATTGCTATCCTTGGGATTAAACTACTGTCCCATTCAAAGCTTTAACTACACCATGACACGGATTGATCTGTTCTGTTTTATCCGCAAGCTCAAGTTAAAGAAACATTTCGCCGAAATCTGCTAAGGACTCACTAATATCTGAGGGAAATTTAAATGTGGATACATGTGGATCTCAAAGGGATCATATTAATAAACTAACTGCCTCAGATGCACATACCTTCCTGGATTTGCATGATCTTAATAGTACCACCAATTCACAAGACTTGGACCCTGATATAGCGACCCAAACTAGGTAAATAAAATTGCTATATATCAAAAAGGAGCGGGCCTGAGTCCCTTTAGATGTAAATCCAGCTTTATACCGCTTATGCCGAAAGACGATATTGACATTTTCCACGACTGTGTAACTAATGACATCAAGAAGTTATACCACAGAACCAAAAGTAAAAGGAGAAAGAAAATGATGCATATTAAACGTGCATATGTGAAATTAATGAAAAAATTGGGAGACAATCATGAAATCGTAATAAAAAAGGGGACAATCTGGTAATCTGGCCAAAGTCCGGACTACATACAAGAGGCCAAAAGACAATTAGATGATAATTCTTGCTATGAAAAATCTACACAAAAAGATTACGTCAATGCTAAAGGAACTCTACAAAAAATGTTGGGGCAATGGCGAATGGAGAGGTTAATTTCATTTGAAGAGTATAAATTTATGTATGTGGAATTCCCTGTCCTTCCCACTCTGTATTTGATCCCAAAAATACACAAATGAGTAAGCCCCATACCAGGGAGGCCCATTATATCGGCCTTCAAAAGTATGGGAGAAAAGGCAGGGGAATATATTGATTATTTCAGCCAAGATATAGTGAGAAATCTATCTAGTTTTGTACGTGACACCAGTGACTTCTTGGATAAAATAAAAAATGTGGCATGGGATCATGAGATGCTGCTAATCTCGCTAGATGTAGAGTCGCTATATACTAGCATTGACCATGAACAAGGATTAGCTGCTATTAAATACTTTTTAGCTAAAAGACCCATTACCCTTTGTGAACCCAATAAGGTTATCATTTGTTTCATTGAGTGGTGTATCTGCACAACAATTTCTTCCTTTTCGGTAAAGATATATTCAGATAGTTGAGAGGAGTAGCAATGGGGGCCTGTTTCTCCCCCAGCTATGCGTGTTTACACGTCGGCTGGTGGGAGGAACAGATCCTCGCCTCGCAACACAAAACTTGGATGGATGAGAATGTCAAATGTTATTTAAGATATATATATGACATTTTCATCGTGTGGAAAGGAAGCAAGGAACAAGCGCTTGAGTTTGTGCATGACATCAACTCTAATTCCTTAAACCTTAACTTCACTGCTCACATTCATGAAAATAGGATACAGTTTTTGGATGTGGAAGTCTACATTTCTAACTCCTGCATCCATACTACTTTGTACAGAAAATCCACAGCAGGGAATGCCACTCTCCATGCTACAACTATGCATCCAAAGCATCTAATATCCAGCATACCATATGGAGAGATTTTGAGATTAAAGAGAATATGTAGCTCCACCTCTGACTTTGAATCTTGCCTTAATGAGATGGTTACACAGTTTAAGGCACGTGGGTATTCTGATGCAATATTAAATCATGCAGTAGATAAAGCTAAGTTAAGAACAAGAGAGAGCCTTTTTTTGAATAATCCAACAAATCCTGAGAATGACACACAGATAATACCTGTTGTACAGACTCAGATTGAAGTGTCCTCGTATGATAACTACTTTCAGTAGTGAAGACAGACAATTAAAAGCCACAATGAAGAAAAATTGGCCCATTATTCTGAGTGATAATGTATTAAATTCCAAACTCCTTGAAAACCCGACTATTACCTTTAGACGTGCCAAAAGCATGGGAACTGTCTTGTATAAGGCAGCTCCTGAACTCAAGCAGAAGACTTCTTGGCTTCAACCTTCTAAAGGTTTTCGCAAATGCTCTAGCTGTCGAGCTTGTAAATTTGGATTAAATGCCACTCATTCCTCCACTCCTTTTTGCACAGATGTAAGACCCATTATTGGCAGTTTTAATTGTAAAACTGAATATGCGGTATATGTTCTGACTTGCACCTGTGGCTTGAAGTACATTGGTAGTACCAAGCTGCAGGTGCATGTCAGGATATTGCAGCATTTACGGGCCATCCTACATTGTGACCCGGCTTATCCGGTTTCCCGTCATTTCAAGACCACTCACAACAATGATGTGTCCTGCCTTAAATATTTTGTGGTCGGTGCAATTCCTAAACTGAGAAGAGGGGGTAATCGAGAACTTTTACTTAGACAGCTTGAAACGAAAATTATTCTGGAATTCGACAGTAAGTGGCCTAATGGACTCAATACTACAAAAGAGATGCACCATTTTTTATAATGGGTTGGTCTCTTTATTAATCTGTCTTCTAGTCTTTGGATCTCTTTCATATATATTTAACATCTTATATTCTATTAGGTTCATGGCACACAACTTTCTCAATAGTTAGAATGATGAATTTTTGGATCACCTTTCATACCTTTGTACACTTTTTTACACAGTTTTTGTAAATATGAATATTGATAGCTATTTATAGTATTGTATAATTGATGATTTTAACTTTAGTACTTTTTATACTGTTTTTTAAGAAGTGGATTAGTTCATAAAATTAAGATATTATGTTATCTCAGGAATCTGGGAAACCTCTAATATAAATATGGAATGTCTGACATAATATCGACAGACAGAATATCGAACTACAAAAATATCGGAACAAAAATATCGACATCAAAAATATCGGAATCCTATCTTCATAAAGGTAAGTACAAAAATATTGAGAGAAAAAATATTGTAGTACAAAAATATCGGAATGAAAAATATCGTTTTTTTAAATGTATTAATAATAATGTAAAAATAATTTTAAAATACATATAATTTTACAAATATTAAATAAAAATATTAAAACAAAATTAAAACTAATACATATACATTTAAAATAAATAAAACACTTAATAATTTAATGTAATTTTTTTAATGTTATTTAATTGATTTAATGTAATATTTTTTTGCTTTTACCCTGTACGCCTGTACCCCAAAAACCCAAAACTGACCCTGAACCCTAAAAATATCCCTGTACCCCAAAAACCCAAAACTGACCCTGAACCCTAAAAATACCCCTTTACCCAAAAACTGAAAACTGACCCTGAACCCTAAAAATACCCCTTTACCCAAAAACTGAAAACTGACCCTGAACCCTAAAAATACCCCTTTACCCATGAACTGAAAACTGACCCTTATCCCTAAAAATACCCCTTTACCCAAAAACTGAAAACTGACCCTGAACCCTAAAAATACCCCTTTACCCAAAAACTGAAAACTGACCCTGAACCCTAAAAATACCCCTTTACCCAAGAACTGAAAACTGACCCTGAACCCTAAACATACCCCTTTACCCAAAAACTGAAAACTGACCCTGAACCCTAAACATACCCCTTTACCCAAAAACTGAAAACTGACCCAGAACCCTAAAAATACCCCTTTACCCAAGAACTGAAAACTGACCATGAACCCTAAAAATACCCCTTTACCCAAAAACTGAAAACTGACCCTGAACCCTAAAAATACTCCTTTACCCAAAATAATTACTATTATTTAATTACCAATAAATTATTAATTAACAATAACAATAAAGTAAATATATTAGCACATTAGCTGTAATTAATTTAATTTAATAATTAATATTATTTTTCCCAATTAATTAATTAAGAATAACAAAAAATTATATATAAAAAAATTACTATAATTAATGTAATTAACTAATTAATATTAATTAATTACCAACTAATTATTAATTAAAATATGTACAAATATATATTAATTAATTAATTATTATTAAATTACTTCCCACCCTATTCCCCTATAAGCCCATAACCCGCTACAGAACATATTTATCAATTAATCAATAAATTAAAATTAATTAAAAATTATTTCTCAATTAATTAATTAATAATTCCTACTAATTAATAATTAATTTAACATAATTAAATTACTTCCCACCCTATTCCCCTATAAACCCACAACCCGCTACAGTAGTAAAAGACAATATTTAATTAAATTACATTACAGATAAATAATAAAACATAATAAATACAATATAATATACACTAAATTTATTTAAAATTTGATATTAGTAACATCGAAGTTATTTATTTCGATATTATTGACATCGATATTTAAAACTTCGATATTACTGATATCATACTAATATCGATATTAAGACTGTCGATATTACTTACCTTCGATATTTTGTCCCATCGATATTTAAACTTCGATATTATTGTATATCGATATTTAAAACTCAATATTTTGTCTGTGTACCATAAATATGGATATACTTCTTGATTCTTGCAGTATGCACTTTTTTGCTTACTTTGCACCTATATTTGCACAGTCCTTTTGCACTTTATTTTCAATTGCTGCTTTGCTAGTTTTGCACATGTATTTTTAGACATACACATAACCGATGAATTTCTTTAAATCGAGTATTGTCTTTTAGGTAATATCATTGTGTTGTGCATGTATTTAAACAGTCATTGTGGTAAATATTACCGGCATAAATACAGAATTTGCAATTGCACACGATTAAGATGTTTCCAAATCGTAAAAGCATATATTTTCTCGATTGAGTAAAAGTGGGTTTTATTGTATATTGTTTTAAACCTGGATTTATCCTGAAATACTACAAAGAAACACTTGCTGTGGAATAATGTTTAAGTATGTCTTTCCTTTCTATAATCATGTGATCACTGATTTCACTGGTAGTAGGTGTGTTCACTTTAAGCATATAAAAAACGCTTTTGAATTTATTGATGTTGCAGTGTGAACAAGGGCGACTTGGCCCGAAACGCATAGCTGTTCTCTGTGAAACGCAATAAAGAAACATCATGCTGTACCTGGTGGACGGTCTCCCTCGTTTGCCGGCGTGTGCATTCGCTTGCCTGCTGCGAGACGCTGTGAGATCCGAAAGGAGCTGACGTGTATATGTATATATATATATATAAATATATATGTATATATATATATATATAAAACGCTCCTCGTCCCCTTTCTTCATTCAAAGAGACACAGCACTCGCGGGGGAAAAGTCATAGATTTTATTTTGACTTTCAAACGCACCGGACGCGTTTCGGCATACGCCTTCCTCTGTGGTATAGGGGTATGTCGAACACGGCCACATTTTATACATTACACATGTGATCACATTCAAAATTTTAACATAAACACTAACAAAGGACAAATGACCTAATGCTGCACTCATTGTGTGAGCGCCATCTTGTAACGGTGTGTTTCGTAAATTCATTGTTACACCACACCTCCAACATTTCTATTTAAAAATCCCATATGGATCTCATTTACACTTATTATTAAGCCCTGTATGGGCTAAATTTTCCTGCTCTATCATGCCCTGTATGGGCCAGAGTGCGTATTTGTCCTAAACTATTATACAAAACGTGCATTCCCAAATCATAAATTAACAAATTCATAAATTCAAATACATTTCTGACCATAATACAAATTTTACACTTTAGCATTATAATAATCACTCAGCAATGATACTCTATTTCATTTTCAATTTACATACCAACTACTGTTGCCTTACTTTGTTCCATATACGGTCACCCTACAGAGTGTATCTTAGCCCTTCACCCCAATGTACCGCTAATTCACATCCCCTTTGTTAATGGCCCGTAAGTGTTCTAGTATGCGAATTTTGGTTTGGTGGATGGTGCTACCAATGTATCTCAGCCCGCATGGGCAGACTAAGCAATAAACTGTATATGGTGTTGTACATGTTAGGAACTTCCTTATTTTCATAAAATGTTCCCCCACTTTGTATGTCAGCGTCTTTTTGCTGTTCCTACACGCTTTGCATCTCCCACACTGGAAGAAACCCGGTGGCGGTTCTCCAAAAGGTTTGCCACTGTTTTTACTATGTGACTCTTGGTAAGAGTATCTTTCAAGGCTCTCGCCCTTCTGTACGTTATCATCGGGCGTGGCGGCAAATCTGTTCCGATCACTAGATCCGTTTTTAATAGATTCCAGTTTTTCCTCATGATCATTCGGAGTCTGTCTGCCCCTCTAGAATAAGTTGTTATCATTCTGAGTGCATTGGTATTTTCTCCCTTGCCTGTATCTTTGTCCTTTAGTAAGTCCTTTCTGGATACATTCTGCACTTTGTGTAAGGCCATATTCAAGGTTTTGTTCACATAGCCCCTAGCCGTAAATCTGGCTACGCTGGCTTGTGCATTGCTCTCAAAATCTTCCTCACTAGAGCAATTTCTCTTAATCCTTAGTAATTCCCCATAGGGGATACTTTGGATTAATCTTGGGGGGTGACTACTTGTTGAGTGTAAAATAGAGTTCCCCGCCGTAGTTTTGCTGTACAGTCTGGTATTGATTTTCCCATTTCTTACCATCACTTCCAAATCCAAATAATTCACATTAGTGCAACTTATTTCCACAGTGAATTTCAAATTATATTCATTACCATTTAATTTGTCCACATACTTGGTTGCTGAGTCCATTGATCCCCTCCAAATCAGGAAGAGATCATCAATATACCTATACCAGCCTACGGTGTTCTGTGTCCATTCTCCATTATTGTGGGCCCAGGCCACCTGCTCCTCCCACCATCCTACAAAGAGATTCGCAAAACTCGGGGAGTAACATGTGCCCATGGCCACCCCAGTTAATTGCTGGTAATATTGGTCCTCATATAAGAAAATGTTGTTTTTCAGGCTAAAAGATAACAATTCTAGCAGCATCTTATTATGTTCTGTAAATTTCGCAGATCATGTTCCCAAGAAATGTCATATGGTTACTGCGTTTCTATATATTGTGTTAAGTTAGCATGAGTTTATTAAATGTTTAAACACCATATTTTCCTTCGGCTTCAGTTTGCACACGACACCTAATTGTTATTGTAGCTTTCAACCTAGACGAAAGATGTGATTTATTTGAGAATAATATGTTATTGCTCTGATATCAGTTGTGCTTGGTACACTTGGTACAACTGTCTGCACACTGAGAACTGCACCCTCTAAGAATAACCTAACACAAGGTTGCTGAAGGCCTGATCCTCGCACCACATTAGACATAACACAAATAATGTTGCTGCCAACATTGGGCTCTACGCGGGTTTAAGATAGAGTTACAGGGAATGAATCAACACACTTGATGCTTCGCATGCAGAGAGCTGGTAGCTGTTGATGTGATCTACTCCTACTGACCATTAGAGGTATGGGCCCGCCCTGCTAAAAACCCAAATGAGACCTTCTTAGATATAATATAATATGCTAAATAGGGTGCGCGAAATATAGGTGATACAGATTTCTATAGATTTTTGCATTATAACATGCTATCACCTTTTGCTTACTATGGATTAGTGACTATGCTGCTGACTATGACTTTTATAATATGTATGTTGATATTATATAAGATGCTGCGTTTGAGAACCTTGCATTGAAAAATAAATATTTCAAACCTTGCACGTGTGTTCTTTGACTCCCAGTTTTTGTTTGAAATGATTGTATAGCGAAAGAGTGTTCATGTGTTCCACAATACCTGAGGTACCCTAAGTTCATGTTCTGGATTGTCTAAGTCATTGGGAAGTTATTAGTATCAATGAGACACTGTAGCTAGCTTGGTAAGGGGATTTCTGATACTAAGGTGAGTTTTGGGTCACCCTAACTCACCCAGGTTCTAGATCTCTGTGCACAGTTCTGTGGGAGAACGGAAACCCTGCTACATGGCGCCCATGCGTTGTTGGCCTTATATCATGACACTCGAGTAGTATATCATTCAAACCTTAAGCTCCCTCATTCCCGTTTCCGGAAAACTGTGGTGTCCGACAACCTACCTATTTTTGAAATAGGTCTTTTCAAACTTGAATTTATCTAAAACGGTTTCTTTGAATTACTACCCAGTTGTGCTACAAAGTATTCTTTGTTTTTTCGGGTTCCTTTGCTACCATGGCACAAGCCGTGGACATCCCGCAGCATAGTCGCATTGCGGTGCGTGACCACTTGCGGGCTTTTAATTTCCCTGTGGAAGGCTTGGCTGTGGTTCTCGTGGTGAGTGCGGAACATGCTTTCCCGTACAAACTGTTTTATTCGTGGGTGACATTTCCGGCGGTGGACGCTAATTCTGGAGTGTTCCATTCATACACTGCCTCAGCTGTACCGGCGGCGTATGCTCCGTACAGGGCACTGGAGGTTCCTATTGATGCTTGGCAGCATGGAGTTTGGTTTGGTGGCGCCCTACCACACGCTTTAACCGCTCCGAGGTTAGGTCCTTTGTCCATTCTGGGCACAAATTGGCCCGCTTTGGCTGGATTCACTCCTCACCCTAATCGCGCCACTTGTAACGTGGCTGATCTGCGGCGGCTTCATGAAGTCGCAGTGGCAGTGAGTAGATGTTCAGGACGCAGCCCCTAGGGGTGCGCAGCTTCGAGCAGAGCAGGCTGGTTTAAAAATCAACCCTGTCATGGTGGATTCCGTAATGGGCAAAAAGCCCCAGGATAAGGATGATTTTCCTTTCTGGCTTGCGGAGAAATTCGGCCAGCTGGAAGATGTGTTTCCTAATACGAATCCTGGTGACAAACACGGATTCTTACGCTAAGTTTACCGAAAGATTTGGCCCCTGAACTTGTTGACTGTGAGACCTGGGGTAAGACTTTTGCAGCAGTCTATTCGAGGTGCTATGGCACCCCGTCTGTGACCAATCTGGGTGCGGTCCTTAAACGTGTTCAAGACGACCACGGACCGGAGTCGGCGGTTGAATTGGGTATGCGCCTGTGTGGCACCTTTGATGTAGTTTGCGATCTGATCCTTGCAAATGTCAAGGGGGATGCAGTGAACTTTCAGGTTGCTAACGCTTTGGCGTTAATTCCCGAGGCCGGGAAACCCCGTCAGTTGGCAAGGATTATTGTGGCTGCTTATAAAACGGTTGGCCGCAATGCAAAGGGGCTTAAAGCTTTTCCTGATAAAGAGAAAAAGCAGCCCCAGGGTCAGTCTTTGGAAACTAGTGGTCAACCTAAGTCCAAGAAACAGAATTGGCCTAAAAAGCAGAATCAGGGTAAGCAACAACAACAACAAACACAGGTTTCTGCTCCCGCGTCTCCGTTGCCTGCGCAGTCGGATCGTGTTTATGATTTGCGCGACCTCGCGATGATTAAATCACCTGAAAGGTTTCAGGCTTCTGACCAACGCTCTCCTCGTTCCTTTCAGGACTCATTGGCTCCGTCAACTGGTGGTGGAGGGGGCGGCAGGGGCCGGGGTGGCCAGCAAGGACGTGGTCAGCCCCGCCCGCGTAACGGTGGAGACCAGCAGGAAGGCGCTACGCCCAAGAGACCACAGTTTGCCACGAAGAAAGTCACCGCCCTGACAGCGCATCGATATGCCCCAGATAGTGAGAACGCGGCTTCGGAATCTGACGTGGGCTCTGACCTTGCTGGACAGCGCGGCAGAGATTACCATAGTGAGAGAGGCCCTCCGTCCACTGTTGAAGGTGACAGCGACTGACACCTATGTTGTAATTGAAACTGCTGATACGCATGTTGCTCCCCCTGAACGTCTTTTTGAAATTGTCCTGTTATTCGAAGGTGACATGCAGCGAACTGTAAAAGGGGTATTTTGGGAAAATCTTTCGTCTACGTATGACATTTTGCTTTCGGAGGCTGACTGGCCCCCACCTTTTGTTCTCGCAGCTCCGCGAGGGGAGGAGGTGATCCTCCCCAGTTTCGCGCACACTGTATCGAGAGTGGAGGCGCTGCATTTTGCAGAAGAGTGGGCTCTGGCGCTTGCGCCGGCTGTGTACCGCAATCAGTGTGGCTGGGATAAATTGTCTCCAAGCCATGAGATTCCGTTATGGTCTCAGCCGCAGCCTCAACCTCAATATCCCATTCGGCGTGAAGCCAAAGCTTCAGTCGCAGCTATCCTTGAACAATTGGAATATCAAGGTGTAATTGAAACGTGTGCGTCACCGATGAATAACCCCCTTTTTACTGTAAACAAGCCGGACGGCTCATATCTTTGGTTTTGGATTATAGGGATTTAAACTCGCATTGCCGTAACTGCGCAGTACAGAATACTCAAGGCTCTGCTTTAGTGAATAGTCTTGAGCGTAAACGGTTCAAAACCACGCTTGACATTTCCAATGGTTTTTATGCCCATAGATTAGACGGTCTAAGTTCCCAATGGACCAGCTTTACATGCGGCGGTGTGCAAAAAATGTTTCGACGTCTCCCAATGGGCTATAAGAATAGTCCTGGAGTATTCGCCGCCCGCATAGTCTCTCTTTTGGAGGGCTTCAACCCAGTTGCTTGTTCGTATGTGGATGACATTTATCTTACAGACGACGATCTTTGGGAGCATCTATGTCGAGTAAATAGCAAAATTTGTAACTTTGCAGACATTGGTTACAAATTTAACTTTGCAAAGTCGCACATTGCAGAGTACACAGTGTTGTTTCTCGGCTACGAGCTTAACAACAAGGGAAAGGGGTTGGCACCTCACTTCCTGGAGAAATGCGCACAGTTGCGATCTCCGACAACACTGAAAAAATTACAATCTTTGCTGGGTTTTTTGAATTTCGGGAGGACTTACATTCCGGAATATGCCCAGCGTATCAAGCCTTTGTATGCTTTGATACAACCTTCTTTTTCCAAATCATGCTGGCTGCCTGAGCATTCAGCCGTTCTGCAGTCTTTGCAGGCTGATTTGCTCGCTTCTGAATATTTACAGACTCGTGATAACCAGACCAACCTGGTGATAAGAATTATCCCTGGGGCGGTGGGTTTCACGTACCTGACTTTTAATGAAGGAGATACAGTACCTATTGCTTACAAGTCACACTTGTACACTTCGGCTGAACTGCGTTTTTCCACTGTGGAGAAAGTTTTAACGGCTGTACAGATGGCAATTCTTAAGGAACGTGCCCTGTCACAAGGAAAACGCATGTTGGTTGCTACCCCGTGTCCTGCCTTGGAGGCAGTTACGAAAACCAGTGTACCTAATTCCAAAGCTTTGCACCCTAGGTGGATTCAGTGGGCTGCATCCTTGACGTCCCAGGATGTCACGTTTATTTTTGACGCCACTTTACGGTCGCAGGAGTATTTACAGTATGAATTTGTTCATCCTGCTCCTTTAGCAATGCGGCCGTTGGAGGATTTCCATTGCATCATTTACACTGATGGTTCGGCGCAGGTTGCGCATGGCTCTAAACATGCCTACGTTTCCGCATGCGCCATTGTGGTCGGTGCCATGGTGAACGATGAGTTCAAGTCCAGTGTCGTGCACACGCAGACGCTTGGGGACTGCACCGCACAATTAGCAGAGCTTCGTGCTCTGATGCTTGCATTGGAGTACGCAGATCCAAGTGTGACGACTTTGATCGTAAGTGATTCATACTACTGTGTCCAGTCTTACAATGAAAACTTGTTCTTTTGGATTCAGAATGAATTTCGTGATTCCAAAGGTAGCACAATAAAACATAAAATGATCTGGGTCCGAGTGGCGGAACTTAAAGAGAAGTTGCCACTCGTGTTTGTGATTCATACTCTCGGCCATCAGCGTGTGGGGGTCCACGCTGTTGGTAATTCGCTTGCTGATGAAGCAGCAAAGTCAGCGGTATCAAAATACTTAGTTGCAGCAGTCACGAGGACCAAAAGCAAAATAGATGATGACATCTTGGCAGCTGTTGCTGCAACGGAGAAGGGAGGTAAATATCCTGCGGGGTTCCCTTCTAAATACACATACCACTTAAGTCCCGATAAGGTTCCTTATGTGAAAATTCCTGATGTTGGCGAACGTCTGGTTCCCAACTCGGATCGCAGGGCTGCTTTGATTACAGCGGCTCATGAAGGTGTGGCGTCTGCGCATGCGGGCGTCTCAGCCACTGTAATTCAGCTGCAACAAAGGTTCTGGTGGCGGGGACTGTACAAACAAACGCGCGATTATGTCCTTCAATGTGACATTTGCCAGCAGATTAAACCTTCAACTGCTGCGCGTCCGCCTCAGACACAGTTGTACATATCTAATAAACCACTTGGATGCGTTTATTTGGATCACTGCGGTCCATTTTCTTCTGATACTGCATACAAGTACATCTTAGTAGCAGTTGATTCATGCACACGCTTTGTGTGGGTATGGCCACATCGGAGCGCTGATTCACGGACTGCCATCAAGGATTTGCGAGTCTTTATAGGGATTTTTGCCTGTGGTACCTTCCATTCGGATCAGGGTCCGGCTTTCGCCTCTAAGGCGTATAAGGATGCTATGGTTTCGTTGGGGGTCCAAGTCAAGTTTTCGAGTCCGTACAGACCCGAGGGTAATAGTGTAGTGGAACGAATGAACCGTGACTTAAAGCAATCTTTGACAGCTCGAGTTATAGGCACTGGCAGAAACTGGCTAGCCCACCTCAATGGCGTGCAGCGTGCGCTTAATCTCCCTAGAAGGTCTCTGGGTGGGCAGACCCCGTACGAAATGCTCTTTGGTATCAAGATGTACGTCCCTGACCTCGACGGTCTAGACTGCAAGGCCCAGGCCATGGCCTTTGACGTAGATGAACATTGCAATGTTTTACAGGATCTACAAAAGACCAGAGACAGTCTAGCAAAGGAACATTTGCCCTCCACATCGGATGATGCGTTGCAGATCCCGGTAGTTGGCTGGCTACCCCAAGTTGGAGAACTGGTTCGAGAGAAGATCGATAACAAGAAAGAGTTTGGTCCCTCATATCGTGCACCGGTTCGAGTTCTTGGAGTGAAGGGCACAAGAACAGTCATTTTACCACCACTTCCAGGTCGTAAGGAAAACAGATTTATTTCTATTGACAATGTCAAGACACACAGGGTGGCCGATTCTTCATAGCATGACACCGGGTGTATCCTGTCCTTCCATGGTGAGGCATTCTGTGCTGGCTATTACTTCTGGTGCAGAACAGGAGGTGTCCCTCGAGATGCCTGCTATTTCCAGTCCTTTATTAAATACTATTCCTGTTGCTAACATTGATGAGCTGAACTACACCTATCCTGCTGATTTATCAATGCCTGATTTGCAGACTCGTTTGGCCGACCAGTCCAGATTCTCTTTTGACTCTGTTTCGGAACTTTCAAAGAAACCATCAACTTTTGCGAAATATGCCACCTTATTTAAAAAACATTTTTTAATTCCCCCTTGGACATACGTTTGGTTGATTCTATTTTCATTTTATCTTTTTATGTCAATTGGTTTTGTGTTTTATTTTTTCCGCCTGATCGATGGTCACTACGTTAAAGAAAGAACAGGAATTCGGTACCTTAATGGAACATTGGCCCCTCTTTCCTCTTCACATTCAGCACACAGACTGAAACGAAACTTGAATACAGTCAACATTACTGCTTGGCCTGTCCTTGATGGGATTGTGTGGGATGCAGTTAGATTTCAAATACATGGGCCCACTGAAGTGATTAATGTTCCGAATGTGCTTAGAGTAAACATGGGAGATGTGATTAAACAAAATATACGTTCTGATGATTGGGATATTCAGGCCGTAGAAGCATTGTTCTCTGATTTGAAATACTATGCTGCCTTTGATGCTGAGGATCTGTATTTAGATTCTATTAATTATGGTGATTTGTTTTGTTTTCAACATTATGGTAATCATTTTTTACATAAGACAAACTCCAGGAGGGTTGCTGTTAATTACACACAGTGGGAACACTGCCCTGCTCCATTGGGAGGCAGCTCCAATACATTTCTGAAAAAATACACTCATTTTACAGACTTTAATCAATCAAATCCTGAGTCATTTTATCTCAAAATGACACAGAAGTCCATGTCCAAAGTTAGACTTACCGATACAAAATTGCTGTATTCTAAGTCCTTTCTAGACAGATTAGCTGTAGATGGCTACGAGTTTTGGAGAGGAACAATTGACCTTAAATCGGTTTGGGGTACAAAAGATTGGCAGGTACAAGGCACTGAGGCTTTGCACCGTGCATGTCTCATCCCGAATCACATGTTGTTTCTAAATTCATCCATTTTCCAAACAACATGCTTTGGATTGGCTACTTCTAAAAAATTAAATACACCAATCATCCCCAATTTAGAAGAATATTCAGGTTGGGGTAATTATACTGATTTGTCCATTCATAAGTTGCAAGCTCTATTGCACAATTCATCCTTTAACATATCCAGTTTGGATTCCAAGGGTTGGCTGATGTGGCATAGAAGTGCTGGTTCTTGCCAACGTCGTTTTCTGGGTTTGGCTGAAGGATTCACAGAAGTCAGAGCTGATCCCCGTTTTGAAGATGATTATACTGTCACCACTTATTCTGTGGGGAAACTGTGTCAGAATTGGTTACAACATTCCACGTTAGCTGCAGTTAAACTACATCTGTCTCAGTTGACTGAAAATGTGGATTTAAATGATTTTATAAAAGGCCCGGCTAAGGGTAGATCTAAACGGTGGATTTATGCGGTTTACAATGAAATTTGGAAAGTTTCTCAAATTGAGGCTGCTAAGCGCCTAAGGGCTATTGACCAAGCAAATCTGGAAAAAGTACTTGCAGTTGTCGATAACAGTATTAACATGCTTTCTTCCCGAATTTACACGTTGAACAATATTGTTTCTTCTGTTGTTGACATTGTACATGATGAAGTGTCCGTATTATATCATGGTCAAAATCAATTGCGTTCTGTTATGCAGTTTGCATGGACACTACAGACTCTGAAGACTGGTTGAGTGCCTTGGAGTTACATGAACGTCTCATCCCTATTTGCCCCATTTAATTTGACTGACAAGCAGCGCATGCTTTCCATGCGAGATGCATCATTTTCTATGTTACACATTGAAAAATTAGAGTCTTTGCCCTTTTCTGTAGCTGAGGCAGCTGCTGCTACATGGCTTATCCATGGTATTATTACTTTACCATTTGCTCTGTATAAATTTACAAATTGTATGCGATATATTGCTATAGGGCGATATGAACCACTAGGCAGTGCTTTCCTCCATGAGACATGGTCTTTACCATACACATACAGATGTCTGAAGGAGGGGATGGAAGTAAATCTAAATGGTGAAGAATGCACACAGTCGCCTGACCGTTCACTGATATGCAGGCACATCCAATTGCATGGTTCTTGTAATCAGGACAGGCCAAATTTAGCCTGTGTTTTAAAAGGCACACCGGTTCCTGCAATAGTTCCCACATTCACTTTATTGTCTAACGGTAGTTATTTACTTTTGAATAACGAGATGTGTTGTGGGTTAATGGTCGGTATCGCCTATGTGGTTACTGTATCAGAACGTGTGGTGTGTTGCAAGAACGTGTTATATCCACCCACGCATGGGAATTCAGATGTTTCCATTTGGCCGCGAATCCCAACCTTGAGAGCGGAGTTCAACGGTTTGAGCCGAATAAGAACCCTTTTGTCTCAGAAGGAAGTGGCCCTGAGCTCGGCCCGTGAAACTTATGTCCTTCACATAGCTAACACACGCACAGAGGTGCAGGCACTTTTAAATACTGACTTGCCGTTTCATTTCTGCAAGCTGGTTCATCAAATCTTTAATGCCTCCTCCACGTCTGGACTCGCACATTTTTTAAAATTGGTTAGCAGTGGTCTCGTGACTACGTTTGAAAAAGTATTTGGTATTATCCCTGCGTTCTTTCATTCTATATTCGCAAGCTTGTTTGGCGGATTCCCTGTTTTGCTGGCTTTGGCTGCAGGCGTTTTGTTGATATTTTGCTTTATAAAACATGGATGCCCATCCTGCGCAAGGAGCCGCTCAGCCCCTTCTAACACTGTTTCGCAACCGGATGCTTAATTGCTATGGAACCTTACCGCTTGCGACTTTAAGCACGGCTTTTGGATTATCGTTTCGATGTTCCTATTTCACATGTGTCCAGCCTGTGTTTCATTGCCTGAGCTGCGATTTCGACTGGGCCATTGATTTGTGTCTCTGCCTGACTTCTCCTGACGTCGATTTTGATCAGCTGATGAGCCCCGTAGTTGCTCACGAGTTGGTTTGTTCTGGCGAAAGGGTTATGGCCGTGGCAGCGATGCATGGACTAATGGGTCAGTGGGACATATCCGCAGCGGCGCATGACTTTCTGGCACATAGCGTTCTCGAGAACCCACTGAGTTGTCCTCTGATGTTGCTAGAGGATTCGGTGCTGGAGGAGCACGCATGTTCTTTCCCATTGCTTAATTGGATGGCTGAACTGTTTTCGGATGATGACAGTAATTTCATGTTGGAAGCTGTGGCTACCTATTTTGCATATTCTATCCACCCATGAGTGGCTTTGGAGACTTTCACTATTATGGCACGTGACTTTTTAGTAATTCTGAATGGTGCCTTTTCTGTTACGAACATTGGACTTTTATATGTTCTGGGCCTATGATTTTATAAATGGCCTCAAGTTCAAGTTTTTTTTATATTTTTGTGTGGCCACTATAGGCATTCATACATATTTTTGTATTATTGATTTTTTATATACATTTACATACATTTAGCTTGGCTCAATATTGTTGAACTCTGCTTTCATGTTTTGCCTTTCTTATAGTATTGGCTTGTTTTTTTTTCCCTTTTTTGACCGTCCTCGGATCATTGGGGGGTGTCATATGGTTACTGCGTTTCTATATATTGTGTTAAGTTAGCATGAGTTTATTAAATGTTTAAACACCATATTTTCCTTCGGCTTCAGTTTGCACACAACACCTAATTGTTATTGTAGCTTTCAACCTAGACGAAAGATGTGATTTATTTGAGAATAATATGTTATTGCTCTGATATCAGTTGTGCTTGGTACACTTGGTACAACTGTCTGCACACTGAGAACTGCACCCTCTAAGAATAACCTAACACAAGGTTGCTGAAGGCCTGATCCTCGCACCACATTAGACATAACACAATAATGTTGCTGCCAACATTGGGCTCTACGCAGGTTTAAGATAGAGTTACAGGGAATGAATCAACACACTTGATGCTTCGCATGCAGAGAACTGGTAGCTGTTGATGTGATCTACTCCTACTGACCATTAGAGGTATGGGCCCGCCCTGCTAAAAACCCAAATGAGACCTTCTTAGATATAATATAATATGCTAAATAGGGTGCGCAAAATATAGGTGATACAGATTTCTATAGATTTTTGCATTATAACATGCTATCACCTTTTGCTTACTACGGATTAGTGACTATGCTGCTGACTATGACTTTTATAATATGTATGTTGATATTATATAAGATACTGCGTTTGAGAACCTTGCATTGAAAAATAAATATTTCAAACCTTGCACGTGTGTTATTTGACTCCCAGTTTTTGTTTGAAATGATTATATAGCGAAAGAGTGTTCATGTGTTCCACGATACCTGAGGTACCCTAAGTTCATGTTCTGGATTGTCTAAGTCATTGGGAAGTTATTAGTACCAATGAGACACTGTAGCTAGCTTGGTAAGGGGATTTCTGATACTAAGGTGAGTTTTGGGTCACCCTAACTCACCCAGGTTCTAGATCTCTGTGCACAGTTCTGTGGGAGAACGGAAACCCTGCTACAGAAACTTTCTATAGCTGTTAAGCCTTCTACATGGCCTATGTTTGCATACAGGCTAGCTATGTCCATAACTAGCATGCAGTCCCCCTCTTTCCACACTACATTCTCTATGTGTGTTAAAAAGTCCTTGGTATCTTTTATATAGCTGCATAAAGTTTTCACAAAATCAGTAGAGAAATAGTCAATATAAACAGATAAATGTTCTAATAGACTTCCTTGAGCACTCACGATTGGACGTCCCGGTGGCATCTTGTTGTCCTTATGTACCTTTGGCAGGTGGTAAAAACTTGGCGTTACAGGGTTCATACATCTCAAATATAGATATTCCTCTGTTTCCAATTATGTATTTATGTATATATATGTATTATATATATATAAACGCTCCAGTTGCACCAACGAAGCCGATGCACTCGTGAGCGGGTGTTCTTCGCGGTGGTACCCGGCGATATAGATTTACGCTCCAAAAAGGACTCCCTTCAGTGCAAAAGAAGTCAAAAAAGAGCACTCAAGTCGGGCGGCATAGAAGATTTTTAATCGGCCAGCAGAAGTTCAAGGCAGACGCGTTTCGTTTCCTTCGTCAGTGTCATTATGTTACGCAGTGAGAACGCCATTTTAAATTTGTGCCGTCCTTATGGCTACAAGCCCAGTGGCAGCAAAAAACTTTACATTCATGAGAGTAATTGTCGGCCATCTTAGCATGATCGATTCGCCAATGTTCACAATCACAGGGTCATGTATATAACGATATAAAACCATCATATTACACCAAATTTCCACATTTCATTAGGGAAAATACCCACAACGAAATTCACGTTTTAAATGCAATCATCACCGTACCCGGTTTTGGTGGTTACTCACGGGCAGTAAAGTGCTTATTAATTATAAACATATCAAATTAAGACTTTCTGATCGTGTTATGTAAGTTAAATAACACAAATGTTTAATATTAAGTGTATGCAACCTCAGACGGCACATGTTATACTAAAAATGCACTGTCTTTCTATCGCGTGATTCTATCTATAGGAACCCGCACCATTGATTGGTGCTTGTCAGTTGAGCCCAAAAACTCGGGAATAAAGCCGTAAATCGGCTATCAGTCGCATTACTGATAATGACATTGGTGTAAAAACTCTAAGACCGGTGTTTGTCCTCATTAGTGCTGAATACCTTCAACTGATCAGCAAATGGCGTGACAAACAATTACTGTACACCAATGAATTCCTCTTCTTACGTAATAGTGACCCCATCACACCAACATTCTATAAACTCCCTAAAATTCATAGGACCTGAAAGATCCACCGGGGAGGCCTATTGTCTCTGATGGGAGGACTGACTGAAAACATGTCTATATACATTGATTCCTTTCTCTTTCAGATGGTGTTACAACTTGCCTCATATGTCAAAGACACTAAGGACTTCATTATGAAAATAGAGAGCATTAAGTGGGAACCCACATTTGTGTTAACTATGGATATAACTAGTTTATATACATCCATTGATCATACACAAGGTATCAATGCCATGAGTTATTTTCTCAACAAAAGACCCATGAAGTTCCTGGAACACAATAACATGCTGACGGAGTTCACTGAGTTCTGGCTGTCTCATAACATCTCCCTATTCCAAGAACAACTGTATAGGCAGATTTCCGGCACGGCGATGGGCACCTGCTTCGCCCCCAGCTACGCAAACTTTTTCGTAGGCTGGTGAGAGGAGCAGGTGGCCCTCGCCAACAGTCGGGCAAAATGGGCAGAACACGTGGTTATTTGGCACCGCTATATTGATGACCTCTTCCTTGTTTGGAGGGGGTCTATGGAGCAAGTAAAAGAGTTCATTAAGGAATTAAATGAGAATGATCTTAATCTGAGGTTTACCTATGAAGCTAGTACAGAGACAGTCAACTACTTGGACCTAAGGGTATACATTAAAAATGGTGAGGTACAGACAGAATTGTTTAGAATGCCGACTGCCGGCAACTCTATTCTACACGCTGACAGTAACCACCCGATGCCAATAATAATAAGTATCCCGTATCGAGAAATTCTCCGCCTAAAACGCAACTGCTCGGTGGAGGCAGATTTTCAGAAGGCGGCTAGTAGTTGTCTCTCCAGATTTAGAGCAAGGGGCTAGAATTAGAATGTGTTAGATAGTGCCCTTAAACGCATACAAAGTATCCCCAGAAAAAATCTTTTGAAATATAGGAACAACAGTGATCGAACACCAGACACAGGGAAGGGACAATTCTGTATGATAACCACTTACTCTGATGATGCAAATAGCCTTACGAATATACTAAGGAGGAATTGGAATATACTCCTAACATATACTCCTAACAGATACAGTGATAGGAAGAGACATTCCAAAAATTCCCCTAATTACTTTTCGTAAGGCGAGATCCTTAAGGGATACTCTAGTTCAGAGTCCTCTTTCTCCCATCTCTCCAAGGAGTGGCACATTGAAAGAAATGAAAGGTTTCTTCCCCTGTGGCAGGTGTAGAGTGTGCGCAAACAGCAAGAGAGTCCTCAATTAGGAAATTCCGGGACTCAAGTCCCCTAAGACTATTAATAAATGTATCACATGTTCTACATCTCATGTGATATATTGTCTACTATGCCCCTGCGGACAGAGATACGTAGGGAGTACAATCCACAGTGTAAAGGTGCGCATCCTTGAACACCAACGTGCCATTACTAATAAGGATATAAATTATCCTGTGGCTAGACATTTTGCCCAGAAACATCTAAGCAATAGGGACCTATTGCAATATTTTGGGTTGGATTCCGTACCGATCAACCCCAGAGGTGGAGACAGGGTCTTGAGATTACATAGACTGGAGTCGCGCACTATAATTGATTTGCAAACAAAGATACCTGGGGGATTTAACCGTGGGGAGGATCTAGCTGTACACTTAGGTAGATGAATCACCGAAGGGTTTCTGTAAAATCTCCAGGCAAAGAATATCCAACTACATAGCATGAATTACAGAACAAAGATGTGATATTGCCTCTATTTTGCTGTTTGGAATGATGACAATCATGATATTTTGCTTTGTTCTACTTTCAGATTTGTGAAAAAGTCTTTTAGAGACCTTAATATTGAAAATATTGAATAGATCGATCTGTCATTTTGCATTGATGATGTTTGTCATTATATTTGTTTATTATTTTATCACCTCTCACTGTAAATATGTGCACTAATGAGGACAAACAACGGTCTTAGAGTTTTTACACCAATGTCATTATCAGTAATGCTACTGATAGCCGATTTGCAGCTTTACTCGCGGGTTTTTGGGCTCAACTGACAAGCACCAATCAATGGTGTGGATTCAGATAGATAGAATCACGCGGTAGAAAGACAGTGTATTTTTAGTATAACATGTGACGTCTGAGGTTGCATACGTGTAATATTAAGCATTTGTGTTATTTAACTTACATAACACAATCAGAAAGTCTTTATTTGATATGTTAATAATTAATATGCACTTTTCTGCCCGTGAGTAACCACCGAAACCGGGTATGGTGATGATTGCATTTAAAACGTGAATTTCGTTCTGGGTATTTTCCCTAATGAAATGTGGACATTTGGTGTAATATGATGGTTTTATTTCGTTAAATACATGACCCTGTGATTGTGAACATTGGCGAATTGATCATGCTAAGATGGCCGACAATTACATTCAAGAATGCTTCTTAAGATGCCATCTAATCTTGCAACTGACTCTATGTATAAGGCTATGTTAATGGGGGCTAATCTAACATCGGATAGCTTATGTTCAAATTTGGATGTCAGAAATTCTTTAAAAACATTAAACTAAAAATTGCACAATCATGGGCTAAAAACTGGTATAATATTAGAAAGAAACTGGGTCTGTCATACTATTCCAACTACTCTCCAATCTGGGATTCACCAGGGTTACCACTTTGTCTGCGGGACAGTCTTTCCACTATAATAGAACAAGCAGGCATTATAAGATGGGGTCAACTACTGAAAGATGGTAACCTTATAGCATGGGATGAGTTACAGGAATTGGTTGGCGCAGGGCTGTCAAGATTTAAATATATTAAATTAAACAGCTGGGTGAGATCTCAGACTCGTACTGACGTCAACCTAGGGAAAATAAGTATAATAGAACAAAAATTGGTGGAAAGAGCTATGGGGGGAAAGGAGGTAACTACCTGGTATTGGCAGCTCTTGGAGGAAGTTGATGGGGAATTCCAACTCCCAGATGAATTATGGGGAATGGCAATTGGCACCTCATGTGAGGAGAGATCGCAAAACTCTTTAATTTTATTATATAAAACCGTAAAGCCTTCATGGCTAAGACGAAACCACCTATTCTCCGCACATCGTGCATACATAACCCCGTTGAAATTATCTAAATTTCTATCAAATAAAAAATGCAATAAATGCAATTTGGCAGGTGCCTGTGATATACATATGTTTTTTGAATGCCCTGACATCCAAAATTTCTGGATAGATGTGAAGGAAACGTTAAACTCTATCCTAAACACATCTCTAGAAATAACCCTTTCTCTTGTCATCTTTGGGTTGGAAGATGACATCAAAGGCAAGGCGAAATCCCTTCTCTTCTACGCAATTTTACTGGCGAGAAGACAAATCTGCATAAATTGGGTAGAGAAAACACCCCCATTACACTCTCGGTGGCTCTCCTCTTTATATGAAACATCTAAAATGGACCTTAAAAGAACAGCTAGTAAGAGGAACTTGGCGTTTTGGGATCTCCTAATTAACTGGAGATGAACCTGGGTTTTTTGTTTTTTCTTTTTCCCCGGGTCCAATGATTAAGCTTTATTTACTCCTGGACCAGGGCTAGTTAAGTTTCGATAAAGGTCCTACAGGTTGAAATATACCTTGATGGAGCAAAAAGCAACTGTATTTCTTCTTATGGAACATCTCTACTACCAATATGTTAAATCACGTCTACACGTCGTGCCAGGTGGTTGGTATGGTTCTTATTGAAGAAAAGGCAAATGAGGACACAAAAAAAAAAAAATTTTAAAGAAAAAAAATAAGAAAAAAATAAAATAAAGTCTTTTGCTGCCACTGGGCGTGTAGCCATAGTGACGGCAAAATAGTTAAAATGGCGTTCTCACGGCGTAACATAATGACACTGACGAAGGAAACGAAACGCGTCTGTCTTGAACTGCTGCTGGCTGATTAAAAATCTTCTACGTCGCCCGACTCGAGTGCTCTTTTTTTACTTCTTTTGCACTGAAGGGAGTCCTTTTTGGAGCATGAATATATGTATATATATATATATATATATATATATATATATATATATATATATATATATATATATATATATATATATATATATATATATATATAACAGCAAATCTTCCTCCAAAAGAACGAAGCAGGAGCCCAAGGGGAACAGGTAAGACAAGCTTTATTGGAAACAAGGCAGTCCCAGTGGCGGCAGATGCATTTCGGCATGACGCCTTCTTCAGCACCCAACACCGGAAGCCCTGAACAGTGAAAGTTCGTTCCTGCTATTTAAAGTATGTTGCTGGTGTAATCCTCCCCTCCCCCTGGAAATTAGGCACACCTGTTGTAGTCTGTTTGAGTTTCAGGACTGCAACTCCCAAGAAGCCTTATGTTCACGGCAACTCGGTGTACAGGTAATCTTGACTGCGGACACAGAGCAGGATGCGATGAGAAAGCCTTTCACTGCCCCAGAACCAACGTGGCCGTCCTCGAGTCCCCTTATACCGCCACAGCTTCACAAACAGCGAGTCCCATATGCAGGGACCAAAATGCGGGAAGCACAACTGTCCAAAACGAGGTGCAATACCTCACTGCTCTGGGCCCCTGGAAGCGAAGCGAGTACTGGACTGTCCATCTCTGGAAACTGTAAAAGCCATGACGCAAGAGCCAGCAGTAGTCCAGACCCCGAGTGTGGCGGGGCTCCTGTACTGTGCTACTGGCACGCACAGAATACATGACAGCAAATCTTCCTCCAAAAGAATGAAGCAGGAGCCCAAGGGGAACAGGTAAGACAAGCTTTATTGGAAACAAGGCAGTCCCAGTGGCGGCAGATGCATTTCGGCATGACGCCTTCTTCAGCGCCCAACACCGGAAGCCCTCATCAGTGTAAGTTCATTCCTGCTATTTAAAGTATGTTGCTGGCGTAATCTGCTCCTCCCCCTGGCAATTAGGCACACCTGTTGTAGTCTGTTTGAGTTTCAGGACTGCAACTCCCAAGAAGCCTTATGTTCACCGCAACTCGAGTCGGTGAATAGTGAAGGGTGTACAGGTAATCTTGACTGCGGACACAGAGCAGGATGCGATGAGAAAGCCTCCCACTGCCCCAGAACCAACGTGGCCGTCCTCGAGTCCCCTTATACCGCCACAGCTTCACAAACAGCGAGTCTCATATGCAGGGACCAAAATGCGGGAAGCACAACTGTCCAAAACGAGGTGCAATACCTCAGTGCTCTGGGCCCCCTGGAAGCGAAGCGAGTACTGGACTGTCCATCTCTGGAAACTGAAAAAGCTGTGAAGCAAGAGCCAGCAGTAGTCCAGACCCCAAGTGTGGCGGGGCTCCTGTACTGTGCTACTGACACACACAGAATACATGACAGCAAATCTTCCTCCAAAAGAACGAAGCAGGATCCCAAGGGGAACAGGTAAGACCAGCTTTATTGGAAACAAGGCAGTCCCAGTGGCGGCAGATGCATTTTGGCATGACGCCTTCTTCAGCGCCCAACACCGGAAGACCTCATCAGTGTAAGTTAATTCCTGCTATTTAAAGTATGTTGCTGCCGTAATCCGCTCCTCACCCTGGCAATTAGGAACACCTGTTGTAGTCCGTTTGAGTTTCAGGACTGCAACTCCCAAGAAGCCTTATGTACACGGCAACTCGAGTCAGTGAATAGTGAAGGGTGTATAGGTAATCTTGACTGCGTACACAGAGCAGGATGCGATGAGAAAGCCTTCCACTGCCCCAGAACCAATGTGGCCATCCTCAAGTCCCCTTATACCGCCACAGCTTCACAAACAGCGAGTCCCATATGCAGGGACCAAAATGTGGGAAGCACAACTGTCCAGAACGAGGTGCAATTCCTCACTGCTCTGGGCCCCCTGGAAGCGAAGCGAGTACTGGACTGTCCATCTCTGGAAACTGTAAAAGCCGTGAAGCAAGAGCCAGCAGTAGTCCAGACCCCGAGTGTGGCGGGGCTCCTGTACTGTGCTACTGGCACGCACAGAATACATGACAGCAAATCTTCCTCCAAAAGAACAAAGCAGGAGCCCAAGGGGAACAGGTAAGACAAGCTTTATTGGAAACAAGGCAGTCCCAGTGGCGGCAGATGCATTTCTGCATGACGCCTTCTTCAGCGCCCAACACCGGAAGCCCTCATCAGTGTAAGTTCATTCCTGCTATTTAAAGTATGTTGCTGGCGTAATCATACATAAACACACACACACACACACATATATTAACCAAAGTTTATAGGGGCGTTGTAGTTTGGCTCCGATATCTGGGAGAGTTGAGGCACAGCAGCAAAAACAGCTAACTCAGCAGGGCGGGGCTCTTGGTTCGCTCACCAGCGGCAGCTCCGTTCAGCATCATGTGACTCTAGGTAATAGCTCACTTAATCTCCTTGTCGTCCCCTCTTCTCCTGTATTCCCTTACGGGGTGAAAAGTTTGTGCTTTACAAATGTGGAATTATTATTTCTCATTACCTCACTCGTACATAACCTTTGAAATTCAGCAGTTATAGTTATCTGAGCTAACTATAGCTCAATCCCCGCAATACACTGCTTATGACCTTACATATTATATCACTCATGACATGGTCTGTGACATCACTGATGACATCTCAAATAACATCACTGATGACATTCCTGATGATATCTACAGAAGCATTCACACTGTCTCACACACCCACACACCCTCTCATACACCCACTCACATACCCATACAATCACTCACACACCCACTTTCCTATCCACAGAGCCACTCAAACACCCTCACACACATACAGCCAATCACCCATACACCTACTCACCCATACACCTACTCACACACACATTCAGCCACTCACCCATACACCTACTCACACAGCCACTCATTGACCCATACACTCACTTGCAAAGTGACTTATTCACCCATACAGCCACTCACACACCAATACAGCTACTCACATACACAGTCACTCACCAATACAGTCTCTCAACAGAGCCACTCAAAAACCCACACAACCACTGACATACCCATTCAAACATCCATTCAAGCACTACCACACCTCATTCACCCATACAGCCACTCAACAGTCACTGTCCAATAGAGCCCCTTCCTCACAGACTCAGTTAACCAAACACCTACTGAAACAGCCACTCACTCACACATACAGCCTCTTACATACCCAGTCACTCACCCATACAGCCACTCACACACCCACCCATACAGCTAGTCACAGAGCCACTAATTTCCCTATACAGCCACTCATACACCCACCCACTCACTAATACAGCTGTTCACACAACCACTCACACACCCATACAGCTACTCACACCCACTTATTTACCCATGTAGCTACTCACACACCTAGTTATTCGCCCATGCAGCCACACACACACCCATCACACTTCAAACATTCACTCAGTCACCCATTCACACATGGATACCCACAGTCACACAGCCACTAGCATAATATAGGTTAGAAATAGTATCACTCATTAGTAATACCCAACACATACTAATTGTACTTTTGCAGTACCTTAGTATAACTATTTAACCCTCATAAACTTAAAAAAAACACTCAGAATAATTGGATGGTGTGATCAGGGATGTCATTTGAGATGTTATGAGTGATGTCACTGAACATGTCATGTTTTATGTAATAAGAAAGGGCATAAACAGTGCATTGCTGCGGCATAAGTTATATTTAGCTCAGGTAACTATGACTGCTGAATTTCACTGGTGTTGTACAAGTGAAATCTGAGCCTAATTATAACATCCTGTAACCTTTGTTTTTTTCAGTGAATTTCTAAGGTTTTTAAAATTGTATTTCCTAACTGTAACCTGTAAACTTTGAGAGTGAGTGCATGAGTGTCTGAGTGGGTGTGTGAGTGTCTCAATAGTGGTGTGAGTGAGTGTGCGAGTGTCTGACTGGGTCTGTGGGTGGGTGCTTAAGTCTTTGTGTGAGTTTTGAGTGGGTGCATGAGTGCCTTAGTGGGTCTGTGAGTGGGTCTATGAGTGTTACTATGTCTCTGAGTGGAATATGAGTGGGTGCGTGAGTATCTGAGTACGACTCTGAGTGGATGCATGAGTCTCTGAGTGGGTTTGTGAGTGGGTGCATGAGTCTCTAAGTGGGTCTGTGAGTGGGTGTGAGTGTCTGAGTCTGTGAGTGGGTATGTTAGTGTCTGTATGGGTTTGTGAGTGGGTGTGTGTATATCAGAGTAGGTCTGTGAGTGGGTGCATGAGTCTCTGAATGGGTCTGTGAGTGGGTGTGTGAGTGTCTGAGGTCATCTGTGAATGGGTGTGAAGTATTTTTTTTTAACTTTTCAGAAGAATTTGTGGATTCTTCACGATGTTACATGTGGGCCACGCTGAGTGCCGCAACACATTCATAAATATCACACAAGGGGAAAAAAACTGTTTTTCGTCATTGTGATTGCAAAAAGTGTCACACAAGCACTCCTATAATTCCATCCATGGGTTCAGGGTACCCTGGCCCCTTATACCACTTCTGTTCTTTATTTTCAGCCCTGGGGACTGTGTCCCATTACTTAAAATTGCAACCGCAAGTTTCTGCTCAGGTTGCGGCCAGCCAATCACTGCATTCCTACTGGCGCACGCACCCTAGGTACCCAAATTTGAATTTCCTTTAATAACTCCAAAACTACTTAATGGATTTACACAAAATTACCAAACGCGTGCTTTCTAGACCAAGAGCTACCTTTCTGCCAAATTTGGTGTAATTCCGGCCAGCGGTTCGGGCTGTAGTCATGTTAAAAATTCCTACTGGAATTAACATGGGAAACAAACTTTTTTAACCCCCCCTCCCCCCCCCCTGCTTTTTGGACCCCTGTCTTGACAGATCACTCCGAAACTTTACATGCCTAACTAGAATTACCTAAAACGACAATTGATGTACAGAATTCAGAACAATGTCAAACATTCACCCCAGTACAGAGATCTGGGCCTAAATCCATTGTTTTTTTGCTCACCATGCCATTCCAGTTTGAACCAAGCCATATGCAAATCAGCATTGACCCTGCGCTCAATTGGAACAGTCCAGTCCGAGCTGCCAGGTCCTCCCTGCCCTGGAAACAAGCATCCTAGGACCGGTTTCGGGGTTTCACCCCTCATCAGCCAGGATAGCTTGACTCCAGTGGCATGGAGAGCATGTAACCCACGTCTGGGCGTACCCGTCCCACTCGGGGTGACAAAGGCAACAAGCATTGGAAATGCAATAGGTCTTGCATTTGCTTAATTTAGAGCTATTGGCTTTGTAAATGGCGTTTTAAATGTATGTGGTGTTTAGTGAAGTTCCCGGTTTCAGATTTACTTGTAGAGCTGTGCAGTGTTTGAAATAATAGTTTGTGCCTTACAAATGAAACACAGACTACCCTTTCGAGCCATAAACCATTTTGTTGTTGTGCCTCCCAGCCCGGCTATCCACCCCGCTCCCGCCTCCCAGCTGCCCCTCCCTCCCACTGAAGTTAAGAGCTGACCTATTTACTCTAGCGCTGTGACCGTCCTGACTTGCTCAGAAGCGGTCGCTCCCCACGCTCCCTGCTCAAGTGGTATCGTAGCGCTCTGCTGCTCACTGCTACCTTTACCATTTGCACTCTGCTCGATTTGATTAATTAAAATAGCGCTTGCTCGCATTATCTGAGATTGTATTGATTTCCTGATTGTTTAATCTAGCACTTTACCGCATAGCCCACATCGCGCTTCTATCTTTGTGCCTGTTGTGTTGTGCTCGCATTGTCTGAGATTGTATTGATTTCCTGATTGTTTAATCTAACGCTTTACCGCATTGCCCACATCGCGCCTCTATCTTTGTGCCTGTTGTGATCTCATAGCGCTACATTTGGAAGGCCGCACTGCGTGTTAATTAAAATTGTACCTGTTTGTGCCGGTGCCTCTACCCACATCCTGTTTCGCTTTTGTTTTGCTGCCATTTTGTTGTTGTACCTCCCAGCCCGGCTATGAACCCCGCTCCCGCCTCCCAGCTGCCCCTCCCTCGCTCCGCCCCCCTCCTCTATCCACTTATGACTGGTGCATCTGCGCGCAGCGGACGCGCCCCATGCGCGCCGAAGGTGCGCCAAAGGTAAGCCCGTCTACGCCCGTGCGCGCCTGGACCGCTCCCAGCGCCAGACCCCCTGCCCGCCGTAAAACCCTCTCCACCCGCATAACGTACAACGCCGCTACCCTCTCTGCACTTAACCCCGGTCGATTCCCCAACTGCTACCAAGCCGCCCCAGGACACACCCATGGATCCTTCACCTGCCACTCCTGCAAGTTTGACTGCATCAGGACCCACACCAAATCCACAGACTCCAAACAGAGCTCCGACACAAACCACCTGAAGTGCATCCTGCTCAACACCCGCTCGGTCCACAGACACGCCATTGAACTTTGGAACCTACTCGACACCACATCGCCGGACGTCGCCTTTCTTACAGAAACATGGATGAACGCCTCATCAACGCCCGACATTGCCATAGCCATCCCGGACGGCTACAAAATCATCCGAAAGGACCGCATCAACCAAACAGGAGGAGGAATCGCCTTCGTTCATAAGAACACCATCCACATCACAACCAGCTCCGATGACAACCTCACAACCGCCGAACACCTTCACTTCCAGATCCACACCGACCCTAAGACCACACTCAGAGGCACCCTCATCTATAGACCACCCGGACCCCGCACACAATTCAGCGAAGACATCCCTGACTTCATCAGCCCTCACGCCCTCCCCTCTGAGGACTACATTCTACTGGGAGACCTCAACTTCCACCTGGAAAAGAACAACGACAGCAACACCACCACCCTTCTGGACAAACTCGCCAATCTCGGACTCAAACAACTTGTTGACACCCCCACCCACTATGCCGGGCACACGCTCGACCCAATCTTCACCTCCAGCAAGCACATCTCCTTTAATCACACCACAGCTCTCCATTGGATGGACCACAGCTGCATTCACTTCAACTACAAAAAGACTACGACCCACAACCACCCACAACCAATTCCCCGGGGAAACTGGAACAAAATTACCACCGACCAGCTCTTCACATCGCTTCACCAAAACCCTCCTGCAAAATCATCGGACCCAAACCAAGCAGCCACCAACCTCACACAATGGATCACCCACAGTGCTGACGAATTAGCACCCTTAAAAAACCATCAAATCAAACAAGGCAGCAAAAAAGCCCCCTGGTTTAATGATGACCTTAAGAAATCTGAGAAGATCTGTCGCACCCTCGAGAAAGCCTGGCGAAAAAACCCAACCACTGACAACCTGGCCACCTTCAAGAACGCCACGCGCAAACACCACCAACTGATCCGATCCACCAAGAAATCAAAATTCAAGGATCGACTCGACAACAACGCCCACAACAGCAAAGAACTATTCAACATCGTCAAAGAGTTTACCAACCCCACCGCCGGCACCAACGACATCACTCCCTCCCAAGATCTCCGCGACTCTACAGCCTCGTTCTTCCACAACAAAATCGCTGACATACATAACAGCTTTGGAGACCAGTCCACTCCACCCACCTCCGAACTTAAACCCCCCTCCAACAACCTTTGCGCCTGGAACCCAATCACCACTGAAGACACCATCCGCCTGATGAACACCAACCGACCCATGTCCCCACCACATTTTCAACAAAGCAGACTCCATTATCGCACCCCATCTCCGAGACGTCATCAACTGCTCGCTCAACTCCGCTGCCTTCCCGGAAAGCTTGAAACATGCCGAACTCAGCGCCCTCTTGAAGAAATCTACAGCAGACCCTACTGAACTTAAGAACTACCGCCCCATTTCGCTCCTCCCATTCCCTGCCAAAGTCATTGAGAAAGCTGTCAACAGTCAACTCGCCGCCTTCCTCGAATCCAACAAATCCCTCGACCCTTCACAGTCCGGCTTCCGAGCCAAACACAGCACAGAGACCGCCCTCATCGCAGCAACAGACGACATTCGAACTCTACTGGACAACGGAGAAACAGCTGCCCTCATCCTACTTGACCTCTCCGCAGCCTTCGACACAGTCTGTCATAGCACCCTTATACAACGCCTCAGCAACGTTGGAATACAAGGAAAAGCATTGGACTGGATAATCTCGTTCCTCGCCGGAAGAACACAGAGAGTCCGCCTCCCCCCTTTTAGATCAGAGGCCACTGAAGTCATCTGCGGCGTACCCCAAGGATCTTCACTCAGTCCTACCCTCTTCAACGTATACATGAGTCCCCTCGCATCCATTGCGCGCCAACACAACCTTAAACATTATCTCCTACGCAGACGATACCCAGCTGATCCTCTCCCTCACCAAAGACCCAAACACCGCCAAAACCAACCTACACAAAGGAATGAAAGAAGTAGCTGAGTGGATGAAGAACAGCTGTTTAAAACTGAACTCGGACAAAACGGAAGTCCTCATCTTAGGATCATCCCCCTCCGCCTGGGACGACTCATGGTGGCCACCGGCCCTGTGAACCGCGCCCAAACCAACAGACCACGCACGTAACCTGGGCTTCATTCTGGACTCCTCCCTCACGATGACCAGACAAGTCAACGCCGTCTCATCATCATGCTTCAACATCCTACGCATGCTCAAAAAAACCTTCCGTCGGATCCCCACCGAAACTAGAAAGACAGTCACCCATGCACTGATCACAAGCCGACTGGACTACGGAAACACCCTTTACGACGGAACCACAGCCAAACTACAGAAAAAACTCCAACGCATCCAAAACGCCTCAGCCAGACTCATCCTAGACATCCCCCACCAAGCTCACATTTCAGGCCACCTGAAAGACCTCCACTGGCTCCCCGTCAACAAGAGAATAACGTTCCGCCTCCTCACCCACGCACACAAAGCCCTCTACGACCTAGGACCCGAATACCTCAACACGCGCCTGTCCTTCTACACCCCCACCCGCCAACTTTGATCGTCCAATCAAGCCCTCGCCGCAATTCCACGCGTCCAAAGATCCACCATGGGGGGAAAATCCTTCTCCTACTTAGCGGCCAAGACCTGGAATTCTCTCCCCACCCACTTCTGCCTTACACAGAACCACCTCTTCTTCATAAAACAACTAAAAACTTGGATATTTGATAAGTAAAGCTCCCCCCCTCCCTCAAGCGCCTTGAGACCCTCTGGGTGAGTAGTGCGCTATACAAATTTAAACTTGACTTGACTTGACTTGATAGGCATTAAAATGGCACCACGTTCAGCACTAGAAAACCCATGTAACAAATTGCTGTTATGCCTGTGCACATTAGCTTTTGCATAATATTATCATAAACAAATATACTCTGGGAATTGAGTTTTTGAAACTATGTAGCATGCTGCTGTGTAGCTGTGCACAATGAGATAGGCCAACGCCGACTGGTGTCTCTGAGCCAGACTCCCCGAGATTTCAGGCTGAGTAATCACACCCTGAACTCTAACCACAGGCCAGTTTTAGAAAGTTCGGGTTTGCCACTGTGCACAGAGCAGAATGGCCACTAAGTGGGAATCCTGATCCTGCAGAGGAGAGAGGACAGCAGTGTGCCTTGTGTGAGCGGGAGAGCCTCGGGGAGTCTGTATACTGGTTTTTGTCACTTTTATTATCAGCTGTTTCCTTAGATTGCTCTTTGGGGCTATGTGAACCACCTTCCTGGGCTCACAATCACTGATGCATGAACGTGGCGTATACGGTGCAAAACAGAAACTATACATTACTGTAGGTTAGAACAACCTCATGTGGTGTGGGGCTGGGAAAAATGGCACTTGAGATAGTGTAAATCAATGGCATGTTATTCAGGAACTTTTGTGATTAAATACATCATTAGGAAAGTTGTTAAGCTGCATGGGAGACGTAGCGGCAAAACATGCTTTGTGTAGGTCAGAAATCAAGTACATGTGGCTGCAGAGACAGGCAAATAATAAGTGGAGATAGGCAAGACAGACAGGCATGGTAAGAATAGACAGTAGAAAACATTGGCAAATAAAACGAGGTAAGAGAGACGGGCAAACTCACATAATGGAGTTCTTCACAGCTGAGGAATATTCGGGCAGGGTCGGACTTAGGTTATGAAAACAGGCAGACACAATTGCACACACATCACAAATGTACAAACACACAGGCAAGCAACTGGCTGTCTCGAAGAACCTGCTGTATGGTAATGTGGTGCAAAGAGACAGAGAGGCAGGTGGACAGGCACACAAGGAGGCAGCCAGGACAGGGTGTACAAAGACATACAGACGGTGGGTACGTAAGTATCTGGTGGTAGGGGGAGAAATGGCCATGCACGTGTGTGTACATATGAATGTAAGGTTAGAGGAAGGCACGCGCAGTCACACTCACGCACAGAAACACAAACACACGCACACAAACACGTCTATGTCTGCTTGTAGGTGCAGCATAGGCAACTCCCTCTGTGATATACTGTTTCCATGCAGCAGTCAAGTAGGTAGCTCTATTTGCAGAGGGAGGGAGGCAGGCACAGTGCGCATGCGGATTTAGGTGTGTGTAGATGAAAATTGGCATTCACGGAGAAGAAAGGAGGCAGTCAACCACACACGGGGAGGCAGATCCCAGCATTAATAAATGCACAAAAACAGATGAACGGAAATGCTGGCATGTATACGAGATATGGCTGTCTGTCCGTCCACATGTTTGTCTCACTATCTGTACATTCATGCATTTCTCCATCCGTACACACAAGCAGAGGAACCATGCTAAAATCACTTTTGACAGAGAACCCACACACTGCTGCCACGGCAGAAAAACCCAAAGTCTGCCGGGATCCCCCTGTCCGCCTCTGCACTCCGTGCCTGCTTCAAAGCTGTGCTGAAGACTTCTCTTATCTGCTTTTTAAATAAACAAGCAGATAGGAAAAGTCTTCACGACAGCCGCAAAGCAGGCGATGATGTCCTGAGGGTCCGTCCAAAAAACGGACAGGGCGGCAACCAACAACCCTCCTTTCCAATGGGAAGCCAGCGTTTACCATAAACACTGACGCTACCCAATGGAAATGAGGGGCGGGCTTGAAGTCCCTTTTAGAAATTCTCTGTTTACAATCTCTCTTGCAGGCGAAGAGCCCATGCGCGCTCCAACACCAGGCGAGACCTAAAAAAGACAGACAGTGAGGAAAAAGGGATTGTCAACTCCTCCATTTTCTTCACAAGGGGGTTCTATTTTCAAAAGTAGAACCACAAGAGAAGTGTCTGAACTGATCCATGAAAACTAGACTTTTGAATCTGACTTTGAGCAATTACAACACTAAAAGACACATTGCAACCACTTGTCTGACACAAACTTTAATAACTATAGAGTGGGACACAAGCTCCGTCAGAGGTTGTCTGTTTGCCCAGTCTGCTCCCCATGACCCTTGACATTCCAGTAATGTCCACGAAAATGTGTCTCAACAATTTATGCCTCCCTTGCTAGGCTACTGCTACTACCAGACCTGTCCTAGGCAATCAGCCTCCCCATAACTCAGGAATTAAACAACAAAAGCAGTCATTTCTGAAATTAATAGTTAGCAATTATCTAATTTTGTGATAGTGTCACTCAAATTTCCAAATACAACAGGCACTGAAATTGCAATAGGTCTCGCCTTTAATTAGGTTAAAGCCATTTGCTTTGGTAATGGTATTGTATAGCAAAGTAAATGGCTTTAACTTAATGAAAGGCGAAACCTATTGCAATTTTAATCACGCCGCTTCTCTCGCGCTGAGTACCATTGTGAGCCCATGGTTGGATGGAAGGATGCATTGTTGAGCGGATTGGGTGAACGATTGCACACACTGATGGATGAATGGTTGGATGAATCAATTTTGGGGCAGCCATATGGTGGTTGGGTAGCCTGAGGGGGCAGGACGGCTTCTTGATGCTTTAGTAAGTTGGTAGGGATGCAGGATGGATACATTCACTAAATGGAGGATAGATACATAAACATATGGATGAACAGAAGAATGGACGGATTGACGGATAGGCAGATACATAACAGTCGATGGGTGCTTTGACTGATAAATGGGTGGGTTGGGTGGACAGTTTGACGGACAGTTGAACATCTTTTTCATTGAGTTGTGGTATGTTCATGGGGGGGCTACAATTCGATGTGTACACGATGTGTATCTCACCTTGTGTAGTGTGGCGGATGTGTCTGCAAGGTTGTGGCCGCTGAGTGACCCTTTTCTCAGTGGCGAATCCTGCTCCCTTTAATTACTGAAAAGGCCTGAATCCGATAGGCTGTTTCATCAAACGCAGCACTAAACACACAAGATGAATTAAAGGCAAGGCCTGTGTGTTGTTGCAAAGGTTACAGCGCCCAGCTATGTCCTTCGGCGGGAATCGTGTCATGGACAACACTTTGCAAACAAATATTTCGAGCACAGTGTGTCCCATAAGTGTTCTTGTAGATTCACGTGGCATTGATAAGTAGAATCAAGAAGGCGGTGTACATGCAGGGTTGGATTGGGATTAAAAATCGGCCCGGGCACGCTAAAAAATGTGCCCACATTTGCATATTTCTTTTCTGCAAAACACTGCTTTGGATGAATTTTATTAAAGAAAAGTTGGGGGGGAGCATTAAAAAAAATGCACGGATTTATTCACACTGGTGAAACACACCTGAAAACAAGTGATGCCACCTCTGCTCAGGCCCCCTGCACCCGCTCAGTATGCACACATTATTAGGCGAGCCCAGCGAGACAAAAGGAGTGACACCTCTGCCCATTAATAAAAGGGAGGTAATGGACACCCATCTCCCCCCAGAAAGGCCCTCAGGCACCCACTGGGCCGCTGGCGGCATCGAACAATGCAGAAACCACCTAAATTCGGCCCCAGGCTGCTCAAAAAAGCAGCCCACAGCTGGAACTGGACACTGGCCCCTCGGGCATTGCCCGTGTGCCCACTCTACCAATCCGACGCTGTGTACATGGGGCGTACATGGAGATGTAATACACGTCTCTATTTCAGAAACAAGCAGACACCAAGCCACACACGAGCCTTGGTTCGACCCTAAAACAGATGAAAGGTGAGAGAACCAAATATGGCAAGAGAGCAAAGGATACATGGATGGGAGTACAGAAAGTCAGAGCCATGCATGGCTCAGTGTAGAGTATGGTAGACAGTCAGATCGATAGATGGTGGATATACTGCCAGCACAAGCCGTGGACGGGTCGGTACACAAACAGCCTAACACTTGGATGGATGGATGGATGGATGTACAGGCAGACAAAAACTGCAAGGTGGTGGCAGCCTGGCAGACTAGAGACACAAGTAGATTGTGGTGGTTTTGATGACATATTAATGCCACTGAAAAAATGTGCATTAGTGCAATTTACATAATTTCTAAAACATATATTTTCTATTATTCACTTTAAAACTGTCTTTCCAATCACTAATGCTTTCATTCCAGTGAATACGCCTTTAAGATACAGTAAAATATAGCATTTGATTGAATTAAATACCGACTTTCAAACTTAATTGGGTTACAAAAATAATTTGTGTGCAAACTTTGAAGTCGGAAATACTGCGCCTGCGGACGTGGGTCTGTCTGATAGGTGATAGAAGATAGATAGAAGATAGATAGATAAAAGATAGATTGAAGATAGATAGATATTAGATAGATAATAGATAAAAGATAGAAGATAGATAATAGATAGAAGATAGATAGATAATATATGATAGATAAAAGATAGAAGATAGATAGATAATAGATGATAGATAAAAGATAGATAGAAGATAGATTATAGATAGAAGTAAGATAGATAGATAAAAGATAGATAGAAGATAGATAGATAAAAGATACCTAGATAATAAATAGACGATAGATAAAAGATAGATAATAGATAGATGATAGATAATAGATTATAGATTAAAGATAGATAATAGATAGAAGATAAATAAAAGATAGCTAGAAGATAGATAGATGAAAGACAGACAATAGATAGATGATAGATAGAATATAGATAGATAATAGATAGATGACAGATCAACTATAAATAGAAGATAGATAGATGATGGATAAAAGAGATAGATAGATAGATAGATAGATAGATAGATAGATAGATAGATAGATAGATAGATAGATAGATAGATAATAGATAGATAAAAGACTGATAATAGATAGATGATAGATAAAATATAAATAGAAGATAGATAAATAATAGAGAGATGCTAGATAAAAGATAGATAGAAGATAGATAGATAATAGAAGATAGATAGATAAAAGATAGGTAGAAGATAGATGGATAGAAGATAGATAGATAAAAGATAGATAATTGATAGAAGATAGATATATAAAAGATAGATAAAAGATAGATACATAGAAGACGGATAGATAAAAGATAGATAGAAGATGGATAGATGATAGATAAAAGATAGATAATAGATAGAATATGGATAAAAGGATAGATAGAAGATAGATAATAGATAACAGATACATAATACATGATAAATAAAAGATAGATAGAAGATAGATAGATGATAGATAAAAAATAGATAGAAGATAGAGAGATAATAGACAGAAGATAGATAGCTAAACAATAGATAGAAGATAGATAGATGGTAGATAAAAGATAGATAATAGATAGAAGATAGATAGATAAAAGATAGAAGATCAATAGATAAAAGATAGGTAATTGATAGAAGATAGATAAAAGATAGATAGAGGATAGATAGAGAAAAGATAGGTAGAGAAAAGATAGATAAAAGATAGATAGTAGATAGATAAAAGATACAAGATACAAGATAGATAATAGATAAATACAAGATAAAGATAGATCGATAATAGATAGATAGATGATAGATAAAAGACAGATAATAGATAAAAGATAGATAGATAAAAGATAGAAGATAGATAGATAAATAAAAGTTAGATAGATGATAGATAAAAGATAGATAATAGATAGAAGATAGATAGATAAAAGATAGATAGAAGATAGAGAAAAGAGAGATAGAAGATAAAAGATACATAATAAATAGATCATAGATGAAAGATAGAAGATAGATAGATAATAGATAGATGATAGATAAAAGATAGATAGATGATAGATAATAGATAGAATATAGATAGATACAAGACAGAAGATAGATAATAGATAGATTATAGATAAAAGACAGATAATAGATAGAAGATAGATACATGATAGATAAAAGATAATAGATAGAAGATAGATAGATAAATAGTTAGAAGATAGGTAGAAGATAGATAAAAAACAGTTAGAAGATAGATAGATAAAAGATAGATAGAAGATAAAATATAGAAGATTGATAAACGATAAATAGAAGATAGAGAAAAGATAGATAGATAGAGAAAAGATAGATAGAAGATAGATAGATAATAGATAGATGATAGATAACAGATAGATAATATATAGAAGATAGCTAGATAAAGGATAGATAGAATATATATAGATAAAAAGATAGAAGATAAAAGATAGATAATAGATGATAGATAAAAGATGGATAGAAGATAGATAATAGATAGATAATAGATAGAAGATAGATTGAGAAAAGATAGATAATAGACAGATGAACGATAAAAGATAGATAATAGATAGAAGATAGATAGATAAAAGATATATGGAAGATAGATAGATAATAGATAAATAATAGATAGAAGATCGATAGATAACAGATAGCTAGAAGATAGATAGAAGATAGAAGATAGATAAATAGATGAAAGATAGATAAAAGATAAAAGATAGACAATAGATAGAAGATATAGATAAAAGATAGATGAGAGATAAAAGATAGAAGATAGATAAAAGATAGATAGAAGATCAATAAATAGATAATAGAAAGAAGATAGATAAAAGGTAGATAGATAGATAAAAGATAGATAGATGGTTAGTAACAAATGGGGTTCACTTAGCTCTGTGTGGTTGACAAAGGGGGTGCACTGAGCATTGTGTCTTTAACATAGTGTGCACTGAGCGCTGTGTATTTGGCATGGGGAGTTTTCGGCTCTGAGTGATCAACTCACAAGATGCACTGAAAGCGATAGTTTAACACACTGAGCAGGGCATAGTTAACACACTGGCGCACTGAGCGTGGCTTGTTAAAAATACTTGTGCACTGCGTGGTTAATACTCGGTGTGCACAGAGCGTTGCATGTTTGACACAAGGGTTGCTCTGGGCGTAATGTGTTTAACGTCACGAAGTACATTGAGCAGGAATGTGTTTATGTATCCAGAAATACATGTCTCAGGGCACAAAATTGGGGTGTGTGGGTAACTGCATCATTTATCTAGTGGTAGTGGGAGTGGTAAAGAAAGTATACATATATTTTACACAAACTGTAATAACTATAGAGTGGGACACAAGCTCCGTCAGAGGTTGTCTGTTTACCCAGTCTGCTCCCCATGACCCTTGACATTCCAGTAATGTCCACAAAAATGTGTCTCAACAATTTATGCCTCCCTTACTAGGCTACTGCTACTACCAGACCTGTCCTAGGCAATCAGCCTCCCCATAACTCAGGAATTAAACAACAAAAGCAGTCATTTCTGAAATTAATAGTAGGCAATTATCTAATTTTGTGATAGTGTCACTCAAAGTTCCAAATACAACAGGCACTGAAAATGCAATAGGTCTCGCCTTTAATTAAGTTAAAGCCATTTGCTTTGGTAATGGTATTGTATAGCAAAGTAAATGGCTTTAACTTAATGAAAGACGAGACCTATTGTAATTTTAGTCACGCCGCTTCTCTCGCGCTGAGTACCATTGTGAGCCCAGGGTTGGATGGAAGGATGCATTGTTGAGCGGATTGGGTGAACGAGTGCACACACTGATGGATGAATGGTGGGATGAATCAATTTTGGGGCAGCCATATGGTGGTTGGGTAGCCTGAGGGGGCAGGACGGCTTCTCGATGCTTTAGTAAGTTGTGGGGATGCAGGATGGATACATTCACTAAATGGATGATAGATACATAAACATATGGATGAAGTGTAACAAAGCCTGAGGATCAGTGAAGGACGATGAAAAGCTATACCCCCAAAAAAGTGCTTAGTGGGTAATTAGGAGACACTGCCTCCTGCCGCCAGTAAAAGATGCAATCCCGGTGGGCGGGGCCAAAAGAAGGCAGGGTGGTAACCAGGAGGGACTAAAAACCCTCCTGGACAATCAGAACACCCAGTTTTGCATAATTGGTGACGCAAAATGACGCGCACCAATGCAAAAACAACATGGGCAGAGTAGAAAGGGAGCTTCTGGAATCGTATTGATTCCAAGAAGCCCTTGTATGATGAGAGCAGACATGCGCTGCGTTCGTCGGACCGAGACCTAAAACCGACAATTGATGAACAGAATGCAGAACCATGTCATACATTCACCGCAGTACAGAGATCTGGGCCTAAATCCTTTGTTTTTTTGCTCACCATGCCATTCCAGTTTGACCCTGCTCCCAATGGGGACAGTCCAGCCCGAAATGCCAGGCCAGGTCCTCCCTGGACAATGCTCATCCTATGGTACACACGATTTATGACAGCATATGTGTTATAAAAGGGTCTCATAACAGAAGCAAGTACCCTACCCTAGGTGGTAGCTGGTACGAGGGGCCTTGGCTAATACTAGGGGTGGGCGGACATCTCTGTTCCACCCACGGAATGTGCAGAAATTTGCCCCTTCCGCCTTCGGCAAAGAAGGTGGAGAAACTAGGCCAATCTCCGCACATTCGGGAGTGGAATGGAAGTTGGCCGCCCACCCTCCTCCCGCCTGCCGTATTAAATGATATTTAAAAGCCTAAAATTAAATTGAAATAAAACTTACCTTACTGCGGGCGCATCCTTGCCCATCGCGGCTCCATCTGGGAACTGCGCATGCACGGGAGCCTGCGCATTTCTTGCCAGGAATGCGCATGCGCAGGGTCCCGCGCATGCACAGTTCCAAGAAGAAGGCGCGATGGGCAAGGATGCGCCCGCAATAAGGTACGTTTTATTTAAATTGAATTTTAGGCTTTTAATATCATTTAACGCGTTGGGGGGAAGGCAGGCAGCGGGCGGGCGTCGCGCAACGGAAATATGCAATGAGGCATGTAGATTGGTTCAATCTCCGTGCCTCTCCGCAAAAGTCCTTTACGCGACTTCCGCCCACCCGTAGCTAATACCCATCACTTTGTGTACAAAATGAAAATCCAGTAAGGTGATTAACGTCCTCGAGCCCTGATTAAATTGCCACTAGGAGAAACAGGCAATGAAACATGTTGGCCCATCTTCAATTGGTCTGCAACATGCAGTTGTTTTTAACTTTCAGTAGGCTCACAAGTTTTGAATAAAATTGTCATTTGGTGTACGTGTGTCTTACCTCAATTTTACCTCTACGGGGTCTCTTTCTTCTTTTTTGTGATATACACAAAACACTTTTTACACCTTTTTGTTCTGGACATTTCTGTTATTTTCCACAGGTGAGATAGCTACCTATGATGAGAAATGTGGGCACCACTGGTGAGAACCAACCAGTAAGCTCCTTCGGTGTAGCGTACGTGAGGTGCTATCTCGCCTTTTCACAATTTTTTGTTGTTCTATGTACACCTGTTTAAGTGGGGGGTATATCTGGAGCACAGTGACTGACAACCTTAAAGATTTTTTTAGAAAAATAATAACCTGTTGGGCTTGAAGGATTTGGGACAACACAAATAAAAAAAAATTGATGTGGAATACAAGTTGAATACCCATTCCCAATCCTATATAGGAAAGTGTTGTTAGCCCGCATTGATCAGGTCCTTGTCGCAGGCACATGGTCCACCCAGTGAGGTACCATTGTTATCGGGAGACCTGGGAGAACCCTGGGTGTTGGGAAAGCTGTGCGGGCCCGGTGATTCCACAACTTTCCCACACAGAATTGTGATTTTTTTTTGTAGCAAAAAATTGGGTTTGCAAGTGATTCTGGGTAAGAAAATGTTGGGGGATCCACGCAAGCCACATCTACCTGGACTTCCCCAGAAGTCAAGCTTTCAGAAATATCTGGGTTTAGTGGGTTTCCCTATATGGCTGCCGAGCCCAAAAAGGCAGCCCCCCCCCTGGAAAAACAGGTTGTTTTGTGATAGATTGCATTTTTGGTCCCGGGCTTTGCAGCCACCTAGGAAAAACTACCAAACCCAGACATATCTGAAAACTAGGCACCAGAGGAGTCCAGGGAATGTGTGGCTTGCATGGATCCCCCAATGTTTTCTTACCCAGAATTCCCTGCAAGCCTCAAATTTAGCTAAAAAGTCACATTTTCTCACATTTCTGTGTGGCAAGGTTGTCAGATCATCGCACCACGCATTTTTTATTTACACCACCAAGCTTTCCTCTTAGTCTCCCAATAATAATGATACCCTGCTTATGTGGGTGCCCAAAGCAGAGTCAGCCTAAAAACTTATGGGAATAAACCTGGCCTTTTAAACCCACTTTGGTTCCCCCTCAGTTTTTCATTTTATACGTTTTTAGGTTCTTTGCTTTGGGCACCTACACAAGTGGGGTATAATTTTTATCGGGAGACTGTGGGCAACACTGGATGGTGGGAAATTTGTCCCAGCATGGTGATCCCACATCTTTTCCACACAGAAATGTGAGAAAAGTGTGACTTTTTATCAAAATTGAAGGTGTACAGGGGATTTTCTATTTTAAAAAAATGCTAGAGGATCCATACTAGCCACACCGCCAGCCATACGCCATTCATGCACACCACCAGCCAAGCACCAGCCATGCACATCGCCAGCCAAGCGACAGTCCACGCACATCACCAGCCAAGCGACAGTCCACACATACTGCCAGACATGTGCCATCCACGCAGACCACTAGCCAAGTGACAGTCCACGCACACTGCCAGCCAAGCACTAGTCCACACACACAGCCAGCTAAGCACAAATCCACACACCCCACCAGCAAAATGCAGGTTCACACTCAGCCAAAATGCCAGTACACACAGACCATGTGCCGAACTCCAGTTCTCACACGCACAGAAAGTTTTGTTAGTGTCTAGTGGTTTTCTGCCCCCCTTGGGAGCAAATGTGCCTACAAACATCACTCATCTGCCCTCAAGGGGAACAGAAGCAGCCAAAATGTGTTCAGAAAAAAAGGGGGAAGCAACCCTTGCCTCAGGGGCCGCTCCCTGGCAGGCCTATTAACATATATCTGATGCCTAGTTGGCAGAAAGACTGTGGCATTTTTTGGGGGGGAGCATTGGCTTTTCCTATTATAGGCAGCCCCCACCCCTACATATTCAAAATAAAAAAATCCCTATTGCCTTGTGGTCTCTCTGCTCCCCTGGGGAGCAAATCGGGGGCTAGTACCCCCATCTACCACCCAGGAGGGGCCGAAAGCCTTCGTTTTTTTATAATTGTGTGTGGGGGCAAGGTCTTGCTCATTGTTGGCAGCCCTCTTTTTTAATGAAAAAAATCCCGTGTGTCTAGTGGCCTTTCTGCACCCCTTGGGGCACAGATTGGGGTAATAACTCCATCTGCCCCTGGGGGCACAGAAAGATTGTCTCTAGAGGGATTTCTGAACCTCTGGGGGCACATCAGGGTAATAACCCCTAACTGCCACCTAGGGTGCATAAAGTGCCTCTTTTGTGATGGGGGTGGGGGCAGCCCCCACCCCTCTTTTATAAAAAAACAAAAATGCCAAGTGGGTGGGCCTTCTGCCCACCCCTTACGCAGGGGGAAATAATTCTTGGGCTAATGTCTCCATCTGCACCCCACGGTGACAGAAAGACTATGGCAATATTTGGGAGGAGTGGGAGAATTATAATGCCCATTTAGGGCAGCTCACACCCTAAGGGATCGATTACGATGTTGTCCGTAAAGGCTCCAAACGACATTCAATTTGTTGGAATCAGATTTGGAACCCGCCTTTCCGATCGACTCTGACATTTTTCCCAACTAGCGATTACAATGGCTGGAAAGCGTTTGGACTGTCCGACTTGGTTCCGAAAGGCATTGGGAGGAACCAAGTCGGTTGGAGCCAAATCGTAGCGGTCTACAGACTGAGTTTCCAGCCGAGCGATTAGGATGTCAGATTCGGACAGCCTTTCCGAATCGGTTGTTCCAAGATGGATCGGCTTTCGGAATCTGGTTTTGGGGGCCTGTAGCAGACCCCCTTCATGCCCAAAATGCTTGCAAAATTGGGGCGTTCTTCCCTGTTCGAACAAAAGTCGTCTCGTCTGTTTGTGTGACAAAAACAGGATTAGCCTCCGTTTTTGGTAATTGTGTCATTTATGCTCGACTGTTGAGTAAAGAAAACTGACCGCAAAGACCTACGCCTATTTAAAAGCTTGCATCGGTCTAGAGTTTTATTTACTTGAGGCACGAGGTCTGGGGGAGAGCTCACTTTTGTTTCGAATCAGGGTGGGATCCGTCAAATATGTGTTGTGTTTTCCAATAGGGCACTATCCCCCCCTTTAGGTCCTTGATTTCTGGCTCCCTCCCCCCCCAGATGATGATTCTGTGGTTCTTTAGCGCCGGGACGCCCCTTTGCTGGGGCAGCTGTTGCGCTCTACCAAATTTTAACTTAACTTAACTTAACTATCAACATCTATCTGTTTATAATTGCCTGTGTGATGGTGTGACAAATGGTCATAATAGTGGGAGGGTAATGTTAGATTTTAGAGAGAGGCGGAAGGGAGACATGTATATCTCAAGCTGTGGGACGAGTTTTAAATGCTAATGTAGAGTTTAGGATTTTTTTATTTGTGTGATAAGCAGGTTTATTAATTGAACGCAGGAGGATTATAGCAGTGCTGTCCAACGTGTGATTGTTTGGAAGTGGTTTTCTCTTGTGGTGTAGAAGATTTGGGGTGAATGTAGAGTGGTTAAAGGGGTTTACAGTGCATGGAGGAGTTGGGACAGTAGGCAGGATATGTGTTAGCATAGTCTGTGTGTGGCGCTCGGTCTGTGAGTATGTGTAGTCTGTGTGGCACTCTGTCTGTATATGTGTGTGTGGGGCGCTCTGTCTGTGTGTGTGTGTGGCGCTCTGTCTGTGTGTAGCGCTCTGTGTGTGTGTGTGTAGCGCGTAGCGCTCTGTGTGTGTGTGTGTGTGTGTAGCTCTGTGTGGATAGCTTTTTTTGTACGTGGCTCTATGTGTGGGTGACTGTCTGTGTGAGAGTGGCTCTGTGTAGGTGGCTCTATGTGAATGACTGTGGGTGGCTCTGTGTGTGTGGCTCTGTGTGGGCGTAAATGCAATAGGTCATGCATTTGCGAGAGATTAGGCTATTGGCATTGTAAATGACAATGCCATTTATTTAACGATTAAGCTATTGGCAATGTAAATGACAATGCCATTTATTTATGATAAAAAAAAAAATCATGAGCAATGCCAATAGCTGTACCTTTAATAATGCCGAGACCATTGCATTGTAAATGCTTGTTTAACAATTGATTGATTATTTGTTACTATATGTGTCTGTGTTTGACTAGATTGTTTTCATGTGTGTCTCTGACACGCCAATAAAGTTTAAAGAAAGAAAGACCCTGCACTTAGACAAATAGTAACAGTGACCCTAAACTGTAGGCATAACCCGATCACATCTTCTCACTTTTACCGCAGACCCACCCTTTAACCACAAGACTCCTACCCTAATCAGAAATACAGAACAGAATCTAATCTAAACCTGAACCCCTGTCTTCTTATTACTTATAGCTCTTGTTTGTAAGGTTGAGGTTAACCTTTAAACCTAATGACCAAGTAACACCCCCTAACACAAACTCTTACTAGAAGTACGTTTTATTTCTTAGTTATAATATACAATAACAAGCATTGGCATAGCCAATAGGTCTCGCATTTGGGACCTTATAAGTAGTTAGTTTTGCAGCACAATATCCTTGGTGCAACAGCATCAGCTGTTGCATGGCTAAACCTTGTACCTTATAAGTGTTTAGCCGTGTAGCAGTTGATGTTGTTGCACCAACGATATTGTGCTGCATCACTAAATACTTATACGGTCCCAAAAGTGAGACCTATTGGCAATGCCAATGCTTGTTTTGTTGTTATTTTAAAGTGGACTTTTCTGCCTTTTTCAAAACTGTAGGAACCTGTCCAGAGATCAGAGAGTAGATAACATAGCATTCAATATGGCCTATGCACATGGATTATAAGGGTTGAACGCCATTTTCAATTTGAGTCATAATATCAGAGGGCAACAAGGTTTTAAGCAAGAAGACGAATCAAGGCAATTCCAGCATAACGAAACTGAGTTCCATCTATTGGATGTGTAGAATGTTGGTTGCTTATCACTAAGCATGGAAAGGAGTGGTAAGGTTTATCAAGCTTAGGCCATTATTGTTTCTGTGATGTAATTTTTAAATATAAAGAGATGTAGAACGCTCCATGTGCTATGATCCCGCCCACTTTTGTGAAGGGTCTGAATCTTTAAATGATCATTTTTCGGTGTCCTCTCTATTAATCATCTTCGGTTTACCTGTGCTGCAAAACAGCCTCAGTAACATGGCATCACATGTTAAAATGAACTATATGTGGGATCTGTACAGCTCACAATCTGCCATTAGTATGCGGGGAACGGGGGGCACCAATTCAGACACATTGGCATGGGGGCACGAGTGGGCAGAATTTCTGCACATCACACGAGGTGACACAGAATTAGGACTTAAAAGGTAATACTAAAAAGCAACATACTATTAGCATTTCTGCAACATTTTAGATATTTCAAGCACTTACACATATGTCTGATTCTTCATTGCCTATAAATGATTTCTGATCGTGCTGTACTGAAAAGCTAGACTGTCAGTGTTGTGCCTATATCACACTTGCAACAAGAACCACGTTTAACAAAATGCCTTAATCCTATTGCCGCAGATACTCTGTAACAAAAGGGGTACTGTACTGTATTATAAGCTACATTACAAACTCAATATTAAACGTAAGCTTTGTCGGGCTAAGAGGAAAGAAATTACAGCGGAAAATTTGGCGAGGCAAACCAGAGAGAGGACACACACGAAGAAAACCCGGTCCTAATCACAACTGTCGCTGCAACTGTTTGATCAAACCTTCAATACCTTGTGAAAGGCTCATCCGTGACTCTGGATGCTTGTAGTAGGAGAAGTAAGAGGCCTGGACAAACAAGTCAGTAACCTCGCTCCAACTCCCTTTCAGTGTGGTGGCCAAAAACCAGGCCATGCTACATATTTGGAAGTAAAGGAAAGCTTTGTAGTGACCTGGAAAGGAAGGGTGGGGCGGAATGACTTAACGTAAAGCGTGGACCAAAAGCAATTGGTTACTAAGGGTAAGTGCTTAAAACTGTTGAACATTGAATCAATTATGTTTGTGGTATTATTTTCTGTTAAGTAACAATCTTTTCCGTCTTTCTTATGACGTTTGAGAGCACTCATGACGACATAACGTATGTACAAAAAATAACATTGTCATTTGCATTTCTACGCTCTACCGGGACGAAGAGTTCAAGCACATATTTTGGGCGGAGTTATAGGGGGGATAGGATGTAGCCTTCTCGGCTGCATTACCATTGTTAACATTTGTTATCAAAACAACCCACAGAATCCCTGCCAGACAGACCCAACGACGATTGTCTGGGTGCTTTTTTACTCCTGGGACGGACACATAAAAATGTCAATGTTCGTTTGTTCAAAATCTTACATCTCTGAAAGTTCTTCACCGATTGCTTTGAAATTTTGACACAACGTTGGATTCGATTAAGCGCGTGTTTTTATTTACACAACTTTGGATTCCAATGTGTGCGTTTCGATTACGCGCATGTTTTTAATCGAAAGACTGAACAGACTCATACAAATGACAATGTTTGTTTGTTCAAAACACGTAATTCTCTGAAAGTTCTTCACCGATTACTTTGAAAGTTTGACACAACGTTGGATTCGATTAAGCACGTGTTTATATATACACAACGTTGGATTTGAATTCGCGCGTGTCCAATACCTGTGTGTTTTTAATCGAAAGGCCGAACAGACCCTAACGATTTGGTTGCTGCGCAACAACTATAAGGGACGCATAGAGACAATAGTCTACATATATTAGGATGAACAGTTGTTGTCAGGATGGCAGACAGGGAAGTGGGTGGAGGGAGGGGGGGAGAAGTTGGTTCACTTTTTATACCCACAAGCATTGTGAAATTAAACATATTAGAAACGTGCACTTACTCTTTTCTTTTTCCTCCATTAAACCAGACTGAGCCACAGTAATGCGTGGCCGGGTACAGCTAGTTAATTATATAAATGAATGACATTTACAAGATATACTATGGGCCGAATTCTAGGCAAAGCTTCCCTTGTACTTCCAGGCTGAGTGGAAGCTACCCAGCAGCACGGTTGTGAGTGAACGGACCAAGAAGCAGACAACACACCCTCACAAACAAGCATTGGCCCGCACGCGCCTCATGCTCAAACTAAAAAAAAAAACAAGCTGCGAGACGTGTTCTGTGGTGGGGAGGGGGAGGGGTATGGGCATTGAAGCAAGGCGTGCTTGCTTGGCCGAGCGAAAGGAAAGCCATATGGCGCCCCTGCTCGTGCCTCTGCGCGGTTTACAGGGATGCCTGGTACTTTAAATAGCATTCAATTTGACAGCGTGTTTTTGTACTTCATTGTAGAAGCTGGTGTTGTAATGCCACTCGTTGAAAAAGCCGTTGTGAGTCCGGCCATACAAGACGCGCTCTGTGGTGGGTGAGGGGGAGGGCAAAGTGCAGGTGTCGCGCCGAGTGTGTGAGAGGGAGGAAGAACGGACATGAAGGCGAGCAGAGTGACACGATCTGTGGTGTGATAAAGTAAGGACATTGGTTGTTTGTCTGCATATTATTTTTTAAACAGTTTCTGGCACACATATCTATTTTGCAATGGGGATAATATTAGTGAAGCCACATGCACATTTAGGGACGGGTAGTTATATTTATATAAATATTTAGGAAACAATAGTGCCAATGCACAAGTATTGCGAGGAACAGAGCCCGGGAGTTGTGTGTTCACGTGCACTAAAAGGAACGTGAGTGGTGCACGCAAAAGAAGGAGAGGCATAGTTGTGCACGTTGCGCGTGCTTGTGCGTGTGACAGCAAGCTGGTGGCCGGCAAAAGCCTGTGGGTAGCACTTTTTAACCCGGTTACTAAATGTCTTACCAGAGCAACGCATGCGCTGGCTCAGGCGAGACCTAAAAATCACAATGACAATATTTAGAACCTGTTTACAAAATGGGAATAAGTAAGCAGTCATATGCATTACAATGACATAACTCTATTAATATTATGCCCAGGCGAAATTTCTGCTATGCTGGTGTAATTGTGCAAATGTCATGTTATGTGAAAATCAGAAAATTACGCCACTTTGCCACATGTCATAATTGCACCACAGTAATTTCAAAATGTTAGAGTCGGAACAACACGAACGAGCAGAATGCAAGCAGCTATTGTTCTCATCACTTATGTTTTTGCATTTTCTTTTTTTATATCAGAAAGGGGGTCTGCGTGCCCAAAATGGATGTGAGAACACATTTTGCTCTAAGTGCTGGTTTTGCAGTTTGTTTAGTTTTGCATCATTTTGGGGGAATATCACATCATTGTGCAAAAGCATAGTATACAAATTTCCCACACCAATATATATGATCGCGCACCACTCGGTTTTAAGACATAAACGTAATTGCAGTACTGCCTGGGTAAAGTTTTCACATATTATAGCTCTTAAATTGTGCCCAAAATCTTTCATCTGCATAGTGTAATCTACAGCTCCGAGGGGACAGTGATTCTTAACCTTTTAATTTATGTAGACCCCATTCTATCATTTCTGGAACCCGAGACCCCCACTGAATCCTTATTGGAATCCAAGGACCCCCACTGTGTCCTTACTGGAAGCCGGGGACCACGGCATAAGCTTTTTCGATGATTTGAGCCACAAACAAATACAGAAAAAAACATTCTGAAAACAAATACATAAATGATGAAATTGTTTAATTCACAAACAGATATAGAAAAATCTGTATTTTAAATCTAATGGGAAGGTTGGAGCTTGGTGAAACTTAAGTCTGCTCTTAGAGAAAAAAGTAGTGCTTAATTGCATAAATATCAACTGTCTCAATATGAGAGCGGGGATAAAATTGGTCAAATTTGGGCATATAAAGTTGCTGATGATAAGGCCAAAACACTAATTAAGACAATAAAGGGACCTAATAATATGGCTTATAGTCAGCCTGTACAGATACTGGAGCAATTTGCTAATTATTATAGAACTCTGTATACTCCAGAAAATCATCCCACTATGAATAACATGCAAATGTATTTGGATACTGATAGATCAAAGAACAGAGAAATAGAAGGATTTGATCAACTGACTGAGAATATCACTATGACAGAGATTAGACTTGCAATTGCTGCCCTGCCATCGGGTAAAGCCGCTGGGGAGGACACGCTACCACTAGAATTATATAAAGTTTGTACTGACGAATTACTCCCCCTCTACTGCCAGGTAATCAACTCAATTGGTGTAGGCGGAAAGGCCCCTAATTCGTGGAATATCGCAAAGATAGTTTATTTTAAAAAAAAGAAAAAACTTGCTGATGAGTGTGGGTCATTTAGACCCATTTCACTCATCAACACAGATGCAAAAGTGTTTGCCAAAGTCTTTGCCACACGATTGGCTCCATTTATTTTGAAATTAGTTAATCCTCAACAGCATGGATTTGTTATAGGCAGAGATACAACTGCTCATTCAAATATGGCTATAACTGAATTCGACGTGGCAGAGACTAATTCCACCCCACTCTGTATGGTTCTGCTGGACGCTGAAAAAGCTTTTGACTGAGTGGGGTGGGATTATCTCTGGGCAGTAATGACAACTTTTGGCTTTAAAGGCCAATATTTAAGATGGATACAAGCTCTTTATGACCATCCAACCGCTAAAATTAGCTATGCTGGGATGACATCCCCTAATTTCATAATATCTCGGCGTACTCAGCAAGGGTGCCCTTTGTCACCCTTGCTGTTCGCACTTTCATTGGAACCATTTCTGTACGCTTTACAGATCCAATCCCGAATAGTTCCTTTTGATTTTGGCCTGAATTCTTTAAAAATTACAACTTACGCTGATGATATTGCGATTTATTCTACAGATATGGTAGATGCTCTACATGGGATAATTGAGGAAGCCAATGGGTTTGGGGCAGTCTCCGGATATAAATTAAATACAAATAAAACACAGATAATAATTAATTATAAACCCCAGGCCCCATTACAAGGGATATGCAAAGCAGCTACATATCTAGGTGTCAAAATCTCATCTAAAATAAGCGAAATAATTACACTTAATTATGAGGCTCTGTTAAAAGAAGTATCTGTCACACTGAAAAAATGGCACAAGGTTCCGCTTAGCGTCATAGGTCGGATTAATCTAATCAAAATGAAGGTATTGCCTAAATTTCTTTATTTATTTAGGTCCATCCCATTACGTGTTAATAACTTTTTTTTCAAAAGGTTAGACGGTATTTTTAGTAGTTTTATTTGGGGGTATAAAAAAGCAAGCCGATCAATTGCTTTACATAAGCTTCCATTAAACAAAGGTGGGTTTAATTTTCCTGATTTTAGGTTATATTTTCTGGCAACTTTTCTTGGTCGTCTCCGTAGTTTATTTAACCCAAATAACCAACATTATTTTCATAAATTTATGCTGGAGGCGGACTCTAATATGTTCTTAGCGAAAGTGAATGACCCCAATTATTTCAAAAGGGTAAAGTTCAAGACTGCAAGAGATACTGTTAAAAGTGGTTTTTGATACTCACTATACGTAAAACTTCGTTTTTTCATCCTAAACTCCTCCTGTGGGGAAATCCGGGACTTCCTGGAATCTTTCATGATGGAGTTGGTAATATATGGGCTACTTTTGGAATAAAAACTTTAGGGGACCTTTATGGTAATGATGGTTTTATGGATTTTTAAATACTTAAAGCTCTCTATAATCTGACTGAAGCTATGTGGTTTAAATACTTACAAATCCGTGACTTTTTTATACGTAAGCTGAATCTGAGGGAAATTTCAGACTCCGATATCTGGAATTGTTTCTACTTAGTCAAGACTAAATCATTAATCAGTGAGGGCTATAAATGCCTTAACTCCTATAAGGCTGATGATTGTGTGAAACTTGCTGAGAAGTGGAGTACAATATTGGGTATTATTATAACTGCTAATAAGATCTCTGCTGCTTTTCGTAGTATCAATAATTCAGTACAGTCCTCTAGTCTAAGGATACAACAATATAAAACAATATGCTTTTTGTACTACACACCAGAAATAATATCAAAATGGTCCCTAAATAGCCCAACCAGTGACCGGTCTAAATGCCCCAAATGTGACTTAATAGCGGCCGATTTAGAACATATGCTATTTTCATCCCCAGTACTGGCTGAGTTTTGGTCAGTAGTTGACCAGGTTCTGAATCAAAAACTCGTCAGACCTTCTCCTCTTACTGCATTGATGATATTATTAGGTGTACAGACGTTGAACAGTCCACAGAAAGACTTAATAACTATCTTACTTTCCTGTGCTAGACTGACCATTGCCCGAGTATGGATGTCACCGAAACCACCTCATATCATGGAATGGTGATCTTTGGTTAAATAAACTTACGTTATGGAGTCCGCATTAGCTAAAGTAAGAGGAGTGCGATCATTAATGAAATTGGATAAAATTTGGGGTACTTTAGTTTAAGATCTTATTTGTATGAGGAATGTAAATGCTAATTTTTTTCTGTTTTTTGCTGTTTTACAACTGATTGCTCTTGTCTGTCTGGATAAATTAATTATTTGTATTTATTTGTAATCAGCTTCTCCTCTTCTCCATTCTTGGTTTTTCTCTTTATCCCTATTATACATATGCTACGAATGTACTTTCTCGTGTTGTCAATAAAAAAAAAAAATTAAAAGGTAAGGTTTGAGCTTTTGTAAATTCAATTTAGGCCACTCATTGTCCACGCTGTAGTTTGTTTGAGGCTTTGTGCTGCTCCCACAAATCAATACGGAATTGTACTCTTTTTTTAGCCTCCAATATCGAAGTTCTTCACATTTCCAGAAAGTTTTCAAATGTTCAACTTTAAATTGTGGGACTTCATGTATATAACTTTATTAATTTGTTAATTAAGCAGTCGCAGACACCACGAATCCTCCCCCCGCCCCCCCTCGTAGGCTTCGCGGACCCCCAGGTGTCTCTGGACCACAGTTACGAACCACTTCACAATGCCGTCTAACCCAAACTCGCTGTCGCCTAATCTCCTGTTATCTCCCATTGTCTCTTGCCCTCATTTTTCTGCCTTCCCCTTCACATGTTCTCTCTCATATTCTCTCCTTTTCATTACTTCTCTCGACCCTGTCTCTAGCCCTCGATCTTTCTTGCACCTCTTTCTTCTCTGTCTCTCGAGGCACACTACCTCCCTCTCCCTTCCTTTCTCTTTCTATCCTTCTTGCTCCTTACCCACTGCTCTCTTTTGCCTTCTTTTTTTGGGATTTTGCCTCAATGTTTCCCATTCTGACCCCTCCTTTCTCATTCTTGCCTTTTTTCCTTCCTTCTTCGCCTTTATTTCTCCCTCTCTACTTCGCTGTCTTTTTTTCAGTTTGATCCCTGATTCCCTTTCCTCACACGTTCGCTCTCGGTCTGTCAATCCCAGCGATGCATGCTTCTACTCTTCCCACTTCTCCCCTCCCTCTCGATTTTCTATGCATATGACTATCTCTTTGCTCCTCTCATCATCCCCCCTTCTTTTCTTCCTAGGCCTCTTCCTCCCCTTTCTCCACTTCACGTTCTCCCCGCTCTCATATTCTCACTCAAACTTCCCCTCCTTTACTCCCCCTCCGCCCCACCTGCTCCTTCGCTTTCATCAGCGCCCCCGCCACCTTGGGTGTGAGTGAGGGAGGGTGTGAGTGAGGGAGAGCCGTCTGACAGTCCCACCCCCGTACTCTCTAACAGCCCGCCCCCTCGTTCCTACCCCCACAGTGCTGAGGAGGGGAAATTCAATTAAAGCTCTCCAGCCGGGCTACTAATAGAACAGACAGACGCCCTTTGGCTGCCTGGTTCAAGGAGGGACCTGACCTCTGACCTTACCCCTTGCGAACGTCCTCAACTGAACCTGGCCATCGCGTCACCCGAGAGTGTGCAAATAACCGAATATGTTTCCGTTGCTACTGTACGCATAGCTGCACGCATTATCCGCTGTTAATACACTGCCACGAGTGATGTGATGCATTTTCTCCTGTTAATGCACTCTTAAATAAGTGGCATTATTTACTGTAAATCCACTATCACACCAGGGGCATTACCTGCTGTTAATGCACCCTCACACATGGCATTTACCTGTTAAGAGTCTTCCACCCAAGAGACAGTAATGCCCATTAATCCCGTGGAACACCTTTCATTCCATTAATGCCCTAGGGTAGCCCCAATATCTGTGAATGCCCCCAGAGTAGAAGCCGCTGCCGCAATACATATCCAGTGATTGCTGTAATTCCACAAGTAACGAGTGCCCGCGGATAGCTCCACCGACACCGTTATTGTCTTCGGGTCCGATGGCCGCAGGTGTGCCCTCATTAAAGCCCTAAACCCCGATGACAGCGGTCTTGTCGTCATGAATTCCCCGGCATTCGGAGGGCATTCCCGGCCATGCCCCCTGGAGGCGTGCCCGCCCGGGCTCCTTCACCCGCCCTTTACCGCCCCGCTTCTGCTGATCACCACATATTTGCTGGGCGCCTCATCGCTCCAGCTGCTAAATTTATGCCCGGCTGCGATGCTGCGTAACCCGAGGCCGGCGCCCCTCCCCACCTCCGGGTGCCAGAGGGCCGGGGCCAAGCTGGGGTCTTCTCAAGCTGGGGCGAAGACACTTCGCAGCTAGGTGGCTTTCTTAACCTCTGCACCTCTCCACGCTCCAGGACAGAGCCCCGCCTCACGGGCAGAGCGTCCTCTGCACCTCCCTGTCCTGCAAAAAATCCGGACAAATGGACAGGCAAAGCGTTTTTTCTGGATCCGGACACATTTTAAGTTTCAATGGAGCAAGTACCTCCTTTAAACATAGGCTTCTCCAGATCGAATACAGTATAGGGAGGGCTTTAAGTTAGATGAAAAAAGTGATAAGTTTGGAAAAAGGGCATGGCGTATGTAATTACATTTCTGTGATTTCCATAGTGTGCCACCCGATTGGGATTTGGTGCCTCGCCCAGCTTTCTGTCATTGCATCTAGATACATAATACAACAACAAACATGTATCTACTACTAGCCAGGACTATTGGCTTTGCTAATGGTTGTTAGCTGCTCAAGATAAACGAGTAACAACAATGATTGTGTATTAAACAATATTGAAAATATTTCCATTCTAAAATTGTGAAACAGGGAATTAAACATTACTGAGACCTGTGAAAGGGTTAGTGGGCTTCAGAGTGTGTCAGTCACTCCTTTTATGTTCACTGTGCTACACATGTACTCCTATTTTGAGTCCACATCTACTCCATCTGCATATCTTGCGCCTCTTCTCTATCCTTTTCAGCACCTTCTTTTCACTCTCTCCTGAATGCACTTCTTCGCATCACAAACACACATTGCACTCTCTCATGTATAAGCACTAGATTTTCTTTTACTTTAGCTTTCTCAATATTTTGACCACTATGTGCCTCCTTCACACACGTTTGCACAGAATCCCAGTTGCAACTGGAATACGTGACCATTTCTCTGTGCAACCTGCTGAGAGGTCCGGGATTGGATGACCATCTATTCTGAACGTTTCAAAAGAAAGAAGTCCCAAGAAAATGGACAAAGTAAGGGTATGTCCAATTTCAATAAATATTACTTGGGGTGAACCTATTATCTAAAGGACAGCATGCCATCAATTGGGCGGGAAAGGCAAAGGTACAAGGTGGTGTGTTCAAGTTATAACAGTCTTTTAGCATTGGGCAATAATGAGTTATCATAAAATACTGCTGTATTGACTAATTACAAAATTAAAAAAGAGATGATCCCCACACTATATGTTTGGTAAAATTCTGTTTAGATTTATTCTGATACAAAATTACTTCATTATTCATTTTCACAATTTTAAAAACAACATTGTTTGAGTAAGGTATCCTAAGAATAAGATAATAATAAAGGGTAATCACTATTGTGATATGATGTTGGACATAGTGAGATGTACTCTTAAACTGCACCAAAAAATGAATGGTAACTGTGTTTTTTCAAATCCATTCAGAATCAGTCCTGAAGAAGGCGTACTAGCAGAAAACCGAAACGCTGCGTCGACTTTTTTGATTCTTTGTGTTTTTAATGTAAATTTTTAATAAAATGTATAACGTTGTTTTTTAAAATTGTGAAAATGAATAATGAAGTAATTTTGTATCAGAATAAATCTAAACAGAGTTTTACCAAACATATAGTGTGGGGATCATCTCTTTTTTAATTTTGTAATTAGTCAATACAGCAGTATTTTATGATAACTCATTATTGCCCAATGCTAAAAGACTGTTATAACTTGAACACACCACCTTGTACCTTTGCCTTTCCCGCCCAATTGATGGCATGCTGTCCTTTAGATAATAGGTTCACCCCTAGTAATATTTATTGAAATTGGACATACCCTTACTTTGTCCATTTTCTTGGGACTTCTTTCTTTTAAAACATTCTTCCCCCCCAGTCCCCTATAAGTCTGCGTGGGGTCCTCCTTTTTCTTTTTAACATTTATTCTGAACACCTTTGTGACCTACTGACAGACACTATGAGAAACTCACACTGCCTCCTGCCTCAACTCCACAATTCTAAATCGTGGCCCATAATAAACACCTGGAGGCGACTCAGTTCAAAGTATGCACTAGACAAAAGTAATGTGCTGTATGAAAAAAAGTAGAAACACAACTTCCTGGAAATAGCTAAGATTAAGTAAAACATGTTAAACATACGCAAAAACTAAATCGCTTACAGGGATTCTTTGTTCAGAAATTGATCAATGTTTTTGCATTTGAAGTTAAGGATATGAATACCGGGCCAAAAAGGGAGCCATTTCAATGTCTGTTTTTAATTTCTACCGGCTCTGAAACCCAGAGCGACCTGCCCAGTTTACCCGTTTACCGTGGCGGAATGTCTGCCGCGGTGTGGGCGTTCTACTGAGTGGGCGGAGCTACGTTGGCCAACGGTCATGCACAGCACCCGAAAGGTAGTGCTGACGCGAGGACGGAACAGGTTAAAGCCCTGAGAACATGTTTACGGGAAAGTGTTGCTTCTGATAAGAGCTTTGTTGTGACTTAAGCTCAGTATAGGACCATGTGAGCTGAGCTATCTCCACACCTGAACACAGTATTGGGCTGTAGTGGGCAGGATCCCACTGCGGTCAATTTTGTCCAAAGCTGGACACAGTAGGGAAGGACCACAACTGAACAGAGCAGAGCTAACTTTTGTCCATACATAGTACAGCGCCCTGTTGTGTTTGGGTTACTTCTTAACAGAGGTTTCCCCAGACTTGAACACTGTATAGGGCCTTACAGGGCAGGTGTCCATCTGAATTGAAATATCCAAAGCCCTGAACACAATATAGGCCTCAATGAAGCAGATGTGCACTTTAAACAAAATGTTCCTCAGACCATTCATAATTAAGGCTCCCTATTTTTCTTTTTTACGGATTTTTACAGAAAAATACAGACAGAAAACAATGTGCTTTCTGTCTGCCTTTATTTTTAAAAGTGGATAAATACAGAAAATTGTGCTTCTTTTAAGTGACTCTTTGTGCTGTCTTTTATGAATTATAGGCCAGTAGCTGGGCAGATGGACAGCATGGGAAATAAAAAAAACAGGATGACATTTCTTTAAATAAGGGCATATGTCAACATACATTTATGGTATAATGCTAGTATTTACCAGTGGATGTATTGTTTTGTAAAATTTGAGATCTTAAATAGCCAAAACACGACAGACATCAAAGTATGAGTGCACGTCTATAAGTTAAATAAATATGGAAATATACAGTTTTGTCACTTGTGAACAGAACTTTCTCCAGACCGGAGCTTAGGATAGGGCTCTGTGGTGTAGTTGGACTTGCTCTACAGAGGTTTTCTGGGTCTTGCATACTAAAGGGCCCTACAAACAGAGCTTTCTCTAGCCCTGGCCACAGTATTGGACAGTGGAAGGTAGGTGTCCTCTCTGCACAGTACTTTCCCAAAACCTAAATACTATTTAGGGCCCTATAGAGCAGCCCCCAGAAGAAAGCTTTCTCCAGACATGTTCAATATATGGTTCTCTGGAGCCAGTGTTCCTTCTGAACAGAGCTTTCCCCTGATCCGAACACAGAGGTACGAGAAAAGAGAAAGGTAGTGGGAGAGGTGAAGTAGAGAAAAAACAGGTAAAAAGAGAGAGAGCGAGGAAGTGGAGAGGGATGATAACCTAATGGTGAGGTAAATTGAGAGGTTAGGGAGTGAGCGAGAGAGCAGTGCAGTAGAGAGAGAGAGATTAATTTGTGAGGGATATTTGAGGCAGAGAGATGAGAGAGATTTTATTATGAATGGTGAGGTAGAGACAGGGCTTAGAGACTTAGAGGTGAAATGAAGATAAAGATGAGGCTGAGAAAGACGTAAAGGAGATGGAGGAGAAATACAAAGAGATCAGATGGAAACAGGCAGTGAGGTCGAGGGATGAGACAGAGAGAAAGTAGAGGTAAAGAGATGGTCTACAGGGGAGAGATCTAGATAAGGCACGGCTAGTGGTAGAGGGGGAGCGGAGCCAGGTAATGTGTGAGAGGAGCAAAGAGGTGGAGGAGAGAGGTATATTGAGAGAGGGGTGAGGCAGACATAGCTGTGGTAAAGAGAGTTGGGATAGAGAGAGATGGTTTAACTACATAGAGATGATTAGATAGGTAGAGAAAAGTAAAGAGAGATGGGTGAAGTAGAAGAGGCGAGGTGAAGTAAGGAAAGCAAAATGACAGGAAAATATTGTTTTTTCACCTTAATTGGCAAACTGCTTTAGAGTGCAGGGGTAAAACTGTACAAGCCTGGTATGCACGCTAAGGTTTGGTTAAGCATTCACAGCTGATAAATTAAAATAAGCACTGGCAAAGCCTAAATGTCTGACATTGGCTTCTGACTTTTTGAAGTTATCAATGCTTATTTTCTTTTTGAATTGTTTTTAATGAAGATACTTGAAACACAACTGGCCTGATAGCACTGTTGGGAGAGCTGCAAGGAACTTGTATAAGTAAAACAAGCATCATCTAAAATCCAAAATATTTGTTTTAATGTAAAAGCGCACATTGCCCCTGTGGCCCCGGCACCGAAGAAGACTTTTTTGTGTCGAAGTGAACTGTGTGCAAGAGCCGAATGCTGTCACTCATAGTTAGGCAAGCCAATGGCTAAAGTGGGCTGACCCTATGTCCTATACTATGCTTTACACGGTGGGGGGCAGAGGCAAATTGTGAATGATACTACAGCAGACACTGAAGAACCAGGTTTAAACCCAGCGGCGCCAGGGCCACGCCCAAAGTCTTCGGATTCACCTGTCGTGGTATACAGAGACATGGAATACTTCTGGGGGGCGTCAAAGACCAAATTTATTAGCTGCAGCTAGTAACCGAAATCCTATAAATACAACACGGTGTACAACTCAGGAAACTGTTCAATTTTGTAAGGCGAAACATCTCCTTTTATGCCCAATATTAACATTACAAATTGACACCCACTGCACAAAATTCTAGCCAATAAGATACATTTTCCCACGCAGCATCACATAGCAAAAACCTCAATCTACATTGTCCCAACCGACAAGTTAATTATAAGAAATGTCCTAAATTCAATCTCCACAAGCCGGACAAACCCATAATTGAAAGCACAATGCATGTAATGAAGAAACATAGAAAGGAAACAATGACAGATAACGAGCAAGATAAGGCATGTGTAAAGAACCTAAAAGTTAACGATGTCCTGAACATTTATTGGCAATCTCAGACAACGATCAACCAAGGAAATTGGCTTAGCGAGGTCAGTTTCAGGTGAAGGGGTCAGTTTCTTACAGTTCACCTTGGAGTCAAGAAAAGGCCTAGTTAATAAGTGCATGAACAACGAAGCCCATGCAACTTTGTTCGTTTGGTTACCTCCACAGGCCTACGTGATGGCAACACAAAATGGAGGCACGGACAAAATGGAACCCATATTCGAGACAAAGTCTCTGAATACGTAATGAACTCGCTAGTTAACGTGACAAATTCACTCCATATTAGCCGTACTTACTAAATACGGTACAACATCACCAAAATCGTGACGGAACCATAACCTCACGGGACAAGATAGAATTTACAGAACCTCAGACCCTCCTTTTGCCATTACATAGGCAATAACCCAAACTCATGTTAATCTGAATCTAGGTCTATATCAATATTCATCAGATCATCAAGGTGTTGCTGGAGCATCGTCCTACTACTCTCCACTTCTCTCGAGACAGGTCTCCGCACACACAAGGTAGCACAAAGACTGCAAATGGCAGGACCACACTGGATGCAAAGACAGCAAGAGAAAAAGATAGCTAAAACCATATCAAAGAACATCAGAATCTTCCATCCCCATTTGGACAGTAGTCCCCAAAACCATCCAGTCAATGACCAGTCTCCTTAGTTTACATGAATAGACTCAGAAATCTTATGCAATCTAGAGATGGCTTGGTATACTGTAGGGGCATTGTCTGGTATGAAAACACAGCAACTAGATTGGATCAATTGCATACCCCTCCTCTATCTGCGAGTATGATGTCTAAAACCATACGGATTTGCAACGTCATAAGACGATCCGCTTGAAGCTCAGCGGTAATATTACTAAGGGCACCTGCAGTTTCATTTATAGTGGCCTCAACCACTCTCGTAAGTTGTCGTATATTCCTGCTATTGGCCATAGGACCCCAAAATGGTAGGAAACCCTTGAAAAAGTCTCCTACTTCCTGTGCTGCAGTATCTTCCTGATCGAAGACACCTCTACCATATCTTGTCCTATGATAGTCCGGAATAGTAGTGTATGTAGGGGGGAAGCAAAAATGCCACATAACAAGTTCCCGAAAAATCAGGCGGCAACCATGTATAAGCTCTGTCGTGACAAACAAAATACGTGCCTTTAGCTGGCACGAACGGAGGGGAAGTCTGAGATGAATAGACATAGGTTTGAGCACACACACTCTTACCTAGCTGAGCTCTCGGATTTTCACCACTACCTTGCAAACAAAAGTGGCCTCGATGGGGTACAATCCAAATCGGGGGAGACCTTTTTCGTCTCTCCTTCTCTGTCAAACTGGTACTGTATCCAATCACGTTCCAACCAACGTAAGCCTGCACCTCATCCTTAGGGATAGCATTATATGCATCAATATCTCGGATCATATCTACTATTCCCTTTATCAAGGCACTATTACTCGGGCTGTCTTTCACGGAACGTAAGGGATATACCTCATTCGCATAGATGAACATAGTCTGAAAAGCCCGTACAGACCCATTGAAAGAAAAAGGCAAAACCAAATAAGGCATACCTCTATCTGTCGTATGAGGCATAAGACCACAAACCCAGCAATTAGTGGTATTTACTACCAACTGATGCTGATGCAACAGCTGTATAAACAAATTGTTGACAAATTCTAACCTCCTTGTCTGTTCATGTTCAGACAACATATACAATTGGTGCAAAGAAACAGTAGGAAAGGAAAGCATAGGTTGGGAAGTGGGTGCAGATATCAGTTGTGCAGCATAAACAATCCAACCCACACAAGCTAATGTGATACTTAAAAACATTAAAGAACACAATATGATAAAACATTTGCTACGTATTAATGGATAGAATCTTGTCTTAAAATCCATTTTCTTAACAACTCTCTCAGTTACAAAAAACTCCATCCTCTAACGTGCTGCTCACGGCAATTTTCCTTCTTCACTTAAGTGTGCGTCCAGGCGTCCTAGACGTCCCTAGAACCGCAGACCTTTTGTCAATACGCGGGTCACCCCTTAAGAACTTATACCGTGACCCTGCAGCTGAGCTCGGATGGTAGCTCAAAAAAGAAAAATAGAACAAAAAAGTTTCTTGTCTGAAAGAGTATAATTCTCAAAAAAATTCAAATTTTATTTGTCCATTTTAGACCGCAGATTATAGCGTTCTTTACCAGGCACTGTCTGATCCTGGAAAAGTGTATCTGGTTGCATAGTGTCAAGTCTCAAATGCGGAGGCACAGCTTCTTGCAGAACTTCGTCATCCGCACGTTCCGACTGAGTCCATTTCAAACATGCATCATTTAAAGGCACAAATCTCGGAACCCTTTCAGTCTCAGAATCGGCAATACCGTTTCTGACCCACTAGTTGTATGGTAAGGGTAAAGGTACCCTTTTACAATGGGTGGCGTGCACCCAATTTTTCTTGCCGCAAACCTTGAAGGCAGTCCGAGTCGCCAATAACACCTGGTATGGGCATGTCCACCTCAGTTCCAGAATCTTTGTCCTTTGGAAATTTCTCACAAGGGTCCAATCGCCAGGTTGAATTGAGTGACCTGCATCCACAGAGGCTGAAGGTAAAGTATCATGCACCTGTTGGTGAAGAACACGCAATTTAGCAGTCAAGTCATGTAAGTAATCAACCAACATAGGATACTCGATGTCGCTATATTAATTTGGTCTCGGCACACCCCAAACATTTGCCGGGCGACCAAAAACAATCTTGTATGGGCTAAGTCCCACACGAGAATGTACTGTCGTTCTTGTTGACAAAAGTGCCAACGGCAAAGCATCGGGCCATGTAAGGCCAGTGCTCGCTTGTATCTTGGCCAATTTAAGCTTAAGAGTGCCATTGTAGCACTCGACCAAACCAGCTGACTGGGGGTGATTCGCAGCATGAAATTTCTGTTTGATTCCCAAACCCGCACACACTTTCTTCGTAATCTGACCCACGAATTCACTTCCGTTGTCACTCCATACCATTCTCGGCAAACCATATCTAGGGAAATATTCTTTGAGCAAAACCTTGGCTGTAGATAAAGCAGTATTATCCTTGAGGGGGTAGGCCTCTATCCATCTGGAAAAGGCACAAACAACCACAAGGAAATACTTTAGGTTATTGCATCTTTCCATGTAAATAAAGTCCAGCTGTAACACCTCAAACGGATATGTTGGAGGAGCAAAATGACACGCTGGAGTTGGGGTTCCCTTGCCAGGATTATGCATCAAGCAAATCATGCAGTTTTTATTCAGATTCTCAGCACATTTAGGAATTCCAGCATTCTGCCATACTGGAGCCAACAACTTCCAACAACTTACATATCCCTTTTGAACTGATATGAGCCAATCCATGAGACATTGTAACCACTGGGAGCACATACGCATCAGGCAACAACCATCGCTGGTGCTCCGACAACTCAACCCAACAGCCAGTCGAAACCAACATTCCTGTAGTCTCTCTCCACACACTCAATTCTTTCTCAGTAGCCTCTGCCTGAATCAATTTCACACTTTCTATCATGTCTTCACACATTCCTCCTGCCATAACCCATCTAGCAGGACCTGCAACATACATACGACTCGTCACATCTTTCGCCGTTTCTCTCGCTACTTCATCCGCAAACGCATTGCCACGACCAACATCATCCGTAACTTTCCTATGTGCACTGCATTTCACAATCGCAACTTGTATCGGCAAAGTAAGTGACTCAAGAAGTTCATTCACTAATTGTCCATGCTGAATTTTCGTACCATGAGAAGTAAGAAATCCTCTCTCTCTCCACAAACGTCCAAAGCTATGAGCCACGCCAAATGCATATTGGCTATCAGTATTCACATTCACTCTCTTTCCTTTCGATAACACACACGCTCTCGTCAGTGCAATCAACTCTGCTGCTTGAGCTGAATTCTGTGCAATACGTGCAGTTTCAACAATTGTGTGCAAAGCCGTAACCGCATACGCTGCAGTCGTATCGCCATTCGGAAGCTTAAAGCATGAACCATCTACCCATAAGGTACCATCTGGATTCGAAAGAGGAGCATCTTTCAGATCAACTCTACCCTTCATTTCCTCCTCTGTCCGGAGAAAAAAATCATGCTGTTCCTGAGCATCTGTCTCTACAGAAATCGGCAACAATGTAGCTGGATTCAATGTGTTGCACCGCTTAATGTGCACATGACTAGCCAAAAGCGTCAACTCATAACCTGACAAACGCGCACTAGTAAGATGCTGAGTCATCGTTCTATTCAATAAGGTATCCACTGCATGTGGGACCATCACAATCAACGTATTATCCAATACCAAACCAGCAGACTGTCGGATAGAAACAGCCGCTGCCGCTGTAGCAATCAAACAACTAGGCAATGCCCTAGCTACCGGATATAAAGTAGCTGAAAAATACGCACATGAGCGCTGCTTGTCTCCAAATTGTTGCGTCAACACTGACAACACACAACTTTCTCTCTCGTGTACGTAGAGTGTAAAAGGCTTACTGTAGTCAGGAGTACTCAACACCGGAGCAGAACACAATGCATCACGTAACTCAGAAAAACTCTTCTGACATTCGTCAGACCAAGGAAGAGGGTTTGGTGTGTCCTTAAGAGTAAGTGCCAACAAAGGTTTCGCTAACAAGGAAAAATTCGGAATCCACTGTCTACAATACGAGGTGATACCCAAAAAGGCACGCACCTCTCTCTGTGTGGATGGCACAGTCATTTGAGTAATCGCTTGAATACGCTCTGGGGTCAATCGTCTTCCCTCCTTCGACAAAAGATGACCTAAGAAGGTCACTTCTTGGCGGCAATCCTGCAACTTCGAAGGTGATACTTTATGATGAAGGTCAGACAAATGTCGCAACAAAGAAAGAGTAACTTCTTTACAAGTCTCTTTATCATCAGCAGCAACCAGCAGATCATCAACATACTGTATAAGAGTAGCACCAGGAGGCAAGACAAAAGCATCAAGCTGAGTTTTCAAAGCCTGACTATAGATGGAGGGACTCTCACAATAACCTTGAGGAGCGTGCTTAAACCTGAAACTTCGGCCTCCTAAAGAAAAGCCAAAAATATCCCTACTTTCATTGGCAATTGGAATACTAAAGAAACCATTCTTCAGATCAATAACAGAAAACCAAGCAGCTGAAGCAGGGATCATAGTCAGTAAGGCAGTAATGTCCGGAACAACAGGAAACTGTGGCACGACAATTTTATTGACCTCTCGGAGGTCGATCACAAACCGATACACAGGTGGCTGGGAAGAGTCAGTACGCTTAAGGACAGGCAGAACAGGACTATTGCACACATTGTCACTTGTGGAGTTCCCCAAGGCTCTTCTCTCTCCCCTCTCCTTTTCAATCTCTATATTCACCCCCTCATCACTTCTCTTCTTGAGCTGGGGGTCTCTGTGTATAACTACGCAGATGACCTTCAGCTCGTCTTCGATCTTTCTTCCTCCCCTGACTCTCTTCCCAAGTTCTGTTCCACCTTAGTCTTCATTTCTGACTGGATGTGCGCTAACCAACTGAAGCTCAATCCAGATAAAACTGAACTTGTTCTCACCGGTGGCTCTTCTAACCCCTGGACCCCCGCACATTGGCCCCTCTCTTTTGGTCCCCCCCCTGTTCCCTCCTCTTCTGTCCGCACTCTTGGCATCAAAGTCAGTCATGACTTATCCATGCACAGTCAGATCAGCTCTGTTGTGTCCTCCTGCTTTCTTTCCCTCCGTTTAATCCGGAAAATCTCCCGCTTCTTCTCCACTGATGCTCTCAAATCCATAGTCATGGCCCTCGTCATCTCTCGCCTTGACTATGGGAATGGCCTGTACGTGGGCATACCTGCTTACGAATCTCGCCGCCTACAGGCCATTCAAAACCAAGCTGCTCGTCTCATCCTCTCCCTCCCCAAATCCTCTCATATCACCCCGGCTCTTAAATCACTTCACTGGCTCCCTGTTCGTCTCAGATCCTTTTTTAAACTGGCCTGTCTAGCATTCTTGGCTCACTCTCGTTCCGCACCCTTGTTCATCAACACTCTTGTCTCTTCTCATGCCCCTGTCCGCACCCTCCGTTCTTCCTCTCTCTCTCTTCTCCACACCCCTCGCTTCCGCAAATCCAGAACCGGGGGAACCCGATTCTCAGTCCTTGCCCCCCAGTTCTGGAACAGCCTTCCTCTCTCTATTCGCTCCATTCCCATCTACTCCCACTTTCGCAAAGCCCTTAAAACCTTCCTCTTCCTTCAGGCATTCCCCTCTTAATCTTCCCTTGGTCCCCTCTGCCGAGTTCTTGATCAGGTCCCTAGCGCCAGGAAGCCGCTCGGCCATCGCGCGCTTTATTAAATATTTTATTCATTCATTCATTCATTACCTCTTGTTTCCTCAATCACACCTTTCTCAACCAAATCATAGATAATCGCTAAAAGAGCTCTCTCACCATCACTAGAGATCTTGTATTGGGGAATGCGAGGTAGCTTAGCATTCGACTTGAGGGTAACAACATAGGGTGGAATCTGCAAAAGGCCAACATCATTGGGACCTTTAGCCCAAAGTGTATCAGGGAGTGAACGCAATTCCAGTGCAAGCCAATCTTTAGACAAATACATCGGAGAAATCACTTACTTACCCGACATAAGATGTACTCCCGAAGGAGAACAATGTAAAGTCGCATACAATCTTTTCAACAAATCCAAACCCAACAGATTCTCACCACAACTTGTCGTTAGAATAAGGGGTGCTTCCAATTCACAAGGCCCAATGGAAAGAGGCAACGGACTAGAAACCGGATTACGAACTGGGGCGCCAGAAAATCCTACCGAGACATTCATCAAGCCAGACAAAGGTGCGCCAGGGAGTTTAGAGTGCATGATAGAACTCTTAGCTGCACCAGTATCCAAAAGAAAAGGTTCTGCCACACCTGATGTAATTACTTCAACATAAGGTCCACTCTGTTCTACTGAAACTGACACTACTCGTTCTCTTTGCCCATGGCTGTCCTAGCTATAATTAAAACCAGCACTCTCGCTTTCAACATAATAATCATCCGCATAGTACTAAACAGACTGAACAATTGGAACATTCTGTTGATCAAAATAATTCATAGAATTGTGAGGGGGAAAGGAACGTTCATTCTGAGGAAACGTACCACGTCCTCTACCCCTAGGTGCTTGTTGAAAACCACCACCACCTCTCTGACCAGACATACCATTCGTACGTTGTAGCAAAACCGGACAACTATTCTTGAAATGACCTTCTTCCCTACAATAAGCACACTGATTAGGGCCTAGCGGAAGTCGCGGAGGAAAAGACTCAGGCTTCTGCAACAATCTCTGAAACTGTGGGGGCTGCTGAAACTGGGAAGGTTGCTGACGCTGATTAGGGCGAGGCGGATACACCTGCTGTAGAAGAACCTTCGTCTTCAATTCTTTAGTCTTCTTCTCTGCTTTATCCTTCTCATCTTTATCTCTGTTCTTGTAGTATTGTGCAGTAGCCAATATCTGGGCCGAGGAAGAAACAGCCCATGAACTCTCAGAGTCCTTTAACTTATTAGAAAGCTCAGGGAGCAAATTAAAAACAAATTTAGCTACAAACAACCTTTGACCACCTTCTGTACTCATGTCCTGACCACTGTGATCAATGAATGTTTCCTCAAACCTAGTGAAGAAATCAGGCACACTCTCGTCTTTCTTTTTTTTGCATGCTGCTAACGTGTCCCAATTCACTCACATAGGAGGCATCAAGGTTTTCATTAAATTAACAATCCTACCAGGTAATTCTGAAACTAAGGGTTCAGGTTTAGCACCTTCTACCTGTCGACCATCTGCAGCAACAATATTAACCCACGTATCTTCTAACTCTGCCGCATGATCCTCGTGACGGATCTTTGCCCACTAAGGTTGAGGAACTAGATTACCCAACAACATATCCACTTCAGCTAAATTCATAACACACGCATCAACTGTCTGGGACGCTCCTTGTAGAAACCAGCAGGATTTTTACGGGGGTCAGGCAAAGTCTGTTTAAGAGCCAGGACCTCATCTCTCTTCCAAGGAACATGTACCCACACTCGCTGAAAATGAGCCGGTGCAGCCGCAATACCCTGATTAGCATCAGCCAAAACTGCCTCTCTCCATACAGGGGGAACCTCTCTCATCGGGTACTGCTTCACTTTTCTCCTAACAGAAGGATCAGGTTCGAACAACGACTGAGACAAAGTGTTTTGAGGTGACAGAGACGTAGGGTCAGTAGCAAAGGAAGTCAAAGGTAAAGGAGAGGAAGGCAAAGGAGTTTGAGGCAGAACTGTTAGCAAAGTTGGCGGCCCTAGAGGAGGCTGCGCCAATGGAGGAAGAACCTCCTGTGGAGGAACAGCTGGCGGGACAACAACAGGGGGTAGAACAACTGGGGGTCGCGGAGGTGCCGTAGCACTCTGCACATAAGGGGGTGGTAATCTCAACAAATGCGACATCAAAGGATCCTTTTCAGGGTCAATTGTCGCATTTGGAAGAAGAGGTGGCAAAGCCGGATAACATTTGTCAATGGCTATGCAATGTTGTCTATCTGACACCTCAATCGCACGATCTTCTTCATTTTCTTTAAACTGCCTAGCAGCTTGTAGTATCAATATATTCTTTTCTTTCCTATCTCTCTTAGCTTGCTTAATTTCTCGCTGTTTGGCTTCCTTATGCCAGTGGCGGAAAGAGTCAAACATCGCCGGCCGGGCTTTCTTCTTAAATAGCGCAACTTCTAGGTTATCTAAAACCTCTGATTCGAAACTACCATGTTGGGGCCATCGTAAGACAACATCTTTCTTTGTATAGCGGACCCATATTGCATTAAACGTAATTGGACCCATGCCATGCTTTGAATAGAGCTCATAAGTTGGAGTTCCAACCGGAGGTATCGGACACGAGTCCTCCAATCGGGAATCCCTGTTACAACTACAACAAAACCATTTCCTAAATTTGCTAAGACCAGGCATCTTATAGCTCACTAATCTAGCTTCAAACTTCAAGGGGTTATCAAAAATGATATACTCGCAAATATATGAGCCCCTCGGCTTTGCTAATTGCAATAACCAAATCAAAGAAACCCAAGAAACCAAACAAAGTTGTGGGAGCGACCCACTTGTACTTAACCAAAGTGTCTGTCACGCCACCAGAAGACCGTCTAACGTATCGCCTTACAAATCATCACAAGAGGGTCCAAGACAGGGCGACAGTCAGGGCAGCAGTCCTTCGTAGCCGTCGGAAAGGGGGAAGCCTCGCAGTAAAAACCTTCGGTCCACAGTCGACATGCCGGTGTCGATGAAGTGGGGGCCCTCCTCCAGAATTTCCTCACAAAGCTCCTCACAATCTTCGGGCTTTGACCGGTACCGCTAAAGTCGCCCCACGTTGGGCGCCAGTTGAAGAACCGGGTTTAAACCCAGCGGCGCCAGGGGCACGCCCAAAGTCTTCGGATTCACCTGTCTTGGTATACAGAGACACGGAATACTTCTGGGTGGCGTCAAAGACCAAATTTATTAGCTGCAGCTAGTAACAGAAATCTTAGAAATACAACACGGTGTACAACTCAGGAAACTGTTCAATTTTGTAAGGCGAAACATCTCCTTTTATGCCCAATATTCCCATTACAAATGGACACCCACTGCACAAAACTCTAGCCAATAAGATACATTTTCCCACGCAGCATCACATAGCAAAAACCTCAATCTACATTGTCCCAACCCACAAGTTAATTATTAGGAATGTCCCAAATTCAATCTCCACAAGCCGGACAAACCCATAATTGAAAGCACAATGCATGTAATGAAGAAACATAGAAAGAAAACAATGACAGATAACGAGCAAGATAAGGCATGTGTAAAGAACCTAAAAGTTAACAATGTCCTGAACATTGATTGGCAATCTCAGACAATGATCAAACAAGGAAATTAGCTTAGCGAGATCAGTTTCAGGTGAAGGGGTCAGTTTCTTACAGTTCACCTTAGAGTCAAGAAAAGGCCTAGTTAATAAGTGCATGAACAACGAAGACCATGCAACTTTGTTCGTTTGGTTACCTCCACGGGCCTACGTGATGGCAACACAAAATGGAGGCACGGACAAAATGGAACCCATATTCGAGACAACGTCTCTGAATACGTAATGAACTCGCTAGTTAACGTGACAAATTCACTCCATATTAACCATACTTACTAAATACGGTACAACATCACCAAAATCGTGACGGAACCATAACCTCACGGGACAAGACAGAATTTACAGAACCTCAACACATGAATGAAGAGGGATAACTAAAAGCCCCTGTAGTAAGTAGGCATAGTATACATATTTTATTAAAAAGAAAAATTCTTGTATAATGTCATGCCTAACAGGAATCTTTTTTTTTATTCACACCATTATTATGGTGGGAATTTTTACTGTCCCAATCGCTTTAAGAGGAAGTCGCTGGAACATGGGGTCCCTAGGCAATTGGCAACCTAAAAGTCCCTGCTTGTGTAGCAGATGTAATGTTGAAATAGAACTTGCTCGAGTCCTGAACAAAGCAGAAGTCCCAATAGGACAGATTGCCCATCTAGGCAGAGCTTTGTGCACATTAAACACACTAAAGGCCCCTAAGGAAAAGTACTCCCACTTACATGATTACACACTTATTAAGGTAAATGAAGTCCGAGAAGACGTCCTTACAAGTCAACATTAACACACAATGAAATCTTCCAGAACAATCAAAACTAGCCAAAGCTTAGGATTTTGGAAAGAAAGAGTGGTTTTGTAAGGAAAGAGAGGAAGGAAAAGTCCTTTATTCTGATTAAGTGGCCCTCACCGAGTAGTGCGGCATGTTTTCTCATTAGGTCGCACCCCAGGGATGTTCATCCAGTATAGGATCAACCTCTAAGGCGGAAGCTCTTGATATTGTGCATATGGAAAAAGGAGAGAAATAAAAATTGCCTAGAGGAATAGTCCTGTAGTTGCTTATTTGGGACTCCTCCAACAAAATTTAAAAAAGATTCAGATGGATGTACCAGGTCTTGGTATCACCAACATCCGTTCTTAGTCAACATGTTTCAGCCAACTACTCTGCATTGTAGGTTGGTGGCGTGTGTGATTCCCAACTGTTCCCTGCTGCGTCTGCAGGGTGAATTTTTCACTATTCGTAATGTTGAAGGGCCAGCAACAACTTCATATGTATCACTTATGTCAAGTTTACAGAATTTTTGATTGTACCCAGAGTTTATTGTTAATCCTGTGATGGAAAATAAAGCACACACTGCTGGTCAGTTTGACAAACTGCATTTGACTTTTTCGTAACATCATTTTATTGTTGACAGCCAGTACAATACAAGGGCCTTGTAGGGCACCCAAGGTACCTATGCAGGGTAGAATACATAAAAGTCAACATTTTCAGCAATAATAGATGATTGATTACATAGAATATATACTGCAGGAAAAAATAGGAACTTAAAAGAAAAAGAAAAAGGCAACAACAGTGCCTCATTACCTCCGTTCAACAAATACCACAATTCTGAATGCAGGGAGAGTGTTTGTCACCCATAGTCACATTGAATAAAAGTACTACGTAAATGTCAGTCGACTGGTGTCATAACAGTGGTTCCTCAGCATCGGACGGGGAGGAGGAGGCTCCAGATATAGTCCCCTGTAGGCAGCCCACCTTTTCCAAATTTTGTAATGTTTACGGAGCTATCCCCTCGCTTCAAAGACTGGGAGTTCCAGGCCCATACAAAAGTCTAGACCCCTTTTCCATACCCCAAGTGACAGTGAAGATTCAACTTTCCAGAGCGACATCTCTTTTTGCCAGAGAGAGACCCAGAAATAAGAGGTAGCGCTATATCTATTTACACCTATATCCTCCGTAATTTGCAAAACGGCAAGCCTCGGTGAGGATGCAATGTCCCACCAGTGGCGTAACGAAACTTGAGGGGGGCCCCCTGCATGATACGTGGATCGGGCCCCTCCGGTTGACCTCTTCATGTAGGACTTTCACAGGGTACATGTCTGGGGGGGTTTACAAAAGGTCTGGCTACGCTACTGTCCGCAGGTCTGTTTCCGAGGCGGTCGTTGCTTCTTCAAGGGTTGTGGTCTGTGGGTTCAGGTCAGAAGAAAGGGGTGCAGCGGACTAGAGGTGGCTCTGTTCCACTCTCAGTAACCCCTTCAAGAGTGCCCTCTGAGCGTTCACCCAAATGTTCTAGGCTGTGATGGGCCCACTGCCTATCCTCAACCCCCTCCCTCTCATGGCTGGGGCAAGGTGGCACTCTTCCCTCGCCTGCACTGGGGTCGGAAGCACCCTTGTGCACACCATAGGCAGGCACGGTCCAGGCACCTGTCAAGAGCCTGTGAGGGGGTAAAATTGTAGTGCAGCGAAGCTGCATCAATCGCTCTTCTACACAACCACCTCCTTCGTAGCCGAGGTGACCCAGGCCACAAAATATTAGAGGTTGATGCCCAAGAGTAAAATGACTGGTTGTCCGACCTTCTGAAGCGGGAACAATGGTAAAGGTGCTTCATTTAAAGGGCTCCGCGCCTTTCGAGTGAACGTCTGTCCCCGAAGGCGCCTACCTGTGCGGATAGAGGCCGCAGAACCCCCTGGAGGGCAGAACACGCGGGCTGTGTGCCCCGGAGCCAAGCGAGCAGCCCCCCTCCTGAAGGAGCGAGGAGGGAGGCTACAGAGCAGTAAAGCAAGGGCCCCTTTTGAGGATCCGCATACATGCCCTTTATTACGCAGGCTTTCCTTGTTATGGTTCATTAGATTAAGATGCCCCTCACTCATTAATGACAATAAAGAACATATTATTCCTTATGGATCAGCATTCATGGCCTTTGTTAGGCTGTCTTTCCTTGTTATATGATTCATGAGAATGAGACGCCCCTCCTTGCTATGTGAGAGTGCAGCAGGCACAGTGGCACCGGGACCCCACGGCACGGGGAGCCGCTTCACCTCAGTTAGTGTTTGTTTTTACTATAAAACCAGGGAGTGGCTTTTCCAGTCTCTTTGCTTCCGTTGGGGCCCATGGGGGAGAGGGGCCATGCAGGGTGTGTTGAGCAGTGTTGAGTGTAAGAGGGTAGTAATAATCCAGAAGAAGAGTTAATGATCTGGGGGTATAAAGGGGAGCAGATAACCCAGAAGAGTTGTCAGTCGGTGTCAGTGGGAGGGTGATATAGAGGGGAACAGATAATACAGAAGAGGTATTGATGTGACTGCAAGGGAGAGTGTTGAGGGTAAGAGGAGAGTAATAACCCAGGAGAGGGGTCAGTGTCAGTAAGGGTGGTGGTGTAGAGAGAAAGAGGGGGAGATAAGCCAGACAAGAGGTTGGTGTCACCGAGGCAGATGGTGCAGATGGAAAGAGAAGACGGCCCGAGGCTGGACTGTCAGGGAGGTGGGAAGAGAGAGTGAGGTGCATCAACAACCACAGCAGAGGGCTTGGAGGAGATCAGCCACTCACTCCTCTAGTGCCTAAACAGCCGCACCTACAGTGGTGTCACAAGCAGTGCTTTGACACATAACTACCCAACGTGGTAGGCAGAGGTGAGAAAAGGGGACACTTGTCAGGAACTTTTGCAAGGTGCGCGTTTGGCAAAAGTGTAAAGAAAAGGTGATGAAGGATAGGTGGTTACTAAATGATTTTAAAACACGATTACTCCAGAGTTCTTGGATTGGGGGCGCTAGGATGCAGGTCAGCCGCAGGAGGGGGAAGGATCAGATGACTGCTTCTGCACCAGGCAGAGTGCAGGTGTAAGCCACCAGCATCACCCAACTGAAGGCATGTGAGCTGGGAAAATTCAAAATACTTCTTAAGGAGAAAGAGGAAAAAATGAGCCAGAGACATTTAATGCATTCGTGGCGACTAGTGGCACATTCAAAGCACATAATACTAATATATGATTATATTCTGGCCGAATATTGCCACTTATAGAGAGTGCATCCACCAGTGAATAGCCGCCTTTTTGAATAACAAGTGCCCAGGAATAACCAGTGGACCAGACTCCCTTATGATGGGGAAAAGTAAGGCCTTAATTGCTTTTCACTACTTTTGATGGTCAGTTTTAAAACCACACCTGAACACGGTAGTGCCTGATTGTAGGACCCTTCTCTTCCAGTTATACAGGTCCCAGCGTCCACTTGCGACAGGCCTCACCCCTGGTAGATGCAGTTTCCTGTTGTGATATTAGTGCGCCCAATGCCTCTATGCATAAAAGTTGAACAAGCATAGGATTTCCACTGCTAGCTGTTTCCGACTGTCTCACCTGAGGCCTGCAGCTTCAGTGACTGGCAGGGCAGGCTGCAGAAGACCACGGGCAGCAATTATTAAACAAGCATTGGAAATGCAATAGGTCTCGCAGCATTAGAGTTAGTGCTTTTAGAATTGTTTATGGGTTTTTTTGTAAATCTTTAGCATTTTTGTTTCCTGTAGCCAATGCTAAAGAATAAAAAAAAAAAACCATAAACATTTCAAAAAGCTCTAACTCAAATGCTCCGAGACCTATTGCACTGTGTGAGGGTGAGGGGTTGAGGGTGAGTGAGGGTGAGTGAGGGTGAGGGTGGGTGAGGGTGAGTGAGGGGTTGAGGGTGAGTGAGGGTGAGGGGTTGAGGGTGAGTGAGAGTGAGGGTGAGTGAGGGTGAGTGAGGGTGAGGGTGAGTGAGGGTGAGTGAGGGTGAGTGAGAGTGAGGGTGAGTGAGGGTGAGGTATTGAGGGTGAGTGAGGGTAGAGGGTGAGAGAGGGTGAGGGTGAGTGAGTGTGAGGTGTTGAGGGTGAGTGAGGGTGAGGCATTGAGGGTGAGTGAGGGTGAGGGTGAGTGTGGGTGAGGGTGAGTGAGGGTGAGGTGTTGAAGGTGAGTGAGGGTGAGGGTGGGTGAGGGTGAGGGAGGGTGAGGGGTTTAAAATGTTACTCAACAAGTGATTAAATTGCATCCTAAAGTACGTAACAGCTTTTTACTAACAGAGCCCCTTCTATCACTCAGAGTAAAATATAAAGCTAAAATATAACTAAAGCAGATATTAGAGGCTCTGGAGAAACACTGGAGAAAAAAGCCCTAAACCCAAAAATGGGTTCCTTTGTCGAGAGGTACCACTGCAGCGAGACTGTCAGAAAGACACCACCACCAAGTGGCCACGGTACCCATCACAAGGCGCTGGAAGGACGAGGAGTACTAAAGATGGGCCATGTCCCAGGCGCAGGTAGAGGAGCTGGAATTGCCCAAGATCACACAACTGTCATGAAGGAAAGAGGATCAGCTGCAGGTGCACTTGGTACCCCAGAAGTAAGCAAGGGCATCTGTTGACGGCACCAACATGTGATGCCAACTCTTGGTTACAATGGGGCACTAGGACCCGGCGGGTGCAGTCCCGCCTCCTTCCCGCCATTTCTTGGCCCCAGTAACGCTATCCCTGCTGGACTCGGAGTGGACTGCTTGCCAACAGGATTGTGATCCGGTTCGACGAAACCTGGCCACCGCAGGCGAGCTGGAGGGGATCACTGGTCCGAGGACACCCTGGAGGCGAGCCCAGGCCGACATGCATGTTTGGGGAGAAAAAAAAAATAAAAAAACAATGCCAATGCAGAGAGGAACCCATACACGGCTAAAAATAAGCGCCATTCTCCTGGCGTGACGTGGGAAGGGACAATGTGCAACTTCCTGTGAAAGGAAAAGCCTCGTGCTCAGGGACAAGTGGGACAAGTCAAGGGCGGAAGACGTGAAGATATGGTGAGGACACTCGAGGAAGGAGCCAGCGCGTGGGGACAGACCCAGCGGAAGGGGCGGGCCTGCCAGAATGAAAGGAAAAAAACAAAGTATTACACTAAGTTGCAGCTGCAAAGTTCAGAGTTTTTTTTTTAATAACGCATTCTTTCCTCCAAAAGCGGTTCCGTTGTGCGCAACTAAAGGCCTTGCACCGTTTCCCAGAGGGAGATTACAGGAAAATGCAGACTTTTTTTTTTTGATGAGAGCTCAGGCAACATGGAACAGTAAATCTTTTTTTCGTCCGGCGGGCTGCACGGGTAGGTTTGTTCACCCATAGGCTGTGGAGATGCACAAGAAAAGCGAGTAAGAGCAACACGGGTAGGGGGAGAAGCACAAGGGGGAGAGAACAGCGCAGAGGGGCGGGGGAGAAGCACAAGGGAGAGAGCAGCGCAGAGGGGCGGGGGAGAAGGACATGAGAGAGAGAGAGAGACGCATACCTGTGTGAGACAGCAACAGGGAGCGTTGCGAGTGGCATACAAGACGGAGGGAAGAGAGGGGAGGGGGGAGGAGAAATGCGACACGGCGGGAAGGGGAGGGGGCGGAGCGGGTAAAATAAACAAGACGGAGGGAAGAGAGGGGAGAGGGGAGGAGAAATGCGACACGGCGGGAAGGGGAGGGGGCGGAGCGGGTAAACAAAGACGGACGTGCACGCGCTTTTAAGCTCAATGCGCATGCGCATTGAGCTTAAAAGTCACGGGCACTGCAAGGAATCGCCACGATTCCTTGCAGTGTGGATAAAGAGTAGATAAGTCCCAATACTCTCGCCTTGCTCGATGCGCATGCGCATCGACAGGCGAGACCTAATGATGGTCTCCGTCTCACTGCCTGGGACCCACCAGCCGCCTCACGTGCAGGTTACGCTGCGCATGGCAATACTGGCCCAGCCTTGTCCCACCCTATGACTCACCCGGAGAGTGGAGGCTGAAAACCACGCAGCTGCTTGCCACGCAAACTTTCATCATGTACGCGCCAGTTTATTTATGAGGTGCGGTGGCGGGAGTTAGTTTAAAAGTACTTTTCAGACGGACCCTTCTGTTGGGAAATGTACTGTGTGCCGAGGGGGCCCCTGGAGCTCAAGGCCACCCCCGCAACGCGGGGACTGCGGGGCCTGTGTTGCGCCCCTGGGCCCCCTGGCACCTTACGTCCTAAAGGAGACTCCAGAAATATGCTTGCAAGTACCTATATGTGGTATATGTTTCTTGCTCCATGGGAAAGCATTTCCACGTAAAAACGCATTTGATTGAAAGTTTTACTTACCTGTAAGACTTCTCTGTGTCAAATTCCAGATGAGCTAGTATCATCAGAACGTTTCTTTCTAGGATAGATCAGTACATGGACTATCCTAATTAATAGTATCTGAATCGAGATGCGCGCACACACACACACACACACACACATACACGTGTTACCATCCTTGTGGGGACTATGTGTGAATACCAGCCTTGTGGGGACTAACCTTTCCCAATGTTTTTACAACACACTAATAACAGAAACATGTTAAGAAAAAATTCAGGATAAAGGAGCCTGCTTCAAATTTGCAAATATATTGTTATTTATTCGTGCGCACAGCACCATCCTTGTGGGGACTTGAACATGTGCTACCATCCTTGTGGGGACCTAGTCCGTAACACTAGTTGTGATTGAATACAGTCAAAGGCACATGGCTAAATGTTTATTTTTTCAACAATATACACAAGCAACATTATATTCTATTCATATATGAATTGCTGCATAAATACTAGGTGTATACATTTAAGACAGAGTATGTTAATGTGCCAAAAAATATCATATCATGCTTAAAGAAAGAGTCTTAATGCTATATTTACCCTATTTATTAGTGCATACAATCTTAGGAGATAAGGGAACTAACGCAAAGAAATTAACATATGGAACATATGGAATTAAGGAATATGGTCAAGTGGAACCCATGAGTTAATTGGCTGCTTACATTTTTGCCAAAATAGATGTTCAAGTTCCCACAGAGATAGTAGGTGAAGATCATTGTGTTTAAGTCTCCATTAAAATAGTGTGTACATTCAAAGCTTAAATTCCATTATAAATAGTGTGAAGCTAATGATGTTCAAGTCCACACAGAGGTTGTGTGTAATTATAGGAATGCTCAAGTCCCCACAGTGATAGTGTGCTATTATAGTGTTGTTTAAGTCCCCACAAAGATGGTGTGTTATAATAGAGATGTTCAAGTCCCAACAGAGATGGTGTGTTATTATAGGAACGCTCAAGTCCCCACAGTGATAGTGTGTTATTATAGTGTTGTTCAAGTCCCCACAAAGATGGTGTGTTATTATAGAGATGTTCAAGTCCCCACAGAGATGGTGTGTTATTATAGTGATGTTCAAGTCCCCACAGAGATGGTGTGTTATTATAGTGATGTTCAAGTCCCCACAGAGATGGTGTGTTATTATTGTGATGTTTAAGTCCCCACAGAGATAGTGTGTTATTTCAATGTTGTTCAAGCCCCTACAAAGATGGTGTGTTATCATAGATATGTTCAAGTCCCCATAGAGATGGTGTGTTATTATTGTGATGTTTAAGTCCCCACAGAGATAGTGTGTAATTACAGTGTTTTTCAAGTCCCCACAGAGGTAGTGCATGAAGGTGATTGTGTTTAAGTCCTCATTAAAATAGGGCCCGATTCACAAAGGTAAATTTAGACCAAGAGTCTAACTTTACTACTTTTCAATATTCACAAAACACATACAGAGAATGTTAAGCTGATCAAGTCGAAGCAAACACTAGGAGATGATGGACGGAGTGCTTAAACTTTTTAGTCACTCACTCCAAGTCACGGATCTGGGTTGAATCCATCCTTGTTCTTTAGCTCACTTTACCACCCCAGTTCTGACCCAGCTATATGCAAATCAGTGTTGACCCTGTGCCTCATTGGGAACAGTCCAACTCAAACTGCCAAGCCAGGTCTTCCAGAGACTGGAAACAAGCATCCTGCGACCAGTTTCAGGGTAACACCCCTCATCAACCATGCTAGCTTGAATCCAGTGGCAAAGTGAACAAGGGACCCACATCTGGGCCTACCCTGCCAATTTAGGGGGAACAAATCAAACACAAAGAGATTATGGACGGAGTTTTGAAATGTTTGTCACTCACCCCCAGTCACAGATCTGGGTTGAATCCACCATCGTTCTTTAGCTCACTTTATCACCCCAGTTCATACCCAGCTATATAGAAATCAGCCTTAACCCTGTGCCTCCTGGCACCCCATAGTGCTTCAAGTCAAAACAGAGCTTGTGTTTAATTACAGGAATGCTCACGTCCCCACAGAGATGATATGTTTTATAGTGATGTTCAAGTTCCCACAAAGGTAGTGTTTTATTATAGTATTTTTCAAGCTGCCACAAAGATATTGTGTTATTATAGCGATGTTTAAGTCCCCACAGATATAGTTCATGAAGATGATTGTGTTTAAGTCCTCATTAATATAGGGCCCAATTCACAATGGTAAACTTAGACAAAAAATATAACTTTTCTACTTTTCAGTTTCAACAATGTAAACTTAGACCAAAAGTCTAACTTTACTACTTATCAGTATTCACAAAGCCCCATACAGGGAATGCGAAGCTGATGATGCTCAAGCCAAAACAGAGCTTGTGTGTAAATACATGAACGCTCAAGTCCCCACAGAGATGGTTTGTGACTATAGTATTACCATGGTTGTTAGAGAGAATGTGTGATTATAGACATGCCCAGGTCCCCACAGACATAGTGTGTGATTATAGACATGCCCCGGTCCCCACAGACATAGTGTGTGATTATAGACATGCTCAGGTCCCCACAGAGATAGTGTGTGATTATAGACATTCCCAGGTCCCCACAAAATGTTGAGGTCCCACAGAGATAGTGTGTAATTATAGAAATGCCCAGGTCCCCACAGAGATAGTGTGTGATTATAGAGATGGTGAGGTCCCCACAGAGATAGTGTGTTATTATAGACATTCCCAGGTCTCCACAGAGATAGTGTGTGATTATAGAAATGTTGAGGTCCCCACAGAGATAGTGTGTAATTATAGAAATGCCCAGGTCCCCACAAAGATAGCGTGTGATTATAGAGATGGCGAGGTCCCCACAGAGATAGCGTGTAATTATAGAAATGCCCAGGTCCCCACAGAGATATTGTGTGATTATAGAGATGGCGAGGTCCCCACAGAGATAGTGTGTGATTATAGAGATGGCGAGGTCCCCGCAGAGATAGTGTGTGATTATAGAGATGGCGAGGTCCCCGCAGAGATAGTGTGTGATTATAGAGATGGCGAGGTCCCCACAGAGATGGTGTGTGACTAAAGTATTACTACAGTTGCCAAAGAGAATGTTTGTGATTACAGACATGCCCAGGTCCCCACAGAGATAGTGTGTGATTATAGACATGTCCAGGTCCACACAGAGATAGCGTGTGAATAGTAGGATGCATAGAGATAGCACACAGTTATAGCGAGTGATTTTAGTCATGTACAAGTCCTCTCAGAGATATTATGCGATTATAGTGATGTTTAAGTGCCCACAGTGATAATGTATGATTACAGTCATATTCAAGTCTCCATCGTGATGTTTGCAATGATAGGTGTGTTGAAGAACCCATACAGATTGTATTAGTCTGATGGCTTATTAAATGAAATAATCCACTTGAGGAAAATGTGTTTGACCACTCTCTCACCTGTCTGAATCCTGGGGCGACCACTCAGCCTTTATTCCTTGTAGATTTAAAAATTTCATTGAATTATATGTTTATTTTGTATATTTATAATAAATTGTGCATTTCATTTAAATGTATACAATATATATTTTATAGTTTAACGATGGTTAATAAACGGCACCAGGGGCCAGAAACCCTGACAATTGCAGGCCAGGTCTGATGCAATATTCTGGGAACAAGCTACACACTCTAAACCACGAGCGCAACACCATCTGTCTGCATTTGGTTCAGGTGGAGCTGGGACATAATTCCTGCAAGAGAAGCTCCTTTAAACTATGCCCGATAATGGTAAACTCCCCTGACAACCCTAAAAAAGGCCAATTATTCCTATTAAATTGTCGCTCCCTCCCTAAGCACAGATTTGAAATTACAGACCTGATTGTGAAGGGACAGATGACTGCCCTTTTCCTAGTAGAAACATGACTTCATGTGCAGTCTGCCCTAGACATTGTAGACGCCGTTCATAGGGGCTATGTAATAACCAGACTGGATAGACCTCTGGGGAGAGGGGGCGGGCTGGCAGTTATACACAAGAATCAGCTACGCTGCAGCCTGTCTGAAGTCCATATCAGTGGGACACAAGCTTCTTCTGTCTTCTAGCGATTTTAGGCTACTGCTCTCTCAATGGCCTGTTGATTTACAGGTCGCCAGGAGTAGCTGCTGCGTTTATCTCAGCACTTCTGGACATGATTCCGTCCTTTGCCATTCAACATTCTAAGTCCATAAGTTTAGGAGATCTTAACCTCATGATCCTACCTGACATAATAGTGTAGATTTAATGGAAGACCGAAAGTGGCTTCAGCTCTCGCAGTTGGTACAAGCACCCACCCACGTCCAGGGGCACATCCTTGACCCCATTTTTGCTAACCCGGAGCTGGTGAAAGTCGACACCCTGTTTCCTATCACCTGGTCCGATCACTATGCTATCCCCTCCCAGATTCTGGATACCCACTACCTACCTTAACCCACCCAGGCCCCCCACCTCAAAGTTCAGAACTGTACTGGGATCAATCAGGAGGCACTTACCTCTGCCCTGAATCATAGTCCTCCCTGCCTAGAATATTGCCCACAGGTCACTAACCTGCAAGTTACAACATGGTTATGGGTGGCACTAGATAAGATAGCACTGTGCAGAACATTTAATTCTTTACAGTCCAGATCCTCAGCAGGCTGGTTCCCAGAGGACCTCGCACAAACTAGAAAATCTTGCAAACGTTTAGAACGTAAATGGCGGACATATTATGGTTTGCAAGACAAAGAGTTTTACCTATGTTTGCTAAAAGAATACCATCAAAAAATCAGGGTGCCGTGGACGGCTCAATGCAGTCAAAAACGCCCCCGCGGGAGATCTTTAGAATTGTGAAATCCTCACCTCCCTTGATACGGTATCCGCGGGCATGGACCCCAGCAGAAGCTGCTGCAATAAGATTGGCCATATTTTTTTCAGCTAAAATCTCAATGATATACGCCTCCTTTCTGGGCGCTATCAACAACTCTGACTGTCCATCCAAGAGAAATTCTGAACCTCTCCTCAATGACGCTTTCAAGATTGAGAGCATCTCAGTGGAGAAACTAGATTCTCTAGTGACTAAAATAAAATCTGGCTCACCACTGGACCCAACGCCTCCAGCTTTCTGGAAACTGGGAATACCCGCATTGGTCCCCGGACTGTGTGCAGTGCTCAACATGTTGTTTGAGGCCGGAAGACTCCCGGTTGAGTGGAAACAGGCCATGGTGATCCCGCTCCTAAAAAAACCCCTTCTCTGGATCCCTCTAAACCAGAGAACTTTTGCTCCATTTCTCTCCTACCTTATGCGGCTAAACTGGCGGAAAGGCACGTCAACTCACAATTTACAGAGTTCATCACTGAGAAGCAAATCCTGCACGAGACCCAATCAGGCTTTAGGCCTCAGTATAGTACAGAATCGGCCCTACTTCTGGCTAACCCTGGGCAAAGCACTACGCTACGCTTGCGTAGTTTGCGCAACTTCGCACTACGTGAACTGCATGTAGCACAGTGCGAACACGCGTAGCGTTGCGTAGAGGTCATTTTTTGCTTGCTCACGGTCCTCAACGTCAAGTTGGCGACCGCGAGCAAGCAAAATGACATCCTGCCGAGACTTTTTCCTCGTTCATGATCAGCAACATCAAGTTGCCGATCGTGAGCGTGGAAAATAAACCTCCTGGCAAGATTCTCAATGCGGGGAGGCAAGGTTTCTCATTGCGAGTGGTCGCGTTTGCTCGCGACCGCTCTAGATGAGAAACTACCAGTCCGTGTTGAGAAACGCTGCTGCTGCTCGAGTAAAAATCTCCTCTAGCAGCAGAAAACTACAGCTCGCACTGTGCAAGATGCAGTTTTTAATTATTGCACAGTGCAGATGCTTGTCCGCACTGTGCAATCATTGAAAACGGCATCTTGCACAGTGCAAACAGTGTATTACGCAGTCCGCGTAGTGCTATGCCCAGTTCCCGTAGTGCGAAGTGCCCTTCGCGTAGCTACACGTAGCGCTACTTCGCGAACTACACCCAGGGTTACTTCTGGCCACAGAGTCACTACTCAAGGTGGCTGACGAAGGGAAATCTGGGGCACTCATTATGCTACATCTCAGTGCAGCCTTGGATACAGTCTTGCATACTGCGTTACTGGATTAATTGTGGACAGAGGGAATTAGGGGTCGACCCTTTGATAGGATTGCAGACTTCCTTCATAAACATTGGTTTCAGGTCATCCAGAAGCTATATACCTTGCATGTTATCCCGTTGCAGAGGGGAGTGCCTCTTTTAAATCTTTACCTGCGCCCATTGGCCGATGTTATCCACTGCTGCACGCCACACACTGATGCACGCCACACACTGCTGCACGCCACACACTGTTGCACGCCTCACACTGCTGCACGCCTCACACTGCTGCACGCCTCACACTGCTGCATGCCTCACACTGCTGCACGCCTCACAGCACCACCACATCACTCAGGGACACCACCATATAACTCTAGGACACCACCATATCACTCTAGGACACCACCATATCACTCTAGGACACCACCACATCACTCTAGGACACCACCACATCACTCTAGGACACCACCACATCACCCGGGGACACCACCACATCACCCGGGGACACCACCACATCACCCGGGGACACCACCACATTACTCGGGGACACCACCACATCACTCAGGGGCACCACCACATCACTCAGGGGCACCACTCAGGGACACCACCACATCCCTCAGGGACACCACCACATCACTCAGGGACACCACCACATCACTCAGGATCACCATCACATCATTCAGGGACACCACCACATCATTCAGGGACACCACCACATCATTCAGGGACACCACCACATCATTCAGGGACACCACCACATCACTCGGGGACAACACCACATCACTCAGGGGCACCACCACATCACTCGGGGGCACCACCACATCACTCGGGGGCACCACCACATCACTCGGGGACACCTCCACATCACTCTGGGACACCTCCACATCACTCTAATACACCACCACATCACTCAGCCCAACCACATCATCACTCAGCACCACAACAGCACTGTCCTTGCTTGCTACTAACAAGCATTGCCATAGCCAATAGGAATCGCATTAGGAAAGTGTAAGCTATTGGCTTTGTGAATACCAATGCTATTAATTTATATATTTTCAAAGCCAACACATATAAAAAAAAATTGTCATTTACAATGCCAATAGCTCACACTTTCCTAATGCGAGACCTATTGCATTGCAAATGCTTGTTTTGGGTAGGTACATGTTTTTGGGTTGCAAGGGAATTTCTAGGGGTTTAGGGTGGGTATGGGTTTTGGGTGACAAGGGAATTTTTAAGGTTTAAGGTGGGTATGAGTTTTTGGGTGGTAAAGGGAATTTTTAGGGTTCAGGGTAGGTATGGATTTTTGGGTGGTAAGGTATTTTTCAGGGTTTAGGGTGGGTATGGGTTTTTGGGTGGCAACTGATTTTTTTAGATTTAGGATGGGTATGGGTATTTGGGTGGAAACAGATGTTTTGGGTTTTAGGGAGGGTATAGGTTTTTGGGTGGTAAGAGCTATTTTAGGGTTTAGGGTGGGTATGAGTTTTGGGTGGCAAGGGAATTTTTAGGGTTTAGGGTGGGTGTAGGTTTTTGGGTGCTAAGGGATTTTTTAGGGTTTTGGGTGGGTATGGGTTTTATGGGTGGCAAGGGAATTTTTATCATTTAACATGGGTGTGGGATTTTTGGTGGCAAGGGATTTTGTAGGGTTTACAGTGGGTATAGGTTTTTGGGTAGCAAGGGAATTTTTATGGTTTTGAGTGGGTGTGGGTTTTTGTGGGGCAAGGGAAATTGTAAGGTTTGGGTTGGGTTGGGTATGGATTTTTGGGCAATAATAATTGTATTAGAGTTTAGCATTTGTATGGGCTTTTGAGTGCAAGGGATTTTTTAGGGTTTAGCATTTGTATGAGTTTTTGGGTGGGTATGATTTTTGGGTGGCAAGTGAATTTTTAGAGTTTAGGGTGGGTGTAGGTTTTTGGGTGGTAAGGGATTTTTTAGGGTTGAGCGTGGGTATAGGATTTATGGTTGGCAAGCGATTTTTTATCATTTAAGATGGGTGTGGTATTTTTGGTGGCAAGGGATTTCGTAGGATTTGCAGCGGGTATGGGTTTTCGGGTAGCAAGGGAATTTTTATGGTTTTGAGTGGGTGTGGGTTTTTGTGGGGCAAGGGACATTGTATGGTTTAGGTTGGGTATGGATTTTTGGGCAATAATAATTGTATTAGAGTTTAGCATTTGTATAGGTTTTTGAGTGCAAGGGATTTTTTAGGGTTTAGCATTTGTATGAGTTTTTGGGTGGTAAAGAATTTTAAGGGTTTCGGGTGCATATGGGTTTTTGAGTGGAAAGGGATTTTTAGGGTTTAGGGTGGGTATGTATTTTCTTCATGCTTTGTCAGACGGGTTTCCATCTCTCCTCTAAATTTAATAATCAAATCTCTGTTATCTTGTGATTCTATTTCCTTATTTAATGTCTCTATTTCATTCAAGATTGCCATGCGGTCAATTTCTGCATATTTAAGTAATATGCAGATCATATTCATTGATGCTTCGAGATTATTTGATGCCCATTTTTTAACATTAAGGGGTTGGGGTTCTCAAATGATGGTGCTATGAGAACCCTCAAACCCTTAGGGACACGTCCAACTTCTTTGTATTTCTCTAGAGAACGCTTCTCCCAACATTTTGTTATTTCTGTCCGTGAGAGCGTTCCCAATTTCCTAAATATTGTCTTTAAATCAATTGTTATTGTTATTGTTAACTTAGTTTTCTATAGCGCCAACTCACCTGCAGGTCTCTAGGCGCTGAAGACCAGATAACAAAACAAACCGTGAATGAGAACAAGAGAGAGGCAGAGAGCTTGTTAATATAACTTATTTAACTGAGCCGAGTACCTCCCTAAATAGAAACGTTTTTAACAGCTTCCTGAAGCGCAGGAGATTCGCTTCTGTCCGAAGTGATTCTGGTAGATTGTTCCAGATCTGTGGAACCAGAACCGAAAAAGATCTCCCTCCTTTGGTTTTTAGCTTGTAACGAGGGCAGACCAAAAGGTGGGATTCAGCAGACCTCAAGACTCGCTTGGGGGTATACACCTCCAAGCGTTCTTTAATGTAGGCAGGGGCTTGCCCATAGATAGCCTTGTGGGCTGTACACAGGCTCTTAAACTCCACCCTCTGCTCAATGGGAAGCCAATGTAGCTTGAGCAGTAAAGGAGAGGCGTGGGATCTTCTAGGTAACTTGAAGATCAGACGCGCCGCATCATTCAGGACCACCTGCAATCTGTTGGTCAAGATTTTAGGCAGACCTAGATAGAGGGCTTTCCCATAATCCAGCCTCGAAACAATGGTAGCGGAAACCACCATACGGAGTGCAGAAAAGGAAAGAAGAGGGGCCAGTTTTCGTAAATGTCAGATCAAACCAGTGCACATCCCTACTACTGAGGAGCTCTGACTGGCCATTGACAACTCATTGTCAATCTTGATACCGAGACTTTTTACTTTATCACACGGTATCGGTGAGGGACCTAATTCCTGGGGCCAATAAAGGTCACTCCAGGGTGAGGCTAAGGTGGAGACCACCAAAACCTCCGTTTTCTCCGGGTTTATTTTCAACAGGTTTGCCGTCATCCAACTAACCGTATGTCTGAGGATGTTCTGTGCGCTAGTTTGCGCCAGGATCGTGTTGTCGATACTCAGCAGCAACTGGGTGTCGTCAGCGTAGTTAAATACACGACAACCCATGTTCGCTAGAGAGTAAATCAGCGGTTGGAGGTAGAGGTTGAAGAGTAGTGGGGATAGTGCGGAGCCCTGAGGGACTCCGCACTCCAGAATACCCACCTCAGAGATGGCATCACCCAATTGAATCCTCTGGGTCCTGCCAGTCAGGAAGGATTGGAGCCATTGGTGGACCCGAACCCTTATCCCAAAAGCAGCCAATCTGTCCAATAGCAAGGAATGGCTGACAGTATCGAACTCCGCCGATAGATCTAAAAGTATCAGGGCGCTCGGTTTCTTACTGTCAGCCATACCGCTCAGCTCGTCCAGCACCGCAAGCATCACCAGCTCGGTGCTGTGGTGTGCACGAAACCCCGCCTGGCGCTCCTGGAGTAGTTAGAAGTAGTATTATTACTGTTATTAGTATCAGGTAAATCTTCAAATAGAGCAACTGCCATAGTTTCTCTGTTCCGGAGCGTTTCTGCTGACATCTCATTATTTGAAAGATTAAACTGAGCACTCGAGAAAAAAGCTGCAGTCGCGCTGCGTTTCTCCCATAAATTGTCGGCACTATCCTCTCACCCGCCAGACTTAAGGAAAGCAATATCGAGCAACAGCAGCTTACCACAGAGACACCAGGTCTTCCCGAAGGGGTCCTCCGACTCCTGTCCGGTTCTCCATACGTGTTCTTGTGTCGGCTACCAAGCGTGCTCTTCCATGCTCGTTGGCGGGGGACTTGCTGCTTGTAACTCCTTCCGGGTTAGTCCTGTGCTTCGGGGAAGCGAAATCGACCGCTGAACAAGCCAGTCTACAAACAAGAGGAGGGTCTGCATTGGCGGAAATGGCCGTATTCCGCCAAAATTGTAGAACAGAACAAATCCTGAATCCTTGGACTCTTCAGGCACTTGAAACAGGTACAGACCACAAAAAACTTGCTCCAAATCAGCAATTCAGTGCATGAATCTTTATTTCAACAGAGTGTTCACCAGCATGACGCGTTTTGGCTGCAGGAAGCAGCCTTGATCACATGACACCCCGGACTTAGTGCTCAGTATATATACATACACTTCCTGGTTAGGCTAAATTGCCTCACAAGTAAAAACAGACAAAATACTATTGAAATTGCATAGAATCCTGGATCCAAATCACATGATAAATCACATGATAAATCGTAAGTACTAGCTAAAAGACATATAAATATGCTTTTAAAACCAAGTATATAAAATACGATAAAATATTTCCAAATTAAAACAACCAATATAATTAAAACTGTAAAATCAGAGTTAATTCATATTTTTATATATATATTTTTTTTTTAAATGACTGTATGTGAATGGTATATGTAACCTTTCTGAAGTCCAACACTTTCCCTACTGTTGCTTAAATTGGAGTGGGAACAATCAATTTAGTCCATCCAATTCCTATGCTTTCCTTATTATTGCTTAGTTGGTGTGGCAATAGTTAATATAACCCTTACAAAGTCCAACACTTTCCCTACTGAAGCTTTGGATGGATTGAGAATAGTAAATATAACCCCTCTGAAGGCCAATACTTCTCATTCTGTTTTATATATATTGGGGTGGGAATAGCAAATCTAATCCCTCTGAAGTCCAACACTTTCCCAGCTAATGCTTACATTGCAGTGGGGATAGTAAATCTATCCTCTCCGAAATTCAGCACTTTCCCTGCTTTTGCTTAGGGTAGAATAGAAATGGCCTTTGAACCCCTCTGAAGTCCTACACTTTCCCTACTCTTACTTAGATTGGAGTGGAAATAGCAAACAAGGACCTTCTAGTGGACTTGCTCCCTTCACAGTGAAGCTCTGCCTCGTCCACCCGCAGGGCACTGCCTGCGCCTCATATTAGGTGATCTAGTGGTAGAGCGTCACTGCTCTGCTGCTGTGCTGTCCCTCAGCCTCTTTTCTGATTTCCGCCTTTCCGCCTTTCTGCCTTTATTCAGTTTTTTCCTCTTTTACCTTTAACTTTCCTCTGTTTGCCGCTCTTGTCCCTGTTGCTGTGGTCCCCTCCAGTGACCCTTCCTGCTCCCGCATTTCCTGCCTTCCAGCTGTCCAGCCCTTCAGCACAACTTAATGTTGGCTGCACCGGTAGGTGTGCTAAAGGCAGGCCTGTCTGCACCCAAATGTCCCTGGCCCATGCCCAGCGCCGGGGACCCTGGTTCTCGGACCTTCAACCACTATGATGCCAGCACCCTCCTCGCCCACAACTCAGGATGCCATACTGGCTGCCACCTCGTGTCACCAAAGAAGACCTGCCAGAACTTCAGCCACACTCATGCCAGCATTCCAGATCCTCTAGCCACCCAACTGACCAACAGCACACTCGACCGACTGAACTGCATCCTCCTCAATGGGCGATCCCTCCACAAACACGCTAAAGAATTCTGGGATAACCTCAGCGTGGCCTTTCCCTACATCACCTTCTTCATGGAAACCTTGATCAACCCCTGATCCAGACCTAACATCGCCATCACCATCCCCAACGGCTACAAAATCACCTGCAAGGACTGCATGGACCGACCAGTAGGAGGTATTGCCATAATCCACAAGAACACCCTCCGACTGACCACAAACTCAAATGACCCAATGACAACCATGTAACACCTCTACTTCCAGAATCAGACCAACAACACCCTCATCTACAGGCCCCCCAGCCCCTGCTCGCTCTTCACCAACACCATCGTAGACCTAATCTCACCCCAACCTCTAGCATCCACCGATTACATCCGACTCAGAAACCTCAACTGGCACCTGGACAACCCCAGTGACCAGAACACCGCCTCCCTACTTGTGAACCTTGCCACAATTGGATTCAAGCAAGTAGTCACCACACTGACTCACCCAGCTGGACACATGCTCAACCCCATTTTCTCTGCCAGCGGAAACATCACCTACAGCAATACACCACCGAAGTCTGCTGGACTGACCACCACTACGTGCATCTCGCCTTTGTCATGCCCACCATACACTACGATCTTCATCATCCCTGTCGTAGCTGGAACAAGGCCTCAGAAGATCTTCTAGTCGACTTCCTCAGCACAACCACTCCGCCAACACCAAGAGACGCCAACACAGCAGCGCAAAACCTACACCAATGGATCTCCAACTGTGTCAACACTCTGGCCTCCTCCTGAAGACACCAGGCAAGCAACACTCGAAGAAAGCCAGCTGGTTCACTCCCGCCCTCCATGAGTCCGGACAACTTAAGAAGAGATGGAGAAACAACAAAACCCGGAAACCCACGCAACCTTCAAATCGGCTGTCAGCGCACACCACCTTCTCCTCAAAACCACAAAGAAAACTGTGTTACAATACAGAATAAACACTAATGCACACAACAGCAAAGAACTATTCCCATCATCGAGGAGTTCGCCATCAACACCACAGACATCCCAGCCTGCCAAGACCTCTGCAACAAACTTGGCACCTTCTTCCACTGCAAGATCAGGCATATCTACTACAGCTTCAACACCCAAGACCTTGCCATTATGTCCGCCACTACCTCACGCAACCACACCACACCCCAACAGATCATGCTCAAATGAACTCTGCAAACCACAGATGACACATTCAAGACTATGAAGAGCATCCACTCAGGAGCCACATTGGATCATTGCTCATACCACATCTTCCATAGAGCAGCCGCCTCCATTGTGCCAAGCTTCGCTACACCATCAACTGCTCCATCAGGGCCTCACCGCAAAGCGTGTTGCTGTGCTGCCCTGCGTCAAAAGAAAAAAGGATGAATGTGCAGTATTTATGAGATATGGTGCATTCCTGTCCTCTTACACTGCGCTGGCACACAAGTGGCTTCCTTGCCCCAATGCATGCACCCTTGCACCATGGTGCAAGGTTTTGTGCGTTGTATGAATTACTATTTTTGTGCCGGAAGGTATACGTCCCTGCACAAAAAAAATCAATGGAAGTGTTTTGCTCTTTCAATGTGGCCTGCTCTTTATGCCACCCCATTCTCAGATTTATGCTACGTTGTAAATCTGGGAATGTGTTAAAATCCATCTGGGACACCCACCGAAACGCCCACGTCACCACTCCCTGATGCGGGTTGAGGCAACACAGCAACTTGCGCTGCCTTACACCATATCTAAGAGGCCATGAAAAACAAAGCAGGGTACCTTATCTGCGCCACTGAAGCATCTAAAAAAATTACGCTCCATTGGCGCACAGGGCTTAGATGCCATTCTACTCATGAACCCATATTATGTAATACCTCAAAAACTCAGTACTAGTGACCTCTTACAGTAAAGCTGAAAATAGATGCCAATAATCCTAGTTCCGTGACTAGGATGTACCAAATGGATCAGGTCCCATGGTAGTAGGTGACTACTGGGTAGTATTCTTGATAGATACTGAAATGTACCACCACTGTTTTAAAACTTGCAACTATTTCATAAAATTTGGAGACTAGGGGGGCAGATTTACAATAACTGGCGCATCCCTGCATATCAGCAGGGATGCGCCAGTTATTGTGCGTCACGGCTCCGCCACCATGGATGCGCCGCATTTACATTGCGGCGCACAATGGGGCAAAAACGGACAGATGCGTGACACATCTGTGCTGTAAAGGCGGCGCATTGCTGGAGTTGCCTTGCAAGCACGACGCAGCTCCAGAAAGGCTCTGGGGTGCCTCTCGTTACAATGCTGCGTCAATCCTCATGCCTGCTTCAAGCAGGCGCAGGGTTTTGACACAGCATGGGCTCCAAAATGATTGAGTGAAATCTTGTTGATTTCACTCAGCCACTTTTAGGAGGTGTACCTGCGCCGGAACACCCCCTCTGCGCAGGAACGCCTACTTCTGGGGCAGGGCTTTACAACGTGACGCATCTCCCAGATGCGTCACATTGTAAATACCCTGCAGCATGGCGCTGGTTTTGCACCGCCGCTGCGTCACAAAAGTGACACAACGGCGGCGTAAAAGAGGCGCAAGGGGCTTGTAAATCTACCCCTTTTTGTTAATTTTCTAAACTTGTCTCAAAGGTTGCAGGAGCGAGTAGTCAAGGCTTAGTTCAGAAGATTTTAAATAGATTAGAACTCAAAAACACTATGAATTATACTCACACAAATAAAATCAATCTCGGACTGTGTTATATCTTTTAAAATTACCTGATTTAGAGGAGGGGATTTAGAATTAAAACCTCAAAATGCACCAGCATAAGTTAAATGATGGTCCTGTTTGATACATCTCATTTGTTTGTTTTTTCATGCCTTTTAGAATTCCAAAACTTGATTTGAAATCTTATTGAAAATTGTGTTCCAGTTACATGTACAGCATGTGTTTAGGTCCACAGCCATCCATAGATGCAGCTGCCTATGTTTTAAGTTGCCTAGTGGGCAGCGCAAAGATGCTTTGCAGTGCCTTTTAGGTGCTTTACTTCTGACAGAACAATATTGGATTTGGAAAGACCATTAGACGGAAATATGTTTTACTAAAAGAAATGCAGCTCGTAGAGTGCTCTAGTAAAGGGTTAGTTTATGACAAATGCCAACATTTAATTACTGGAAAGGTCCCACTCTCAAAAAAACACATTTGGCATTCAGTCAGCTTTTGTGCATGAACGTGTACAGCACGTATTTATTTAAGCCAGAGTTACTGATATTGTCGCTGCTTCTGGAAAACCGTCTCCACTTTGAAGTGAGATACAATATTTTTGTAGGACATCTGACTCGGAGGCAAGTTCGTTTTTTTATGTAAGTCAAAGATAAGGTGACATAATTGATTTTTTTTATTTTTCAATGTAGAAGCAACCTTGATGTCATGCTGGTGTACTGTGTGTTTGTCGAGGTGTCTGCATTTCACCTACAGACATTGCCTAAAAAATGTAAAGCGCCCGTGTAGCTTCGGGTCGAATAAGCGCTACATAAAGCTGCAAACATTAACTTGGGCAAGAGAAAGGAAGGGGCTCGGCAAAGCTGGGAGGGTAAAGACCCAGGCACTTTGTCATGTAGAGCGCCCCTGGCAGTGACCCATTCACACCTGCTCCTCAGCCTCAGACAAGACAAAAGACGCATTCACCTGCTGATCTACAGGAGGGGGAGGGGCGCCAAGGAGGATGGGGAACAGATGAAGTTCATTCTTTTGCAGTGATGGACAGCGAGAGAGTGCCTTAATTCTCAGAACTGGGAGAAGTGGCATTTGAGCACGCTAAAAAGCTCACTTAGAAATCAATTGCAAAAATTTAAAGAAAGCCATTTTTCGGAAATTAAACACACCTAGAAAAATGCACACACGCATTTAAAATCTGTAACTATTTTTGAAAAATAATACAATCTGAACTTCTTTATTAAAGAGAGTATGTTCCTGAAAAATATATACTCCTTTTGCTTTAGTCGTGATTTTTCCATGATTTGAATTGTATCTGTAAAATGATAAACGTTTTCCATGACCTACTGTAGGACTGGTTTATGGATGCAGGTTTATAGCAAGTCTAGGCTTTTTTAATTCAGAAGATTAGCCCTTAGAAGCTAAATCTCAAACTTATTGGTTTCACTCTTTATATTTTGTAGCCTGTAGTTTAGCTTTTCGACAACAAGGCTCAGAATGCAAAATATAAAATATAACACAAGGCCGGCGCCTGCTAATAGATAACTTGATTGCTCAAAATCCATATGCTTCTCAGTCTAGAATACCAAAAAGATGCTATATTTGGTTAAATTAACCACATTTTAGCTAGGAATGAGCATGGATTGCCATATCACACCACTAAACAATCAATCAATCAATAAATGCTAAATCGAATTTTACAAAAAAATCCCTAAAGTAATAAAATCACAAAAAATATTGTTATTGTTATTGTTATTGTTATTTTTGATTTGTAGCGCGCTCAATCACCTACAGGCCTCTAAGCGCTCGGGAATCGATGGTAAACAACAACTTTGACAGTACAGAGGGCATCCACTAGCCTACGTGGCTCACAGGGTTCTCCTGAACAACAGCGTTTTCAGCCCCTTTCTGAAACGTAGGAGGTTTCCTTCCTTTCGTAGTGGCTCAGGTAGTGTGTTCCATAAATGCGGAACCAGCACCGAAAAGGCTCTACCGCCCTTGGTGGCAAGTTTGTACCGAGGGCAGACTAATAGCTGAGAGTCTGAGGACCTAAGAGCTCTCTTTGGGCTATACATTGCCTGGCGATCTTTGATGTAAGCAGGTGCCATGCCATAGATGGCTTTATGGACGATGCACAGATTTTTAAATTCCACTCGCTCCTTAATAGAGAGCCAGTGGAGGCTTTGTAGCAGGGGGGATGCTTTAGTGTGTCTTGGCTGTCTGAAGATAAGACGAGCGGCATCATTCATCACCACCTGTAGCCTATTTATCAAGGTTTTTGGTAGGCCAAGGTAGAGGGCATTTCCATAATCTATGCGTGAAATCACAGTAGCTGCGACGATGGAACGTAGCATAGATTGGGAAATGATAGGCACTAATTTCCGTAGCTGTCGGATGATATTAGTACAGCTGCCCACCACTGAAGAGATTTGGCTGACCATAGAGAGGTCACAATCCAGTTTGATCCCCAGGCTCTTCACGTTCAAACTGGGTTTTGGGGCTGGACCTAACTCTGCGGGCCAGTAGAGGTCACACCATGGTGAGGTGGTAGATGAAATAACCAAGACCTCAGTCTTGTCTGGATTAATTTTTAGGAGGTTTCCAGTCATCCACTGGACCGTGTGTCTCAAGATATTCTGAGTGTGGAGTTGGGCGATGTTTGTATTGTCAACACTCAGCAGCAGCTGCGTGTCGTCTGCGTAGTTATATACTGTGCAGCCCATACTCGCCAGGGAGGCAATCAGAGGCTGCAGATATAGGTTAAACAGCAGTGGGGATAGGGCCGAGCCCTGAGGTACCCCACATTCTATTTCTCCCACTGCGGAGATTTCTTCTCCGAGTTGTATTCTTTGTGTCCTTCCTGACAGAAAGGACTGCAACCACTCGAAAGCCCGGCCTTTGATGCCAAAGTCACTCAGCCTTTCCAGTAGCAGCGCATGACTGACGGTATCGAACGCCACTGAAAGGTCTAATAAAATCAGGGCGCTCTGTTTTTTACCGTCAGCCAAGCCTCTCAGTTCATCCAGCACCGAGAGCATCACCAACTCGGTGCTGTGGTGTGCTCGGAACCCTGCTTGTCTTTCGTGAAGCAGGGAGTGGGACTCCAAGTACATGGACAAAGATTTTAATACATGTTGCTCCAGTACTTTAGAGAGGAATGGTAGCTGAGAGATCGGCCTATAGTTTTTTAGTATTGCGGGGTCTGCGCCAGGTTTTTTCAACAGCGGTCTTACCCGCGCTTCCTTAAGTGCTGCTGGTAGTTGTCCTAATTCCAGGGATCTATTTAGGAGATGGATGACTTGCTCCTCCAAAAGTGGACGGGCTGCCTGAAAAACTTTAGGTGGACAAGGGTCCGCTGAAGATCCAGATTTGATTCTGGCCATCAACTGCTGCAGGCTCAAGATGTCAATCTCTGGGAACAGTGTGATAGCACAGTCAGTTTGATTTTGGGGGATTATAGGTGTAGCCATTCCATTAAGCGGCCCATTTTTTATGTCCTGGATGATGGTTCTTACTTTCTCCAAGAAATAATCCTGAAAGCAATTGCAGTTTATGGGAGACTGAACGCTGTCTGGTTTTTTGGTCAACTCCGACAGGATCTTAAAAGTCTCTTTCTGCACGTTGACAAAAAATATAGGTGTAGATTTACAAGAAAGTAGGCGGCACACCATGGCGCAAGGATTGACAGATGCATTAAAAATTGTGATGCATTTGTTGGGGCAAAAGTCATGATTGCTGGAGTTGTGTCGCAAGCACGACACAACTCCAGCAATGCATTTTGAGGCCTATTCCCACTAGCAGGCGTATGGTTTTGATGCAGTGGCGTCCTAGAAGTGACTCAGTGAAATCTTGTAGATTTTACTGCGTCACGTTTACAAGGTTTTCCTGCGTGGGAACGCCCACCCTGCATACATTATACCTGATGCAGGTATGATGTGACCAGGGCTTCATAACGTGACACATCTCCCTAGATGCATCGCGTTTTAAATTGGCTGCATTTTTTAAACCGCTGCTGCGTCGCAGAAGTGAGGCAACGGCAGTGCAAAAGTGTTGCAAGGGGCTTGTAAATCTGTCACAATGTATTTTTGTTACAATAAACTCTCAAATGATCCCATTCAACGAAATAGGCCACTGTTCCCTATGTCTGAAACTAATGTCCATTAGAGGCAAAAGCCAGTATCTATGACAAAAAAACATTTCACTTGCAGGCCATTGGGGATGTGAAACAAAACAGTTACAAAAAAAATTATATTTTACTGTTTGACTTGTGGTTCCTACATATTTTCTTCCATTGAAAGGGTCATTAGACTTTGAGGGCATTACACCACTCGTACATTAAAGGAGATTACATTAATTTCTTAATCCAGCAGTCCCTTGCTGATTTGAGATCTTTGTCCTATCTAAATATTTGTACTCATCTTATACATCTCATATTGTGTACTTGTGGAAATTACTCTAGCCACATGAATCACTAACAAAAACTCCTCCCTAATTGCAAGCTTACCTCTCCATGTAACTGCTGTAGCAAGCACAAAATACACTTTCCCAACTTTGCCCTATTGGGCAAAACCCAGGACTTGCGTGTCAACCCAAGTCCAATCCTGAAAGGACTCTTGCATGACTTTTTAAACACCCACCACCCTGCCTCACTCTCACCAGCCACCCCTTGGCTGAAACAGTTGTTGATGACCGGACAGCCACGGGCCCCATACTCTGTCACTATAAGCAGCAGGAAAGTCCACCCCTTATCTCCTTGTGAGAGGATGTACCTTCGTCAGTGCTTGCTGCATGACAGTCTTATGCTACCTGTATATGGACACCTATGAAAACTTGACTGTCTCCTTTCTCATCACTATCTTCCATGCTGTGTCAGTGTTCAGGGGCTGCCTTTCCCAATCAGCAGATGTCTTATGTGTGCCTGCAGGCATCCATGTTGCCTCCCTCAGGATGGCAAAGACTCCAAAGAGGAGAGCAACCTTAACACATGGAAACCCATAGGTTATCACTTATGGGACCTCAGCTGCCTCCAAGTCTTCAGCTCTGCCTTTTCCGCCAAAGGCCAGCAGCACTGATCACCAGGAACTACCACCATATTTAGGTGAAGGGTCTCTATACATTGGACCTCCTCCGTTTTTCCTCGTCCCACAGGCAGTGGGAGTCACCCAGAGAGGTTCTGCTATATTAGGTCCTGGAATCATGCCGGAGGCCCTGCTCCTCCTCAGTAAAGGTGAATGGTGACCGACAATTGCTGGTCGCTATCTTGCTCAGTCAGTAGCTGCCTGGCCCAAAGTTTTCTTGTCACAGCATTTCCAGCTCTTCGGTCAATCACTAATGTCTGGTAGTTCACCACAGTCACCCTCCTCTCCCATCCAACACCATTCTGACAATCGTATCAAAATCAAGTGAGGCAGTGCCTGACACTGGCAGACCCACACAGAGGAGATTCACTTCAACCCTAACTCCATGCTCACCTTCTTCAAAGCCACAGTAGGGCAGTTTTGAAAGAAAACAGAATCAATAGAGGAAGTGCTGAGGGACTTGAAAAAAGTGAGTGCTATCGAAAGAAGCACTGTGATAGTTGAGTATATGGCATGTTTTTGGGCTGCATAAGAATTTTGTTAGCTTCTTTGTTTAGTGTGTGTATGGCTGTTATTGATAATGTGTTGCAGTTGCATTTATAAAGTGTTTCAATTCAAGAGGGGTAGCATGCTACTTCATGGAAGTGTGGGTGTCAAGTGGCTTAATTGAATAGTGTTTCAATGTCATGCATGAGAACCATAGTTGTGTTTTATCTTTTTTATTGTTGTTGTACCTTAGCAAGTAGTGAAACAAAAGGAGAGAAAGGACAGAGAGGCCCTCATTATGAATAGCCTCATTATTTCCGATGGGAACTACAATTAAAGTTACTGTTCAGCATCGGAAATATGGGTTCCGCAATACCTCAAAAGACCTGTAGTTTTCCCCCTAGCGACTTTGCCTGCTGAAAGCAGGAGAAGTCCCCACTGAAACTCTGCGGCATGAGGAATTACAAGCAATTGAATATGTTGTTTTTGATTCTCCTGGTTGATCTAATTTCTGAGTGGCTGTTCCTATAGATGGCTCTATAGGTAATGAAGTTAAGTCTTAAAGGCAGAGCATCTGGCAATTAGGAATCAACAGAGTGCTGGAGGACAGAGTAGATGTGGTCATGTAGATGGATTCATTGCTGTCTTCAAAGCAGACAGAACAAGGCCCCAGACTAGTGTCTTTTCGTCATCAAGAGGAGAAAGGGTGAGTGAGATAGCAGCCAGGTGCATGTGAGGTAAATGTGAAATGCAGAAAACTGCATATTAGAGTTTGCATGGTGTATAAAGCATTTCTTGTGACTTGGTTCATTTAGGGAACAACGGGAAAGGCTACAATTAATAGTCACTCCAAGGTTTCTCACTTTTGTCAATACGGCTGATGCTGCACTAAATTCCTGATTTCAAATGCTTGTAGGCCAGTAGTTCTACCAATTGCTTCATGTTAGGATAGAATCTCAGTTTTGGACCAGGTTAGTTTAAGGGAAATACTCAGTATTCATTGGAATTGACTTAAGACAGTGGTCTAGTCCTGAGGTTTCCAGGTCCCTCTGTTGCTTCAACTTTAAGATGTCCTACATGGGGTCAGTGCACCTGTAGCATGTCAGGTTGAGGGAATTGAAGAATTTAGGTAGTGGTCTTAGGTAGGCATTAAAGGGTAATAATGTGATGAGTGAGTTTTAAGAAACAGCATTATGGATGTTGACATTTGGTGATGTGAATTGAACAGCAAGATTATGCTGGGTTTAATGGAAAGTTAGGAGGCGAGGCAGTCACAAATACTTGTAATGATGCTAAGTTTATCTGGGATTACTATGAAGGAGTGCTGGTGAACTGTGTCAAAAGAAGCAGTTAGGACTAGCAGTGAGAATTCAGCAACTCTGGTCCTATCCATGCTGGTCTTCGCATTGTCTGAAATGGAAATCAGAATTCAGTTGGTGCCTCCCCAATGGTGGCCAACCCTGGCATTGTGTTTGTCAACGGGCATAATAATGGCTATGATCAACATATTTTGTGAGTCTTGGCCAGCCACTGCATTATTGCAATCAGAAACCATACCCACCCAAGAAATACAAATTCCCTTGCCACCCTAAACCTTAAAAAATCCCTTGCCACCCAAAAACCCATACCCATCCTAAGACCTAAACATTCCCTCAACACCCCAAAAAACAATACTCACGCTAAACCCTAAATATTCCTTGCGACCCGAACCCCCAATAATCCCTTACCACCCAAATACCCAGACCTACTCTAACCTTAAAAAATCACTCGCCTCCCAAAAACTCATACCCACCCTAACCCCATAAAAATTCACTGGCCACCTGTTAGAACCGGCTGTCTCTAGTTGGCAGAGGTATGCACTTCTGACAAATAGGGACACACCTTTTCTAGTCAGGGCAAGGGGATCACACCCTTTGATAACCCCTGCTCACCCCATTGGTAGCTTGGCAGAGCAGACAGGCTTATCTCAGAAGCTGTGTGTTAACCATTTATGACCACATACAGTAATAAAGTGAATACACTACAAATGGACACGACACAGTAGTATTATAAAAATAAGGATTTTTATATAAGGCTTAGCACAAGACCAAATAACGACAAAAAATATATCACAATCTTAATAAATACTCTTGGAAGGAAAAATAATAGTTCAAGTGTAGTTTCTTCTTAGCACAAAAGTCTTTAGTATCAAAAGCAACTCTTCTTCTTTAAAACACAGTTCTTGGCAACAATGTAACCCACACGGGAGTCACACGACGTTGAGGCAAAGTTAATCCAAAGGTTCGGCGTCGACCGCGAAGAGCGCTACGTCGAGCCCGGAGTGGAGCAGACCCCAACAACACAGTACCTTGGAAAAGCGAAGCACACGATGATCAGCGGCGCCGAGATGTCTGGCGTCGCGTCTTCGGCGTCGATCCGGCCTCGGAGTCTGGGCGACCTGCAGCGGCGTCGACAGATGTCAGGCAGGAGCAGCGCTCACGAGGTGAAGCAGGATACGGCGTCGTCGTCGTCGATGTCGATGATGATGTTGCAAGAGTGAGCAGCGCTCACGGCGTCGAGAGGGCACGAAGTCGATGCGATCAGCAGCGGTGCAGACACAAGGTCCCTTGGAGCTGGAGCCGAACTCACTACTCACTGGCGTTGCTGCTGGCGTCGATCGGGCCCGGCGGCCGGCGTCGAGGAAGCGGGACACTGGAGCTGTTACTCACGATGTCGAGCTGGATTTGGCGGCGTCCGTCGGCGTCGAGATTGCTGGATTCTTTCAGAGGGGCTGGATTCACAAGTTCCAGCAACAAGCACTTTAGCAAATGATGAAGTCCTTTAGCCCTGTGACTTCAACAGGAGACTGGCACTCTTCCAGTCCTTGGAGATTTTCTTAGCAAAGTTTGAGAGTACACACACATTTCCTCTCTCCTGGTTCCTTGGCAAAAATAAAGCACATGCAGGATTCCCCCCAGCAAACAGCACACTGGCAGAAGGGGTAGGCAAGTCCTTGGATCAGCAGGCTTCTTGTCCTTGGTTTCAGGGTTCCTTGTCAGAAGTGATGTAAATTCTTGGTTATGGGGTCCTTCTCTTATATCCCTTTTTGGCTTTGATCCCTTTGTCCATGCAGGGGAATTTCCCCACATCCTGGGTCTGTTGTGGGTGTAGCCAGGCAGAGGCACCTGGCCTATTCACTGAGCAGGGCAGAGTCCTCAGCCGCCCAGTAGGAGGGGGAGCCAGTATTGTCACTGGCAGGAGCAGAGCTATCAGTCGCCTGGCAGGAGGTGGAGCCAGCATTGTATCAGGTAGGGCAGGCTATCAGAAGCTACTCTCCCCCTACTCTCAATGCAAATGTCCCACTCATCCCACACTGACTCATCAGATCTCTGGAGCCACCCAGCTCCTGTCACACACACACCAAACCAGCAGAAACTAGAAATAGTTAGACAATAAAATAGCCACTTTCTAAAAGTGCTATTTTCAAACCCAGAGTCCAAAAACCATCCACACAAACGGATGCGTAATTAAACCCCGAGTTCAGGGATACCAAACTCGACATTGCACCATGCTCCCGAGTCAGCTAGGATTATAGCATTAATAACCCAGGCAGCCCATTCTAACTAATGGAGAGCAGGTTACCTTACAATAGTGAAAAACAAATATGGCTGTAATTCACTATTAGGACATGCCAACTTGGTCAGGCTTGTCCTACCTTATGCTTACAATGCACCCTGCCCTCAGGCCGACCATAGGGGTGACTGACATGAAGTTAAGGGAAGGTTTGGGGACTGGCAAGTAGGTGTACTTGTGCAGTCAGCGTGACAGTACCAGACTGCACGTAGGTCTAGAAATGGCAGACCTGTAGACATACTTTTACTAGGCCGCTCTTGTGGGTGGCACAACATGTGCTGCAAACCCACGAGCAGCATTTGTATTTACAAGCCCTGGCACTCCTGGTGCACTAGACTAGGGACTGACAGTAAACCAAATAAGCCAAACATGGAATTCAATCAATACAGTAATTTTACATAGGGAGCACTTGCACTGTGGCACTGATCAGCAGTGGCACAGTGCCCAAAGCGATATACCAGCAAAAACATCGGAAAACAGAGGAGGCAAACAGAAAAAAAATGGAGGAGAGACTCAAGCCAATGATGTCAGGTCTAACACCACCCAAAAAACCATACCCACCCTAAACCCGAAAAAGTACCTTACCACCCAAAAACACATATCCACTCTAATCCCTGAAAATTCCATAATCATCCAAAAACCCATACCCCCTCAAAACCATAAATTTCCCTTGCCCCCTAAAAGTCCACACCCACTCTATCCACCAATATGTCTTTCAGATGTGCAAAGGAAGTAGAGCCTGAATCAAGAGGAAGGGCCAAGTTATCTACCTTACTTGTATCATCTTCATCCATTTCCAACAAAAAAGTGCACTTGAATTGACTTTGAATCAGATCAAAAAGAGTCATGCTTTTTCTGCATAGATTGCTTAGTCATAAACTTTGCTTTTACCAGGAAATAAATCTCTTTTACAAAAGACTGAGGACCAGATTCACGAAAGTGTCACCCAACAGTGCAGCAGGCAAAAATGTGGTACTGCGCTGCGTGACAGGGAGAAAGCAGGAGAGTGCCATTTCTACGGATATATGGCACTCTCCTTTCCTCTTTATATTGCAAGAGCAAAATATTGCTGCCAAGCGCCACTCACACACCGTTGCTCCACAGTGCAAGGACGTGTGCGTGAGTCTAGCATAGATTTTATACTGTAAGGGTTCCCTTTCATTACAAAATACTATGCTTAGACTAACTTTGAAAATTTTCCTACTCCTTATTTGTGTGCTGTACTCTGCAACACACATGCAAAGTAAATGAAAACATTTCTCCTTTTAACGCTTGCTTTAAAGTGGTGTTAATTTTTGATGCAAAACCCTGTCTGCTACTGATAGTAGATAGGGTTTCTTGGGTGGTTGCATGGGAATGCCTCTGAAGCACCTATGTAATGCTCTGTTAATGCAGTGCTTCATGCTGCTTGGTGTTACATTTAGGCAACTATCAAGTGCAAAACAAGTTTTACGCTAGAAAACAAATAACAAAAGTATAATCCTTTTTTTGGGGAAGCCTCAGATTTATTTTGCTGCTGAAACTGGCTTCACAACCAGTATCACTGGTGCCAAAATTGACGCTGACAGACAGTACTGGTACCAATTTCAAAGTCAAAGGAATCACTGACACCAAATAAATAAATGCCGAAGTAGACTTCAATGGTCCATTGCTCATGGACTCCACTACTAGATATGTAGCTCCATCAACTGGGGAACAATAATGGCCTTTACCAAAGATCTCCAACAAGGCCTGTTTAAAAAAGAATTCCTGCTCAGAAGACATGCTAACAGCTGGGAAAGCTAACTTTGACATGGGCTCTAATACTGGCACCAGCTCAGAAGAATAAGAATTATCTTTGTTAGGCCTCTTCCAGTTCACACCATAATGCTGAAAAGATCTACAATGCTCCATCAAGCTTTTTATGTCTCTGACAAGCTGTTTTAGTCGTGGTGTGAGAGCATGTTTTAGGTCTTCCTCTAGAGTGAGATCTATATTTCCTCTTCATGGAGTCCACTATAAGTTTTGTTTCCCTCTCCTGAACACCTTCAAAGCACATACAAAGCAAGAAGGCACATTGTGCAAATTTCACAGACACCACAAGCACCCCTTGGGCATGTAGCCAGAGCTGCAGTACCTTCAATGGCACATCTTAAACATGTCTACTGATTTTGCAATTTACATTACCAAGTCGTTATTGCTGGAATGAAATATATTTAATGGGAAAACCTCCAAAACCCCTTCCCTGCAGTGTTTTTAAACTTTTCGTGGACTGGACCAACACTTTGCTTTTGATCAACTAGATACTTATTCGCCATGGTTAGGAATAATTTTAAGTTATGTTACTTTACATGGTATTTGAAAAGCAAATGCGTCTATTATTCATGTCTTTCTGATTTCGTTGCTCCCATTGGTCCTTTTCATCTTCACTTCACTGCATGATCTCCTCTGGTCTTCGTGTGTCTGTGTCTTGCTGTTCATGTCTCTCTAAATTAGTGTAAAAAATCGCTTGTAATTTTTCCCTCTCTTCCTGTCTCCTTTCCTGCCACCCTGTGTTGGTGTATGTCTGTGTCTTCCCCACATTTACTCATTTTCAGTCTTTCTATGTCAACCTTCTCATATCTCATGTTCCAATCTTCTGTGTATGAATGCTATCCATTGTCAAAATCAAGTTTTATTACCTGATATTTCTTAGTGTTCAATTAAGTGAACACATATAATGTCTGGGAACAGTGGAACGATGTGCAGAGAACACTGGTATTGTATTAGAAGCTCAAACAAAAATAGGAGCAAGACCAGCCAGGTGCAAAAGTCAACAGCACTTTATGGACATGTAGCATTGCATATAAATACATCGTTTTTGTGTAAAATACTAATGATTCTATGCGTCTGAATGCACAGACTTCTTGTAACGCCCGGTTTAGGTTTATCACATTCATAATTGATTTTTTAGACCCTTAAACATTTTCTATTTTCATCTGGGTTCGGTAATATGACTAGAGGTTGGCAATATCACAGATTGTGGAGAAAGACGGTCTCGATTGAGAAATATAATTTGTTATCAAGCAAAGAAATAGTCTTCAAAAGGTGCTTTAAATCGTGCGTTTGCTGTCCACTTGTTGAACACCGGTCCCTGAATTACTGACTGTTTTCGCATAGTAGAATAAAGTTAAAGAAATACTTTGCTACTGCAGTTTATAGAAAGAGTGTTTTGCGTACTAACTGCTCCTACTGACAACTTCATTTGGAGGATGCAAATTTTAGCCTTAGACATTAGCTCACTTCGACCTCCTCTCCCCAAAGCTATATTCCCGTAGTGCAGGGTTTGCCTTGTGTAGCTTGCTGCTTTGTGAACACTTACTGCTGCCAGGGTGTGAAGCAGGCCGAGATGTAGCTGGGAGGGTCAGGCTCTCGGGCCTTTGTTATGCTGAACCTGGGAGAGGCCCATTCACACCTGATTCTCAGCCGTGGTCATGACAACGGAGGCTCTCACCCACTACATTAACCTGTGTTTGGGGAGGGCTGCCACAGTGGATGGGGCACTGAAGGGGTTCTTATTTTTAAAAGAAAAAAGTCTCTGTGATGGTACACAAAATGTATGTGTTCTGTTCCTATTAGGACAATCCTGAAGCACTACATGTTTTAATACCTATCCTGCGAGCAAGAAACCGAAACGAGGAAGTGTTAATCAAATTGACCTAGAAATCTACTGCTTGCTCTGTTAAAAAATTAGTCTTCGCACGATCATTATTTAAAAATTATTTAGCAACTTAATTTAGTTGTTTCTGTTATTCTGGGAAAGAACAGCTGTGGGAAGTTGAGAATGTGAGCAAGTGCAAATTAAGTAAGCCCTAACAGGATATTTGCATAACCACAAACATTTGGACATTGTGGGCCGTAGAATTAACTGCTCACCCTAATACTCCAGGGCAGAAAAGAAAACGTTTCTTTGTTGCAGAGTGAAAGGAACACCTATTTGCAGTAGTTGGAAGGGGGAGTGTTGTGGCAAAGGAACAAAACAATTATTTTGTACTGTATTTTCAATGTGCGAAAAAAGCGTGATATTGCATTTTAATAAAGTACATTTCCCCTTGTGCTTTTCTTTTATGACCACTCGGTGGTGGAACGTACACCTAACAGCCAACAGCTGGTCCATTATGTGATTGACTAAGTTGCACAGCAGTGGCTGACAAGTGCTTACCCAAAGTCCACTCAGTGCACTAAACCGGGACTTTCCCTAGAAACAGAACAAAAACCCCGCTTTTGTCCTGACTGCATCACTGGCCTTCCCCCACCTGTTAATTCTTCTGTCAGAATACGAAAATGTATGAAACTTTCCCCTATACTACCTCTGTTCAAGATTTGGTGGGTGGGGTAAAAGTGCATTGTGCACAACAGGAATACAAATCTACACACATTTAAATGCAGTAAAAACCCAGACAAGGGAAGGCATCTATAGCAAAAAAACTGCTTTAATAATACAAGACTGTACCAAAATGAGTCTGTCTGAAAATAAGCTTCAGTGCTCTCGGTGTATAAAAAAATATAGACAGGGCAAGCATTATTTTGATTAGCAGGTGTTTTTTCGTGCAATTTGCTGCACTGTTTTTTTTACTGTGCCCTCTCTCTTTTGTAGATTGTGTAAGTCATATATTTTTGAATACTGAATGAGAAGAGGGTAGTTAAGGTCAGAGTCAGAACACATTAGGCATTAGATTACAGTTCAAGAAGAGCAGGTTTCACATATGATGATGCATTGGTTGCCCTAGTTGTGCACTTAGGGGGCAGGCAATTTCTGGAATGTTATCAGGTTTATCACGCCACCATGGTAGTGAATATACACCAGTATAGTCATCTTCCTAGAGCACTAATGTGGAATAGACCATCTGTAGGTGAGGTACAAGTTGGCTCAGTGAGTTAAACACTTTTTACTGACATCTTTGATCTACAGGTCACATGTTTGAATCCCTGCAAGACCAACGTTACCATCCATCCTTACAATGTTGTTAATGTTTCCTTTTAAACCAAGCTCATAATATTTCAGTTAGAACAACATTATCTCCAAGTCTTTAATAAATATATATGTAAATATAATTTTTTAATAAAAAAATATTACATGTGTGTGTGTATTACACAGCTACATCCACATACAAGGACAATAATTAATTAACTTTCCATTGGGTCTGATCCAGGGGCACCAGCAGTTCCCCAACCACAATATAGCATTAGAAAAGCAGTCCGTAATGAGCACACCCTTTTCCCCATTTCTTTTCATGCTTTTGAGGGCAACCACAGGCCTTTTTGATGGATCACTCTTGGCACCCACACCAGTCGACAACCCTCTGCCACACCTCCAGGTACCTCTGGCAGTGGGCTATATCTCTTTTCGCCACCAGATATACCACCCCAATGAATCTCCTCTCAGCCCGGGACTCACTGATTCCCTCCAATAATTCCAGTAATACCTCTCAGGGGCCCAGTTCAATATTATGCTGCAGGACCACAGAAATTTCCAGTGTCACTCCCTCACATGAGGGCTTGAGGCACGGACGGGACCATGTCTTGTGAAGGAAGTCTGCTTTTGGGGTTTGACAGCATGTACGACTGGCCTGCTTCTCCTAGTCATCTGCTGCATGCGAGACGTGCATCATAATTGTCACACACGCCAAACTTTCCATGTGGAAGTGGGCAAAGTGAAAAAATTAACTGTTTTCCTTAGAACGCCGTAAACATTGTGCAAAAAAATATTTTGCAGTTAAATCATAGGATGAGTCTTTAATGTAGCACCAAATAGGTAAAAAACATGACTTCATTTTAAAAGTTTTCAAATTCCCACTACTAAAATTTAAATACAAATGTGAACAACAATTCTCTTAACTACAAAAACATGAGGGCAGAAATTCTGTTGTGTCATGAAATATTTGACAGATATGTTTCAGTTCCAGTAAATGATTAAACTGCAATCAGTAATTGCTTTATCATGTGAAACAATAAATCTAAAATGTACTGTTAATGCAAGAAACTAGATGAAATTAGTTAGTAAAATTCTTTAAAAACAGCTGAAAAAACATTCTTAAATGCAGAAAATGCAAAGTCATGGCCTTCATTTCAATTGTACAGTCTTTTATTAAACCGAGAAATTGTCACAAGATCATTGTTTTCAGCAAAATGTAACCTTTAAAACGATTCTTCTTTCTGCTGATAAAGAAAGTGTGTTAAATATGCTAAGTGTGTTTGAGGCTGCAGTACCACCTCCTGTCTACAGGGGCAGAGCGAGCAAAAAAATAAACACACATGGTGAAACACAGGTCCCCACATGGCAATTTTTTAAAAAGTTGTAAAAATTGGCACAGATGTTTCTGAAGTCATTTCCAATCATTTAGTAAACTTTACCTTGTGGGGACTTGGGTTCAGGTCCCCACAGTGCAATCAAGTCCCCACAGCGTGAGTGTGTTATCATACTCAAGTCCCCACAAGGATAGTAACACAAACACACACACACACAACCACACACACACACACACACACAGGTATTTAAATATATACAATTTGAGTGGGATAATTATAAAAATGAATGTGTCAGCGCAAAATCTCCCAGACTTCAACGCTTGCGTGACACAACTCTATTTGTTGATTTCTTTGCTTGTGGCTGGGCTAGGAGTATGAAAACGAAATTGTGATGTACTTCTCTTATGCACTCAACAATCTGTTACAACCATAGGGCTTACTGCCTGCCCATTTGCCATTAATTCAGCAACGTTAAATTCCCTAGTGTAACAATACTAGCATCACCCTGTTACATTTTCAGGGATTGTGCAGAGCGGGGTTGCAGAGAACTGAGCAAATTTCATTTTGCAAGAGATAAAGATTTTTTAAATACTCTGCAGCACCATCTGTTAACGTAGCCTCACAGTAAAACTATCCGGAACTGGATTTCAACAAAGACGGAGCTACAGTAAGGGCCCTAGAGTCAGGGCTTTAAGTGGGATGGAAAAAACGGGGAAGGGGCGTGGCCTATGTAATTAAGGGCGTGGCTTAAGACACGTAAGCTTAAAATCTGTGCTTAGCATAGTGTGGACCCGAAAGTATTTTGCTGTTTGTCATTGCATCCAGAGTGTGATACAACAAGCAACATCATACCTACAAGTCAAGACTATTGGCTTTGTCAATGGATGTTAGTTGCAAAAGATAAATAAGCAGCAACTATGGTGTGTATATAATATTGAAAAAGCTTCTACTTAAAGCCCTGGTGACCCCGCCAGACAATTTTTGCTGCTCCTGAGTTTCAAAAAGAGAATGGAAATCCAGAGAGAAAATGATTCTCTTTAAAGGATTTCCTTTCCCCTACCACGCTCACCTGGCATGACGTCATGCAGACGAGCAGTGTGAGCACGCGCACATCGATGTGCCTGCTGTCACTGCAGTCTGGAAAAAAAAGGACCACAAAACAGAGCCCGATAGACACCTGTTTCAAGGCACCCTTTAAAACACTGTCGGTGATCAGCACTGCACGCCCGTGAAAAGGTCCACCTTCCTTGGTCCTGTGTCCGCGTGCAAAGCGAGAATGTCCCTGAGCTTGGAAAGTGCTCCTCCAATCAACCCATCGTGCTTGTTGCTGGAAGTGTGGTGAGCCCTTCTAACTGCTGCCGTCTATTTCCCCATTGGGACCCTTGCACTTTGAGCTCGTGTGCTCCATCGTTCCTGGATTGCCTGTGCCTGAAACCGGAACTCTGCCTGAGCCCGTGTGCTCCACCGTAGCTGAGTGACTGCCCCAGGGGATTTTGGAACTCTGCCTGAGCCAGCCCGTGTATTCCATCCCAGCTCTTCACTACCTGCTGAGGGAGTCGAGTTTGCCAGCGGGAGCGGGACTGCGAGGCCCAGAGGTGCTAGCGCCAGGTAATCGCGCGCACCTGGTGCCTCTTCCCGCACCCTCCTCCCTGCAAGCACTTAACGACTCGCGGCCCCCGCTTCGTGGGAGCCGCTCGCAGTCGTGCTTGTTGCTGGAAGTGTGGTGAGCCCTTCTAACTGCTGCCGTATATTTCCCCATTGGGACCCTTGCACTTTGAGCCCGTGTGCTCCATCGTTCCTGTATTGCCTGTGCCTGAAACCGGAACTCTGCCTGAGCCCGTGTGCTCCACCGTAGCTGAGTGACTGCCCCAGGGGATTTTGGAACTCTGCCTGAGCTAGCCCGTGTATTCCATCCCAGCTCTTCACTACCTGCTGAGGGAGTTGAGTTTGCCAGCGGGAGCGGGACTGCGAGGCCCAGAGGTGCTAGCGCCAGGTAATCGCGCGCACCTGGTGCCTCTTCCCGCCCCCTCTCCTCCTACTTAGCCTAGCTTTCGCACGTGTACGCGGGACGCGCGCGGACGGAAGCGCGGGCGAAGACCGGGCAAAGAGCGGGCCGTTGTGTGGCCGTTAGGTGGCTGGAGAGGCTGGGCTGGGCCCCGTCCCTTTCATTCTTATGTGTGTTACCCAGACCTGAGTTCTCTACGTATAACACTGTTTGTACATTCTCTCTATGTGTTGTGCCGCGCACCTGACCTTATTATCCTGTGCTAGTATAGTTCCACTTTTATTGCTTGGCTAGGTAATTCTCAGAACGGCTACTCCTGTTTAACTATCACAGTTGTGTATTCCCTTGCCATCATGGACACGGCCTCACCTGGGACAGTGGGGGTAAACCCTAATAAGGGCACACTAGACAATTATTTTAAGAAATCTATTTCAGAAATTGAAAGGGAAGAAGCTCTAGCGGAGAGAAGGGTGGAGCGTCGTCGCTCCATCGAGGGTTATAAGGCCAGACCCCCCTTGGCTACATCCCCGCATATTTTATTACCTAGTACAGAGGTGACCTCTATCACTGAGGATCTCTTCACATCCCAGGGAATTCCAGAACTTCTAAGGGACATTACTCCCACACCACCTTCTCCTGGGGACCTATTTAGTCCACCTACTGTCGCCCCCCCACCACCTTGCAGTTCTGATGTAGCCCAGAAATTAACGCCAGCTCCCATCCTTACTGGAAAAACCACCGCCAAAAATCAACCGAGGAAGATTGAGGCCCAGATAATCCACGGTCCTCCGCCCAAAAAGAGAATGAGGAAGGGGGGTTCTATTCAAAAGGGCAAAATTAGTCACTCTGAATTTGGCAAGGGGAAAGGGGGGGTGTAGCCTCTGTTTCTAAACCAACTGTGGGTACAAGACCTGTTATTTCTACAGTGACTATACAAGAAACACCACCACCTACACTAGCTACTACCCCTCCAAGTGCAATTTCCGAGGAGACTCTCCCGCTCGCCCCCACCCTGGAGTTTCTTGGGCAAATGCTCAGGACGCTTACTTCCCCTATTGTAGACAGACTATTGGCCATTGAACAATGGCTAGGGAACTTGGAACAGGCTATTCTTAATAAGCCGGACAACCAGAAGGCCCCTTCTATACCTAGTATAGCACTGAATGCAGTCAGTTCACTTAATAGCTTTAAACCTCCTGCACCCAAGATGGCCCATCCAACATCTACTAATCTAGCCAAGGCGGCCCATACAACTTCTAACACCACTACAACGGCCTCATTTCCTATGCCCAATGTTCCTACTAAAACAGTGTCCCATAATCCCTTAGGAATTACAACCTCTGCCATTCCTTCTAGACCTGCCATGCACATGAATGGTGCCATCCCGAAGGGTGGAAACAGTATGGCTACAAGACCAATCCAGCTGGCTGGAGAGAGGGAACCCCCTACCAAAGTACCAAAACGTAGGATCCCCCAGGTTGAACTTCCTCCGGAATCACTACCTTATGTAGTGGTGCTTACGGGTGTTCCCACCCTTGACCCTGATAAGCGAGAAGGTCCACAGCAACTTAAAAATAAAACCATGTACTGGTTGTCTAAAAATAGACCACTCCCGGAGAATGTTAATGGGGACATAGTGCACGTGCGTCGACTCTCCTGGTTGGGGGGGCGGGAGAAAGATATAGAAGGCGACTTGATTGTGATTAACTTCAGGGACCCAGAAGCTGTTAGGCACATTCTGAGCTGGATGCCAGGGAACTTAGGCAAATCAATTATGCCGTGTGATCATACCTATTTTTACCCTAGAGCCCTAGTAGCTCCCCTGTCATGTCCATGGCCTCCTATGGCCTTGACAGGCATTAATGGTCCAAAACAAATCAACCATTATTTCCCCTTGCACCCAGGCCCCATGATCCCAAAGAATGCTCATGGGTGGGAACCTGTCCCACAAAGGGGCTATGGTACTAATTATAGGAGTTCGGACTATCCTTCTCAAACAGGGGGGATGGACCATTTGCTTCCTTTTACACCTTTGGAAGTTAGTAACAGATTTGAAGTTTTCTCTGGCTTGGATTCCTGTGATTGACGCCTGGGGTCCTTCCCTGGTCATTTTGCTGTAGAGAGGGGCTTAAGTGTACAGAATGGTAATTTTTATGTTTCCGGTGCTAGCTCCCCTCGTCAGTTGCCAGGTGATTCCTATGGCACAATCGAAACCCTTTCAGTCACATTCAATCACAGTCCACCTCCCCCTCCAGGGATTCCTATCTCATATGTATGCAGTGGTAGTGATACCTCAGGGGGGCAGGGACCCACATTGTACACTCCTTCTAGAGCCCTGAGGGTACTATCATGGAATGTTGCAGGTATTTTTAATAAAATACACACTGAAGAATGGGACTCTCTAATAATAAATAATGACATCTGCCTCTTTCAAGAGACATGGGCGAGGGAACCGGTTCTTAAAACTGGTTACGCTATATTTGAAATCCATGCTACCTGGAATGGCAAGGGGAGGCCCTCGGGTGGTTTGGCGGTGTGGATAGCATCTCATATTGGTTGCACAGCGGAAATTATAGCCACGTTCTCCCAAGATATCCAGTGCGTTCTATTAAACTGGACGGGCGCCCCCAAGTTGGCAATAATAAATGTTTATTCCCGCCCAGTAGGCCCAACGGCGGAGTCCACTACACTTGAAGACCTTGCGTCTTTCTTGGGTCAGTTGCCGACTGACTATAAGGTGGTAATGGGTGGTGATTTTAACTGCCATTTTGAGCCCTTAGAGGGCTTGAGGGAAGGGGCCCTCACGGCAGAAGACGATTTCTGGGGTATTCCAGTGTGTCAATCGCCCCATCCCAGATCCTGGTCTCCACTTGCGGTCCAAATCATGTCATTAACTCTTAATTTTGCGCTAAGAGCCTGCAACGGACGCACACCCTCAGACACCCCCTCAAAATGTACATTCAACAGACTAAATCATGAGTCACGACTGGACTACATTTTTGTTGATATCAGTCTTTGGCCAAAGGTAGAGGACTTTAATATAATCCCCCGCACTGATAGTGATCATAATGCCCTCTTACTCTCCTTGGCCTATCTTCCTGAACCTACCGGACCTTCTCCCCCGGAGGAAAGAGATGAACGGGGAAACCTGGTACTAACCTCAAACAGGTGTAGGGTGAGATGGCAGAAATTCCCCAAGTCGGAAGAAAATATTGGGAAAATTTACAATCTGGTGCTGCCTAAATTTGAGGCTTTGGAGGAACTAATTAGTCAATCCAGTACCCAGGACTTACATAAAACCCTACCTTTTATACACGAAGACTTAGTGGGAGCATTGGGGGAGGTTCTCTACCCAGAGGTGCCTAAGCCCAAGCACAAGACTAGAACTTCCACCTGGTACAACTCTGAGTGCAGAAAGGCCAAATCTGACCTTATCACCGCAGTCAAAGAGGGCGTACCCCGTACCAGGGTGTCCGTTCTGCGACGACAGTATAAGGACATAATGGCTCGTGCGAGGTCAGACTGGGACTGGGATAGATGGCAGGATCTTTCAGCAGCCCTAACAACTAAGGACTCAAGAAGATTTTGGTCCTTAGTCACTACTGGCTCAGGGGAACCCAAAGCTGCAGTTGAACCCAATATAGCAGCACATATATGGGAAGAACATTTCGGGAAACTCTATGCAGATGTCCTAGAGAATACCGATGCCACTGTTGCAACACTCCTCTCCCTTCCTGGAGATACCTTGGAGTTCACGCTAGGGGAAGTGGTTAGCGCAATAGATGGTCTAGCGTTGGGCAAGGCCCCTGGCCTTGATAAATTACCAGGTGACCTTTTTAGGTCCCATCCAGAGATCTGGGCGCCTTACCTTCACATCCTTTTCAATTCACTTGCACGTGGAATGGCGATCCCCTGTACTTGGCTGGGGGCAGAGATAGTCCCAATCTTCAAGAAGGGCTGTCCTCTGCTCCCATCCAACTACAGGCCGATCAGCCTGATAGATGTCCCCCAGAAGATTTATTCACGACTCTTGTTGGATCAACTCATGGACTGGATGGAGGAAAATGAAATCTTAAGTCCTCTCCAGGCTGGCTTCAGGAAAAATACGTCCACCATGGATCAAATCTTCCGCCTCGTCCTCCTCTTCTGGAAAACGGTGACCATCGAGGGCGGGAGATTGTACATGGTGTTCGTAGACCTCAAGTCAGCATTCGATTTGGTACCACGGAAAAAACTCTGGGAGGTCCTGAAGGAGATGGGAGTGCCCACCAATCTACTCCAGGCCATAATAAGACTCCATCAGGGCAACTTTGCCCAGGTACGATGTGGGCGGGGTGGAGCACTGACAAAAAGGTTTCCTGTTTCCCGGGGGGTCAGGCAGGGTTGCGTCCTTGCCCCTACTCTTTTCTGTCTATATGTGAACAGCGTCATTTCACACTTAGCTAACGTTAGGGACAATGACGCCCCGGTCTTGGCAGGCAGGAGGGTACCGGCAATTATGTTTGCTGATGACACCCTCCTGCTTTCCAAATCACCCATGGGAATCCAGAGAATCCTTGATGGCTTTGATCTTTTCTGTAGGCAGTATGGCCTTGAGATCAACGCAGGGAAGACCAAGTACATGATCTTTAACCCCTCCTCCACAACTAGACCCAATCCATCCCTAAATTCAACGGTTCTAGAGAGGGTCAAAACATTTCAGTACCTGGGCGTAACCCTCCAAGAGAACCTTTCATGGGGCCCACAGATCGCAAGTCGGCGAATAAGGCTTTCTCAACTCTCTGGGGCTATTTTAAAGGTTACAAATACCTCAACATACAAACCTATAGCTCCTGCAGTTGAGATGTACAAAACACAAGCGAAATCTGCTGCACTTTACGGTAGCGAACTATGAGGGCACCAAGCTGCAATTGAGCTGGTACGTGTTGAAAATAACTTCATGAGGCGTCTTCTGGCCCTCCCAACTGCAACTCCCTTGTTTCCCTTACGTCTTGATCTGGGTTTATCGTCCATCAGGGAGGACCTTGAATCCAAACCCATAAGATTTTGGCATAGACTCTGGTCAACAAAGGAGCTTAGTCACTATAGGCAAGATCTTGTGCATGTTATGAACCTAAACCACAATGACAAGATCCCTTGGCTAGCCTTTGTTAAAAAATAATTGTTCCGGCTTGGTTTTAATGAGCTGTGGGTGGCTCCAGAAATTGGTTGCAATAAGGTCCCCCGGAAAAGACTAGTGGAAGCATACAAGAAACAAAATCTTGCATCCCACATGACTGCACCTAGTATCGGCACCTTAACTCACTGTTTTACTCAATCCAAAAATTCTTATAAGTTTGAAACTTTTATGGACTTCATCTACCCGATTACGGCAAGGAAGCTTTTCATACAGTGGCGGTTTGGCACCCTACCTATCAAATCCTTCACTAGTAAATGGACCAATGGAGGGGACAAATTATGCCCTGGCTGTAATTCGTGTGATGAGGAGGAAATCCATGTTCTGTTTTTTTGCCCCACCTATAAGTCTCCAAGGAAATATTGGTTGGTGCCCCTATGTAGGAACATGGCAATAAGGAACTGTTTAACATCCTACAGAATATTGAAATCTGATTCCTCCCCCCACATTGTTTTCGCAGTCTCAAAATATCTCTTCGCCATGTGGTGCATTAGGTCCAAGTTGATTAAGGTTAAACCAACATAGGATGAATGTCTCTGCCACTGTCTTATTGTAACTTTTGGCCCCCGTTGGTAATGCCTTCCATCATATTTCCTATTTTATTCTTACTGATATGAATTGTGTTGTTCCTCCTTTTATGCACTTTATTTATTCGATTTTAAATGGCAAGAAATGTTGTTACTTGTTTTTGTATGCATTTCAATGATGATTTTAATATTGTTATATGTATTTTCATGTATCTTTTAGGGTCTAAATGGCCGAAATAAAGATTTTTGGATTGGATTGGCTTAAAATCTGTGCTTAGCATAGTGTGGACCCGAAAGTATTTTGCTGTTTGTCATTGCATCCAGAATGTGATACAACAAGCAACATCATACCTACAAGTCAGGACTATTGGCTTTGTCAATGGATGTTAGTTGCAAAAGATAAATAAGCAGCAACTATGGTGTGTATATAATATTGAAAAAGCTTCTACTTAAAGCCCTGGTGACCCCGCCCGACAATTTTTGCTGCTCCTGAGTTTCAAAAAGAGAATGGAAATCCAGAGAGAAAATGATTCTCTTTAAAGGATTTCCTTTCCCCTACCACGCTCACCTGGCATGACGTCATGCAGACGAGCAGTGTGAGCACGCGCACATCGATGTGCCTGCTGTCACTGCAGTCCGGAAAAAAATGGACCACAACACAGAGCCCGATAGACACCTGTTTCAAGGCACCCTTTAAAAAACTGTCGGTGAGCAGCACTGATGAGACCCGGCCCACTTAATGCCCTGCCTAGAGTTATGCGATTCTTTGTTAATGTCTGCTTAATGATGGATTTCCCACATTGGTATATAATCCACCAACTGATGCCTAACATGCAGAGTTCAACACAAAATCTTTTAACTCCAATGGATTATACATTTTTTTTTAAGTGCCACTTGTAGTGTTACGCATGGACAGGCGCTTTGAAAAATTTAACAGTTCATCTTTCAAATGCTTTCTTTTTGTATTCAGGTATCAAATGAGATGAAACCTGAATTTACCTAGAGAGGCCTTAATGTACATTAAAATATCAAAGTAGAAAACTAATACTGCCCCAGAATACGCAGCATTATACCGCTTAATTGGCCTATTTTGCCGCATAATTTAATCAACTTGGTGTCATAATTTGACTTTAAATTGGCACATAATTCATATTTTCCATCCTGCCCAATTGTACTCAGGCCTGTAACACTTCCTTGGTTACTGCTTAGTTCCAAGCTTCTGAAAGTTGCACAGTACATAGAAATGCAAGTTTCGAGTTGCTTGAAGTACTGTCGTAAAACACTGCACTGCATTTATATATTTGCTGGTTTGGTGAAAGGCTGGCAGAGAACTCAAATATTAGTAATTTATCAAAAGTTAAAATAGTTTTTGAGATGCCACTTGGTTCACAGGCAACACTGTCATTTCTTTTAAGTATGCGCTCACCTTTTCCTTTTCAGTTGTTCGTCACGCTGGGTAGCTACAAGAAAGATGGCGCCAAAATTCCACCTTGTGATATATCACGGTCATGGGTCTTTAGACCACTACTCCGTCGCAGTGCTCTTCTCTCAGAGGTCCCCTGGAGCTCGGGGGCCCACCCGCAACGCAGTGGCTGCTGGGGCCTGTGTTACACTCCTGTGTCCCACCCCAAAACCTCGGACAAGCATACAAACACCCCACTCAAGAACCTTAACAGTGTTGGGCAGGACCAGATAGTATGTTGGAAGGTACCTTCCATGGATTTACAGCGCAAGCAATGTGGGGACGTGATGAGCCCAGCACGCCAAGCCTGTGTCTGGTATAATAGGCTCTGCGTAGGTATTTCAATTGAATAAGACGTAGGCGGGCCGCAATTGCTGCGCTCTGTGGAGATTTCAGAGCCTCCACCCAGTCATCCTCCTCTAAAGTCCCTAAGTCTTGCTGACAAGCCTCTCTAGTTTTGTGCAGTGTAGTAGGGGTATTGTTGATAAGTGTGCAGTATATTTTGGGTTTTTTTCCCCCCAGTTCGTCCATAAAAACTTTAGCCTCAATGGGGTTAAATTCAGGGATCTCTGTTAAAGGGGATATATATGGTGTAAAGGCAGGTCAGAATTGGAGATAGCGGTAAAATTGCGTGCGGGGCATACCATACTCCGTTTGTATATCAAGGAAGGACTTGAGAGTGCAGCCCCGTACAACTGCCCCCTACTGTATCTATCCCAATGGTCTCCCAACCTCAAAAGCCGGACAGTTGTGTGAGCTGTGGTAGCTGTCGGTTGTTCCATAGTGGAGTTTCCCTAGTGAGTCTTTCCCACCAACCCATCCGTCGGAGCGCCGACTTCCAAATCTTGAAGACTGTGGTTGTGGCAAATGGTAATTCTTGAAGTAATGCCCCTGAATAAAGAACCATATGGAGAGCATTGTCTCCCAGCAGCCAACGTTCTACAGCATACGCCGGGTCCCTGCGGTCGCCATACCCCCAAACATTGAGGACAAGTAAGTAAGAGGCCATGTAATATGCCTGGATGTCCAGAGTGGCCAATCCGCCGGAGTAGGTAGATTGGAAAGAAGTCCTCAGGCCCACTCTAGATGCACCCCCCCCCCCCCAAGAAAACGGGCCACGACAGTATTTAACTGCGGAAACCATGTCGGTTTTATCGAATATGGATGGTTCTGTGATTGACAAAGGAGACGAGGTAGGAAAATAATTTTAAAAATAGCGGATCTACCAAAGAGAGATAAGGGGAGAAGGGGAGATGGAACCACACTCACGTCTGATAACCGACCTGCATCCATAGGGGGGTGAGGTTCTTGTTCCACGCCAATGCCAGAGACGATGAGAGATATACTCCCAGATATTTAAAGCCGTCTGGGACCACTACCACTTCCCGCGACCAGTCTTTCAGCTGGTCTCCGCCCCTCAGCGGCCACAAATAAGATTTTCCCAGGTTCATATAGAGGCCGGATTTTTCGCCGAAGATCTGCATAATGCGGGGAAGGCGTGAACCAGTCCAGTCAAGGTCTGTGAGAAAAAACAATACATCATCCGCATAGAGCACTATGATGTTAGACAAGCCCAGTGCCCACTCGAAACAGCGCAGCTGTGCATCTATGCGGATCCAAGCCGCAAGTGGCTCCATAGCAAGAGCAAAGAGATAGGGGGAGAGCGGGCAACCCAGGCGCATCCCTCGCCTGATAGGAAAGCTTTGGGAAACTGAGTCGGCTACTCAGACTGCAGCGGTTATGTCAATGTAGAGCAAGCGAATAAGTCTCAATAATCGGGGACTGATATTTAGGCAATTAAGCAAGGCAAAGAGATATGTCCAGCTTAGGGAGTCAAAAGCTTTGTTCATGTCCGCCAACAAGAGCGTGGCAGGGGCATTGAGTCTATCAACCACAGCAATAGCATTATGGGCACGTCTGATATTGTGCCATGTAGCACGGTTAGGCATAAATCCTGTCTGATCTGGGTGAATCAGGTACGCAATATAGGGGACTAGGTGGTTTGCTACCACTTTGGCCAGTAGTTTAGCTTCCAAATTTAGTAAAGAGATCGGGCGATAAGACAAGTAGTGCTCTGGTGGATGACCCGGCTTCAGGAACACGACAATCTCAGCATGCCGCCAATCTGGCGGGAGACCACCACTCTCCCAAGCAGCTACCAGCGCCGCTAGGTAGGGTCGTAAGAGTTGTTGGTGATATTTCTGGAAAAACTCACAAGGGTAGCTGTTCGGGCCTGTTGCTTTTCCGGCTCGCATAGCTAGTAATGCGGGCAGTAGTTCATCCACCGACAGGGGGGCGTCCAGTGCATCTTGTGTTGCCTCCGATAGTGCCCGGGGAGGTAAGTTGTCAATACATTTCTATATCAGGGCAGCAGGAAGTACCTCATGGGGGGCAAACAGGTCTGCCAAATAATAGGCAAAGTTGCCTGCAATGACAGATGGGTCCATAGAAGCTGTTCCATCCAGGCCTCATATACTCGGAGTGTCTGAGGGCGTAGTGTCTGCTGACACAGGTGATGCAACAGAGCACTGGATTTATCTCCCCATTGGTATACCCGGCTACATGTGGCAAGCCAATAAAGGCGGGCTTCGCTTAGGAGTTCACTGGCGTATGTCTGTTGAACAGTTAGCAACTGTCTGCGTGCAACCCGCCCCATTGTGTCTCTACTAGACACTCTAGCTCAAGCAAGTGGGCCTCGATTTTTAACAGTTTATCACGTCGCTGTCTGCGCTGTGCGGTGCAGAAGGCGATGTCTGCTCCCCTGAGAGTGGGTTTCATTGCCTCCCACAGGGTGACCGGAGACTCCACTGTGTCTGTGTTGAGTAATAGACAGTCCGCCAAAGATGTATGGATATGCGCTCTATAGTCATCATCTTGCAGCAACCACGGCGACAAATGCCACAGAAATTGGGAACACCTGGGGTCTAGGGACAGGAGAATGGACACCGGTGAATGGTCAGAGAGCCCTCTGGGGAGAATCACAGCCTCGATTAACCTATGTGTGTGCGCGCCTGAGAGGAAAATGTAATCTAAACGAGAGAACGATGAATGAGCCCCAGAGAAATACGTGTAAGCGCTCATGTCAGGGTGTATGATTCTCCACGAGTCAGCCCACCCCAGGCCTTGAACCAGAGGCAACAATTTGGAGTCTGGAGGCTCTGCAGCCTGGGGCGTGGCGCGCCACCTATCTTGCAATGGGAACATAGCATCATTGCAGTCCCCTCCAACGATAGTCAACCCTGATGGAAGGTCAGTCCAGAGCAGTGTCAATTTTTCATCAATGGACCACGAGAGGGGCGGGCAATAAACTATTTAGAATGATAGGTTCTCCTTATAGAGTCCTGTATAGCACAATGAATCTACCCTGTGGGTCTGACCACGTACGACTGTGAACGAAGGGGACACTGTATGAGGATTGCAACTCCCCAGGAGCCTCTAGTGAAGCCAACATGATACGTGTGAGCAAATCCAAATCGTCCTAGGCAAGGTGTCTTAGTGCCCACCAAGTGGGTCTCCATATATTAGGAGGACATCTGCTCTGTGTCTCTTTGCTTGGCTCAGCACGGCCCCCGTTTAATCTTATCAAGTAGACCATTGACATTCCAATTAAGGATTCGGAGCTCTCTACTCCTGGCCCCTGCTAAATTCGGCGGCATAGACGGTAGTGACATGTGCACAGGAAACTAACAAAGTGAGTGACAGTGGCAATCCCAGGAGCACATATGATGGGGGAATTAGTGGCAGTGATAAATAACATCAAACAGTTAAAAAAAAACATCTCCCACATACCTCACCCAATACCTCAAAACAATAGAAGTATCTCTTGCGGTGAGTGTCGTACCGCCGCCCCAACGAGGGTAAGGCACAGCACCACACCAACGATTCCCCATAGAACTGTCCCCAAAACAAATATTATATCCCTCAAATACTGAGAAAAGAGGGATGGGGGAAGGCCTCATGTAGGCCCATGCATAGTGACATCAGCTGTCAGGACTAGGTGACTTTCGTAACAGGACAGGAGCAGAATGATGCCTGTTCCCAACATGTGAGAAGTTGACCTGGTATATGATGTCCGCTATTCTAGTAAGCACCTTGCACCAGTCCAAACGACCCTTATGGTGATTGGTTGTAAAGTCAACCTTATAGACCAGCTATCCTAGTGGTAGCATGGACAAAGCAGTCTCAGGCTAAAACTTCAGAGAGCATGTGAAGCCAGCTGTTTTACCAATTATAATCCCTTGAATACCAAATGAAAGTACACCACACAAGGTATATATCAAACATATATGTATTTATTACTAACACAACCCCTCTGCACTCTTTATGAGGTCAGAGTTCCAGATACGTTACAAGTTACTCATTAAGCATACTATAAGTTGCACAAATACAATTCTTCCCTAGGGGCCTCACAAACCATATAATAAGTAAGTGATATAAGAACCACTTCAGGAATAGTGAATAGGCCTAGGGCCTAGGGCCGTGGTTCCCAAACTGTGCGCCGCTGCACCCCGGTGCGCCGCAATGAGTGGCCAGGGGTGCCGCGCACAACTTGGGAACCTACGGTTGAGTTAGAAATACCCGCCTTCATTATCCTGGATTATGGATTGAGCCATGAGCGTACGTGTTTTCTACAGGTATAGTCTCCGCCATTACTGGCATACGGCCATACCTGTTCTGAGCGTTTGAGCTGCCTGCCCGCCGTGTCTCGTGGTAACCCTCTTCTGGACTTCAGCTTCAGCAGCGGTTGAGCCTCGTTTGTGCTGCCTGCCCGCCGTGCCTCGTGGATTCTGAACTCTAGGAAATTGGTAAGTGAAGTCCACCGCCGTAATTGAACTAAAATGCACATAAACATAGCTGCCAAGGTTTCAGATTGCTGTGTGTAACATTTTCATAAATGCAGTACAATTATGTGTGACATTTCAACAACTATGACTGACACTGTCGCAACCAAAATCAAGCAATGAAAACCAGGAAAACGTATAAATATGAGCAGTTAAACCCATTTGAGCAACAAGACATTCTAAGAAAATGTTAAAACTGGCAGCAAAGCACCAGAAACTGAAGGACTCCGGTCTGCACCAGTGATTTGCAGTGTGCGCCGTGCCACTACAAACAAAAGAATGCTTCTGTAAATTTTAGCGGTAAATTATTGTAATAGGGTTAGATTATGTTTTTTAATAAACAGCGCAGTTGCTTGCCACTTACTCACCTCAAGTAGAGAATAGCATAACTGCTGTAGTGGGGGATAAAAAGAGAGGGAGGCGGATAAGCACTGTTTTCATGGGTCTCCTCACTTGAAAAAACACATCAACGTTTGCTGGGGTATGGAATGTAGCCACGGTGCACTGCAGACTCCACTACCGACATTTTGAGTAGGTGTTCTTCTTTAATTTCTTCTGCTGTCTGCTGCTCTGACTGAAGTAAAATAAGCTTTACCCAATTGCTTTCATGACTGCTCCATTATAAATCTGGCCTAATCAAATGAGTACAGAGACATCCATTTTATTTAATAACACTGATCGTTTTACTAGTAGTACATGTGCAATGTGTAAGACCAGGGGTTTGCAGATTTACATGTGCAGTGTGTTACAACAGGCTTGCTGACTGGCCTGTGCTGTTTTAAAGCGGATTCTGCCGGCACTCCTCGTGATTCATTAAACTAAAACGCACAGAAAAGGTGACTTGTGAGGGTAAATTATAGTCCGGTTCACATAGCTGCCATGGTAATCTTGTATTGATTCTCACTTAACAAGTTTTTATTAAACAACTGTTATCTTCTTGTTTTGTTACAAATATGATATTAATACCTTCATTGCGTCCCAATTACTTTAAGGAAGACAACAGGAAGTACTCCCGAGGTCGGATTACATCCCGCCCACCGGTAAAAAAATGGTGGGGAGCCACGGCCAACTGCCGATTAGGTCAAGGGAGCCACAGGTCAAAAAAGTTTGGGAACCACTGGCCTAGGGAATCGCTGGGGCTACGCTGAACAACCAAGGGATTGGAAGTAGGAGGCCCACGGGAGGCGTGTGCAGTGCCTAAACCCACATGCGAGTTACCATAGAGTTAGAATGGGAACGTAAAAGTTACAAAGTAGTAGATTCAGGACACTTCCGGATGGACTACGGTAAAACCCTTTTAAACTAGGACACTTGGATAGTTAACACCGACGGGAGCAACGGAGTACTCGAGTTACCTCGCCCAGGGAAGTCGGGTGCATAGGTGTCTTTTCGTTTCGGGTTTCGTCGCTGTTCCTATGGAGAGCTGCAAAGAAGTGCTGCAGGCGACCAGAAGAAAAGTGTCTGGGTGGATCCAAGGGTGGATCAAAGATGAGAAGAACCTGAAAGCAGAGGGGACAGAGTCTGGGTCACTAGCCAGTGACCAGGAAGGAACCAGGAAGGAACCAGGCAATGTCGAGATGCAATCAGGTGAAGAGGTGAAGCTTGTCTCTGCAGCCACGAGGACCAGGAGGCGTCGACGACAACCAGGTGCTGGATTCAAGCTGTCCCACCAAGAATCTTGTTGACTGTGCTAGAGCGCGCAGTTTCCCCCAGGTCACCCGAGTTACCAATTCTTTTACACGCACTGGGCCCTTGGCGTGAAAAAAACCCTTTTATTATCACACTAATTTGTTTGGGTGAACCGGGTGAGGATTTCTCCTCCTGCACGCTGCTAAGAGTAATCAAGTTTGGATTTACCTCTGCTTACCATGTACCCGACTTACCACAGGCACAATTCTTCGACGGACCTAGAGCTATTAGGGAAAATAGTAGACAGGCCTAACATCAAGTACTCTTTATAATCAGAAAAATACTTTCCACAATTCTGTAAAATGACCACAGACACCTGATGAAGTTTGAAACTTTATATAAGAATTCAAAGAGAAGATGCCAAGATAATAAGCGATACACAGAATAATATATCAAACATTAAAATCAACACCAATAGGTAACTTTGCATCAAAAATAAGACCATTAGGATATATGGGAAACTAAAGGTAGAAGTTTTTAGAACAAAACTAGTCACTGCAATTTTATACTAGAACGTAGGAATGGGGATGAGACCTAGAACATGTACTTAACCTAAGTATTTAAGCTATTCTTGCTAAGTTCACTGCAAACCACTAAAGGAAAGGGAAAAACGGGAACATGCTATTGCTTTATAAAATCAATGAATCTCTAAAGGAGGGGGGAGAGAAGGAACCAACTAAAATTCAGACACATATATTTGCAATGGCAATAGAGCAATAACACAGGTAAGAATGCCTCAACAGATCAGACAAAAGAGAGAGAGAGAGAGAGAGATAGAGAGAGAGAGAGAGAGATACGCAAACCCACAATCAATAATTACCTAGTTCAGATTGAAGACCAACCCTGGCCACGGGTCAGTTGGGAAGACGGGGACAGGGACCCTCAGAAAAGGAATGCCAGAATGCGAGCAGGTACAGCTCACGGACAGTAAGGACAGGATACCCCTCAGGTTCAGGTCAAAGGACTGGGCCTCCCAGGGTACGACCAACACCCACAGCTCCGGACAGCAACGCCTGCGTTACCCCCTCCTGCAAGTAATCCGCCAGAAACCCCGATTGGATTTTCGAATTCCCCAGCAAAGTGCTTCGCCAGCACTTAGGATTTTCCACCCCTTAGGAGATTGTGGAAAGTATGGACAAAGTGCTCCGCAGCACTTTCAGAATGAGCACCTATTGAGATCGTAGGGTCAGTGACAGGTCTGCTACTCGGACAAGTCGGACAATTTTCCTAAGCTAAACTAGGGCAATTATACTGTTTTGGGGACCCTTAGACCACCCACTAATGTTGCAAGTGACAGTTTCCCACATTGTGATTGGTCAGGAGAGGTGGTGCGGTCATTACCACCTCCTAGAATTCAACGTTCCCATCATAATTATTCAATTTTGCACACCCGCCCCCCTGGTTCACGTTCCCAGGCATAGGAATACAGAAGACAATGCAAGAGTCCAGCATATAGCAACAGTGTATGACAATTCAAGGTGTAATCTTGCATCTTCGGGATGGGTTCCCAGGCGCATCGGGCTCCAGGAGCCAGCTGGCTAGCTTTAGCTTCTGCGCAGTTAGGACTCTCCCTGGTCAGCTGACAGGGTTCAGAGGAGCCTCAGCATGGCGTCGCTCATGTATGCCCCAGCCCACAAAGACGCGGTACATGAAAAGTAAGCGAAAACAAATTAAAATCATACATAAAAATGATCGCACTGTATACCATGATAAAATCTAACCAACCCTTACTTTATAATGACTATAGCATTATGGATTAGTGCGAAAAGACAGATAGGCTAAAGCAGCAGTAGCAAGCAGAGAGCGTGGTGAGAGACAAGCGGCCATATTTTGCATCAGTGCGCATGAGCACAGAATCCCTCCAGAATGCGAGTGCGTCACATCACATGGGTATGACCGACGCATGCGCAGACTGAATCTCAGCGAAGCAGCCATTTTAAGTGCAAGCTTCGTTTTAGTACGGAAAAACAAACAAGCAAGCATCCTGGGGACACCCGCGTGTTGGGAAAACACTTTATAAATGACGAACAATGGTGTTAATATTATTATGCGGTTTAGACAAGGGTTTGCATACGAGCAAGGCGCTTTACGGGCAAATCCTTGCTCCATCAATCCCCTCTTTGATGATATTTACTATCATCACTACATGAAGGAAACAGATGCCAACTTTTCTCATTCATCCACATCGTCCATTTCAATTTCAACAAACTTATTGTTTAGTTTTCTTTCAGCTTCCCTATGAGAGTGGTGATTTTTCGCCTTTTTGTAAATTGCACTCTTTAGCTCTTCTAGTTCTAGTTCGTCAATGTTTCTTTTCACCCCCCTCTGATTTACTGTATATTTCTTTTTGCACGTTTGGCATTTGCAGCAAATAAAAATGATCAATACAATCATACCTATTATAACTATTGGCATCAGTATTTTCCACAAAAGATTCTTACCTAAGTTAGTAAACCAACTACCTATAGAGGAGAGACCTCCAGTCAGTCTCGTCCAGGCACTGTCAACCTCCAATGGTTTTAGTTCCCTTTCCAAATTAGTTATGTTCTTCACATATTGTTTTAATTCGATACTTTTATCAGGAATGTAAGTGCAACAATGTTGCGCTTTCAGCATTCTACAGACTCCGCCCTCTTTTGCTAATAGGGTGTCAAGGGCAAGACGGTTTTGTAAAACCATCAATCTGATCGCAACCATTTCCGTATTGACCAGCAGGAAACCAGCAGCAGTGTCCGTTGATAACCGGTCCACTACTGTAGACAGTTTGCAGATTCTATGGGTGTTCAGAACTACCCCCATTCCAGGTATCAGTGCACTAAAAATATCACCTATAATTTCACCTACACTTTCACGTCTACTACGCACTAAGCCATTAGTTTCTTCATCGCTTCCAGCTGCATTATTCACATGGTATATTTTCGGGAAAACGATGCCAAAGTAGCAGCTTCCATACCAGTGATCCGGCAATTTGAAATAAGCCTTGTTCCCACATATATAATATATTCCGGGAAACACAGGTTCTGACCCATTTTTGAATCCCCAACCTCCAATTACCTTGTAATTATGTTCACACTCGCTGGAACCGATGAATACATTGTTATAGTACTCTGTCTTCTCCCTATGGATACAAAGTTTCCCCTTTCGTTCAAAATCCAGCAACAAGGCAGGACTAGCTTCGCCTTCCGAGGTGTTATCCATGTGCTCAGCCCACCTAGGGATTCTATCCTTCTCGTCATTTGCTTTCTTCTGAAACTTTTCTCTCCTTCTGTCTGCCATCTTTATAAACATCTTTTCCTGCTCTTGCAGTGAACAGGTCAGATTGTCTTCTCTTGCTTGATCTAAATCTATGTTACCTATAGTCAGGAAATATTCTCCCATATAGCGGGTCACGTCACTTGTAGTATGTACACGGTTCAAGTGTCCTCTAACAGGAAGTTCAGAAAATACTACGTCATCATTTGAATAATAGTACTGCAAGGTGCTCCTATAGAACAAGCTAGCTAATATACTACAGGAGATTCCATAGGTCAAAGGTAGATGGTGGTATGTCACGCCTTCAGCCACTGAGGTTGGTAGCTTCATGCAGACATAACAGTCCTCTATTTCCATAGCTTCTACATAATGCACTAATAAGTTAGCAAAAACATTTAGATGCGTCCTGTTTTTCATTTTGTGAAAATGTAGTCCATCCTCATCTGGTGCTTCTAAATTAGGTCGTGTGTATGTCAGTCCTACTCTTTTGTCGTGTCTTACTAGGCTTCGTGGTGTTTCTGCAGTCTGTACAACCCCTACATCTACTGCTTCGGGTTCAGTAGGGGACAAGTTTGGATCTTTACTTATCATAAAAGGTAGGAAAACAGTTAGTCCTATCCACATTACTATTAGCATGGCTATACTACATAAGCATATCTTACAACAGGTTTTGAAACACCCACACCGGGATCTCCCAGAGACATTCGGATCAGACATATTTAGCTTACAGGTGGCTTTTGCTACCCCTCTTCGTTTCTTTGCACCAAAGGCTCACTTCGGGGCTCTCTCAAGGAGGGTCTTCGTCCGAACCCCGATCAGCAATGGACTCGTTGTCACTGTTGCCACTGTGGTGTGGCTCGTCAATTTCCTCCAACACAAAGTACGTCCACTCAGGGCTCCGATACAGTCGGTTCTGTTTCTTTATTCTGTCGCTCTTTCTCAGCGATTTGCCTTGGGCTGCATTTCTTTCACTTTGAGCCCTTTTCCAGTCTTTATCGTTTTCTTCGACTGTCTTTAGTCTGAGCCTTAGTCTCTTGACGTATCGGGGTGCACTTCTTCCTCCGTGCCTCCCAGTGGTTGAGGAAACTTCGCCTTCCTCGTGCACTCTTTTCACTTTTTGGGGTGGCACCTCTGTTTTCCTGCCTGTCTGACTAGTTCCAGGTCTTTCGTCTATTTCTTCTGCCTGGTCCCTATTCTGACCCTGCTCAGATTCAAAACGCACCTTCTTCTTATTTCTGGTTACTGTTGTTTCCGTTGTCTGAGCACTTTGATCTAGTTCTATCTGTTCCTGTTCATGCTCTTCGATCTCTTCGCTTTCTTCTGCATGAACGTCAGCTCTAACTTCTAACTGTCCCTTTCTCGGCTCCGGAGTTTCAGGAGGAGTCTCGAGGTCTTGATCTGACCCTACTTGGCCTATGTCCTGATCAGGTGTGTTGTGGCTTTCGTTGACCTGACCTTCTTCTTCTATTTCTGACTCACCTGGACTATCCCACTCACTGTCTAAGTAGGAATATTTCCTGGTTCGTATTGGATCATGAACTGGTTCGTCGGCGGGATACCATTCAACGTCTCGACTTGTGCTCGGCAGTTCGATGTCAGCTAGCTCCGGACTCTCTTCCTCGGAAGCCTCTTCAGCTGCGCTGCCTTCAGCTCCAGTCGCGTTTTCTCCAGATACCCGCTTTGTGTGGCTGGCGTGGATCCACTTCGGTACACCAGCACACTTCACAGCAGTGGTAGTGACGAGGATCACTTGTCGCGGCTTTCCCCACCTTGGCTTCAGGCAACTGCTCCGGGTGTGTTTCTTTAACACCACCCAGTCTCCTGGTTGCAGATTGTGTGCTGGATTCTTTGGCCACTCGTCTTCTGTCTCTCCAATCTGCTGAGAGAGAGAACGCACTTGGTCACCCAGCTGCTTGCAGTATTCTAGCACCATATCATCAGAAATGCTTAGCAGTTTGTTTCCGGGCTCCCATGCCTGGCGCATCACTCTTCCCATCAACACTTCATGGGGACTTAGGCCAGTCTTTCGGTTCGGAATACTTCTCAAACTCATCAGCACCAGGGGTAAAGCCTCTATCCAGTTCATTTTTGTGGAGTCACACATTTTTCCCAATCTGGACTTCAGGGTGCCATTTATTTGTTCCACTACCCCAGAAGCCTCTGGATGGTAGGCGCAGTGCAATCTTTGCTTCATTTTGAATGCTTTACAGAGTTCCAATAGGACATCGTTGGCAAAATGCCCACCTTGGTCCGTTTCGATCGTCTCTGGGATCCCATACCTAGGTATCAACTCCCTGAGCAATAATTTGGCTGTGGTGATAGCGTCATTTTTCTTAGCTGGATATGCTTCCACCCACCTGGAGAATAGACAAACTATGACCAAGATATATCTATATCCTTTGCATCTGGGCATGGTTATGAAGTCTGCCTGCATTCTAACGAAGGGCCCTACTGCCTTTCCAATAGTGCTCTGTTCCACTACAGTCTTCTTTCCTGCATTGAATTGCTGACACACTAGGCACCTCTGGCAAAGCCTTTCCGCCTGGTTCCTGAACTTTGAATTACAGAACACCTGTTCAAACACCCGACACATCGCGTCTCTTCCCATATGTGTTGGCTCATGTATCATTCTGACCATGGGGTCGATCAAACTATCAGGCAGTACAGGCACCCCATCCGGATTTACCACCACACCATCTTCTCTCAACTCGCATCCGTTTGCGGCCCACCTGCCCTTCTCTTGCCTGTCTGTGGCTTGTTGTATCTCCTTTAATTCTTCCCACGTTGACACATTCTCAAACAACATAAGTTGGCAGCTGGTTCCATCCCACAGGGCAATTTGTAGGGACATATGGTGTCGGGCACAAAACTGTGCAATTTGGTCAGCGTACCTATTACCGGCAGTCACATCATCATTTCCAGATCTGTGAGCCGCACACTTGACCACAGCCAATTCTTTGGGTAATTGGATAGCTTCCAGTAAGTCATGCACCACCTTCCCATTTCGGATAGGTGTGCCTGAGGAAGTCATGAATTCTCTTTGTAACCACAGTTGGCCGAAGTCATGAACGACCCCAAAACAATACTGGCTGTCTGTGTAAACAGTTATTCTCTTGTTCTTACCCCTCTTACAGGCTCTGGTTAACGCGATGAGCTCTGCCACTTGTGCAGATTTCACCTCGCGCATGTAAGATGCCTCGATGGTTCCTGTCAGTGTAACCACAGCATAGGCAGCACTCAGACTCCCACTCTCATGTCTCAAACACGAGCCATCCACGAACATTGTTTTATCCCCGTCAAGTAGTGCTATTTCACGGATGTCGGGACGGGGTTTTGTGCTATATTCAGTTAGATCGATGCAATTATGTTCCCCGTCCTCATCAGAGTCTACATCCAGAGGGATAGGTAACAGGGTCGCAGGGTTTAGGACATTGCACCTGGAAATAGTTACATTTTCAGCACCAATCAAAATTCTCTCATACTTAGTCAGCCGACTAGGTGTGAGGTACTGGGTCTTAGTTCTAGTCAATAGGATGACAACAGAGTGAGGAACATAGACAGTGACGGGATGTCCCATGACAATGTTCTCACTCTGTTCCAGACTGACGCAAGTAGCAGCAACGGCTTTTAAGCATCCAGGCAGTCCAGCAGCCACTGGATCTAGGGTGGCCGAAAAGTAGGCCACTGGTCTTCTGACTAATCCGTGCTCCTGGGTCAGGACTGAAAGAGCACAATTCTCTCTCGTGTCACAGAACAGCTCAAAGGGCTTAGTGTACTCAGGCATACCCAATGCAGGTGCGGTACATAGACAGTTTCTCAGAGTTACCCAAGCATTCATGCTTTCACTGTCCCAGTGGACGGGGTCTTCTACTCCTTTCTTTGTCATATTTATCAGGGGTCGGGCTAGAGCCGCAAATCCTACAATCCACTGTCTGCAGTAACCCACAACTCCCAAGAACATTCTCACCTCTTTCTGTGTTCTGGGCAGTTCCATTGCTTTGATTATTTTGATCCTTTCGGTAGTGACCTTCCTGATTCCTTTTTCTATCTGGTGCCCCAGATATTTTACTGAGTTTTTACAGAATTGTAATTTGTCAGGCGACACTTTATGTCCTCCTTTTCCTAGGTGATTCAGCAAGGCAATTGTGTCAGTGATACAGTCAGTCTGGGTTTTAGATGCCACTAACAGGTCATCTATGTACTGTACCAAAACAGACTCTCTTGGCAGCACTAGGGATTCAAGGCACTTTTTCAGTATCTGGTTGAAAATCGATGGACTTTCAGTGTACCCCTGGGGGACACGATTCCAGACATAGATATGGCTGTCAAATTCAAAACTGAAAAGGAATTTGCTTTCTGGATGCAATGGGATGGAAAAGAAAGCGTGGCATAGGTCAATGACAGTGAACCATTCTGCGTTCCAGGGAATCTGATATAGAATTACTGCAGGGTTGGGTACAATAGGACAGCAAGGCACAACAATTTGGTTTACCTTGCGCAAATCTTGCACCACCCGGTACTTCCCACTAGGCTTTTTGATCCCAATGATAGGCGAATTACAGGGGCTGCTCAACACTTCTTCTATTATTTCTGCTTCGAGCAGCCTCGTAATTTCAGTCGCTACTCCCGCCTTTACTTCTGCACTCATTTTGTACTGTCTGGTTTTGGGGTATACAGCATTTGTTTTTATTGCTATTTTAACTGGGTCCACATTTGCCATCAGGCCTACATCTTTTCCTGTGAAATCCCACACTTCTGGTACTACTCTTAGCTGGAGTTCTTCAGGTAAATCTTCAATTGTCAAAGGCTTGATATCAGCATCTTGTCTGACTAACATCAGTTTGTACAGGCCATCTTCATCGGGGGTCTGAATTTCGACGCCATTTGGTGTGCAGAAAATGGTACAACGCATCTTGCACAACAAATCACGTCCTAGTAGGTTTACAGGACTGGAATCACAGACCACAAATCTGTGCATTTCCTTGAAATTTCCTATAGAAATTTCCATTGGTTCAGTTACAGGGGTACTTATTATCTGATTTGAGACTCCCACTACTTGGATTGCTTCTCCCGAGAGGGGTAGGTTAGGAACATCCACTGTTCTTACAGTAGATCGGGTAGCACCAGTGTCCAACAGAAAGGTGACGTCTTTTCCCTCTACCTTTCCTTCAATGTATGGTCCAGTCTGGTCTACCGGTAAGGAGGCGCCAAGTACGCACTCCTCATCCTCCCCTCTCAGGCCCCGTCAATCTTGATCCTCACAAAGGAAAGTATCATTTAGCAAGTACTGTGGAATGACTGCGTTTCTTTCACTCTCAACCTCCCATACTTCCGCCCTCTCATTCTGCTGACCCTGACTCTTAAAATTCTGTCTTGGAGCGCGGGGTACTGGAGGTAATTTTACCTGTTGCTGGGTTTTTCTTGTCCCCTCTTTCGGCACCTGTGGATTTAAACCATTTACAGGGGCATTACCGGCCTGTAGGTGTGGACACTCGTCTCTCCAATGCCCCATCTGGCCGCACCCATGGCACGGAAACTTTTTCATGGCCTCTTCACGACTCATTTTAGGTCTGGGCTTTCCTCCCCCCCCAGTATTGGTATTCTGAACATTATTATCAGAAGTCATTTTACTTAACTGTTTTTCTTGCTGTTCCGCTAATTTCACCTGTGCCCAAATGACCTTTTCCTTGAGGGCCTTCTTTTTATTTTCGATTTCATCTTCGCAGTATTTTGCATATTTCAGGACATCATCTATGGGTTTTCCCTGCCAACTGATTTTGTTATCTCGAATCCATTGTGAGATTTCAGGCCTTAATCCTAGCACAAACCTATAACTGAAATGGGTCATGTCTTTCATGTCTACATTATCGATACCACTGTAAGTTTTAAATACCTGCAGTAACCTTTCATAAAATGAATGCACCGTTTCATCACGTTCTTGGGTGGTTCTATCTATACGGGTCCAATCTGTCTCTTTTGCTGGTACCTTTTTCTTGAGGTATTGTATGACTTGCTCATATTTCCTCATTACTTCAGGTGCGGGAGCTCCTGTTTTCTCATCTCTGGGAAATTCCTCACTGGGCCAATCAATTTCAATTTTACAGTCGGTCCACAAATCTACAGGGACCACAATGTCGAAAAACCCATCCAGGTCTTTCAGCAAACATTTCTGAACTTTTATGAAACGTTCTACCTGTCTGTACCAGTCAACTGGTTTCTCACGTAATTTCGGGAAGTCGTTTGTAAATGACACAATGTCTTGTCTGGACCAAGGGACATGGACATATTTTCCTCCCGGGACCTCTCTCATGGGGCACAATTTTTCTGTTGGGGTTACTTCCTTTAATACGAATTCTGAAGTTACTGACCCAGCCCTGCTGCCTTCCTTTTTCTTTGCCCACCTGGTTCTCCATTTCCCCACTTCGCCCCATTTCTGCAAGATTTTCAACAATTCTCTTACTTGGATCTGTTTTCCCATCACATTCAGGCTTTCTAAATCCTTGTCTGAGAAGTCCACTCTGTAGGGTTTCTGAAGAATTTTGGAGCGACTAACATCAACTCCCATTTCTGTGGCGGCATCCATTATCTTTTCATGGAGCACCCTAGCACTCCGGGTAAGATTTTTACTGATGAATAGTAACTCTTCTTCATTATACGAGCTTAGGCGCTCAACTCCCACGTTCCCAGCCATCATTTCTTCTATTTCTATTCTTAATTTATATATTTCCAATGCTTTAGGTTGGGGAGTGGTCTCCTTCTCTAGCTCCTTTATCCATCTGTCCAATTCTTCAGGGGAAACTAAAGTGGCACTCCTAACTCCAGTTGCACTTTCAATCACCACCTCCTTTTGTCTGGGCTGACTTCTTGTCCCTGCTATACTGGCCCTCGACTCCCTTATGGGCAGATCCATCAAACTTCCAGATTCACACTCACTTTCCTGGTCCTCATCTATGAATACTTCCTTCCTCGGGGTCTGGAGGCTAGGAGTAGGCAGTATTGGGGTGATAACAGGAGGATGGGGACTAGTCAGGTCATTTCTATACATTGGAATAGCAGGACCAATAGTTACCGGAATAGTCAAGGAATCAGGATGGGGATGCATCTGGGCAATGGTTCTAACCAATTCCTCTCGCTGTTTAGACAGGGCTTCTCTCTCTTTTTCCTGCAACCCCCTTTCAGCAGAATTGCCATGCAATACCTGAGGTACTAAGGACGGATAAATACTCGGGGCAGTCGGAGCAACCAATCGAGGGGGACTTTCTCCGAATGGCTGATAATTCGGGACTGTGGATTTAGGTCTGCAAAACCCATCCCTTTCCCTGGTTTTACTGCCTGTACCTGTTCCATCTGTATCACTGTCCCTCCTACTTCTGGGATAATTTGTAAAGGGATTTTGAGAATGCACCGGTTCTGATTCTGCAACATAGGGAGGTGGATTCTTCATTAACAAGTCCTCCAGGTGTTCATCTTCTATGTCCCCCATAGGTGCTAGGTGATGGGTCTTTTCTTTACACTTTCCTCTCTTCTCTTCTAATACCCCCATCATAGGGAACAGCCCTTCAGTTAACATAGACTGCCTCCACTGTTTCATTTTCTGCTCTTTAGTTGGCGTTGGAAGTCTGGGATACCACTTACTCACTCCCTTATCCATTCGGGGTTTATCTCGCTCTGCAGCCTCAATCTCCCATTCCTCCAAAGCTTCGTACTGGGTCAACCTAGGTCTAGGGTGTAATTCATTCATGCGGGTCCTTAAGTTAAACAGGATCCGACCATTAAATGTACCTTTAACAGGGAATGCTAGGACTCCGTCATCTACAGTATACTTTGCCCAATTTTCTAGCCAGACACAAGTGTGATACCCTTTATCAAACAACATGAAAGAAGCAGGGGTATTTGGCGGGGGAATGAGTACGCCTTCCCTCGTTCTAATGGGCTTGTCAGTTTTGAAAAAATTCTTTACTTTATCAGAGAATGACAATTTTCTCTTTATTCCATACATCATGTGCGGTCTACCTCGTACAATCTGCTCCTTATGAAATCCTAGGTATTTGGGATTTGGTATGAAGTCTGGATACCACATACAACTCTCCAGACTCGCTTCTAGCTCGGCTGGATTAATTTTGTTTACCTTTGTGCTTCCAATGCTAGCGCGACTTTTATTTCGCACCACCCAATCAGGTCAGAAAATACAAATACTGTTAACCAATGGGTGCGCGGCCTTTTCGCAAGACAGAGTCTCACGCTTCGGCACTCACCCCTCCTTTACAAATTCAGCTCCACTACCCACCCGCTGTTTTGACCAATACCAGCGCGGCACGGAGTGACGTCAGAGCAGCTCTCCGACTGACTCCCTCCTTCACAAGGTAACGGAAACTTTTTACTCTCTCTAAAGTGCGAGTGCAAGTTTTAGTTAATAACACGCAACGTTTGCCACTATGTCTGAGTGTTCTAAAGAGAGAAAAGACTTTTCTTTCGCTACTAGTAAACCACTTCTGTCTACTTTTCATTCACTCTGGATAGACTTCTTTGCCTGTCCCTTCACACTAGTAACATAGAACCCGTTATTCTTCTGGCTCATCCACCTTAGTCGGGGATATGTACTGAGCCAGGATTTCACCAGCGAACTATTTTACTTACCAGACAAGCCTCGGAGACCCTACTACTCCTTCCGTATGCGACCCTTACTAGGTGATATCGCAATGAAAGTTTTATAACGGACTCGTAGCTATCATTCACTCCAGAAACAAAGGTCCTAATTAGTGCTTCCAGTTACTCCTTTAACCCTGCACTAATGATTCAAACTTAGTGACTTCAACAGCTAACCGGATTCTACTCACCGTTAGCTAAAATACTTCCCCGGGGATTCAGACTACACTGAACACTTACAAACAATTCTGGGTTAATTCAACATGTAATATTTATAGCAGCAATGCAAAATCATGCACATTTACATATAAATCCTTAAAACATTTCAAAATTTTGAATCAATACAGTAGAAAATCAGCAGCACACTTAATCTTCACGGTTTGTTTATGACCTATCCTGTCTACCTAATCTAACTAGTCCAAACCATCCTCTGGCTGCCAGAAAATTACTGCTAGAGCGCGCAGTTTCCCCCAGGTCACCCGAGTTACCAATTCTTTTACACGCACTGGGCCCTTGGCGTGAAAAAAAACCTTTTATTATCACACTAATTTGTTTGGGTGAACCGGGTGAGGATTTCTCCTCCTGCACGCTGCTAAGAGTAATCAAGTTTGGATTTACCTCTGCTTACCATGTACCCGACTTACCACAGGCACAATTCTTCGACGGACCTAGAGCTATTAGGGAAAATAGTAGACAGGCCTAACATCAAGTACTCTTTATAATCAGAAAAATACTTTCCACAATTCTGTAAAATGACCACAGACACCTGATGAAGTTTGAAACTTTATATAAGAATTCAAAGAGAAGATGCCAAGATAATAAGCGATACACAGAATAATATATCAAACATTAAAATCAACACCAATAGGTAACTTTGCATCAAAAATAAGACCATTAGGATATATGGGAAACTAAAGGTAGAAGTTTTTAGAACAAAACTAGTCACTGCAATTTTATACTAGAACGTAGGAATGGGGATGAGACCTAGAACATGTACTTAACCTAAGTATTTAAGCTATTCTTGCTAAGTTCACTGCAAACCACTAAAGGAAAGGGAAAAACGGGAACATGCTATTGCTTTATAAAATCAATGAATCTCTAAAGGAGGGGGGAGAGAAGGAACCAACTAAAATTCAGACACATATATTTGCAATGGCAATAGAGCAATAACACAGGTAAGAATGCCTCAACAGATCAGACAAAAGAGAGAGAGAGAGAGAGAGAGAGAGAGAGAGATACGCAAACCCACAATCAATAATTACCTAGTTCAGATTGAAGACCAACCCTGGCCACGGGTCAGTTGGGAAGACAGGGACCCTCAGAAAAGGAATGCCAGAATGCGAGCAGGTACAGCTCACGGACAGTAAGGACAGGATACCCCTCAGGTTCAGGTCAAAGGACTGGGCCTCCCAGGGTACGACCAACACCCACAGCTCCGGACAGCAACGCCTGCGTTACCCCCTCCTGCAAGTAATCCGCCAGAAACCCCGATTGGATTTTCGAATTCCCCAGCAAAGTGCTTCGCCAGCACTTAGGATTTTCCACCCCTTAGGAGATTGTGGAAAGTATGGACAAAGTGCTCCGCAGCACTTTCAGAATGAGCACCTATTGAGATCGTAGGGTCAGTGACAGGTCTGCTACTCGGACAAGTCGGACAATTTTCCTAAGCTAAACTAGGGCAATTATACTGTTTTGGGGACCCTTAGACCACCCACTAATGTTGCAAGTGACAGTTTCCCACATTGTGATTGGTCAGGAGAGGTGGTGCGGTCATTACCACCTCCTAGAATTCAACGTTCCCATCATAATTATTCAATTTTGCACACCCGCCCCCCTGGTTCACGTTCCCAGGCATAGGAATACAGAAGACAATGCAAGAGTCCAGCATATAGCAACAGTGTATGACAATTCAAGGTGTAATCTTGCATCTTCGGGATGGGTTCCCAGGCGCATCGGGCTCCAGGAGCCAGCTGGCTAGCTTTAGCTTCTGCGCAGTTAGGACTCTCCCTGGTCAGCTGACAGGGTTCAGAGGAGCCTCAGCATGGCGTCGCTCATGTATGCCCCAGCCCACAAAGACGCGGTACATGAAAAGTAAGCGAAAACAAATTAAAATCATACATAAAAATGATCGCACTGTATACCATGATAAAATCTAACCAACCCTTACTTTATAATGACTATAGCATTATGGATTAGTGCGAAAAGACAGATAGGCTAAAGCAGCAGTAGCAAGCAGAGAGCGTGGTGAGAGACAAGCGGCCATATTTTGCATCAGTGCGCATGAGCACAGAATCCCTCCAGAATGCGAGTGCGTCACATCACATGGGTATGACCGACGCATGCGCAGACTGAATCTCAGCGAAGCAGCCATTTTAAGTGCAAGCTTCGTTTTAGTACGGAAAAACAAACAAGCAAGCATCCTGGGGACACCCGCGTGTTGGGAAAACACTTTATAAATGACGAACAATGGTGTTAATATTATTATGCGGTTTAGACAAGGGTTTGCATACGAGCAAGGCGCTTTACGGGCAAATCCTTGCTCCATCAACTGCAGTGTCGGTATCCGGATTGGACTCAACATGCCTTGGCAAACGCAATCCACGTAGGATGGGAATATTGGCTTCAGGTCAGAACAGCAAGGTCTGGGGAGCTTCTCCTTTGCAGGGAAGCTGGAGCAAGCCCGGAGCAACCAGGCAAGGGGTGTTGTTTCCAAAGGAAGTCTTCATAGGGCTCACTAGCCAACGGGCTAGCAACCGGGAAGACGGGGTGAGCTGAAATGCAGGCACAGGCCCCACGCAGCACTCGTGGAGTGGGGAGGGCTGAGCTTCGGTGCAAATGCTGCTCCGGTCTAGGGGCTTCTCAAACCCCAATGCACGACTTCAAGGGTACCTCAGAAGCTGCACGGTTAGCAAAGAGCAGGTAGTCCAGGGTGTCCGGGCCCACGTCTCTCGTGTCCGCCACAGGTCTCAGCTTTGCTGTTAAGGTGGATCGGAGTCGGAGAAGTCTGGAAGTCCAGTTCCTGAGTCACGGAGTCCTCGGGTTCTGGCGGGAGCGCCGACAAAGTAAACTGGCAAGTTACTGGTGGTGCCTGTTGGCACAGGGTGGTCACTCCTTGACCACAAGGGAGATGTCTTCAGTCTTCCAGTCGATATGGAACGTCGAAGGTCCAAGAGTTTCGTTTCAGAGTTTCTTTCCAGGATAATCTAATGTCTCTAGACACAGCTCATATCTTTATAATAAACTAAGGGGCTGGATTACCTGCTAGGTCCCTCCTATGGGTGGAACCTGGGAAGGGGGTCGTTACACCCCTTTCCCTTTGTCCAGTTTAACGCCAGAGCTGGGGCTGGAGTGCCCCAACAACTGGTTTGAACCGGGCTATGCATTGAGCACCTTGTGTGCCCCAGGCAGTGTATGGACAAGCATCTTTCCATTGAACCCACCCTGCCCCAATACACTACAGGTTGTCTGGGGAGGTGCTAGCACCTCCCTCGACAGGAAACCTATTGTCCAGGCCTCCCTCACGGGAATTTCGTCCAGCTGCAGGAGGTCAGACTCGTGTCTGTGGCAGCAGCATCCATTTTGTGATGCTGAGGCTCTGTTTAACTTTAACTGGGTAAAACAGTAACTACATGTCTTCTCCCTCTAGAAGGGTGGAATGCTACCCCCGCCGCCAGGACTGGCGGGGGAGGGGTAGTATTCCAAAGTGTTTGACACCTTACACAACATGTTTTGATAAAGCCAAACCAAAGTTAGCATTAACCGGGAGGATTATAATGCACTTAAGAGTATATGGTATGGCTATATCATAGAACAGCTATAAGGACATGGTTCCGGAAGCTGCAGAAGGGCTCAGCTCATGCTAGAGCACCCTCTCACATAAAACCAAGCACTCTGCCTTCAGGGTTGTCAAGGCCTGCCATAGGAGTGACTTATAGGTATATATGTGTCTATATATAACGTTAGATATAGGTATACTATATCTAAGCAAGGGGTGATTACACCACCTTGCCCAAGCTGAGTGATCAGCTTGTGGTGTCAGTTTGGATGGCCAGCCAGTGGTGGCATAATACATGCTGCAGCCCCGGGTAGGCCTTGGATGCACCTATGCCCTGGGTACCTATGGTACACTATACAGGTGCTCACAAAGCTGACCCAATTACCAATCGAGTATATACCTAAAGTAAATGGAGTCCATTTTACAGATAGAGCAGATAGCCTGGGGCCCTGAATAGCAGGATCCCAGGCCAACTAAGTCAAAAACCAGCTAAACACTAGGTAAAAAGTTGAGGTAACCATATAGTCAGATATCCACCTTCCTACATCCCCTCAATACGTCCCTGTCAGGTTTGATTATTCCTTTACACGTAAGTACCAAGGGGGGAAAGGGGCATGGGATAGAGAAAAGACTGCCCGTAATTCTTCAGTAGTTCTCTGCCTCATTGTAAGAAATGGGGGTTACCCAGATCTCCAACGGGGTAGCATGGCATCAAGCAGGCAGGCCAAACTTCGAGGACATGTGAAGCATTCACACAGTACCCACAGACGACACACCAATCACACCACAAAAGAGTCACAACACCACCTTTGGTTGGAAAAAGATTAAGTTTAGTGATGTCTCCAACCTGCAAGGTAAAAAGGAACAGAATAGTGGTAGTCACATCAAGGCGCCAACTGGCACCAGAGCCAAGTACTTCAGTGGGGGATTATTTACATGGGACAAAAAAGGTTGAGTCCAAAGTCCATGCTGAAAGGAAAAAGGATGGTTAATTAAACACTAGACCTGGGGCCAATCTGGCGGGGCCAACTCAGGCTCTCATCCTCGGGGGTAGGCTGTAATTGCAAACTCTAACATTATGCATAAATACACCTCATGCGTTATAACGCCAAACCCCACCCCTGTAAGGGAAGTACAACAGAGCATCACAGCACATATTAGACAGGAGCACCTGTAAGAAATCAGTACTGCAGATCACAAACTTGGGACGTAGCCAGGGGCCTGGAATAACTCGTCAGGCCAGCATAGGGGCACACCTGTATTAAAAGGCACAACAAAGTTTCCTCTTTGGCAAGGGGAAATAACCACTGGCATGGAACCTTCTCCAAGCATCAGGCAGAACGTTGGCATCACTATAAACATAAACAGCAGGGTGTACACAACAGCCAATCCTCTGCATGAACATTAAACTTACACATTATAGAGCGATGTTAGGCATTAACCCATGAGCATGAGCCTAACCCTCCACACTGGTGCCTCATCTAATGAAGGCTCCCTTAGGCATCTGTTCCCTCCCAGCCACTCAAGCCAACCTATATGGGGCCGTGCCCTTAGGTCATAACCACACTGACACACTGGGCGTGAAATTCAACGAAAGCACTGCCTTGCCACACTAACACAAATCCCAGGGCCTACACTAGCTGGCATTCACCTGGTCACCCCAGGCAGGGATTAACTAATGTCGTGGCCCAGTTCAGAGGCCTGGCAATCCGGCTGGTACTTCTCGCGGGGGGCTCTGGTGTAATTAGGGCCCACGAGCTCAATTACAATGTCTCCCGGGGGGGGGAGGGGGGCGAGCACCGACCCTGTGCCCCGTTGCCCTCTCCACTCCCCACACAGTTTAATTAAGGCCCCATTCACCGGGCTACTCCGGGGGTCCTCTTCCCCTGCAGGGCTCTTTTCCGTGGAGGGGGGCAGGCACCGGCAATGTGCCTCGAGGCCCCTCCCTCCCTGTGGCATCACTCGGGCCCCCCTCCTCTCACGGGGGCCTGGACAGCTCAATCGGGGCTCCCTCATCCTGACGGGAGCCTCGCAGCTGCTCTGCTCCAGGCGCCTCAGGTCGGGAGGCGGGGCTGGCACCGACAGTGTGCCCCGGCCCCGCCTTCTTCGCCGGCCCCTCGCGTGGGGCACAGACCGACGGGGTGGCCTCCCGCTCCGGTCGCTTCTCTCAGGGCTCCCTCCTTGGCACGGGGGCCCCGCAACGGAGCTTCACCGGGTCCCCCTCCTACCTCACGGGGACCCGGGCTTAGACTCTGCTTCTCCCTCCAGCGCGGGCACAGACCGCTCTAGTCGCTCGATCCTCGGGGCTCCCCCTTCGTCCACGGGGGCCCCACACCAGCGCTTCACCCGGGTCCCCCTCCTACCTCACGTGGACCCGGGGCTTCGATTCCTCTTCTCCTGGCCTTCCCGGCCGATAGCCAATCCCTGCGCGGCCTTTAAAGGTCACGGCCGCGCAGGCCAATCAGTGCGCGGCGGGGGCGGGCCGATGACGCGGCCGGGCCCCCGTCATGTGATGGGAGAACCTGACGGCCTCAGGGCCTAGCGCGGCCCTCCCTGCACTTCGGCGGCCCTCTCCTCACACCGGGGGTCGCCGCAACGGTATCCACAACGGTGGGGGTCCCTTAAAGGCGGCGCCGGGCCGCGGTGGGGATTTTCACCAATTATGACCGGCGCAAGGCAGCGCCATTACTCCTCGGGCTGCGGCGGTGAAATCGGCGGCAATAAGGGGTAGGCTCCCTTTTAATTAATTATTTATCTGTCGCTCTTCTCCACAGCAAAAGGGGCGCTTTTCTCGGAGGACAGCTCCTCCCTCAGCCCACACAATCCTCAGGGCCGACAGCACTTCGGGGGCCACACCAATCACAGGGCACAGTCCCTTGGGGGCACAATCCTCCCCATGCAGCTCCACAGGCAGCAACAGTCTTTAGACTCCCAGCGCTTAGGGGGCGATACTGCAGTTTACGCCAGTCAGCTGTCCACAGCCCTTCACCGTAGGCACCTCACAGCCCAGCGCTTCCAAAGGGGCCACAGCTTCCTTGGGGGCATCAACCTCCCCAAAACAGCGCTATTGCAGCACAGCACCTGGCAGCACACCTCACAGGGCAGTGAACAGTCCCACAGTCCTTCTGAGGGGCACCCTCCTCACCTCCTGGGCGCTTCTTCACACAGCGCTGGCGTGGTACCCGGTCAAATAGCGTCAGTGACCTGGATAGGGGCCCTCCCTTGTCAGGGGCCCATGGAGACAGTAGAGGGGGATTTATAGGGGTGCAGGGCCCAGCTCACAGGCCCATGTGGCGGTAGCACCTCACAGCAGGTCCCCTCTCTTCCTTGTCCCAGCGCTGACTGACTTTCTGGTGGCACTTCTCCCTATTTATACCCTCCTCCCAGGCAGTGCCAGGACCTTCTAGAATGTTGGCAAATCTAGCCTAAACTGGTTCTAGGGGAGGGGGTGAGCACCCTGGGTGCCAGGCTTTCCCTCCAAAAGCTAGGGGTAGCTGGGTAATATTATCTAGACCGCTGACCTAACGCAGTCAGGTGGCACTACCCAGGGCCATGGCATCCATTTTAAGAACACAGTACATTTTAGTCAGGTACATTGTTAAAATGGGGATTGTTTTTCTGCACACCATTTAATAACATTTAATTTCACAACAGGGCAACTCTTACCACACATGGTCCATACATATTTAATACCATGGGGGAGTCATTCAAATTAGGGGGGCAAAAAGCGAAAAATTTTGGGGGAAAAAGACCAAGTCCAACACAACTCCCCCCAGCCAAAAGCCAGGGTAGACTGATCAATGCCTTGATGGGCTTCCCTGCTTGAGGCGGAAAAAGGTGGACGCAGGCCTGCAACTACAGGAGCACCCGCAGTTTCTCCTCCACTCTGGAACCCAATGGTTCTCTCTCGCAACCCTCCCTTCACTAACAAAACCACCCCACGGGTGTTCCCCAGTGGGATGTTTCTCCTTCCTAGAGTGGGAGGCTCTAGCCTCAGGCTTGTAATTCTCTTGAACCACTCTCCTCTCTCCAAATTGCCACTGGTCCACCCATCTGGGGTCTACACCCTCAGACTGACCAGCCCTTAGGGGCGAGGCTCCCCTCCCCCTACTTCTCCTCCTAGGGTTCCTCCATCTCCTACGCCTGGGGACACCCTCACACAACCACTCTCTCCCCAACCTGGAGTTGAAACCCTCAGGTTGAACCGGTGACAGGGGCGAGTCCTCCCTCTCCCTGCACCCCCTCCCAGAGTTCCGCACACTCTTACCCAGAGAAGTACCCCTGGGAGTCACTTCCGGGGGGACTCTGGTTACAGATGTCCCTCCCACCAGGGCAGGCAACTCCTGTCCCTAGCCACCCAACCCGGGGTCTGCGCCCTGTGGCTGAGCTGGAGACAGAGAAGAGACCTTCCTCCCTCTGCACTCCCTCCCAGAGTTCCGCACCCTCCCAATGGGAGTGGTACCCCTGGGAGTCAATTTGGTAGGGACCTGCATTACAGGAATTCCACCCTCCAGGCCAGGCAACTCCTGACCCTGAACCCCCAGTCCAGGATCTAAACCCTGTGACTGGTCAGACCCCCGAACCACTGGAGCTCTGATTATTGATGCTCCGGGTTCTCCTGACATAAGGGGATCCCTCCCTCTGGATGGCACATCGGGACAGCCTAGCCTCCCAACCTGGGGTTCTCTTAAAGAACACTCCAGGCCCGGTGACCACAGCTGGGGCACCTCGGGACACCTCCCCGACTCACTCCCTTCAGGATCACTCCCCTCAGCCTTCCCAGACGCTCTGGCACTTACCCAGAGGTCTGCCTCCCGTGCAAGTTCCCTGGGGTCTGAGAACCCGCACTGCAACAGATGGTGGCGCAGTCTTGGGAAACAACTCCTCAGCATGTGCTCCCGGATAACGGCATGGCACAGCCCTTCCCAATCCTCCACTGCTCTCCTCACCACCCAATCCTCCAGTACAGTCCAACACTCCTCCTCGAACTCTCCCCAGGACTGATGGAACAGCTTTCCCCTCCCCTGAACACTAACCCGTCCTCCTCTTCCGGGGAATCAGGCACGGTCTCCTGGGCTTCGGGAGTGGGACTCCTTGCACTGGACCTACACTCGCTGCCACCACTGGATCCCACCCTTCTCGGTGAATCCAGACTCCTAAAACCACTCTCAGGGGACAACCTACCCACCTGAGCTGATCTCTCTCTGGCGAAGGCCCTCTCCGCCTCCGCCATCCTCTCCTGCGCTAGGACTTTTTCAGTCTCTAGTCGCTGCTCTTCTACCCTGAGCTGCGCTAAGCCCTCGGCATGTCTGAGCTTTGCCAGCGCCAGCTGATACTCCCTCTCTTCTCTCCTATCTACCCACTCTTCTGGGGACAGGGAAAGGGATGGGGCAGTGCCCCCGGGACTGGACCCAGTGCGAGACTCCCTATCTTTGGTGTCTTCCACAGCTACTGGCGTCTCCGCCCTCTCAAACTCTTCCTCCTCCTCATCGGAGCAATTACCTCCCAGGGTTCTGGATGGGGAGCCCTCTCTCTGGTCTCTAACCCACTGACCCTTCAAAACCTCAGGGGGGGGGTAGTCAGACAAGTCCCCATCAATCTCTAAGGGCTCTCCCCTCTTGAGGGCCTCATAGAGAAAAAAAATCCTCCTAATGTTCCCTACTGGGGGTATCCCTCTCTCCAGGAGGAAGTCTATCACCTCCTGTTCGGTGTACTCCATGAGTTCCACCTCCTCATAAACCAACCCCATTGTGGCGAGGACTCTCGGGACACACCCACAGTGGACCAAGGGGACACAATTGTCAAACTCTTTCAGGAGGAAGCAATTTAGCAAACAACAATAATCCCCACAACAAGGCTCGGATTACATCCAAAGCTCTATTTGCAGTGTAACCCGTGGCCGCTGTGGTACTGCGCAAACACAAGTCCTATCCCACCGCTTGCCACCAATGTAAGAAATGGGGGTTACCCAGATCTCCAAGGGGTAGCATGGCATCAAGCGGGCAGGCCAAACTTCGAGGACATGTGAAGCATTCACGCAGTACCCACAGACGACACACCAATCACACCACAAAAGAGTCACAACACCACCTTTGGTTGGAAAAAGATTACGTTTAGTGATGTCTACAACCTGCAAGGTAAAAAGGAACAGAATAGTGGTAGTCACATCAAGGCGCCAACTGGCACCAGAGCCAAGTACTTCGGTGGGGGATTATTTACATGGGACAAAAAGGGTTGAGTCCAAAGTCCATGCTGAAAGGAAAAAGGATGGTTAATTAAACACTAGACCTGGGGCCAATCTGGCGGGGCCAACTCAGGCTCTCATCCTCGGGGTAGGCTGTAATTGCAAACTCTAACATTATGCATAAATACACCTCATGCGTTATAACGCCAAACCCCACCCCTGTAAGGGAAGTACAACAGAGCATCACAGCACATATTAGACAGGAGCACCTGTAAGAAATCAGTACTCCAGCTCACAAACTTGGGGCGTAGCCAGGGGCCTGGAATAACTCGTCAGGCCAGCATAGGGGCACACCTGTATTAAAAGGCACAACAAAGTTTCCTCTTTGGCAAGGGGAAATAACCACTGGCATGGAACCTTCTCCAAGCATCAGGCAGAACGTTGGCATCACTATAAACATAAACAGCAGGGTGTACACAACAGCCAATCCTCTGCATGAACATTAAGCGTACACATTATAGAGCGATGTTAGGCATTAACCCATGAGCATGAGCCTAACCCACCCACACTGGTGCCTCATCTAATGAAGGCTCCCTTACTAATCTGTTCCCTCCCGGCCCACTCAAGCCAACCTATATGGGGGCGTGCCCTTAGGTCATAACCACACTGACACACTGGGCGTGAAATTCAGCGAAAGCACTGCCTTGCCACACTAACACAAATCCCAGGGCCTACACTAGCTGGCCTTCACCTGGTCACCCCAGGCAGGGATTAACTAATGTCGTGGCCCAGTTCAGAGGCCTGGCAATCCGGCTGGTACTTCTCGCGGGGGGCTCTGGTGTAATTAGGGCCCACGAGCTCAATTACAATGTCTCCTGGGGGGGGAGGGGGAGGGGAGGGGGCGAGCACCGACCCTGTGCCCCGGTGCCCTCTCCACTCCCCACACAGTTTAATTAAGGCCCCACTCACCGGGCTACTCCGGGGGTCCTCTTCCCCTGCAGGGCTCTTTTCCGTGGAGGGGGGCAGGCACCGGCAATGTGCCTCGAGGCCCCTCCCTCCCTGTGGCATCACTCGGGCCCCCCTCCTCTCACGGGGGCCTGGACAGCTCAATCGGGGCTCCCTCATCCTGACGGGAGCCTCGCAGCTGCTCTGCTCCGGGCGCCTCAGGTCGGGAGGCGGGGCTGGCACCGACAGTGTGCCCCGGCCCCGCCTTCTTCACCAGCCCCTCGCGTGGGGCACAGACCGACGGGGTGGCCTCCCGCTCCGGTCGCTTCTCTCGGGGCTCCCTCCTTGGCACGGGGGCCCCGCAACGGAGCTTCACCCGGGTCCCCCTCCTACTTCACGGGGACCCGGGGCTTAGACTCTGCTTCTCCCTCCAGCGCGGGCACAGACCGCTCTGGTCGCTCGATCCTCGGGGCTCCCCCTTCGTCCACGGGGGCCCCACACCAGCGCTTCACCCGGGTCCTCGTTTCCCCTTCTCCTGGCCTTCCCGGCCGATAGCCAATCCCTGCGCGGCCTTCAAAGGTCACGGCCGCGCAGGCCAATCAGTGCGCGGCGGGGGCGGGCCGATGACGCGGCCGGGCCCCCGTCATGTGATGGGGGAACCTGACGGCCTCAGGGCCTAGCGCGGCCCTCCCTGCACTTCAGCAGCCCTCTCCTCACACCGGGGGTCGCGGCAACGGTATCCACAACGGTGGGGGTCCCTTAAAGGCGGCGCCGGGCCGCGGTGGTGATTTTCACCAATTTACGACCGGCGCAAGGCAGCGCCAACACTCCTCGGGCTGCGGCGGTGAAATCGGCGGCAATAAGGGGTAGGCTCCCTTTTAATTAATTATTTATCTGTCGCTCTTCTCCACAGCAAAAGGGGCGCTTTTCTCGGAGGACAGCTCCTCCCTCAGCCCACACAATCCTCAGGGCCGACAGCACTTCGGGGGCCACACCAATCACAGGGCACAGTCCCTTGGGGGCACAATCCTCCCCATGCAGCTCCACAGGCAGCAACAGTCTTTAGACTCCCAGCGCTTAGGGGGCGATACTGCAGTTTACGCCAGTCAGCTGTCCACAGCCCTTCACCGTAGGCACCTCACAGCCCAGCGCTTCCAAAGGGGCCACAGCTTCCTTGGGGGCATCAACCTCCCCAAAACAGCGCTATTGCAGCACAGCACCTGGCAGCACACCTCACAGGGGGGTGAACAGTCCCACAGTCCTTCTCAGGGGCACACTCCTCACCTCCTGGGCGCTTCTTCACACAGCGCTGGCGTGGTACCCGGTCAAATAGCGTCAGTGACCTGGATAGGGGCCCTCCCTTGTCAGGGGCCCATGGGGACAGTAGAGGGGGATTTATAGGGGTGCAGGGCCCAGCTCACAGGCCCATGTGGCGGTAGCACCTCACAGCATGTCCCCTCTCTTCCTTGTCCCAGCGCTGACTGACTTTCTGGTGGCACTTCTCCCTCTTTATACCCTCCTCCCAGGCAGTGCCAGGACCTTCTAGAATGTTGGCAAATCTAGCCTAAACTGGTTCTAGTTGAGGGGGTGAGCACCCTGGGTGCTAGGCTTTCCCTCCAAAAGCTAGGGGTAGCTGGGTAATATTATCTAGACCGCTGACCTAACGCAGTCAGGTGGCACTACCCAGGGCCATGGCATCCATTTTAAGAACACAGTACATTTTAGTCAGGTACATTGTTAAAATGGGGATTGTTTTTCTGCACACCATTTAATAACATTTAATTTCACAACAGGGCAACTCTTACCACACATGGTCCATACATATTTAATACCATGGGGGAGTCATTCAAATTAGGGGGGCAAAAAGCGAAAAATTTTGGGGGAAAAAGGCCAAGTCCAACACTCATCTTCTTTCTTCTTATTAGATTGTAGATAAATGCATTGCTATCATACTTTTACTTTACCATTAAACTCATGTATGTACAAATATAATAACTTATCTTACCAGGAACTTTCTGTGGGCTTGCCTCTCTTCTAATTTTGCTTGTGATGATTAATTGTATTCATTGGTGAAAATTCTTTTATTTAGTGCTTCTTATTTTATTTACAGGAGATGCCAGGATTCTTCTTGACTGTTTCTCAACAAGGAAAAGGATAAGGTAAGTGTACATTCACTGAGAATTTAACCCTTTGTCTACTCCATTAACTCTCTCTAACTTACTTGGGTTGAGTCCTAGCTTTATTCCTTTATGATCTTCCTTCTATAGTTAATTCAAGAAACTGGTACGAACAAATGACTCTGAATGAATTTAATAACGGTTCATGGCAGTGGAACAGGGAATCTTACGTGTCAACAGTAATCTCTTCTAGCTCCAGGAATTAAACACTGAGTAGTGTGATACTCCTCACACGCACTGCAGTTATAGCAGAATACTTATTTGTCTCTGCTGTCAGGAAACTAGCACTCAGTCGTGTGATACTGCTCACACGCACTTCAGCACTAATGAATTTCTCGTATGCCGTCTCAAACTGTCGAGGAATATACATCTGACCTAGTTCCTCAAAAAATAATGTGCAAGTTATATTTGATGAAAATCGTGAAAATATCTCCAATATATTCTATATTACAGTAGACAAAAATAAAGATACGCTACCTTAGCTCCTGCACTAAGTCCCACTATATAATTCTCGTTGCTTGAGGTACGCGTCTCGGAAAAGAAACACTACTTCCTTAGACCCGTCCGCTGCTCACTGGCTCTCTTTTGAGCATAGGCTAGCTGGATTCCCTACCCTGGAATTTCTGAACTTCCGGAACCCGATGCCGATGAACTGACGCCCTCAAGAACAATTCCTGAATGACTTCTTCACGATGCAGTAAGTGGTAGGTCTGAACCCGGGAAAGCTCTCAGTGAAGTGCGCCATAGAATGTTGGTGCGCGCTTCACCTGAGCTTCTCTAGCAGTCGGATCAAGACTAGACCGTTAAACTGCGGGTATACTGGTGGCCATCTTAGATGTCCAACGTCGCCAGCATACTCACCTACTCAAGGCATAATGAGGTTTAAAGGTAGAATGTTGTGTGGAAGGGGGAGACATGAGGGCTACAACAGGGTCACGAGGAGGAAACCTCCCGTGAACCTGACATCAGCATAGTGAATAAACAAGTCTCAGCTCTCAGGCCCCAACACCAATATCATATAGTCAAGAGAGGTGAAGAAAACAAGGAAAGTGAGTCAGAGTTCACTGGTGCATCTGGTCCACATATGGACGTCGTCTATGGCCCTCAGTCTCTATGAAGAGATGGTGATGAGTTTCGTTGACCTCTATCTATCCAGGAGCTGGAAGCGCCTTGAGAGTGTAAGCGGCGCCGCAAGCGTGATCTTCGGTTTAGTTTCCTTTTAGGTTTGGGAAACTGTCGAGGGGCCTCCCCAGAGGACTATTCCAACTCAAGGTGTGGCGGGGTGTTTGGTTTGAGTTTCTGTCTTTCGTTTGCCCAGGCAAAAGCTTCCTCAGGAATGTCAAAGAAAAGTGTACGTGAGTTGTAAATGACTCTCAGCCAGGCCCGAAAGAGCAGTGCAAATTGGAGTTTGAGATCTCGCAGCGGAGCTTTAGCAGCCGTAAACGATTGTCGACGTTGCTGCACCAGTCTTGTGTAGTCAGGAAAGATTATAATGTAATGGGAGTCATATTGGAGTTTGCCCACCAATCTGGCTTGTGAGAGGATTGCATCCCGGTCATGGAAGTTTACAAACCAAGCTATAATGGGCCGAGGCCTGGCCACTGGCGGAGTTTTTGCATCAAGGCACTTTCAATAATAAAACACTTAGTTAGAGGCGTTTGAGGGATCCAGCCCATAATCCATGTGGTAAGGAATTGTTCCACATTATTGTCTTCGCAGCCCTCAGGGAAGCCGACAAAGCAGAGGTAATTCCCCCGGGCTCTGCCATCGGCATCCTCCACCATAAGCGCCAGACCCTTGGTGATGGATTTCAGAGCAGACACATTTTTGTGGAGGGATGCAACTGTGTCTTCCTTGGCTGAGATCCGGGTTTCTGCCTCCATTATCCTGTCCACCTCCTTGTTGAGATTTTGGCGGATCAACATCACGTCCGACCCTACCGTCCTAATTGTGGCCTCCGGTGGATCTCGGGACTGCGTGATTGCCGCCATCAACACAGTGTTGTCTGGACCAGCAGAGACCTGACTCAGTGGATCCACTGACTGCACCCCAGAGCCGGCATAGCGATTGGGCATGCTCTGCTTGGTACTCTGCAGCTTGACTCGAGTCATCGTTGGCGATGACGGATAGACCCTCACAGTGCCGATTTCTGTAGAGGCCAGTAGGTGGCACGTTCGCACACAAATCAGTGGTCATGGTGGCAGGAGCACTGGAGGGGTAGGGGAGGGGAAGGGCTCCGTGCAGCAAACAGGCAATCCAGATAGTGGTCGACTACACGGCAGGCAGGGAAGCAGGTGCGGAGTCAACCCACACACAAGCTGCACAGGGGTCTAGCCCAGCCGCACAGCACAGAGAAAGCCCCCTCACATCCAGGCAGATGGGCCCAATGTCACCGGTCTCAAGGCCTGTCAGCTGCAGCGTTCTCCTGCTGAGGCCCGGCTTAGCTGCGCGGCCACGGCCCAGCCTGAAATATGGGTGTCCTCCCTGGGTGTCCGCTCACAGCCAGAGGGGGGGTAGGCAGGTCACGGTCACCTCCATCAGCAGGGCCACCAATCCAGCAGGCGACACGGAGGCAGGCAGCGGGGAGCACTTGAGCGTGGGTTCCCAGCTCCGATCCTCTCACCACACAGGCCGGAGAAGTACACCGCAGCTTCGGTGCAACCCCCCCATGGTCTTCAGAGCTGGTGTATCGCAATCTCCCCCTAGGTTGTCTTCATGGAGCCTCTGGGTCCCTGCCAGCGGCTATCTAGCGCAGCAGGCCACAATGCGTCGGAGGAGGACCTGGGATTCAGTAGAGCAAGGGCCCAGGTGGCAGGCACCGGTACGGCAAATGAATCCGCTGGCTGGCCGCACCGACGCCAATCTGGCCGCTAAGTGCTGCCACGATATGACAGGCACAGTTGGACACAGCATAGGGAAGCCTGGGGGGAAGAAGTAAGCTGATGCGCAGGATAGTTAATGGATTTTAAAGAGTTCCTCTGGAGCTCGTCTAAAGAGCGTCCGCCATGTTGGACCGCTTGACCATACCCCCCCTGCATTTGATTTTTTAATCTTTTAACTCTTTTTATTTCAGTCTGAAGTCACCGCTTTACAGTGTAGACCTCTACTATAAAATAAATATCACAGTTTCTGCTGACAAGCTACCTCTTTGGTTGGGGGTTGTGTTGGGGGAAGGTTACTTTAGGACTGACTTGTGGTTGGGTTGCTACAGTTTCCTGCCCTCCGGTCCGCCACAGAGGCCCTGTTCGAGCGGAGAAGGCAGGAGATTTAGAAGCTAATTTTCACACAATTCCAGCTGCCATTTTGGAAGGTCAGTGCTCTAGTGCTTCCTTCACCTGGGCTTTTTTAGTGGCATGCCAGCATTGACGCGCTTAAGGTAAGCATGTCTGCGCCTGTCCACGCCTGGACTGTGCCAGCGGCCAAGACCCCTAGTGATTTGATGGCAGCCCGCAAGGTATACTCCAAACAAGAGTTAATGCAGCTCAACACTGTTTTGCCTTAGGCCTGCCAGCACACTATAGACCTTTGCAGGACAATTGGAAGGTGTAGGTTTGTGCCCAAGGCCGTGTTGGAGAGCCTCCCAAGACCTGGGATATATTTTTCTCTATGAACTGCAGGTCTCTTGTGTATCATAAACTAGACATGTTTGATTTTCTTGGAGAGTACTGGCCTGATATTGGTCTGGGCTCCTCGTCACGGAGACATGGCTTACAGAGGAATCCTGCTCAGACCTACTTCAAGCCATTCCGAAAGGTTATGCCATCACAGGATCGAAAAATCCAGCCGCCCACTCGCATTGTCGGAGCTGACAACAGGTGTTCTGCTTGGTCACAAAGTGAAAGAGCAATACAGATGCCTTTAAATCCTGTTATCTTGTCACATTTGCTGTGCTTTCAGAGACAGAGGTCAAAAGTCATTTGTCTTCCTACAGTTTATTTTTCTTTCTGGGACTGAAGTTAGAGGATTTTGTAAAGTAAACTGTGACAATTGAACTGTGCAAAGCATGTGAACTGAAAGGCTGTAAGATGGCAGGCTTTTCTCTAACACAACACTGAAATAGCTAATAAGTGAACTGTTCAAACATTTTCAATATATTTCACTAGTTATGAAGACACATTATGTAATTCTGTGGTGAAAAAAATATTTTTAAAGGATCAAAACAAATTTGATCACTTTACTTGATGTGCAAATTTTAAATATTTCTGCTGAAACTCAATTTCCAAACATTGTTTATGCGCTATCATCAGTAAAACTACATCTTCGTGGGAAGGTTTTGTGGCCATTTAAATGGAAAATATGATATCTGTAAATGACAGCGCACTACCACATCGTGCTTTAGTAATATATTTATGAAAAGCGAGTTTTTAAACATGAACTGGGAATTATTACTGCTCCTGCCCAGATGACAATGCTATTAGTGAACTAAGAGGCAAGCGAGGGATCATGTGTATCCTATATATGGGAATGATTCTTGTTATACATGGAGCAAACATTTAGTCTAGTAAATAAAGTTTTTTTGTTCAGCATAAATAGTGAACTTGCATATCTGAAGGTGCTCTCTTATGTGATAATAAAGGAAAAGGCTGCTCCATAAGCCAAAATATTTGCCTAGAATCAAACAATCTGAGACCAGTTCACTGGTCAAGTACATTACAGTTAGGTCGAGTAGATTATTCATGTTACCAGACCTGCAGGTCGAGTAACATTTTTATGATTTTTCAATCCCTGCCAATAGTAAGCTAGATCGATAGGGAGAGAGAGGGGGAGCTATTGCAATAATTTGTAAACAAGAAATTCAGTGCAACTTAACATAGAGGGAAGTGAACTGGCACTCCTTTCTCAGGTACTGACTGGCAGTTATTCATTGTCAGGATCTTAGATCTGTTGTCCTCCAGGGACCTCTACTAACTCTAATATTACAGTAGAAGGTGCTTTAGCTCCTCTGGTACTGCAATATTTCAATTTGACAGTAGTTTGAGACTTGAATTTACATCTTGAGGATACATCTTGCACCACAGCCATGACAGTGGTAGCAGATCTGGAAGGCCTGCAATTGGTTTAGTATGTTAAATCCCCCACACACAACTTGGGGCACACTCCAGATCCTGTGTTCTCTAATATCACTGACTTAGTGGTTAAGCAGCCCTTTACTATTGGTATGGTGTGATCACTGTGCCATCCCGTTTTTGGTTCCATACGAGACTGCATCCAAAGTGGTGCAGGCGGCCTCAGTGGCGTGGACCAGGCGCTGGGATAAAATATCCCTGTCAGCATTCTGTGTCGCTTTGACAACCACCCGGCCAAGTCTGGGCAACTGTATTGAGACAGATGATTCTCAGGTATCAAACTGGATTAAAGAAGTTTAGGAACAGATCCTACTTGTGGAAGGCGAGCCTCCAACAGAACACAACCCTCAGCTGAGTGATTTAATGTGGAGTTGCTAGCTTTAAAGGAAAACTGTAACCGGCTGGAGCGCTTGTGATGCAGAGAGTATGATCCTGTTCATAACAGGGACTACAAGGCAGCATAAAAAATGTACCACGAGGATATTAAAAAGGCCTTAAGTGAATTTGACACTAATAAAATTTTTCCAGTGAGCTACTTAGGGTGGTGAAGTCTTTGTCTTCACTTAGCACTGTTTTGGCTTCCACCACTCCTACAGAGGATGACTGCAACATGCGGGTGCACTTCTTTTTGGATAAAGTAGCCATAATTTGTGACTCGTTTCTGGCAGAAGCGAGAAATGTTCCTTCAAACCTATTGTTGCCGAAGAACTAAATGCCATATATGAGTCAGTAAAATCGAGCTCATCTCTAGAACCAGCTTCTCCGGTCAACCTGGGACAAGGTTTGGAGGTTATCCATCCAGTTCTTAATGAATTGATTAACAACTCCTTAAACTCTGGTCAGGTCCCAGAAGGTGGAAGTTTGCGGTGGTGGTTCCTCTCTTAAAAAAGCCACTGTTGGATCTTAGCATGCTGGAAAATTATTGTCCGGTTTTGCTCCTCCCAATCTTTTCCAAAACTAAAGAGAAATCAGTCAATATCCAGACCGCAATCTGGGGTCCGTCCTACATACAGTGCTGAGCCAGCCCTTTTTTTGGCGACAGAGTCCATGTGCCAAATTTTGTATGCTGGCAATTTGGCAGCGCTATTGATGCTGGATCTTAGCGCCGCTTTCGATACTGTGTGTCACAACGTTTTGCTAGGGAGAATCTGGAAGTGTGGGATCGGACACCTAGCCCTGCAATGGGTTTAGTCCTTTTTGCATGGACGCACCTTTCAGGTAGCACAGAAGCCTCATCAGTCAAGGGCAATCCAGTTGAAGCAAGGGGTGCCACCGGGCTCATCGCTGAGCACACGCCTGTTTAACGTGTATGTGTCTAGTAGAAGTAATTGAGAGCTTCAGGTTTGAGATTGTATCATATGCTGATGACACTCAGCTTATTACCACCCTGTCAAAAAATGGCCTTCACATGACGTGTCCCCAAGCCTCTGCCTGTCAGAAGTCGCAACGTGGATGGCCCTAAATTGAAGCTCAATGCAGGAAAAACAGAGGTTCTGACATTGGGTAACCAGGCGAACATTTGGTCAGCAACATGGTGGCCTGAGGAGCTGGACTCTGTTCCGGAAGCCAAACCCAAGGCTAAGGATCAGTCTGGGTGGATGATAAACTATCTTTTGAAAACCAAATCTCGACGGGGGTGGGAAAAGGTTTTGGACTTGTGAAAGTAATGAGAAAAATAATGTGCGTCTTACCAGCAGAATCCAGGTAGGCGGTGGTTCAGGCCATGAAAGTTTCAAGGCTGGACTACTGCTATGTGCAATAACCTGGAGTGACACAAAGTAGACTCAACAGATTGCACAAAATGCAAAATGCGGCAGCTCGGCTTATTTTGATTCTGCCTAGATGGGCGCCCATGAAGGATGCTCATGGGCAGCTTCACTGGCTCCCGGTGAGACATAGGGCGGCCTTTAAAGCCTTATGCTTCTGTTATAAAGCCTTAAACAATATAGGACCAATGTACCTGCAACCGTTGGTGAAACCTTATGCTGGGGTGAATGTAAGACATTGTTCTGCATTCGGTCCATCAACTGTGTTTTTTGCAATTTTCACCCCTAGTGGGCTGGGTATGCTCAGACGTGAGTCCCAGGCTCTCCACATCACTGGAGTCAACCTATCCAGGCTGAAGAAGGCTGATAGCCAGAAACCGGTCCTTGGATGCTTGATTCCGGTCTAGGAAAGACATGGCTTGGTAGTTCGGGCTGGACTGTTCCCATGAGGCACAGGGTCAAGGCTGATTTGCATATAGCCATTGTCTGACCTAAGGTGGTGTGGAGTGCAAAAAAATGATGGATTTAGGCCCAGATATTTGTACTGAGGTGAATGTAAGACATTGTTCTGCATTCTGTCAATCAACTGTGTTTTTTGCAATTTTCAACCCGAGTGGGCTGGGTATGCTCAGACGTGAGTCCCGGGCTCTCCACATCACTGGAGTCAAGCTATCCAGGCTGAAGAAGGCTGATAGCCAGAAACCGGTCCTTGGATGCTTGATTCCGGTCCAGGAAAGACATGGCTTGTTAGTTCGGGCTGGACTGTTCCCATGAGGCACAGGGTCAAGGCTGATTTGCATTGAGCCATTGTCTGACCTAGGGTGGTGTGGAGTGCAAAAAAATGATGGATTTAGGCCCAGATATTTGTACTGGGGTGAATGTAAGACATTGTTCTGCATTCTGTCAATCAACTGTGTTTTTTGCAATTTTCACCCCGAGTGGGCTGGGTATGCTCAGACGTGAGTCCCGGGCTCTCCACATCACTGGAGTCAAGCTATCCAGGCTGAAGAAGGCTGATAGCCAGAAACCGGTCCTTGGATGCTTGATTCCGGTCTAGGAAAGACATGGCTTGCTAGTTCGGGCTGGACTGTTCCCATGAGGCACTGGGTCAAGGCTGATTTGCATATAGCCATTGTCTGACCTAGGGTGGTGTGGAGTGTAAAAAAAGATGGATTTAGGCCCAGATCTTTGTACTGGGGTGAATGTAAGACATTGTTCTGCATTCTGTCCATCAACTGTGTTTTTTGCAATTTTCACCCCGAGTGGGCTGGGTATGCTCAGACGTGAGTCCCAGGCTCTCCACATCACTGGAGTCAAGCTATCCAGGCTGAAGAAGGCTGATAGCCAGAAACCGGTCCTTGGATGCTTGATTCCGGTCTAGGAAAGACATGGCTTGCTAGTTCGGGCTGGACTGTTCCCATGAGGCACAGGGTCAAGGCTGATTTGCATATAGCCATTGCTGACCTAGGGTGGTGTGGAGTGCAAAAAAACGATGGATTTAGGCCCAGATCTTTGTACTGGGGTGAATGTAAGACATTGTTCTGCATTCTGTCCATCAACTGTGTTTTTTGAAACCTTATGCACATCAGGAGACTTAGGAATCAGCAGGAGAATTGCTGGCTATAGTGCCCAGAGTAAGGAAAGCACAGATGGGCAGAAAGTCGTTCGGCTTCCTAGCAACTAAACTATGGAATTCTCTGCCATTAGCAGTTCGGCAGGCCCTGTCAGAGGAAATATTCAGGAAAAAACTCAAAACATGGTTCTTCAGATCAGGTTGTAGAGGGTGGGGTTTGAGAGCTGTAGTTAGATGGGTGGGCTCGGTACTGAGCACCGGGGCACTTATTAGGAGGTAGCTATGCGCTGTAGAAATCTAATTATTAATATTTCTCAGCAAAATATGAAATGAAATGTGCATACTGTACTAGTAGCATGCAATATTTTATGGCACACAGCACCTTGTGATACTCAGCAAACAGTGCCCTCATATAGCACTTGTGAATATTGTGCCCACTGGTGTCATACAGCACACGGCACATTGTAGTCACACTCAACCTAAAATTGATAATTAATAGACCGGTGGGATATGGAGAGGAAGACGCATCCCTATAGCCACACACTGGGAATAAAAGCAGTTTTATAGAGATGTTAGCGTTTGTACTTATAAAAGTGGTAATGCAAGTTATCCTTTTTGTATTTCTAAAATGAAAGGGTACTCCAAAATCTATTGGTCTATGCTTCGGACCCTCGAGAAAAGAACTTTTCCTCCTCTGCATTCCCAATCGATAGGTTTAATCAACACAGTTTTGGGTATTTTAAAGTCAGGAAAGCATTTGCATCTGAGACCTAAAAGTGGCACCACGATACGTCAGACCATTGTATGCTGACGCGTGTACATCAGCATGTTTGTGTCCATCGTGTTGGGCTCACTTATAAGGCCAGGCAATATAGCTGTGTTACCCCAGCCATAATACCAAACATTATGAAAGGAATATAGTGTTAAGCAGGCCTGATCTTTGAAAAGGATCCATGTTTAACTACTTTTGTTCTTCTTAGTACGCAAAAATAAAGAAAACATACTAGCATTTATTTAAAAGAGTTCCCTATATTTAAATTTGAAGTTGGCAGAGACATATCTCATTCCTCCTTAGCCACTGGGAATATATAAATGTCATTTTTGAGTGTTGGTGTCATAAATGGGAAGGGTGTGCGGATAGCCCAATTCTTTGTGTAAGTATATGTCCTATCATGAGGACAGAGCCCCAAAAGAAATCGAGAGCTGTATATAGTATACAGGCTCAGAAGACTTTGCTTGTTAACGGGGGGGCTGATTATTTCTTTTAAATAGGAACCATGGAATGTCATAGTACAGCCTTGGATATGGGTTTTTGCTTATCTTTCTGAAAGTGGTATCATGGGTACAATTGGACCTTTAATTTGGTCTCTAACAATACACCATATTTTATTTTCATTCATTCCTGTCTTTACATAACGTGAGGTTAATTTTTATGTCAGTTTTGAACCTGGTGTTACTTCTGCGCTCACTGATTATCATTAAAACCTACGAGAAGTCATTCCAACATTCCTGCGACCACAAAGATTTGATGAAATAGACATTTGCGAAGTTACAATAAGTGTGGTGTTTTAATCTCCAAAGTGTGTATAAACCCAGTTCTAATTCTTGACTTGGTTTAGTGTATTGTCAGATATAACTGTTACCATATTGGTAATGACCAATGATAGGTAGCAAACCCTACAATGGAATTTCTCCTTCACTTTTAAACCGTTCTACTTCATGCATTGCTAAATAAGCCCGTAAGGTGGCACTTCTCTGAAATGAGAGCAGGTTTCTCAAATTTCAATTTGTTAGAATAAAGAATCTGCTTAATAATTTATTTTTTTACTTCGTAAGATTCTGTATTGAAAGTATTGACACAGATTAGTCTGTCCTTCTTTTTCCTTTGGAGAGGTTCACTATTGTTGTTTTTAGCTCATTAATTGACGGTCTCTATTATGTGGGATCTGTAGATGTGGTATTTGCGAATACTGAACCAAGTAAATAATTGGGACTGAGTTTACACACTTCTTTGAGATCACAAAAAATATTTTCGGTGACCAACAAGATACAAGATACAATATATGTCTGAGGAACTTTCAATTCTAAATATAGGGCACCCTCCTAAATACATAGTATTAAGATATCTCTATTTTCTAGGTCCTTGGTTTAAGAGTGGTGACACAGGGTTCCTTTTCACCTTTTCAATGATCATGCCCATTTAACACTATATTATATTAGCAAGGTACATTACCATGACTCAGTACATAACAATAGAGACTGGCTTTAATAGTGAGTCCAACATAATAGACACACAAACGCGGATGTAAACATGTCAGCATGCATCGCTGTGACATCCTAGCACCACTTCTGGGTCTCGAATGCGCACACTGTCCTGGCTTTAAAGCACTGTGTAAGATCCGTTTTCACAGGAGCACAGGATGCAAAGATGAAGGTTTAAATGTCTTTATTAAGTCGAAGACATCAGAGACCCCATCCAACACTGAAGACTGGTAACTGTCATCTGACCAGTAGCTCAGCCTTCCTTAACAACCTAGGAATTTCACATTCTAAGCAGTCACAGAACAACTTATACTTAAAGTAAGACACTACATTACCTCCCCACTTATATAAACAATATGATATCCCAACACTGCACAAAGCTGTACAAAGTAAATCCAAGCATCGAAACAGAAAGAAAATTGATGCAGAAAGTAACAATAAAGAAATAAAGAAATGTGAAGCATGAAGTTTACACAAAATCTTGCAACCTGGCAGGACGTCTGACTCCCCTGTGAGGTCTTAATCTCCCTTCCACATGTGACTTGAATGAGGTTGAAACTGAGGAACTAGACACCTCCTTGGGAAGACATTTATATACTCTATTGAGATTCCATACTCTGTGATCGCTGGTCTTAACGGCATTTCTTAAAACCTTAATCACTTTAAATGGTTTGCTAAATTTGAAACTACCTGTACCAAGGGGGGGGGGGGGGGGGGACTTAATTTTGATCCAGTCTCCCACAGACACAACTGTTTCCTTTACAGCTTTGCGCTTTGCGATCATCAAACCAAACTTTATGCTTTTCCAAAACTTGCCTCTCCTTCTCTTTACAACCTTCAATATATTCAGCATTCTCATCAACAACGGTTCTTTTTGCTAAAACCCAAGAAGGATAAACTTCAAAGTTAGGCACTCTTCCCTTGAACAGTTGAAAAGGCGACACCCCTGTGAAAGAATGTGGTGTAAACCTATATGCTCTTATTTTCTTTCTCATAGCTAGTTCCCAGTTAGTTCCTGATACAATCGCTTGCAGTAAGCATTCTTGCAAGACCTTCACAAACCTCTCAAGCAAACCATTATTTTCAGGATGGCAGAGAGCTGCTCTTTTGTGCTTAATGCCTCTTGAAGACAGAAAATCTTCAAAAACCTTTGAAGTAAACTGAACGCCATTGTCAGACAACAAGGAAGAGGGAAAGTCTTTCCTCTCAAACAACTCATCTAGAAACTCAATTGCCACATTTGACTCAACAGAGTTTACAATCTTAATTTCGGGCCAACGTGAATGCATATCCATACACACTAAAGCATACCGATCACAAGCATTCCTTCTTACAGGGCCCAAAATGTCTATGGCGATATAACACCATGGTACCTCAGACTGCTCCCTTTTTACCATTGGCTACGTCTTACATTTTAAGATCTTATCGCTGCTAGCACACTCAAGACAATTTCTAACTACAATTTCCACATGAACATCAATTCCAGGCCACCAATAAGCTTCTCTTATTCTCTTTATTCTTAACAATTCCCATGTGGCTAGAATGAGCACATTCAAGCGAACGATCCCAGAGCTCGCAAGGCGGAACTAATTTACTACCTCTCAAGAGAATACAATCAACCACAGACATCTCCTTCTTGACTTGCCAGAAGCCTTTAAGTTCTTCACAGCAGTCTTTTTTATCACAGCAATGACTCAAGACAATGGAAACAATTTTCTGCAACACCTAATCTTTAGTTAACGACTCCTTCCAATCTTTCTCAGAAATTATACCCTCACTGATGAGACAGACACCAACTTCTTCATTAAGTTCCTCACCACCAAACCATTCGCCTTCACCCTGAACTACAACTTCTTCATCATACACATTGCCTAATCTAAATAAACAATCAGCTAAAGTGTTACTGGCACCCGGAAGAAAAGTAATCAAAAAGTTAAATTCATGTAGTGCTACAACCCATTTTCTAATGCGGTGAGACACTAAATCTATACCTTTCTTTGAAAACACCTCTTTCTTAAACCGAAAACTGACAGCCCCACAGAAACTTACGCAACTTATGTATCGCCCAAAATATAGCCAGTGCCTCCCTCTCAATGACGGAATGATTAAACTCAGCAGCTCTCAAAGGCTTAGACAAACACAAAATAGCTTTGTCTTCACCGTCTAGTTTTTGAAGCAGTACAGCGCCAAGACCCTTTGAACTAGCATCCGTCATTAAGTAAGATGCTTTTTGAGATCAAAGCTACTTAGGTCTGGAGCTTTGTTGAATACATTTTTTTAATTCTGAAACTCTTCATCACATGCCTTGCACCAGACAAACTCACACCCTTTTTAAAAAAGATTTCTTAACTGTTCCGTAACACTTGCAAAGTTAGGAATGAACTTGTGAAATTTTTCGGGATGACTGAATTTTATCATAAGTTCATCCTTGTCTTGAGGTGTCAGATTGGTAATTGAATTAATCAGGGCAGGGTTGGGTTTAATACCATTGGATGACAAAAAATACCCAAGATATTCAATTTCTGCCACATCAAAGCGACACTTGTCAGATCCTAGGGTGAGACCTGCAAAACACAATCTTCTCAAGACAGCCCTCATCCTACAATCACGCTCTTTCGTATCATTTCCAAACACCAGCACATCATCCTGGTAAATATTCACACCATCCACACCCTTCAAAATACGTTCCATGACTCTCTGAAATACTGAGGCAGCAGAAATGAGGCCAAACGGCATCCACAAAAATGTTAAAGTCCCAAAAGGTATCACAAAGGCTGTGAGGTTTTGAGATAAGGGATGTAATTTGACGTGGTGGTAAGTGGAAGTCAAATCAAGGGAGGAGAAGTGCTTGGCACCATTTAGCGAGCATAACATTTCACTGATGTTAGGTAGAGGGTAATGATCAACTACCACAGCCTTATTTAACTCCCTCAAGTCCACACAAAGTCTGGCCTCGCCATTAGCCTTGCAGGCCATAACAATGAGAGAAAGCCATTCTGTGGCTTCCACTTCTTGTATTATGCAGTTGGCTACCAACTTGTCACGTTCCACTGTCATGCTTTCTTTTGCCAAGAGCGGTACACTCCAAACTTTGGCAACTTTCGATACTGCATTATGCCTAACATTTATGTAATGTAAGTAATTCTTGAGACACCTATGTTTATCATCAAAAACTTCGGGAAGCTCCTTGACCCATAACTTCCATCAGTCACCAACTTGGCTAACAGAGGGTATTTCTTTCAAGCACACTGAGGGATTCTTATTGGGGTCAAGATTACATGCAAGTCACGTTGGTGGAACCAGCTTATGAGGGAATCTCCCTTCATGGAAACGTACACCTTTGCAGGAACAATTCTGCCCTTAAAATCGATTGTTCCCCCAAAACAACCTAAAAGATCAATACTTTCTCTACCATACACTCTTGGTCTGAAATCAGGTTTGGATAATTTGACTTTCTTTGCTAAATGTTGTTCAAAGAATGGCTTAGGAATCAAAGTCACCTTAGCCCCTGAGTCAAATAACATCTTTATGGGTGCATCATTAATTAGAACAACCTTCATCGGTCCATTGCCACAAGAACCTTTGACTTGACAAATATTTATTACGTCAGAGTCAGAATCATTCTCATAAAGATCTACTTCCCTTACTTTCTTCAGATCTTTACCTGATCTGCAACATTTTGTAAAATTACCTTTGCGCCCACACACATTACATGAGGCCTTCAAACCAGGACAACCTTTAAAGTTGGCCATGTGCCCAGGATTGCCACACATGAAATACTTGCCAAAGAACGTCTTAGATACAACAGGTTTGCTCTTAACTTTAACAGATATTTTAGGTCTAGTTGTTTTTTCTTTTCCAATTACTAAAACACTATTATCATTAGCTTGTTTAACACTATCATTTTTACGAATGGTATCAACACATGCCTTTAGGGGTTCATGGGTTTTAGCAATAGTTAGAACCTCATGTAGAGACGGATTGTCTTTCTGACACAAGCTATCCCTGGATTTGTCAATACTACAGCCCAACATGAACTGATCACGAAGACGTTCATCCAAAAATGCTGCAAAATTACAAGTGGCTGAAAGTTTGCGCAAATCAGTAATCTATTGTTCCACAGGCTCTTCTTGTCTCTGCATCCTCCTTCTTAAATGGTACCTTTCAAGCACAGTACTGATCTTCTGAAGATAGTGTAACTCTAATTGTTTTATAGAAATCTCAAATTCATTCAAACCTGTGGCATCCCCATCTGAGAGATCAGGAAGATGCTCGAAAACATCCTGACCCTCAGAACCCAAACAATGCATTAAAAGAGAAGTTTTCCTTTCAGCACTGAGAGACGTGCCGCAGACCCTAGCATAATGGCTAAAAACCTTCTTCCATTTGAGCTATAGAAGAGCAGGCTCACCGGGAGAAGATAAGAAAAAGGGAGGTGCAGGTACACTTTGCATAATTAAAAAGATACTGATAAATAACACAGCTTACAGATATTGTATTACACTAAGAGAGTACTATGTCATGAAAATAAAGACCTTTACCTATACAGAAGTTAAAGTGACAATGCATATAATATTCAGATGTAAAATAGTGTGAAAAGAAGTTATACAAAACTCAGCATATATATCAGTAACTAGAATAATTAATTGTGCTTGTAAAATATTTAAGGGGGTGTAACACTGCAAAGCGCGTTGGCGTTTTGATATTATATGTCCCCTATTCTTATACTTCATTGATTAATTTATGTGAAGATGTACACGTGTTAATTTAATTTATATATTTAAACATAAGTTTCTCTTCACCCTCTAGATTTATAATGTTACTAGCAGCCCGTCCCGACGTTGTCCGGGTATGAATTGCTGCCGGCCAGTAGTATATTGTATTGTAGGATTTCGTTTTGATAGCATTTCTTATCTGTGACAGGCCTGTGAAACGCTCTGATTCACAGTGCACTGCTGATGCACTTAAGAGTGCGCGTTCAGTAGTGTGTGAACTCGAGTTTCCCTACTTTATTTTTCCTTGCAATATTATATAGCACAAACTCGACAACATGGCATGAGCACAATTTACATTACAGAAGAACACATTCATTTGTGGTAGGCACGGGGAGACAAAGCGATTTGCCTGGAATCACAGGATGTTGAGCTGATGCCGAGATTCGAACGTAGCTCCCCAGCTCTAAAGTTCGCAATTCTAGAACTTGTGGCTGGAGGTGTGTCTAAAAGTGTATGTCGGTGCTGGCCATCAATGAGAGAGACCTGTGCATTTTTCAAAGAAGTGGTGTAAAAATATGAGTATGTTGCTGGAGTTGTGGGCCACTGTGCCACCAATGTACTTACCGGGGGAGGGTAAACACCACCGGGGGAGGGTAAACACCCATTATTCTGCAACTTTCTTTCCGCATACCATCACTCCGCATACTTTCATTACGAAAGTACCATGACTCCGCAATGCCATTATAACGCATGGCATTACATTTTATATTCTTGTACCACGCATACATTTACAAAGAAATTCGTTGTAAATGCATGAATGGTAAAAGCATGTTTTTTTAAAAATGTTTGGATAAGGTAAGTATGGGTATAGGGGTATATGTTTTGGGGTACTGAGGTATATGTTTTGGGGTGTTTGGGTATTTTAAGGGTTCAGATATAGTTTTGGGTTATGGGGTACAGGGGTAGTTTTAGGGTTCAGGGCTAGGTTTGGGTTTTGGGGTACAGGGGTATTTTTAGGGTTCAGGGCTAAGTTTGGGTTTTGGGGTACAGGGGTATTTTAGGGTTCAGGGGTTGGTTTGGGTTTTGGGGTATAGGGTTATTTTTAGGGTTCATGGCTAGGTTTGGGTTTTGGGCTACAGGGGTATTTTTAGGGTTCAGGGGTAGGTTTGGATTTTGGGGTACATGGGTATTTTAAGGGTTCAGGGCTAGGTTTGGGTTTTGGGGTACAGGGGTATTTTAGGGTTCAGGGGGTAGGTTTGGGTTTTGGGGTACAGTGGTATTTTTAGGGTTCAGGGCTAGGTTCGGGTTTTGGGGTACAGGGGTATTTTAGGGTTCAGGGGTAGGTTTGGGTTTTGAGGTACAGGGTTATTTATAGGGTTCAGGGCTATGTTTGGGTTTTGGGGTATTTTTAGGGTTTAGGGATAGGTTGGGGTTTTGGGGTACAGGGTATTTTTATAGGGTTAAGATGGGTTAGTGTTTAAGGGTGTTGGGGTATTTTAAGGAGTACGGGTGGGTTATGATTATGGGGTGCAGGGGTATTTAAAGGGAGAAGGATTGGATTAGCACACGATATGAGACATGGCATGAAGGGCGGAACGTACCACACACCCCCAGCGTTTGTCAAGCCCCCACCGCACGCCCACAGCACAACGCAGACACGCCCACAAGGGACTACTTTGCTGGCACGGTTCTTTTACCTTTTAAATGTATATGGTGGGCGTCTGCATAGCCTATGTCCTTCTGCTGCAACTGCCCTTTCCAACACTGTATTGGGTGTTGTGATTGGTGCTGTGGTTCCTGAGATTACCCGCCTCAAAGGTTAGGGCTCTCTCTTTATTATATTAGTATGGATAAGCCTGGACCTGCTTCAGCACGGTCACTCCCCCACGCTCCCCGATCCCACGCTGTGTTGAGCTGCTGCTGGATACTTCTGGTATCGTGATCTGTGCATGATTGAATTTAACATCGTTTTTGTGGGGCATTGTTGATTACAACATCGTATTTGTGGGGCATTGTAGCGCGATTGTTAAAAACCATTACCGCACCTTTAATAGTCATTTCACGCCGCTCGCTCTGCTGTATATTGCAGCGCGACATTTAATCAGGCTTTACCTATTTGCTGGGACTTTGATTGCGCTCCCGGGGCTTTCATACTTTTGCTGCCCCTGCCTCGCTTTGCCTTTGACCCTCCAATTTGTATACTTGTTGTTCCCTGGCCCGCCCCTCCTCACGCTACCGCCTCCCAGCTGCTGCCCCTCCCACGCTCCGCCCCCTCCACTCTCCATTTATGTCACATGCCCACATGCGCAGCGTCCACGTGCTGCGGCCGCGCCGAAGGTGCGCCAAAGGTAAGCCCGTCTACGCCCGTCCGCGCCTGGACCGCGCCCAGCGCCAGTCCCCCTGGTTCCCATAATGCCCAGCCCACTCGCATCACTTACGATGCCACCACCCTCCTAGCCCTTAACCCTGGCCGCTCCCCCAACTGCATCCAAGCCGCTCCTGGACACACCCATGGACCCTTCTCATGCAACTCCTGCAAGTTCGACGGCACCAAAACCAACTCCTCATCCACCAACACCAAACAGAGATCTGACACCACCCACCTAAAATGCATCCTGCTCAACACCCGCTCGGTCCACAGACACGCCATCGACCTCTGGAATCTACTAGACACCATCTCACCGGACGTCGCCTTCCTAACAGAAACATGGATGAATGCCTCTTCAGCCCCAGACATCACCATTGCCATCCCGGAAGGTTACAAGATCATCCGCATGGACCGCATCAAGCAAACAGGAGGAGGCATCGCTATCGTCCATAAGAACTCCATCCGCATCTCAACCAGCTCAGACGTCAACCTTGCCAGCGCCGAACACCTCCACTTCCAGATCCACACCGACCCCAAGACCACACTCAGAGGCACCCTCCTCTACCGGCCTCCAGGACCCCGTGCACAATTCAGTGACGACATCATTGACTTTATCACCCCACACGCCCTCCCCTCCGAGGACTACATTCTATTGGGAGACCTCAATTTTCACCTGGAAAAGAGCAACGACAGCAGCGCCACCACCCTTCTGGACAATCTTAACAACCTCGGACTCAAACAACTCGTCACCACCCCCACCCACATCGCAGGTCACACACTCGACCCCATCTTCACCTCCAGCAAACATGTCTCATTCAGTCACACCACAGCTCTTCATTGGACGGACCACAGCTGCGTTCACTTTACCTACAATAAGACCACAATCCACAACCACCCTCAACCCACCCTACGAAGAAACTGGAACAAAATCACCACCGACCTGATCTCCTCATCGCTTCTTCTTAACCCCCCCGCCCACTCCTCAAACCCCGACCAAGCAGCCATTAACCTCACCCAATGGCTATCCAACAGCGCCGACGTCCTAGCACCGTTGAAAAAACGTCAAAGCAAACTTGGCCGCAAAAACGCCTCCGGGTTCAACGATGATCTTAAGAAATCGAAGAAACTCTGTCGCTCCCTCGAGAAGGCCTGGAAAAAAGACCCAAACACCAGCACCAGGGACGCCTTCAAAAACGTCACCCGCATACATCACCAACTAATCCGGTCTGCCAAGAAAGCCGCATTCAAAGACCGACTAGATAACAACGACCACAACAGCAAGGAATTATTCAACATCGTCAAAGAATTTACCAACCCATCAGCCAACTTCAACGACATCACCCCCTCCCAAGCCCTCTGCGACTCCCTAGCTTCCTTCTTCCACAACAAAATCGTAGACATCCACAACAGCTTCGACAACCGTCCCGGTGACCAACCCACCCAACCTTCTGCAGGACCTTCACCCCCCTTGAACATCCTTAACAACTGGAACCCAATCTCCACTGAGGACACCATCCGCCTGATGAACTCCATCCACTCAGGATCCCCAACTGACCCATGCCCTCACCACATCTTCAACAAAGCAGACTCCATCATAGCACCACACCTCCGAGATGTCATCAACTGCTCCCTCAACACCGCCACCTTCCCGGAAAGCTGGAAACACGCAGAACTCAGCGCCCTTCTGAAAAAACCCACAGCTGACCCCACCAAACTCAAAAACTACCGCCCCATCTCGCTTCTTCCATTCCCGGCCAAAGTCATCGAGAAAGCTGTCAACAACCAGCTCGCCACCTTCCTCGAAACCAACAAATCCCTCGACCCCTCACAGTCCGGCTTCCGAGCCAAACACAGCACTGAGACCGCACTCATCGCAGCAACAGACGACATTCGAACTCTACTGGACAATGGAGACACAGTCGCCCTCATCCTCCTCGACCTCTCTGCTGCCTTCGACACAGTCTGTCATAGCACCCTTCTACAGCGCCTCAAAAACGTCGGAATTCAAGGAAAAGCACTGGAATGGATCACCTCGTTCCTCACCGGAAGAACCCAGAGAGTCCGCCTCCCACCATTCAAGTCAGTGGCCTCTGAAGTCATCTGCGGCGTGCCACAAGGATCGTCACTCAGCCCCACCCTCTTCAATGTATACATGAGCCCCCTTGCGGCCATCGCTCGCCAACACAATCTCAACATCATCTCCTACGCTGACGACACTCAACTGATCCTCTCACTCACCAAAGACCCTAACACCGCCAAAACCAACTTACACGAAGGAATGAAAGAAGTAGCCGAGTGGATGAAGCACAGCCGTCTGAAACTGAACTCAGACAAAACAGAAGCCCTCATCTTAGGCACCTCCCCCTCCGCCTGGGATGACTCTTGGTGGCCAGAGGCCCTTGGAAAAGCACCCATCCCGACGGACCACGCACGAAACCTGGGCGTCATCCTGTACTCCTCACTCTCGATGACCAGACAAGTCAACGCCGTTTCATCATCTTGCTTCAACATTCTTCGCATGCTCAAAAAAACATTTCGCTGGATCCCCACCGAAACTAGAAAAACGGTCACCCACGCACTGGTCACGAGCCGCCTGGACTACGGAAACACCCTATACGCCGGTACCACCGCAAAACTCCAGAAAAAACTCCAACGCATCCAGAACGCTTCAGCCAGGCTCATACTAGACATCCCGCGTAAAGAACACCTCTCTGGTCACCTGAAAAACCTCCACTGGCTCCCCGTAAATAAGAGGATTACTTTCCGCCTCCTAACCCACGCACACAAAGCACTTTACGAACTTGGACCCGAATGCCTCAACACACGACTGTCCTTCTACACCCCCTCCCGTCAGCTACGATCCTCCAACCAAGCCCTTGCCACTGTACCTCGCATCAACAAAACCACCATGGGAGGTAGATCCTTCTCTTACCTGGCAGCTAAAACCTGGAACTCACTTCCCACTCACCTTCGCCTTACTCAGAACCACCTAGCATTCAGAAAGCAACTTAAAACTTGGATATTCGACAAGTAATTCCCCTCCCTTCCTCAAGCGCCTTGAGACCCTATGGGTATGTAGCGCGCTATATAAATCTCTTGACTTGACTTGACTTGACTTATATATACTAGCTTACCCGTCGCGCGTTTCTGCGATCTCAGAAGAAAGGAAATGTAAGGAAACTTGTTATGATAACATTCATTTTACATTGTGTCATTTTTATTGAAACTTAATCATTTTAATATGGAAAACATTTTAAAGTGTTGTTTTAATTCTGTTTATTTATTAGAGTGCTTGTGGATACACAGTATTTTTTGTTTTTCCGTCTGGTGCGTACACAAATAAATCATAAGGTTTTCCGACGCATGAGCTGGCCACATACAGTTGTCCATGTGAGAAGCACGGATTCTCCAAATCTAGTCCACACACTTGCAGCGATTGTCCATGTGCTTTGTTGATGGTCATTGCAAAAGCGAGTCGCACCGGAAACTGTAAACGTTCAGTATTGGAAAGATTATGAGGGCCGTGGGGGGCCGGGGTGCCAATATTTAACAAATTGTTATTTATTTATTTTTCTCTCGTTTTTTGCCAGAAACTTTCGCGGGAGTGTACTCAACAACTTTTAACAATTTTTTTCTTTTATTATTTTTTAGGTCGAGGACCGAAGGCTGGCTTGCCAGCAGGAAGTCGGAGATTTAATGTCTTTCAGTAGGGTGCTTAAAACCGCCTCTCTCCTTGTCTCTCCTCCATTGGCTGGCTTCCTAAACGGAGGCCAGCCAATGGAGGAGAGAGGCGTCACTCGAAAGAAGCTCCGTCTCTTTCGGATTCGGGGGCGTGTTCGTTCTGTTCTTTCCACTTTTAAGCCACTCCCCTTTTTAGAACGCTGAACACGCCCCTGAATCTGAAAATGTTCGGAAGCTTGCGTCCGCCATTTCGGACTTGTCCCCGGGATTCGCGATTTTGCGGTTAGTGCTGTGCCCCCCCTTTCCCGAAGATGGGCGGCTGTGCCCGGCCCCCGCCGTGGCTACGTCCGTCATGGGGGAGAGCAGCTCCCGCGGACAAGGGGAGTGGGCATTTAGTAATTTCTGCCCAGAGCAATTTGTAGGCGCTGGCAGGGACCCGGTCCAACTCGGGCACCAGGGTCGCCGCCGCTGCTGCTAGTCGCGTGGGTGCTTGTCCTGCGTGGTATCGGGGTGGGGGAGGATAGTGAGTCTTCTTTGCCACTCTCCTCTATTGGGATTGACTGTCGGTAGCTCCCGCCACGCAGGGGGATGCGGCCCCCAACTGGGACGCGGCCCTCACCAGCAGGCCACTTCCAGGGTCCTGGCCCCCAAGCCTGCCCTCACCTACCTCTCGGGGTGAGGCACGGGGTTGCACTCGGAGGAGTGAAAGGAGCAAGACGGGACTGTTGCAGGGGGGAGGGGGGCACACCAGTTGCGGGCTCCCCCACATCCCAGTGTTACCGGACTGGTCCACGGCACCTTCCCCGCTGTACAGCTTTCCCCGCTGCTCGTGGCACCTCAGCCTCGCAACCACTCCTTGACACCTTCCCGGTCTGTGGGCATGGCAATGGGGGGGGGAGGGAGCGCTTCTTTATCCCTGTTCCTGCCGGGCACGCTACCCCTGCCTTTCCGGTGCGGCGGGGCAGGCAGCGGAGGTTTGTTCAATTAAGTTTATTTCAGGTCCGGCCGCCAGCATATCATCCGACGCCCCCGTGCCAAATGCCCATGGCGAGTTGCTTGGGTCTCAGGCGTTTTTGTCAGGAAGCGCGATTAGAACTCGGATAGATTCCCCCTTTATGCTCTGCATAGGCAACTGGGAAGTTTATAACTGTCACGGTACAAACTAGGAGGCCAACGATTAGACGACAGTCATGGCGGGTATTTATGCGTGGCGCTGCCCGTAGCCGGTTTTAAGGAAATGTACTTATTTTTATATGCATAGGCGCTATGAGACCGCGCTGAAAAGTAAAGGCCACGATAATGACTAGGTAATGCCTCGAGCACGGTATTTATTTATCAATAGGTCCAGTTTTGTATTCGGGATGCGTGCTAGGAAAAACAGAGCGCTTTCTTTTGGAAGTCGTGTTTAACGTTAAGTATAAAAGCGCACTCACAACCGAGCACTTATAAGAGAAATATTATTTGGCTTATGCCTCTTACACAATCTGCATGCGCCTGGGCAAATCGCTTACTCTCGCCGTGCCTGACAAAAATGAATGTGTGTCCACTGTAACTTAACTGGTGCTATTTAAAGTGCTCTGATCCCTGTTTCGGATCGCAGTTAGTTGGTGAGGCCACTGAAGCATTACAAGTTGGGGAGACTATGTAAAAGGAACCACATTTCATGGTGTACAGAAATAGGTCGTTTCGACACGAACTTTAGCAGTGATAAGTTGAGAAAGGGTTTCTGTGTTCGGGGAAAAGGTGTGCAGAATCCATGTGTTTATTGGTGCCTAACTAAGATGCACTAGAAACGGGATAATATTTGAAGGTGTCTGCATAGCCAGGAGTGGTAAGCTAATATTTGTGATGGTTGAGCTAAAATGATCAAGATGTCAGTCATTTTAGTACAGTCGATGTAAGAGCATTAAGATCTCTGAAAGTAAGTTCTCATTTCATATAGTAATATTTGAAGCAATGAACTACAAGAAAAACATGCATGATATATTTACACATATAGAAATGTGAGAATACTTTTGTGTTGAGGCCTCGAATTGGAGAGCACCCAGTCGTTGACATTTTATGCTTGTCCTCGAGGAAGGAATGGTACCGGGTGGATTTGGTACTGCGACAAAACATTAATTAGGGACTGGGTGAACAGTTTTGTCACGGTGTGGCTCTGTGTGTGTGTGTGGCTCTCTCTGTGTGTGTGTAGCTCTGTCTATATGTGTGTGTGTAGCTCTGTGTGGCTCTGTGTGTGTAAATATAAGTGTGTGTGGCTCTGTGTATGTGCCTCTGTGTGTGTAGGTATGTGTATGTGTGTGTAGCTCAGTGTGTATGTGTGTGTGTGTGTGTGTGTGTGTGTGTGTATGTGTGTCTCTATGTGTGTGTGTGTGGCTGTGTGTGTGTGTGTACCTGTGTGTGTGTAGCTATGTGTGTGTAGCTCTGTGTGTGTCGCTGTGTGTATGTGGCTGTGGCTCTGTGTAAATAGCTTTTATTGTAGGTGGCTCTTTATGTGGATGCCTCTGTCTGTGTGAGTATGGCTCTTTGTAGGTAGCTCTATGTGAATGTTCTATGTAGGTAGCTTTGTGTGGGTAGCTCTGTGTTGATGTAAATGCAATAAGTAATGCATTTGCAAACAATAAAGATATTAGCATTGTAAATGACAATGACATTTCTTTAACGATTAAGCTATTGCTATGTAAATGGCAAGGCCATTTATTAATTTTAAAAAAAAAAGCAATGCCAATAGCTCTACCTTTAATAATGCCGAGACCATTGCATTGTAAATGCTTGTTTATTCTTGCCAGAAACCTTCACAGGAGTGTACTTAACAACTTCCCAAAGTTTCATGCCGATCAGATGAATGGTGTAGTCCATCTATAATCCATACTAATATAATAAAGAGAGAGCCCTAACCTTTGAGGCGGGTAATCTCAGGAACCACAGCACCAATCACAACACCCAATACAGTGTTGGAAAGGGCAGTTGCAGCAGAAGGACATAGGCTATGCAGACGCCCACCATATACATTTAAAAGGTAAAAGAACCGTGCCAGCAAAGTAGTCCCTTGTGGGCGTGTCTGCGTTGTGCTGTGGGCGTGCGGTGGGGGCTTGACAAACGCTGGGGGTGTGTGGTACGTTCCGCCCTTCATGCCATGTCTCATATCGTGTGCTAATCCAATCCTTCTCCCTTTAAATACCCCTGCACCCCATAATCATAACCCACCCGTACTCCTTAAAATACCCCAACACCCTTAAACACTAACCCATCTTAACCCTATAAAAATACCCTGTACCCCAAAACCCCAACCTATCCCTAAACCCTAAAAATACCCCAAAACCCAAACATAGCCCTGAACCCTATAAATAACCCTGTACCTCAAAACCCAAACCTACCCCTGAACCCTAAAATACCCCTGTACCCCAAAACCCGAACCTAGCCCTGAACCCTAAAAATACCACTGTACCCCAAAACCCAAACCTACCCCCTGAACCCTAAAATACCCCTGTACCCCAAAACCCAAACCTAGCCCTGAACCCTTAAAATACCCATGTACCCCAAAATCCAAACCTACCCCTGAACCCTAAAAATACCCCTGTAGCCCAAAACCCAAACCTAGCCATGAACCCTAAAAATAACCCTATACCCCAAAACCCAAACCAACCCCTGAACCCTAAAATACCCCTGTACCCCAAAACCCAAACTTAGCCCTGAACCCTAAAAATACCCCTGTACCCCAAAACCCAAACCTAGCCCTGAACCCTAAAACTACCCCTGTACCCCATAACCCAAAACTATATCTGAACCCTTAAAATACCCAAACACCCCAAAACATATACCTCAGTACCCCAAAACATATATCCCTATACCCATACTTACCTTATCCAAACATTAAAAAAATGCTTTTACCATTCATGCATTTACAACACATTTTGTTGTAAATGTATGTATGGTAAAAGCATATAAAATGTAATGCCATGCGTTATAATGGCATTGCGTAGTCATGGTACTTTCGTAATGAAAGTATGCGGAGTGATGGTATGCGGAAAGAAAGTTGCGGAATAATGGGTGTTTACCCTCCCCCGGCGGACTCGATAATTCTCGCCTCGGTGCTTACTCTAACCAGGGATCACACTCGGCAATTCTGGGCATTAGCTTGCCTCATCTCCACAACGGCCCCCCACATACGCCGGGGATGCCTAGTTTCACCTTGGAGATACCCAGTAGGGACCATCTAACAGGGAAAGCCAGGACGGGTTCCCCAGCGGTCTACAGCGCGGAGATACCCCATGTGGGGTGATTCATGCGCTTTACAAGACATCATTACATTACATTACATAAGTAAATTGGTGGCACGGCGGCCCACATCTCCAGCAACAATCTCATATTTTTTCACCACCCATTTGAAAAATACACAGGTCTCTCTCATTGATGGCCAGCACCGACATACACTTTTAGACACACCTCCCACCACAAGTTCTTAAATTGCGAACTTTAGAGCTGGGGAGCTACGTTCAAATCTCGGCATCAGCTCAACATCCTGTGATTCCAGGCAAATCGCTTTGTCTCCCCGTGCCTATCACAAATGAATGTGTTCTTCTGTAATTAAATTGTGCTCATGCCATGTTGTCGAGTTCGCGCTACATAATATTGCAAGGAAAAATAAAGTAGGGAAACTCGAGTTCACACACTACTGAACGCACACTCTTAAGTGCATCAGCAGTGCACTGTGAATCGGAGCGTTTCACAGGCCTGTCACAGATAAGAAATGCTATCTAAACGAAATCCTACAAAACAATATACTACTGGCCGGCAGCAATTCATACCCGGACAACGTCGGGACGGGCTGCTAGTGTATCTGTGAAAAGATATCACTTTTTCCATCCAATGGGCATTTTCCGGGGGCCATGCCACCTGCTTCTCCCACCAGCCTACGAATACATTTGCATAGCTGGGGGCGAAGCAGGAGCCCATCGCCGCTCCAGAAGTTGCCTGTCGTAATCTTCCTCAAATATATATATATTTTTTTCCAAACAAAATTCTGTAAATTTCAAGATCATCATGTTGTGTTCAGCAAACTTAAGGGGTCGTTTACTTAGAAAGGAATTAACCGCTTCCATACCATCTCGATGGTCGATACAAGTATACAGACTGGTAAGGTCTAATACTACTAATTTGTACGCGGGATACCAAGTTAGTTCTTCCATGTGACACAAGAAGTCCTTGGTCACTTTAATGTAGGACGTCAACTCAGTCACAAATTGGAACAGAAAATGATCAATGAATATGGAAAGATGTTCAGTTAAGCTCCCCTGCAAGGAAACAATAGGTCTACCCGGGGGATGTGCTTGGTCTTTATGAATCTTGGATATGTGGTAGAAGGATGGTACTATAGGATTCAGACACTGAAGAAAGAGAAATTCATCTGTTTCCAACATTCCCTTATCATACCAGTTTTTTATTAGTAGATGATACATGGTTACACTTTCATTATAGCTCTCTTTTGTTGTTTTTTCATAACAATTTATGTCCCACAGCTGTCTGTGTGCCTCCGCGCAGTATTGTTCTTGTGTTTGTAGAACAATAGTCCCTCCTTTGTCTGAGGGTTTACAAACTATGGATGCATCATCTGCAGATTTTCCAAGGCTCTTAGTTCTTAAGTAGAGTAAATCTTTATTGACTGCGTCAGCGAAGATGTCAATGGCATCTATAGGTAGTTGAGGTAAAAATTGTGATGTCGATTTGAATGGACTAACATCCTTCTCTTGTTCAATTCCTAGTCTTGTTGTTCTTTGTACCATGTCTGAGACATTAGCCATCTCGTTGACTTCTTCAGTGCGCAATGCCTCCATATCTTCTAAAGCCGCCAGATCTTCGACTGTCAGTTGGCCGGGATTTTACTTTGGTTTTCTTAGTTTTCATAATCATGGGTTTCAATTTGAAATGTTTATGAAGCTTTAATTTCCTTGTAAATTTGAATAGGATGATCCTGGTTTGGGTGTACTCTAAATCATTTGATGGACAGAAAGTTAAATCTAACCATAACACCAACTCCTCATTGATCGTAAGTTTCTTTGGTATGAGATTGATAATGGTTAGATTTTCTACTTACATTTGTTCCCCCTCTTGCTGTGTGTCACTTTTGAGGACATGTTTCCTCTTCCGACACCAGCCCCCTCTTCTTGTTTTGCGGCGGCCCCCTCGGGTAGTTTCTTTTTCCCCCTTCTTAGCCATGTCTGGCGAATGAGACGGAATTCCTACTGAAAAGGGTCTTCTTCTGCTGATCACTTGATGTGCTAGCATTCTCATCTCCTGAGGACTCATTGCCTGTTACATCACATTCTGATATTTCCAAGCATTCTGGTATCGGTGCCACCCTTTTCGCAGATAACTCTCTTCTTGAACCATCAAACTTCTTAGCAAAAGTTAATACTCTCCCTTGAGCATAATCTCGCTGACCCTTTAAAATTTGTCTTGCTTCCTTTGCCTGATTTTGAGTTCATATTTATTTAATCTTCTTTTCATTTGTTCTCTTAACAGTTCCAACTTGATTTTATCTTCATCTTTCTCTATTTAAGTCTCCACCTCCTGTATTTCTTTCAATGTTTTGTCCCTCCACGCAAACTTGACCATTAGGACAAGCATGCCTTTACTAGATTGGGCCGTATGTTCTGCCCACTCTTCTAGAAAAAGCGGATTTGGGTTTTCATATGCAGGTACAGTATATATATATATATACGTAGCCCCCTCGAGACTCTATTTATGTCTATATAGCTTTGAAGAGAGGTAGCCTCCCAACACTTTCTAATTTTGCGTTCATAAAGCCTTTCCAATGTGGAGAATCTTGAAGTCAAATTCGTGGTGATTGTGGAACTTTTTTCTTTACGTGACTGTTCATTTAGCGGATTCTTTAAAAAAAAATCTAATGCTACTTCCCGGTGTGCCGTCTCGCTAAACATAGTGTTGATCACAATGTCTCAATATTTGCGGTTGCTGTATTGCTGCCCCCTCATCCTATCACTTACTGTTGTCACAGCCTGCAGTGAAATGATCGCGTCGGCACTCCTGATTGTCATCCAATTCACTGGTTACTGATCTCCAATGCCGGCATTCTTTAGCGATGGTGCCTCCCGGTAATTAATTGTCGCTCCGATCACCTTTCTGGAGCACTCCTGGACAGGTGCTGCAGTCGTGGGGTTTGCCCTGGTATTTTTAGGGTTTAGTTTAGGGATGGGATTTTTGGTGACAGGGGTATTTTTAAGGTGGGTATTGGTTTTTGGGAGGCAAGGGTAATTTTAGTGTTTAGGGTGGGTATGGGATTTTGGGAGGCAAGTACAATTTTAAGGATTAGGGTGTGAATTGGCTTTCGGGTGGCAAAAGTAATTTTAGGGTTTAGGGTAGTTAAGGGTGTTTGGGTCTGCAAGGTTTTTTTAGGGTTTAGAGTGGGTATAGGTTTTTGGGTGGAAAGGGAATTTTTAAGGTTTGGGGTGGGTGTAGGTTTTTGGGTGAAAATTTACAATGTTGAGTGAGTATGGAGGTGTGCATATATATATATATATATATATTAAGACCATAGAGATGCTCCGTCTGCCGTTGCAATTGCTTTTGCTGAACAGAGAATCACGAACCACCGGAGATGTAGGCAATTTAATCTTTTATATTCCTCAAACTACACGTTTCGGGGGGCACCACTTGCCCTTGATCATATATATATATATATATATGAACCAAATCCTGTGTTCAAAATCCTTCAGAAAGCAGGCACCGACTCCGTGGGATTCATAATCAAAGGTCTTTATTAACAAGAAAGACGACCAGACGCGTTTCGGCGGACAAGTCCGCCTTGCTCACTACATGAGTAGGTAGAAAGCAGTTCTTGTAAGAGCACTCTCAACACCAGCGACACTCTAGATCTGCTCACCTCAAATGTCTGTTTTTCTATTAAAGTCTTTAAGCATAGGATTAGCAAAGTGCCATCCACGCCGAGATAGAAAAGGACAGATCTAGAGTGTCGCTGGTGTTGAGAGTGCTCTAACAGGAGCTGCTTTCCACCTAAACTTGAGAACTACCCAGAGTTCTCTCCTTTTTTGCATACTTTATGCGTCACTCTATGCCTGAAAGGGTTTTGTTTTGACTTATACTGGGTGCTCCCTTGTGTCTGGACAAAGCTATACCTCTCTGAAGAGCTCTAATTAGAGCAAAACACTGTGTCAGGGGTTGCTTTTACTCATTTCAGGTTGGCTTGAGTTGGTATTTTACCAATTCAAAGCTGTAATACTGTGCCTGGAGTGATAAATGGATTTTGTCATTTTAAAGCTCGACAAGGACAGCACTGTGCTAGTCCTATGCGTAAAGACTTTACTGTAGAAATGAAAAAAGACTTTCAGGTAGATTCATCATTGTAAAATCGGCTCGCAAAAGGCCAGATTCTGAGAATCTGGCCCTTTGCGAGCGCAATTTTTGCATTTGGGATTCATCATCCCAAATGAAAAAATCGGTAATTGCGAATTCGCTAAATTGCAAGGAATTACATTTAAGGAATCTCTATTTGAGATTCCTTAAATGCAATTCATTAACCATTTTAAAATTGCGAAATCGCAATTTCGGGCCGCTATTTACCGCGCGGTCAAACCTCGTGGTAAATAGCGAAAACTTAGAAAAATGCTTTTAAATGCATTTTTCAAAGTTGCATGTTGCACACACACATGTCCTTTGGACATGTGTGTGCACAACACCAATATAGATTACATTTCAGGGGTGCTACAGGGTGTCCTTTGGACACCCCTAGCACCCTTGAAATCGCATCCTTATTTGCGATTAGCAAATTGCTAATCGCAAATAAGAAATAACTCCTCATTCATTCCTATGGAGTTATTCCTTATTTGCGATTAGCAATTTGCTAATCGCAAATAAGGAATGTGTAGGAATCGCAATTTATTTAGCGATTCCTACATGATTCCCGTTTTGCAAGTCCTTAATAGCGATTCCTTAATAATCGTTATTAAGGACTCGCAAAACGGTACTTTGATGAATCTAGGGGTTTGTCCTTTTCTATCTCGGCGTGGATGGCACTCTGCTAATCCTATGATTGAAGACTTTGATAGAAAAACAGACATTTGAGGTGTGCAGATCTAGAGTCGCTGGTGTTGAGAGTGCTCTAACAGGAGCTGATTTCCACCTAAACTTGAGAACTACCCAGAGTTCTCTCCTTCTTTTTTGCATAATTTATGCCTGAAAGGGTTTTGTGTGTATATATATATATATATATATATATATATATATATATATATATATATATATATATATATATATAAAAGGACTTCCCTTCACTCCAAAGATAGTTTGCACTCAGTTCCATCAAAATACCATTTAATTTACTGGCAGCGTGAGTTAAAACAGGAACGCGTTTCGGCTGTCTCAGTAGCCTTCATCAACCTGATAATGCACCATTTTAAAAAGCCTTAAATACTCCCATCTGGTGTCATGTGATAGTCCAACATAAAAGTGCCACTACTAACAGGGCTTCTCAAAATCACAAATATAGACAGTACAATTCTTGCGGCACCATGATGGCGCATAATTCATGAAAGCAGAAGTAATTCTCATTTTTCAAGCAGTTACAAAGTCAGTGCCGAAAATATCGATGTCAGTGAGCGCTGCACTCGTGTGTAAAGTTCCTAATGCGCTTGTAAAGAATGCGGCTCCAGTCAACAGAGACGAACTTCGCCTAATTTATCCAAATACACTGGAAAGAGGAACACGGACCCAAGTCTTTGTGTAAGGTATTTATTCGATTCAGACACCCAGCACTACCGCCATGACACAATTCGGCCTTCGGGAGGCCTTGATCACTATATATATATATATATGGACGCTCCTTTTTCTCCTCAATAGCGCTGAAAAGAGCACTCACGGGGACGGCTGCAATCGATTTATTTCAGTAACTCAACAAACAGACGCGTTTCGGCTTGCGCTTTTCTCATTGTTCCCATTTCCGGACGGGGTGGGAACCGTGAAAAGAACCTTCGACAACTAGAGACACATTTTATCTTGGTGCTTGATACCAAGATGCGGAATGGTCTTAACAATAGCGAAGACGTGCACAACTTCCTGTAATCCAAACACATTTTTATCATTTACAGGCAGTTCTACAGTTACAGTCATTCTCTCTCTTTTTTTTAGACTCTGTATTTTATGGATTGACTTTTCTGACACTGTGTTCTTTTTTATGAGCGTAAATATACACACTTTTCTGCCACTCAACACTATCGGCATCTGTATTGTAGCTTTGTTCAGGCTTGGACAAAGAGTATCTGCTGCTACATATAATGTATTCTAACAAAGATGAACATTTTCTTGCACTTTTTTAATATGTATTCACGTAAATTGCACAATGCCTAGCACTTTAACAGACTGTTTGTTTAAATGGAATATTCAGATTTTAGACCCGAGATGACCTTTTAAGTATTTCGATTTCATGAAATGTTAATATATTTAGTGGAGGTAGTATCGATCTATGATTAATCAAACTATACTACTCTTTCACACAGTGCTTTGTGATACTGTGCACTTGCACTTTATTGCAATAATTTTTAAACGTGGTCTCATTTCTTAACTATCCGCCCCACACAATGTGGTTTTATCTTTTTGCATTGGTACAATGTTTATTTATCTTTATGTATTGGTACAGTGACAGATTTAATAGGCACTGTGTTATCTGCCTACTATGCGGATTTTGCACTAGCACTTTATTGTTTACACCTACAATCCTATTGTCGATTATGACCCTGATTGTAGCATCCAGCTACAATAAACACAGACACCTACAATTGTCTTAAACTAGAGCTTTATTTAGCACGTCTTATCTATGCCCTGTCCCTACTCTAACTGACCCTTTCCTGTGTCCGCTCCTCCTCTTCCTCTGGCCCCCTAGCTCCGCCCACTCCCAACTACTGGTGTGCTGACTTCACAACATCTCCCCCCTTTGTAACAAAACAAACAAAACATACTGACTTCTCAGTCCATCTCCACGATCAGTCTCTTGGGTGGACGTATGTCGCGATGAGGTCGTGGCGACCTGACTCTCAGACTATTAGTACTCAGTGTCTCAATGATCGGAGCAGTGCTCTCACGATCATCTGAATGCAGTTCATCCGAACTAGGCTTGTCCATTCCACTCATCAGGATTCTGGAGGTATCCTGTGACAGTTTCTTAAAGTGCGAGATGTTTCTCGTGACTCGCCGCTGCTCGGACTCCGCCGTCAACATAGTTCCTTTCCTCTTCGTGATCGCCAATGGTTCGTCTTTGAATAGACAAGCTCTGTTGCTGATGTCTGGAGAGATAGAGCCTTCAGTGTCTGAGGTGCCTATGGCGAGCTCAGTTTGATATCGGCTGTCTGTCCTCCTTTGTGACTCTTGCTCACGTGACGCTCGGCCTCTTTTCCACGGGGATGTTATTCTAGTTCCCTTCCGAGTGTCTGCATGTATTTTTGCTTCATTTTGCCTTGTCAGGTCAAGAACAACACTGTCCTCCTGTTTCGAGTCTGGGATGCCAGCCGGTGAGGTATGAACTGGGGAGGTCATCTTGGTATGGCTTGGAGATTGATTGGCTGCCTCGGGTTGCCTCTCCCACTCCTGCTCGCGCCTAGAACAGGCAAACCTTGGAACCGGCTGGGTATTTGTGTGTTTCGTTCTTATCCGATGATGACTTGGCTCTCCTGACGTGTTCGGCTTCCTTTGCAGATCGACTGGTTGGTCCGTCTTTATTTGGGTGCTACTGGCCACGATGTCTGTTTCCATTTTATAGGACCAGGACCAAGACCAGGACCTTCGAGTCAACCTTGCTGCCCCTACCCGGGGTGACGGTGTAGTATTTGTGTCGCGATGCACCTGTGCTCGATGTGGCAGGTTGTCTGGTGGAGTGATCGAGTGTGCATTGACATTGGTGTGAGACATGTCGCTCTTGACGGGAAGAGTGTCCCTTGGTTCGCTGATGTGTTCAGGTGCTTGGCGCCATGGCCGTTGTCGGGACCACGACTCTGTCGACTCAAAGGATCGGACCGAAATGTTATCTGAATCAGAGGGGTTCTCCCTCACTTCCCTCTGAGAATGTTTCTTTAAGAATGTTGCGCGTGGTCGTTGTCGGGACCACGACTCTGCCGACTCAAAGGATCGGACCGACGTGCTTTCTGAATCAGAGGGGTGCTCCGTCAGTTCCCTCTGTGAGTGTTCCTTTGAGAATGTCCTACCAGGTGGTCTTCGGAACCGGGTAGTCCGTGACGAGCTGCTTTCCGTCTCGGAATTGTCTTTGAAAAGCTTCTCCGTGTGTCTTTGTTGGAACATCTTCAATGTTGTCTCATTTCGGAGATTGTTTGAAGATTCCGTGCTTGTTCCTTGTGCTTAATCCCAAGCTTTTGCCTCTTCGTCTACGTCTACGCTCTGTTTCTTCGTTGTCGCGGGGCCCATGGATGCTTTGAGGCCCATGAATGCATGGATCTTTTCTTGCTTGTTGTTGTTGTGAGGGACCAGTCCGTCTTGTGTGATCTGGTTCTCCTTCCCAATTGTTTGGTGCTCTAGTATCTCTGATCTGTTGGTGGTGTGTTCTCCTGCCAGCTGTTTCCTCGGACTCATCTTCACTCCTTGGCGATTGATGTTCCGGCGTCGATTTCCTGTGTTGACCACTGCAGCCCCTTCTTCTATGGTTTGTCTTTCTCCCCCACTGGTTGTGCAGAATGCCATTTTGTCCAGGAGTGCAATCTGTCCCACTGGACGCTCCCTCTTTATCAGAGTAGCGTGTGTTATGCTTTGACTGACTTCTTGAGGGACTCCTGGGGGATGAATAATTCCGGGGAGTTGTTCTTTGGATGGTTGACTCTGAGTAATCTTTGGTTGTTTCTGAGTGGTCGGACGCTGAGTAATCTGACTCTGAGTATTCCTTGTCACTTTCCTTGTCACCGTGTCTCCCCCGCTGTCTTTTCTGTCTTTTCACTGGTCTGCCTTCTCTCTCTCTCCTTTTGTGTTTGTTGGATTTCTGGGTTCTCTCTTCCCAGGTATCTCGAAGTTTTGTACTCAGATGCACATCCCTCAATTTGTCTCTTGTTTGGACTTGCATTCCAATTTCAGCTTTCTTGATAATTTCCTTTAGCGACCAATGCCCTCTCAGTATTTTGTGCCTTGTTTCGGGGTTTTCACAGCCTACAATTATTCGGAGCCGAACAGCATCCTCATTTGTAAACGTGTTGAAATGGCAGCCTTGTACCAGACTTTGCAACCGAGTGATGAATTGCGGCAATGGTTCGCCTGGTTCCTGCCGTGCTGTGTTGAAGACCATGTGATTAAGATCCACCTCTGCCTGTGCATTGAGATGGGCACAGAGCTCCTCTTGGAGCCTATCATAGATGTCTGCTTCTTCTTTGGAAAATGTTCTAATTGGGCATCGGCCCCCGGGACCCACCAGATGGAGGAGTAGCACCAGACATTTTCTTTCTCTTTCCTCACCGTTGGCTTTCAAGAAATTGTCCAATGCTTCCAGCCACCAGTGCCGTTTGAGGCCCTGGATCCAATCGTCAATCCGTGCCACTGGGGGCGATACTTCCGGGTGTGGATTGAAACATTGAGCTACGTCTCCTCCCGCCATGAGAGAAAAAGGTTCTGATTGGTCGTAGACGCGGGGCATTGTGCTGTCCACTTTTCTTCTGGTTTCAGTTGCTTCTGCTTGTGTTCTAGCTTGAGCTTGATTATTAGTTCTTCCTTCAGTGCAGTCGTGTTTGGTCAACATTGCACCCTTGAACTTATCCATGGTTAGTGACAATGTTGGATTTCACTTGCTTGTTGTGTGTGTTCATTGGCTACTCCACACGCGCATTGGCTCGTGCTCGTTGCTGATTCCGTTGTAATTATTTATGTGTTGTCTTTATCTATGTTTGCTTGTTGCTTCCTTTATTTAATGGACACGCGTTACTTCATGGCATTCGCCACTGCGCATTCGCTTGCGTTTCTCACTGTTCGCGTTTCCACCCGTGCTGACCTTTGTTTTGTCAATGCTTGTTCGTTGAGTCACTCTTGTGGGTCACTCTTGTGGTTGCTCTTGCTTGTTAGTTGAATCACTCTCGTGTTAGCCTGTGCTTGTTCTGTTTGGTTGCCAAGACTTGTTCAGTGTTGTCCACGCGCCGTTGTCCACGCTTACTTCTTTGCATTTACCAGCGCTTGTTTAGTTGCACATACCAAGGCTTGTTGACTTGCACGTACCAACACTTGTTTATTTGCATGCACCAGTGCTTGTTTACTCGTCTTTGCCAGTGTTTGTTTGGTTATTGCCAATGCTTGTTTATTTGCTTATACCAATGTTTGCTTATCTGCTCCTATTAATGCTCGTTGGTTCTTCGCCAATGCTTGTTTGGCCTTCGTCAACGCTTGTTCAGCCTTCGCCACTGCTTGTTTGGTTTTCGCCAATGCCTGTTTTCTTCCTTGGCCACGATTTATCCGATGCTTGGTGATCTGCATGTACCAATGCTTGTGTCTCTTTGCATGTATCAATGCTTATTTATCCAATGCTTGTTGATCTGCATGTATCAATGCTTGTGTCTCTTTGCATGTACCAATGCTTGTTTACTCTTCGCCAATACTTGTTTCCGTTTGTCCAATGTTTGTTAATTTGCATGTGTCAATGCTTGTTTATTTGCAGGTGTCAATGTTCATTTATTTGCATCTACCTTACGGCTATCAGTGCTTGTTGACTTCCTTTTGCCAATGTTTGTTTCTTTGTTCCTGCCAGTGCTTGTTCACTTTTGCCAATGCTTGTTTTCAGCTTCCAATGCTTGTTCATCAAGCTGAAGGTTGCCTGACTCCAAAATGGCCGCTTCTGGTGTACACATAGGGGATGTCTGTGGCATGCCTGACTCAAAGATGGCCGCCGGGCTTAAAATCTCGTGTCTCCCGAGATTTGGATCCCTCTATTGACTTTCAGCAATCTGGTACCGGCAGGCTTCAGGCACTCACCGGGCATATAAGGTCCACGCCGGATGCTGGGATCTTTGTTCCTCGCAGCACTCAGGATCTCCTCACATCAGGTAGGACCGGGGTGGGCTCCCGGCGTCGCTACCACCTTGCTTCTTTCCGCTTCGCGCTCACTCGGCGACAGCGCGCCGAAGCTCACGCATCGGGCGTGAGGTCCCGATATCGGGGCGCACTCAAGTTTGTTTCCCTGCGCTTGACAGCGCTTACCGGCTGGTCTTCTTGGGGGCAGCGCTTTCCTCCACAGCAATCCTCACCACTACGGGGCGCTAGGCAGAGTCGGAGTGGGCTCCCGACTTCTGCTCTTTCAGGGCACGCCGATTCCCATGCATCACGCGTGATTCGCGTTTGGGCGCAAACGAGCGCTTCACTTTTTAAGCGCCCCGGCGCTTGTTGCTTCGGCTTCTCTTGGGCCCCACACGGTTCTCCTGACTGGTGAGTAGGTTCACCTGCTGCTGGCCTCTCAATTCAGGTGGCAGCCTCACTCATCACAGCAGCACTTTTTCTTTCTTGATGCTGCTCGGGACAGGACGCTCCTGCAGGGTTCAGTGGGTGGCAGACACACCAATCCCACCTTCGTCGCCAGTTGTAGCATCCAGCTACAATAAACACACCTACAATTGTCTTAAACTAGAGCTTTATTTAGCACGTCTTATCTATGCCCTGTCCCTACTCTAACTGACCCTTTCCTGTGTCCGCTCCTCCTCTTCCTCTGGCCCCCTAGCTCCGCCCACTCCCAACTACTGGTGTGCTGACTTCACAACACTGATCTTCAGAAGGGAATGTCTGTAGCACTTGCTCTGGCATGTATACTTATAGACTAGGACCATTTTGAGCTATGGTGTTACTTTAATAGGAATGTGAGCCATATGTTTTTATTATCAAACTGCTATGACCAACTCGCACTGTGTGACTATTTAGCTATTTTCCATTATGAATTCACCTATCTCCAGTAAATTCTGCACTTCAAATGTTTTTGCTCGTATTTTGGGAATGTGGCTATTTGAATCTGGAATGATGCTTGTTTACAGTCTGTTTGTTAGCTCTATTCACAGGGTATTCACTTTCTATAGCTAATAGTGCACCATTTTGTATTTATTGTTCCATATCCCTAAGCGGGTTATGTGATCAAGCACGTGTGTGCGAGCGAAAGGCGTCAATGGCGGGCACTAAGCCCGAGCACTCCTGGATGTAATCTTTTATACAAATAAATCTTGCACTGCTCACCCCAACATTTCTGTGGTTATTCGATTTTGTGTGGAGACTGGAAGAGGTCCGTGCCAGAAGTCCTTGTTAGATGATTTAACGGGGAAGAAACACTCTTTGTGATATATATATATATAGGGGGGACCCTTCCTACAAGTGGCTGTGTTGTTTACAGGAAACGTCAGGGTACTGATAAAAACTTTCACCGAGCTATCGGATCTTCACAGCCCGCCTCCTTGCATGTGATCTTCAAGTACTGCTGCCATCTGATGGTCCGAGACTTCTCGGGGGGGGGAGAGCGTGCACTGTCCCTGTACCCCCGGCATTGAGGACGCAGACACAAGGAGACTGGGAAGTTGGGGACTTAAGGACATTTGTTGCCCAGGATTTTTGCAAGATCTCTCCCACTGCAGCTCACGGAATACCAGCAAGGTGCATGATGGGATCGGCAGTCCGTGGCAGAGGCTGTGGAGGCATCAGCACGTAATGAGCTGCAGCTGGGCCCTCCATCACTGGGTAGGAGGAGCCCTATAAACACTAGATGGGAAGAACGAGCGAACTGTGGCATTTGAAAAAGGCTCCATGACGAAACCGGTCATGCCGTTTGCTTTTCTAATAAATGTCTTCATGAGCCCCGCTGAGTCCCTCGCTTCTCTTTGAATGAAGGAAGATTTGTGCCATATATCTATATATATATATATATATATATATATATATATATATAGATATAGATATATATATATATATATATATTTCTCCAACACAGCAACTCGATCTGATGCAAGAATGGAAAGCACACACGAAAATCTCGAAGCTGATGCTTTATTTGTGCAGAACCCCTCTGACAGACGCGTTTCGCCTCACGGCTTCATCAATGGCAGTTTGTTTGTGCAAACATGCAAGTATTTAAAAGCATCATACGTCACATGTTAAAATAGACATATAAAACAGACTTATGCATCATTGAATATACAATTCATGGCGGTCATCTTATAGTGTGTTAAATCTACTAAAGTGAATTTAGTGCAAACAAACAAAAGTGCAAAGTGCTTGTGCAACATTTATAAAATAATCTTGCTTAATAGTGATAGGACTTCGAGTGATTTCGCAGTGTGATCAAGAATTCAAATTAATATTGATTCCTTTTCACCCAAATGTCCTCCATATTTGTGACCTGAATGGGTCATCATATTGTCACACTCCCTAATTATCTTAACTGGTTCTTTGGTAAGGACATTTGGATGAAGAGAGGAGAGATGTCAAGGGGGGCGCAGCATTTTAGTTTAATTTCCCTTTATATGCTAGTTATGATGTTATTTGCCCTTCCTCTTTTTATATATATGTACGGTCTCGCGTGTTACTGTGTCCCAAAAATTAAAGTTTATTCGAAGTGGGTCCACAGTTCCTCGTCATCGTTCAATCCTGTTGGGGCTTTACTCTGAAGGTCAATGATGTATCTTGACTATAGAGCCCTGAGTTTTTTCACCCTGTCCCCACCTCTTTCATGTCTCTCTACCCTGTCTATGCAATAGAATTTCAACAATTCCCTGTTGCTCTGATGATATGTTTCGAAATGACGAGCAATAGGGTATGCAGCATCCTTATTCGAAATGGCGTGCATATGTTCTAGAATGCGCTTCTTTGTTTGATTGATGGTGCTACCAACATATCTTTTTTGTCAGGGGCATGTCAGACAGTACACTGTAAAGTCAGAATTACAGTTTAAAAACTGTTTGATTTCTCGGACAGGCCTAGGATCCCCTGGCCTGCCCTCAAAAGTGGTCATTTTGCTGCTGTGTTTGCATGCTTTGCAGTTCTTGCAGGGAAAGAAACCATTAATTCCCAGTCTACTCTTTACTGATGGCGTGTGGTTGAAACAGCTGTGTATTAAGTGATCCCCTATTGAGGGGAATCTCTTATAAGTGATGAGTGGACGCTCCGGAAGATGGTGTTTCAGATTGCTGTCAGTCTGTAGAATGTGCCAATTTTTCTTGAAAATTTGTACAATTTCAGCAGATTTTTCATTGTATTTTGTAATCATTCTAGCTGGCGCCTGAGCTGGTAGTGATTTTTGTTTGTTGGTCACTAAGAGATCTTTCCTGTTGGTTTGTTGGACCTTAGTTTCTGCCTGTTTAAGAACTGCATAAGTATACCCTCTTTCCCTGAATCATTTGGTAGCTTCTTCTTTATTCTTTTTATTAAGCTCTTTGGATGATGGCTGCCCGTGTGCAGGACAGCATTTCCCGCCGTTGGCTTTTTGAACAGACGTGACAGTAATGTGTGATTTTCAATGTACACTTCTAGGTCAAGGAAAAAAAATATATATATATAGCTATATCTCCATCCTACTGGCGGTCGCCAGTAGGTAGTTATAGTTAGGACCAAGTTACCATAGGAAAATCGCAACATTCTATTCCCAATAACTTTGGCGCCGATTGACGAATCTTCGCCACATTTTCAAAACTTTTGGCTTGCTCCAGTCCGCTCCTATCTTGAAAGTTTCGAGGTGATTCGGCAAGCGGGGGCCGAGAAAAAAGGGGGGTCCCAAAACGTGTTTTCTCCATACAATTTTCCATAGGAAACTTTACACACGACTACAGCCCGAACTGCTAAACGGAATTACACCAAAATTGGCAAAAAGGTAGCTCTTGGTTCAGAGAGAGCCCTTTTTGTTAAATGGTGTAAATCCGTTCAGTAGTTGCTGAGAAATTTGAAAAAGAAATAATATTGATATCTGGGCGGAGCCTAACCACATATGTCATCGTGAGATCTGATTGTCTGTCAGCACTTCATCCTGGAATTGCTGGCACCCATCTTGGGACCAATATACATGATAGCACCCCATTGAACTGCATTGTAGTTAATAGAAGGTTTTGCGGGTCACCAAAAGGAGAACTATAAAGGGTGATAACAGACTTTAGGTACATTAGAATTTATTTGTTGATGATACAATACTAATTTCTAGAATTGTTGTGTGTTCTAAGGTGATTTTACCCTGTGAAAAACCTTCTGCTGGGATATCATAAATCATGTTTGAGAGAAAACTATTTTCACATGCTTGTCCCATAGAGTTTTGGAAGGTGCTCCAGAAGCTTAACTTCATCACTGCTAATGCTATTTTTCTCCTGTGCTGGAATTTTAAAAAGTCCATTGTTCATGACGAGCTGGGCTCGTCATCAGCCTGGCAGGAGGCTACTTCATGACGAGCCCAGCTCGTCATGAGCTTGGAAGGGGTTAAATGAGAGCATATTGTCTGTAAATTCACATTATCTTTCTCAGTCATGTGAGAATGAAGTTTGACATTCTCAGTAAAACATGTACATCCAATAAGGGAAGAGACTGTCAGTTGATTTCTTTGTGTTCTACTGCAGCTTCCCAGAGTGTTCTAGAGAACAACTAGAGCGCTAACAGCCTTACTTATGACAAAAGTATGGCACATCTGAAGCCATCTTGATTGGAATAAACTGGTAACTCTTGAAACATTTAATTCAAAAAGGAACAACATGAGGTGGTTCATGTTGTCCTATAAATTTTGGTTAGTGCTGTAGAAAGAAAAATGAGGACGTGTTTAAGTGAGTTCACAAATATCTTCCTGTTATATTTCAACAGGAGCAGCCTGTCAGGTGATGCCCTTGTGTTCTACTGCAGTTTCCCAGAGTGTTCTAAAGAACAACTAGAGCTCTAACAGTCTTACTTATAACAAAATGATGGCACACCTGAATCATCTTGATTGGAATAAACTGGTAACACTTAAAACATTTAATTTAAAAAGGAAAAACATGAGGGGGTTCATTTTGCCATAGAAATTATGGTTAGTGCTGCAGAAAGAAAATGTGGGCATGTTTTAAGTGAGATCTCCAATCCTCTTCTATTTCATTAGAAAATTCTGACATGCAGACTGAAACAATCACTTTCAATACCAGCAGTAGACTTCCAGTCAACTGCCTGGTGATCAGTAGTTTTACTACAATGATCTAATGAACAACTAGAGTGCTAACATTCTGAATTTATGGCAAATGTGTGACACATCTGAATGCCTTCTTGATGGAATCAAAGTAAAAAACTGAAAGCATTTCCTACTGAGGAGACTGCAGTAAATAAGTAAATTAGGAAACTTCATAACAAGTAAGTCTCCCAAGATGGCCATAAGAGAAAAAAAGAGCCCAAATGTAGCACAAATATCACCCAGATGTAGCCCACATATAGCCCAATGACAGAAGCGTGCAAAACACTTTATTTTTATTTTTTCTGCAGTTTTATATAGTGTTGACTGATCAGGTATTGGAGCTTTACATCTTACTTGGACCCCTTATTGCGTATTTTGCACGAAGTGCAAGAGATTGATCTTGCGAAACATTGAACTTTACGATTCTGTAAACCTGAAGTTGCCCTGAACTGGGCTTTGTAACACCCGTTTTTGCCTACTGGTTTAATTAATTCTCACTGTATTGTATTAGGAAAGAGGATTTACTGTTTTTATGTCCACTTTTATGATCTATGTTTCTAAATCAGATCGAATAAAGTTTAATGAAATCTATGGCATGATGGAGGCAAGGATTATGCACATCTTTCCTCACTTTATTTGCATAGCAGTTCAAAGAAAATGTAACACAACAATCATTAAACAAAAGACTACACAACCCATGAACCATTAAGGGGGTAGTCTCCAAGGCAACTATAGTCCAATCATATCACAGTCCATCGTATATATTATTGTGACGTCCCTTCCGCGTCCTCTTTCTTCACTGCTTGTCAGTTAAGTGCATTCCTTACATTCTTGGCTTAATCTGACATTGTTGCTGTTTATATAGCGGTTTCTTGTGCATGTTATTAGCATTATTGCCTTGGTACTGTTTCATATTCCCTGCGTACGTTCTCCCCCTCGCAGTTTCTGCCGCTGTGCGCTCAGCGCGTGGTGAGATCCTGTCAGGCGCGTCTGGTCCGAGCGAGGCAGCTTCGTTGAGCGCTCCCGCTGGTCTTTATCTGCGTTTTGGAATCCAGTCACTCCTTTAGTGTCTGCTTGATTCCGACCAACCCTTGCCTAATTTTGACACCGCTACACAGTAATTTCCCCACACGGCCACGTTAGTGACCAGCGCCGCCTGGTGGTGGTAATTGGTATTATGTCTTAGTTTATTCTTATAACAGCTTCGGGGAAAGCCCAGCTGTTGGAGCACTGGCGAAGGGGCTGCCTTAAGTATTTTAAGCGATACCAAAGGGGATGATGGACAGAGCGCTTGAGCAAATCAAACACTCACCCCCAGTCAACTGATCTGGGCTTAAACCATCATCATTCTTTAGCTCACTCCACCCCCCAGTTCAGACATGGCCATATGCAAATCAGTATGACCCTTATGACCCTATGCCTCATGGGAACAGTCCAGCCCAAACTGCCAACCCATGACTTCCCAGGACCGGAAACAAGTATCCTCAATAGCCAGGCTATCTTGAATCCAGTGGCAAAGTGAGCAAGGGACCCACGTCTGGGCATACCCTGCCAACTTAGGGCGAACAAAGCGATACCAAAGGGGATGGTGGACAGAGGGCTTGAGCAAATCAAACACTCACCCCTAGTCAACTGATCTGGGTTTAATCCATCATCATTCATTAGCTCCCTCCACCACCCCAGTTCAGACATGGCCATATGCAAATCAGTCTGACCCTGTACCAGGCTATCTTGAATCCAGTGGCAAAGTGAGCAAGGGACCCACGTCTGGGCATACCCTGCCAACCCAGGGCGAACAAAGCGATACCAAAGGGGATGATGCCACTGGAATCAAGCTATCCTAGCTGATGAGGGCTGAAAGCCCGAAACCGGTCCTAGGATGCTTGTTTCCAGTCCAGGGAGAACCTGGCTTGGCAGTTCGTACTGGACTGTTCCCATGGGGCACAGGATCAAGACTGATTTGCATATGGCTGGGTTCAAACTGGAATTGCATGGTGAGCAAAAAAATGATGGATTTAGGCCCAGATCTCTGTACTGGTGTGAATGTATGACATTGTTCTGCATTCTGTCCATCAACAGTTGTTTTTGCATTTGTCACTCAGAGTAGGACGGGTATGCTCCGACGTGAGTCCCTTGCTCTCCATGCCACTGGAATCAAGCTATCCTGGCTGATGAGGGCTGAAAGTCCGAAACCGGTCCTAGGATGCTTGTTTCCAGTCCAGGGAGAACCTGGCTTGGCATTTCGGGCTGGACTGTTCCTATGGGGCACAGGGTCAAGACTGATTTGCATATGGCTGGGTTCAAACTGGAATGGCATGGTGAGCAAAAAAAGGATGGATTTAGGCCCAGATCTCTGTACTGGGGTGAATGTATGACATTGTTCTGCATTCTGTCCATCAACTGTTGTTTTTGATTTGGTCACCCCGAGTGGGACGGGTATGCTCAGACGTGAGTCCCGTGCTCTCCATACCACTGGAATCAAGCTATCCTGGAATCAAGCTATCCTGGCTGATGAGGGCTGAAAGCCCGAAACCGGTCCTAGGATGCTTGTTTCCAATCCAGGGAGAACCTGGCTTGGCAGTTCGGGCTGGACTGTTCCCATGGGGCACAGGGTCAAGACTGATTTGCATATGGCTGGGTTCAAACTGGAATGGCATGGTGAGCACAAAAACAATGCATTTAGGCCCAGATCTCTGTACTCGGGTGAACGTATGACATTATTCTGCATTCTGTCCATCACTGTTGTTTTTGCATTAAGGATTTAAGGGCATTTGTTCTTTGCTCACACCCTCTGCTATCATGTCTTCTATAGAAGACCATTTTTACTCCTCCTACCAGGAAGTGGAGGAGGAATGCCCCCCCCCCCCAATTCTCCCTCCAGCAGTGGACTAAGCCCTCTCTCTGGCTATTTCTAAGGCGCTGGCTCCTCTTAGGGATCAGGTTGATAAGCTGGCGAAAAGCATCCCTGGGGTGTTCAGTGACCCAGATCTGGTGGTGGCGGGTCCCAGTAGCTCCCAGGAGCACAGAGAAAATTGCGATGCGTTCACCACTATTGTAGACCCCGACGGCGGGTTTCCCTTAGAGGGAGAGGGTGTATCGGAGAACGATTTCTCCTTCGATGACGGTAAGGACTCAGGGACCCACTCCTCTCAGTCCCCGGTTGGGGACGGGGTCCACTCGGACATGTTCAAGCCTACCCAAATTTACCATCCTAGGTCGGTGGAGTGGACCCTTGACGCCAAAGTGGCAGAGTATGTGGTGGGGAAAATCCATCAGACCCTTGAAAGGGAGGTCAGGAGGGGAGAATGCCCTAGGCCCTAACTGAAGTGGAAGGTGGCACACACGCCTGAAATTGATGAGAAACTATCTACCTTTTTCTCCAAGTATATGAAGGATCCCAAGAAAGGAATTGATAGGTCTTGGACGTGGTTGGGCGCTTGACCCAAATTATTCAATTGGTGGAGCGTTCAAAAGAGTCAGGATCCCCTTTGTCCACGGATATTGTGGCTGGTTGGGCGCACTAACCTAAACCCTAAAATGCTACCCCTTCCACTACCCAAACACCACTGCACGACCCTAAATCCTAAAACACTACCCCCAGCACGACCCTCTACACTACACAAACATAACTGCGCTACCCTAAACCTTAAACCACTAAAACCCTACACAAACACCACTGCACTACCCTAAACCCTAAGCCACTTCCCCCAGCACGACCCCCTACACTACACAAACACCACTGCACTACTCTAAACCCTAAATCTACCCCCAGCATGACCCCCTACACTACACAAACACCACTGCACAACCCTAAACCCTAAAACACGTCCCCTACACTACATAAACACCACTGCACTATCCTAAACCCTAAAACACTTCAACCCAGCACAACCCCCTACAGTACACAAACACCACGGCACTACCCTAAACCACTACCCCCTACACTACACAAACACCACTGCACTACCCTAAACCCTAAAACACTACCCCCAGCATGACCCCCTACACTACACAAACACCACTGCACTTCTGTAAACCCAAAACACTACCCCTGACACTACACAAACACCACTGCACTAAACCCTAAAACACTACCCCCAGCATGACCCCCTACACTACACAAACACCACTGCACTACACTAAACCCCCCTACACTATATAAACACCACTGTACTACTCTAAACCCTAAAACACTACCCCCAGCTCAAACCCTTCACAACACAAACTCCACTGCAATACCCTAAACCCTAAAACACTACCCCCTACTCTAAACAAACACCCCTACTGTTGCGTTCTAATCTAGGACCCTGATCGATACTGTGACCTTATGCCCCTATTCGGCTATAAATTCATTTATTCTATATTGGCATAACCGATCAAATGCAATATTCAGAAACTCGTCTCTGGCCTCACACGAACAGAGCCACATTTCAGAAATCGCTTACTCTGCCACTTCCTTTGCAACCAATTAGTGCAATGACATAGCAGAAGTCACTATCTGAGATTCCTAGATTAACACTCCGAGTTCTTCAACAAGATAAAAACTCAGCAACCTGGGAAACCCCCGCTTGCTATGTTTTGATTAGTAATAGAACTCTAATGAGCACTGATAGACGATCACTTCCTAGTGACATCTTTATTGACGTCTTATGTCCAGCAAACTTACGTCAACCAAGGCACCTTTCAGGTATAAATACTACCAACGTTGCCTTAAGCAATGTTCTGTTGCCCGTCGCCTGAAGCTGCTGTTATGCTGATGATACCATAGCTGCTATCGCTACTGCTATCGCTGCTAATTAGCGAGTGATGGTGTGGTGAACTTAGGAGCTGAACAGCCGTCCCCTGCAAGAGCCCAGCAGATGCAAGCTGCCCGCGGACGCTGCCCCTCCTCCTCCTCCTCGACGCGCTGAGAAGAGACGCTGTCTTTCTCCTGCAGAGAAATCCAGCTCCGGCGTTTCTAGTCTACCCTTGCGGGTGACTGGGATATCGAGTTCTGAGGGAGATACCAGACCTCCATCATTCTATTCCAGAGGTATGGTGTTGACTAAACCCTTAGAGAGAATTCTTGAAGCAAACCTTGGCAAAACCAACTTAAACTAAAGCTACTTACTTACTCCCCTCCCAAGTATTAGGCTTAGGTCAGGTACACTGGGGTAGGCGTAGTTAGAAGCACCAGTTGAGTATTTTAGCCTAATGTATATATGAATGTATATATGTTTTATTCATTTTAAACCATTGTATGGCTAAGAAACCATATCAATGCTTTTACAGTATTATCTCGCAATACTTATCTTACTGTACGTACTTTTTATAATAACAAGCCTTGCAATTGTGGCAATTCATTTCTCTTGTATGAGAAGAAAGACTGTTCAATAAATGTTACCCTTTATTGACAACGCCCGTCTCTCTATTCTCTACATATTGTGAAAGTAATCTGCACTATACCTGACTGAGTAAAATAACTGTCTATTGTTTCACACGACCCTACAGATTGACTCTTGATCTGAGGAGCAAAGTTGTCGTGTTGCACGGTTGTTGGAAAACTGAGTCCCTTCTTGGCTGTGCCAAGGAAGCTGATCACTTCCTATTCAGTCAAGAAAGTTTCCAGTGACCTCTGAGCTAGTTGGTAACAAACCCAATTAAGTTTAGCATAGTCAGTAGAGGCCTGGAAGATCCGCACTTCTACGTCGATACTACTGTTTATGTTAATCCAATGCGCAGGGCCTATTGGGAAAATAGGAACTACACTACATGGCGCCCAAACGTTTGGTAAGGCGATAAACTAACGCAAGACGTTAGAGTAACTCAGTCGTGCATATTTCACACAGACCCCTTTCTCCCTTAAATACTCCAATAGACGTCTGGAGTGGGTGAAAGATTAAAATCCGCCAGACCTTAGTAGGAAGAGATTCCTATGTAAAGCTCTGGTTTATTCAACGTTGAAGGATACAGTGTTCCAAAATATTGTGCACCTAATCTTTGTCTCCTTGGAGACCTGCTCTGCAAAACCTGCATTTATAAAATGTCAGTAGAAAACAACGGAACTGATGCCGCAGCAGATGCGACTCAGCAGGGTCCCGACGGGACTACAGTACCGGGTGCAATAATCATCCCGGCACATTTAAGAAAATCTATAATGTTAAAACTTATAGAAAACGGACTGACACCACAAGGTGGTACAGTAATTTTCGTGATAGAGGCACACGAATATCGGCAGACAGAGGTATTCTATTCATGGATAAACTTTCCAGCAGCAAACGCTAGAACAAAAGAGTTTCACTATTACAAAATAGAGAAACCACCGGAAGAGTACGCTCCTTTCGAGGAGACTGAAATCCCACTAAAATTCCAAGAGCACCTGCTCTGGTTTAATGGCGCCCTAAAACACAATGATCACATAACTAGGCTCGGTCCACTAGGTAGACCAGGAGCAACGTGGCCGGTTCTAGCCAGCTACACACCACATCCGGACATTGCAAAAATGTCAAAAGAAGAGCTGTTAGTACAGCTAAAACACTTATAAAAATACATAGGCAATTAGTCCAATATGTAATGCGGACTGCAACAGTCCAACCAGCTGTTAATGTACCACAGCTGACCCCTCATCAGGGGAACACAAATAAAATTACACCACAGAACATACAGTCATGTCTTGGTAAAACACCCGTAAAACGGGAACAAATTCCTTTCTGGTTAGCGCTGAAAATTACTCAAATAGAGGCAGTATTTCCGAATACTACCCCTATTGAGAAACACAGAATCTTGACCATCTGCCTTCCAATGGGGGACGCACCACACGTGGAGGACTGTGACACTTGGGGTACAGTCTTTGCTTCCATTTACACAAAAACACACGGTGTTCCGTCAATGGCGGTAATACCAGATGTGCTAAAACAGATTCAGAATGAATACGGTCCAGAGCCCGCTTTAACTCTTGTTATGAAATTACTGAAAGACTTCAAGCAGGTCTCGGCTATATTACTAGCCGACATAAAAGGAGAAGCAGCATCTGTGGCGATCCGCCAGAAGTTGAAGGAAACAGATATAACAGATCAGCCAATAGAACTTGCCAGAATCATAGAAAAATGCTATGAAGAATTAGGTAGAGACAGCTTGGGTGGAAAACCAGTTAAGCCCCAACTGCTCGAAAATCCTGAAAAATTATTTATTAAAAATAATTCAAACACTCCTAAAAAGAGCTGGGATGGAAATAAACAGTCCAGGCCCAAGGAAAAAGTTTTCCAGTCCAGAGGAAGGTCTCCTCGACGGAGGGAGAGAACTCCGACTCGAGAACACCAGTCTCCCCAGAGGGAGCCCTCTGAGAAAAGATATAACCTTAGAAATAGGGATAATTTGAAAAAACCTGATAGATATCAAAGTATTGATACACGTCCCTCTCGATCTTTTTCGCAGAAATCGGAAAGAAGAGGACGATCAGACCCAGGAGAGCACACCAAGTCCAAAGACAAGGAACCTGCTCAGAGTAAAAAATCTCAATTTCCAAAAAAGAAGGTAGCCAGTATTAGAGTAATCGAACATGCCAAGAATACTGAGGACACAGTTGAAAAACGGGGAGTGGGCACAGACAATGTTAGACAGTGCAGCAGAAATCAGTATAGCGCGCAAGATCTTGATGAGTCATCTGGAGATAGTGGACACGAATGAATACATTCAGGTTGAAACTGCCGACACCAGACTTAGCAAGCCCCATAAAATATACGAAATAACATTGCGTATAGAGGGTGATAAGACTAGGAAAATAAAGGGTCTATTTTGGGATAAACTCTCAAAAGGCTATGATATTCTGTTAGCCGAAAAAGATTGGCCCCCAGAGTTTGTCAGGGAGTGCCCTCGTGGCGAAGAAATGATTATGCCTGCCTTCTCGAATCACATTCCGATTCACAAAAAATATACTTATGCAAGGAAATGGGCAGTAGCCCAGGCACCTGCATTATATAAATATCATGTAGGATGGGATGAGGACTCACCTCCTCACAAAATCCAGTTAAAAAGTGAACCAACTGCCCAACGGCAGTATCCCATTAAGCAAGAAGCTAAAAAACAAGTCAGGGAGATTTTAGATCAACTTGAATACCAGGGGGTGATTGAAACATGCACCTCTCAAATGAACAATCCTTTGTTTCCTGTCTCCAAGCCAGACAATTCATATCGTCTAGTTTTGGACTACAGACACCTTAATGCATGTTGCAAAACATTTGCAGTACAAAATTCGCATAGTGCAGCCCTAATGAATAACATAGTTAGGAAAAAATATAAAACGACATTAGACATATCTAATGGTTTCTTTTGTCAAAACATTGCACCAGAAAGCAGATACTTGACCGCTTTCTCAGCATTTGGGTCGCAGAAAAATTTCTGTCGACTCCCACAGGGGTTCAAGAACAGCCCAGGACTATTCTCAGCAAGGGTAACAGAGTTACTACAAATATATGATGATGAGGCATTATCTTACATAGATGATATCTATCTTACAGACGACGACTTGGATACTCACTTGAAAAGAGTGAACACCATTATACTTGGGTTCGCTGCAGAGGGTTACAAATTCAACTTTAAAAAGTCTCGAATTGCCCATCTGACAGTATTATTTTTAGGATACGAATTATCAAGTGAAGGAAAAAGCCTAGCGGACAACTTCCTAGAGAAGTGCGCAGTACTCCAAGCTCCAAAAACGCTGAAGAATTTACAATCGATTCTAGGTTTTCTGAATTTCGGAAGAACTTACATTCTAAATTACGCAGAGAGGGTTAAACCTCTCTACGAATTAATTAAACCTGATTTTAAGCAAATCAACTGGACTCAAAAACACACAGAAATTTTGAGATCACTGCAAACAGACATGTTAGCAAAAACTAAATTAGATACACGTGACAACACACGCAATCTTGTAATCCGAGTCATCCCAGGAAGATGCGGATTCACGTACCTAACCTCTAATGAGGGAGAAAAGGTACCAATAGCTTACAAATCACATTTGTACACAAAGGCTGAAATAAAATTCAGTTCAACTGAGAAAATTTTAACTGCGGTTCAGACTGCTGTAGCAAGAGAAAGGCCCCTAGCACAAGGTAAACGAATAATAATCATAACACCTATACCGGCTTTAGAAGCGGTAACTAAAGCAAGCATTCCTAATGCTAAAGCTTTGAATCCGAGATGGATTCAGTGGGTTAATTCTCTTGCTGCAACAGACGTAGTTTACGATGATCCTAACTTAAAAACACAGGAATTTTTACAATATGAATATGAATGTCCTCTGCCAATTGAAATCCTGCTTCTCGAAGAATACGGAAGTATTATATATACTGACGGATCAGCACAACCCGCAGTTGGGGGTAAACAAGCTTACAGTGCTGCGTGCGCGATTGTCAAAGATCGTTGGCACAAAGGAAAATTTAGACCTATAGTCACTAAAACACAATCTCTAGGAGATTGCTCAGCTCAACTAGCTGAATTAGTAGCATTTAAGATGGCGCTAGAAAATACAGATCGCGAATTCCCCACACTAATAGTGTGCGATTCTTATTATTGCGTACAATCTTATAATGAATACTTGCAGAATTGGGTGGAAAATGGTTTCAAAGATGCAAAAGGTGGCACAATAAAGCATAAAATGCTTTGGGAACAGGTAGTTCTTTTACAGAAAGAACTACAAAAGACTCACGTGATACACACTCTGAGTCATCAACGTGATGGCGTTCACGTTGCAGGGAATTCATTGGCTGATGAAGCCGCGAAGGCAGCTGTGCAAACGGCTTCCGTAGCTGCGATAACTCGGTCACAAACAAAAATAGACAGCGATATTCTACAAGCTGTCAGTGCGTCAGTAAAGAATGATAAGAAAACACTCCCAAAAGGCTTTCCAGAAAAGTACTTATATTCAACAGATACGAATAATGTTCCTTTTGCTCGAATCCCTGGAGTGGGGGATAGGGTAATTCCAAACATGGAACACAGGTTAGGACTAATCAAAGCGGCACACGAAGGGCTTGCTTCTGCACACGCTGGCGTTTCCGCAACAATATCACTATTAAAACAGAGATATTGGTGGCCTCGCTTGAGAATAGAAACTAAAAAGTATGTATTAGAATGCGATATATGCCAAAGGATAAAAGTATCAACAGTAAAGCGACCAGCGCAGACACCCCTTCTCATCTCGGATAAACCATTTGCATGTGTTTACCTGGACCACTGTGGTCCCCTACAAAGGGACGGCAACTATAGATATATCATGGTAGCAGTGGATTCCTGTACGAGGTTCATATGGATGTGGCCCCAGCGCTCGGCTGACGCTAGAACGGTTATAAAAGATCTGCGAGTCTTTATCGGCACATACGCAATTACCACGTTCCATTCTGACCAGGGTCCTGCTTTCACCTCTCGAGCTTATAGGGAGGCCATGGCCAGCATGGGAATTGGGTTGCGGTATTCTTGTCCGTCGCACCCCGAAGGGAATAGTGTGGTAGAAAGAAAAAACCGAGACATAAAGCAATCTATAACAGCGAAGGTATTAGGTTCAGGCACTGGGTGGGTCAAACATTTAATAAGTGTCCAGACCAGTCTTAATAATTTGCCAAGAAATTCTCTAAAAGGTTTCAGCCCATACGAACTATTGTTCGGAATTATAATGAAAATTCAGGACTTAGATAGTCAAGTATCAGTGGTACAAGAAAAGAAAACAGACTTTGACATCAAAGATCTTTTGGCTGTTTTACAGGAACTGAATGAAACGAGAAAATCCTTAAGCAACATAAAGTTAAAACAACAGCCAGATACCACTGACGAGGCACCACAAGCAACAGCCCCAGCAAGGCCTGTCTGGATTCCAAAGATTGGGGATCTAGTCAGAGAAAAAATAGCGGTGAAGAAGGAATTTGGGCCTTCTTACAGAAAAGCAGTACCTGTCTTGGCAGTCACCGGAACAAGATCAGTAGTACTACCGCCCCTTGCTGGTAAAAAGGAGAACAGAGTCGTATCTATAGACCTGGTAAAACCACAAGCATGTGGCCTATAATCAACTGTAGGCCCAGTGGACTCCCGAGAAACAACAGAATACCCAAACTTGCAACAATCCAAGAGGTTCAAACTGAAAGACTAATCACATTCGATCAGCCTGCAGTGCACAGAGAAGGACTATGCAATAATGCCATGGAACTTGTGCCTCTTGAGACACAGATTGAAACAGTTCGTCAAGAAACACCAGTCTACAATAATGTGGCATCAGAAAATGCTACCGAGAGACAGATTGAAAGAACAATCCCAACAATTGACAGAACTGCCTCTGGTTATTTCATCAACTTCGACAACTTCTCTGAAGATCAAAACGACCCCGAAGTGATGCCAGAAACAAAAAAGACTTTTAAAATAAAAGCAACGGAACTTTTTCAACAACTGAAGGAAATCTACCTTATTTTTTCCCCTTGGTTAGAGTTCTGGTTCGGTCTAGGTGTATTTTTCCTCCTGCTTTGGCTCATCATGGTACTTTGTTTGGGAAAATTCATTGAGGGAAAATATAGTACAATGGACACAGCAAGTCAGAACATCAACTTGGTCCTCAAACCACACAGATCATCCCACGTGAAGAAAAGAGAACTGTCAACAGTAAATGTCACAGCCATTCCAATACCCGGTGGGGTAGTATGGGAGAAAACTGACTATGAGATCTATGGTCCGGTCGAAATCCTTAGGTATCCTCATCAACTGAAGGTTTCCTTAAGTGACTTTGTAAAACCTAGTACATTCTCTGATGATTGGTACTTTAACAGTATTAATGACATGATGTCAGATTTAGTAATGACAGCTAGATTCACAGAACATGATTATCTACAAGGTTCGTCCAGTTATGAACAGGTATTCTGTTATACACATTATGGCGATCATTATTTGCATAAATCTGCACAGCCTAGAAATGTTCAGTTCTAGAACATTCTTTGAGAAATTCAAGTACTTCTCAGGGTTTAACACCAGTGATGCAGAAACGTTTTATTACAAACTGTTAGATAAAACAGGAATGAAAACAATGCTGACAAACACTAAATTAATATATTCAGAAGCATTTTATGAAAAAATGATGACATTTGGTTTTGATTATTGGAAAAATAACATTGAAACGAAAACCATTTGGGGTACAAAAGATTGGCAGGTACAAGGCCTAGAAGCACTATTCAGAACCTGCATGATACCAGAACAAACGATTTTTTTAAATGACACAATTCACCTAACATCCTGTCTTGGCCTAGCTAGGATTAAAGAACTTAACAAACCGTCTATTCCAAAGCCAATACCTGATAATGCAACTACAGATATTGAAATAGACGTATCACAAATTTTACATTTGAACAGAACACATCCTGATTGGAAAAAGTGGTTAATCTGGCCTATTGACACAAATAACTGTCAAGATAGATTCCTGAACAAAACACAGGGGTTAAAAATGACCAGACAAGACCCTAGATACTCCCAGAGACAACATCCAGGGATAGTAACAACATACAGTGTAGGGAAACTCTGCCTCGAATGGCTAGGATCATCCACACTGGCTGAAATTAAGCAACACTTGTCTTTACTTAAAGAGGGTGCTGATTTGCGCGATTTTATTATGGGACCACGCAAACAGCGTCAAAAGCGTTTCATAGCGACCAGTATCTATGCTGCGTACAACGAGGCTTGGAAAGTCACACAAATTGAAACAGCAGAAAAAATACGAGAAATTGATCGTATTAATTTGGAAAAATCACTTTCTGTTGTGGACAATTGGTTAATGTCCTCCAGAATATATTCACTGGACAGCATTGTATCATCTGCCTTTGAAATAATAGACAGAGACTTGCTAATGTTACAACATGGCCAATCTCAATTACGTTCTATTGTACAATTAGGCTGGACGCTGCAAAATCTTCGCTCAGGCTATGTGCCTTGGCGTTTAATAAACACAACGTCATTGTTTTCCATTTTTAACCTTACTGATAAACAAATCAGCTTGGCACAAAAAGGAGCAGACTATACAATCCTGAGGATCGAAAAACTTGAGAGATTACCATTGACAATGTCAGAAAGTCCTGTCATTGAATGGATAATACACGGAATTATCACTATTCCGATAACAACTTTCCGATTTAAAAAGTGCCTTGAATACATACCTACTGGCCAGTATGAACGATTGGGTAAAGGATATGTTAAGTCAGCATGGAAATTACCATACACACATTCCTGCTACAGTGACAGAGACAAAAATGTATTTCCTAGTGGTGAAAACTGTAAATATTCACTAAGCGGTATACTTTTGTGTCAGGGTATTAATTTACATGGATCCTGTGAAGGTAATACTAACAACCTTTCATGCCACCAGCTTGTCACACCTGCAACTCAGATAGAGCTCTTCTTTATGCAACTCGCGAATGGGAGTTACATTCTAAGAACGGATCACAGATGTTGTGGCCTTGTTCCAGGGAAAAGTTATCCCGTAAGCGTAACTTCCATGGTCAAATGCTGTATGCAAGCATTGTTCCCGAGCGGGCCTGGAGACATAGAGACTCCCATCTGGCCTCGTCTGAATCTCTATTCTATACGAATTGATACTTTAAGCAAAATGAAGTCTGTGCTTTTACAGACAACAGTGCCCATAACGTCATCAAAAGAGACGTATGATCTCCTAGTTGCAAGGACAGCTACGGAGGTTCATGACCTTTTATCAACAAATTGCCCCGTGCATTTCGTAGAAATGTTGAGCCAACTCCTTAACATGTCTAGTGCCACAGGCATCCCAGGCATATTTAAGACGATTTTTACGGGACTGCTAACACCATTTCAAGCAATTCTGGGAATCGTTCCAAATTTTGTCCACTCTGTTTTTGGCAGCATACCCCTATTTTTGGGACTTGTAGCAGGGATTTTATTTTTGACCCTCCTGCTTCGTTATGGCAAGCCACAGCTCAGACCTGACTCCTATGGGAATGGAAGAAACAATCCTAGCAGTGCGCTACCGGGACAGAATAACTAAAGTCCTTGGATTTGCCAGGCTGAGGGATCTAAACATGACCTGGTTCCTTTCATTCAGACCTATATGGCAATCCTGCATCTTACCTGTGCTACGATGTCTGCTATGCGGAGATGAATGCGTGTTGGACACCTGTCTTGCACTTCCATCAGCAGTACCAATGGATGTCGATACTTTGCTCAGTCCTGTAACGGCTCAAGCATTGTGTTGTCCCCAGCGGCTACCAATCCTGATGACGACATTCGTGGAGACTCCTGTACTACGACCAAGTGGTAACAGTGGAGCGAGTGACAACAGCAACATCATCCAGGTACAACGATCCGTGAGCATTGCTGATCCTGCCTTTGATGACAGCAATCATTCTCACACCTGCCAAGTTACAGCGCTATCGAATTTGGTTGAACTGTCACCTGATTTTGTAGACCAATTCTTTGAGAGCCTGTCTGATATGATGTTCTCACCCAAACAGAAACAATAACTTTTTAGAAGCATTCCGACACACGGCGTTCCCATGAACTCTGAATTCGACCTTCAGTTTTGAACAACAAAAACTGCTAAAAGCGTTGGAACTCTATTTTTCCCCGTTCAAACAATAATTCTTTTGAATTGAACACTTTTTAATATTCACCTTTTTTGGCACGAATAATTCTTTGCTTAAAGTAAAAACTATTCTTAGAGAACAGAAGCTTCAACTTCTATTTCTAAACACATCTAGAGACATAGCAACTTTGCACCAGCCTCTAGCACATTTTATTGCAATGCATTTATATGTGATGAAATTATCTCGCCCTTTTTCTGTTTCAGAGATATTTCATGTGTAATTCTTTTGCATAATCGTTCACTGATTTTATATGCTATAATTTTTGAATGATCTCTATGCTTCAAAAACGTAGAGTACCTACATTTTCACGTATTACAAATACACCTATTTCAAATGCATATATGTATTTTGGGGTGGGCAATGTTACACATGCATCTTATTGCTCTAGTTTTAGTAATTTGATGGACATGAATTCGTGGAGTGGGTGTTGCGTTCTAATCTAGGACCCTGATCGATACTGTGACCTTATGCCCCTATTCGGCTATAAATCCATTTATTCTATATTGGCATAACCGATCAAATGCAATATTCAGAAACTCGTCTCTGGCCTCACACGAACAGAGCCACATTTCAGAAATCGCTTACTCTGCCACTTCCTTTGCAACCAATTAGTGCAATGACATAGCAGAAGTCACTATCTGAGATTCCTAGATTAACACTCCGAGTTCTTCAACAAGATAAAAACTCAGCAACCTGGGAAACCCCCGCTTGCTATGTTTTGATTAGTAATAGAACTCTAATGAGCACTGATAAACGATCACTTTCTAGTGACATCTTTATTGACGTCTTATGTCCAGCAAACTTACGTCAACCAAGGCACCTTTCAGGTATAAATACTACCAACGTTGCCTTAAGCAATGTTCTGTTGCCCGTCGCCTGAAGCTGCTGTTATGCTGATGATACCATAGCTGCTATCGCTACTGCTATCGCTGCTAACTAGCGAGCGATGGTGTAGTGAACTTAGGAGCTGAACAGCTGTCCCCTGCAAGAGCCCAGCAGATGCAAGCTGCCCGCGGACGCTGCCCCTCCTCCTCCTCCTCGACGCGCTGAGAAGAGACGCTGTCTTTCTCCTGCAGAGAAATCCAGCTCCGGCGTTTCTAGTCTACCCTTGCGGGTGACTGGGATATCGAGTTCTGAGGGAGATACCAGACCTCCATCATTCTATTCCAGAGGTATGGTGTTGACTAAACCCTTAGAGAGAATTCTTGAAGCAAACCTTGGCAAAACCAACTTAAACTAAAGCTACTTACTTACTCCCCTCCCAAGTATTAGGCTTAGGTCAGGTACACTGGGGTAGGCGTAGTTAGAAGCACCAGTTGAGTATTTTAGCCTAATGTATATATGAATGTATATATGTTTTATTCATTTTAAACCATTGTATGGCTAAGAAACCATATCAATGCTTTTACAGTATTATCTCGCAATACTTATCTTACTGTACGTACTTTTTATAATAACAAGTCTTGCAATTGTGGCAATTCATTTCTCTTGTATGAGAAGAAAGACTGTTCAATAAATGTTACCCTTTATTGACAACGCCCGTCTCTCTATTCTCTACATATTGTGAAAGTAATCTGCACTATACCTGACTGAGTAAAATAACTGTCTATTGTTTCACACGACCCTAGAGATTGACTCTTGATCTGAGGAGCAAAGTTGTCATGTTGCACGGTTGTTGGAAAACTGAATCCCTTCTTGGCTGTGCCAAGGAAGCTGATCACTTCCTATTCAGTCAAGAAAGTTTCCAGTGACCTCTGAGCTAGTTGGTAACAAACCCAATTAAGTTTAGCATAGTCAGTAGAGGCCTGGAAGATCCGCACTTCTACGTCGATACTACTGTTTATGTTATTCCAATGCGCAGGGCCTATTGGGAAAATAGGAACTACACTACACTACACTACCCTAAACCCTAAAACACTACCCACCACTACCCCCTACACTACCCAAACACTACTGCACTAACCTAAACCCTAAAACACTACCCCCAGCACGACTCCCTACACTAACCAAACACCACTGCACTACCCTAAACGCTAAATCTACCCCAGCACGACCTACTGCACTACCCTAAACCATAAAACACTACCCCCAGCATGTCCCCTACACTACACAAACACCACTGCACCACCCTAAACCCTAAAACACTACCCTCAGCACGACCCCCTACACTACCCAAACACCACTGCACTACCCTAAACTCTAAAAAAACTACCCCAGCACGACCCCTACACTACCCAAACACCACTGCACTACCCTAAAGCCTAGAAAAGAACCCCGACCTATGCCAAATCCCCCTTACCTCTCACTCCTCGGGGTTCCTCTCTCCTCGTGGTTCCTGCTTCACCTCGTCTCTGAGGGGTGGTGCACATCGTTGTGAGGAAACGGAACTGCCTCAGTTTCCTTACAACGTGGATCGTCTACATGTTTTTTGGAACGCATGATCATTTACCATACATATCTTTACAACAAAATTTGTTGTAAAGGCATGCGTGGTAATTGACCATGTGTTCTAAAAAAATGCGTAGTAATGACTTTGCGATGTAGAACGCATGCTTGGTAATGCATGCGTTGCAATGGTATCGCAGAGTAAAAAAGTAATTGTAACGGCTGTTTACCGATCTAAGCTGGCCCCTGTTCTTCAGTGAGACGTTTATTTGATTAATTAGGAGGAAGGAATGTGTTTTTTTTACCGAAAAGTGCATTCCCGGCTGTTGTATTGTGAAAGTGTCCGCGTGGCCTGGTTTCACTTCTGGTGAGAGAGTGGAAGAGTCTGTTTGTATCTAAAGGAGTTCTGTTGTTGGACGGGGCCGGCGCAACACGTCATCAGAAAACATAGCTAATGGAAAGCGTCCTCCCTGAAGTGTGGAGCAGTGCCATGAGAGGTCAACGAGTGTGCGTCCCACCGCAGTATGACCGTACCGAGTAACTCATGTGCCGCCTCCAGGGTACGGGAGGCAGAAGCGGCATCGCAGGTCCTCTTGAAGACCGTTGTAGCACTAATTCTACATTTTGGTACTAGGGCAATCTTAACTTTGTTGTTCCTGCCAAATACAAAGAGAAGATCCTGTGTTGTTCAGTGCCCTCATTACCTTTTTTGTGGGTTGGGGTGCTTGTCACTTCGCTGCCCCGCGGTGCACACGACTGGGCACCCCACCTCGTGTGCCATCTGCAGGGCCTCTGCCCTCGGATCACTGGTTTTGGTTTCTGGAGTGGCAACATAAACAGTTGCTCCCAAAGGACTAGCCTGAACACTTAGGTGAATATCCCCTGCACCAGCATTCCACGGAAATTCTTTCCTAGTTCTCCCACGTCGACGAGGACGTCATAATAGCACGGCTCCGTTCGCAATACCATATGACGTCATCAGAGCCATAAAAGGACCTCGTTGGCGTGCTGACGTCAGTTTTACACATTTTTTCCATGCCACCGAGGCAAACAGGCGGATCGAGACATTTTCACATGTATATATAGTATAATAAATATATATATATATTCACTGAAAAAACATAGGTTTCAGGCACGTTATAGTTAGAAATTAGCATTTAAAAAACCTTAGAAATTCACTGAAAAAATGATAGGTTTCAGGCACGTTATAGTTAGCATTTGAAAAACCTTATAAATTCACTGAAAAAAACATAGGTTTCAGGGGCGTTATTGTTAGTTGGACATTTCACTCATACAAAACCATAGAAATTCCCCCGTTATAGTTAGTTCAGCTAACTATAACTTGCGCGGCCGCAATGCACTGCTGATGACGTCACATATTACATCACTCATGACATGGTCAATGACATCACTCATGACATCTCAAATGACATCACTGATGACATAATCCTTGTGATAGAGTGGCAGACCTCCTCTCACCCTAATATAACCTTTGACACACACACTCAAAATTAGAAACTAACATTTTCAAAACAATGGACATACCAATACCACTTTTCAGTAACCAACACACCTATTCAGTAATTCCAAGATCTACACACATCCACTCATTCACCAACAGTCCTATACAGTCACTCATACATGTACTCACTCATCATATGTACTCATACACCTATACATCCTGTTACACACTGACACCCATCCATAGAGTTAGTCGCACACATAGTCACACGTGCAAACAAAGTATCAAACATCCATTTACTTGCATATACAGTTATACACACACCACCACACTTCTACAGAAACTTACACATACTCTTTTAAGCAATCACTTATAGAAAAACATACTAATTTATACAGGAACTCTTACAATCACATATACTCACTTATATACACCAATACTCACATATACTAGTTTAATACATAGGTAGTTACTCATCAAAACACTATTGAGACAGTCATTCACTCACTAACACACCCATACATACACTCATCCACCCATACAGTCCTGCACACATGCTGTCTTCAACACATACAAACAGCGAGTCAACAATTCATGCATCTATGCACTACCTAATACCCCCCACCCAACCATACAGACACTCAGACACTCATACTGATACTCAAAAAAAAGAACTAATAACCTATATAGACACTTGTGTGGCTACTCAGCAACCCATGCAGCCACTTATACACAAAGTGAGAGACTGATACAGATATTTACATGTTTAAACATTACTTACTAACCCATTTATTCACTAGGATACACTTAATCAGTCAGTTATACAATCAATTTTTCAACAAAAAAATCATCCATTTAGACACTTATATACCCATTTATTCTTCCATCGACCTTGAGATATACATATATAAAACATATTTAATTTTCAGAAAAACACACTTTCGCTGGATGATGTCATCAGTAATGTCATCAGTGATGTCATTTTAGATGTCATGAGTGATGTCACTGACCATGTCATGAGTGATGTAAAATGTGACGTCATCAGCATTGCGGGCGCGCGAGTTATAGTTAGCTGAACTACCTATAACGGGGGAATTTCTATGGTTGTGTACGAATGAAATGTCCAACTAACTATAGCACCCCTGAAACATGTTTTTTTCAGTCAAGATCTGAAAGGATCCCTGACTTTCGGGGGTTGATGCGGTCTGGGGATTTGAGGAGACATCAGAGTTCGGGGGCACGGGGCACACGGACAGGGGGGGCAAACAACATCATAGTGCCTCAAATCCCGCATTCATTTTTTAACCACCCGCAATACCAACCTGAAGACAACAAGACATTCTGGGACCTGTAGGCGCCATGCAACAGGCGGCCTACAGGTGGTGAATGTAAAAGTACTTACTTTGAGGGCGGAGCAGATCACCACGTATCAGGATGGGGCAGGATATTTAAATCCACAATGTCGCCTGCATCCTGAGAACACCCCTGGTGCTGAAGAAGGCAAAGAATACGCCGAAATGCATTTGCCTTTCTGTGTGTTTTTCGAATAAAGATGCCTCCATTTTCTCACCTGCTGTGGCTTCTTCTCCTTCCACACACACACACACATTTGTCGGAGTGTTTTTTTGCTCATTAAAAGTATTTGGCAAGGAATTCCTGTGAGTGTGTTATTTTCCTTGTTAAACATATATATATATATATATATATATATATATATATATATATATATATATATATATATATATATATATATATATATATATATATATATATATATATATATATATATATATATATATATATATATATATATCTCAGAGGAGTGGATGTGCAGCAGGGCTAACAAACAAATCCGTCACCCGGAGAAGAAATCAGTTTTTTATGCCAGGAGAGAATGCAATCACTCAGACCACGAGTGCGAAGAAACTACAAAGAAAGCACTCTAACTAGAAACGTAGGCAAGGGCATGCCGCAAGGAAGAGGGGTGCCCTACAAAAAGAGGGACAGAGGTCAATGGACAGTCAAAAAGTAACGGTAACAGAAGAATCCAAACTAACTATCGTGAATTTGACTCCTGTGCAGCTCTCTACCGACAAACAAAACATTCTCAAATTAGGCCTGTCCTTCGCTCCGCATACCAATATGAACTATGCTGCCACCAGAGTGGATTTATACAAAGCGGTTAGAAAGCTCAAACTCCGAAAATTCGATCAAAGCAAATACCAGCATTACACGAGTTTATCACGGCCTCGGGAGAGACAATGCCTAGTGACTTCGTGGAATTATGGGAAACTGAGGGGGCAGGCTATGATGGAATTCCGATACATGACAATAGCCAGGTTGAAGCTAGTTTATCAATCAAGCAGAAAGTACCTGCAACGCCATTCAAGCTACCCTCAACCTTCAGTCCCCTCATGCCCCGTGATTCCATTGATATTTTTCACAAAAATGTGATCTCGCAACTCAAAGGCTTACAGAAACAAATCTGCAAAGAAATATATAGTTTTGATAAACGCACGCAACAATACGAAACATTGGTCGAGAAATTAAGTAAAGACAAAGACATCATTGTACGTGTCAGTGACAAAGGAGGTAATATCGTACTCCTAACAAGAATAAATTATTTCCAACTGAACGACCGACAACATTATGAACGAATTAATACTACAGCCATGAAAGCTACACAGCTAGAATATCATCAGAAACTGGCCAAATGGAAAAATGAAGCATTTTTGTCAGAAGATGAATACAAATATCTAAAAAAAAGACAGTCCAGTAACTCCTCTTATCTATTTAATTCCCATAGTCTATAAAGACATGACTAACCCTCCTGGCAGACCGATCATGTCAGCTAGGGGTGGCCTGTTGGAAAGTACATCTGTTTATATTGACTTTTTTTTCCGGGAATATGTGAAAGCTTTGGATTCATATATTCAAGATACTGGGGAATTTCTGCTAAAAATCCCAAAAATAGTTTGGAGGGAGGATTACAGAATGCTAGCTCTGGACGTGACATCACTATATACGAGCATTGTACACAAAGATGGAATTGCTGCTGTATACAACTATCTTTCACGAAGATAGGAGCAATTCAAGGACCATAACACCATGTTGCTACAAATGCTCAAATTTTGCCTAGACAACAACATCTTCATGTATAACAGTCTTCTTTACCACCAGTTACAAGGAGTGGCAATAGGGGCCAGTTTCTCTTCACGCTACGCCTGTTTACACATGGGAGCTTGGGAGGAACTGGTCCTCAAAGTTGACCACAAGACTACTTTCAACACTAATGTGGTTGCTTGGTATCGTTATATCGACGATCTGTTTATAGTTTGGAGAGGGGGAAAAGACAAAGCTGAGAGGGTGCGTCTGCGATCAATGATAACATGTTAAATCTGCATTTTACTGTGACTATGAGCCAAAATACTGTTACCTTTTTGGATACGGAGGTATACATTAGCAACAGTAAGATTGAGACAAGGCTTTTTAGAAAGATAACTGCAGGCAATACTATCCTGCATTCGGACAGTGCACACCCAACACATTTGATTACTAGCATCCCTTACGGAGAGATGCTCCGTCTGAGAAGGGTGTGCAGCTGTGAGGCTGATGTTAGTGTAGCCCAGAAAGCCAGCAAGAGCAGATTCCTTGAAAGGGGCTATGCTGAACGAACAATAGACAGGGCTATAATGAAATCCATGCAAAGAAGCAGACAGGAACTGCTAGACACTTACAATCCAACAGCCCCTTCTGAAATTCCTATTAATACAGCTATAGGTGACTAACAGCTAGTCCCAGCTAGTCCCAAAGAACCAGTTCAGAATCATTAAGGGATTCAACAGACAACACAGAGAATTGTACCACATTATCAATTGCAATTGGCCTACAATTCTGAGTGATCCCGTCATTGGTCCCACTCTCCCCCACAATCACATACAGCCGGGCTCCTTCTGTGAAGGACCGTTTGGTTAACACCAACCCGGAGGTCATTGACAAAACCACTTGGTTACAAACCAGCAGTGGTTTTTATAAGTGTAAACTTGTAAGTCCTGCACCCACGGAGTGAACATGAAAACATACAAAGATGGTTTCAGTGACAAGGAGCATAGGATCAACAAGGTCCTCACTTGCAAAACCGAATATGCCATCTATGTTCTCCAGTGCCCTTGCCACCTAAGATATGTGGAAAGCACCAAACATGCGGTACTCAAGCGCATCCTGCAACATCTTAGGACTATAGTGAATCAAGATAACACCTATCCTGTAGCCAGGCACTTTAGAGAGTTCCATCACAGTGACAATAAAGGGCTAAAGTTTGATGTGATTGGTGCAGTAGTGGCAAGCAGACAAGGAGGTGACAGAGAAGCCAAGCTTGGTAAACTGGAAACAAAGTACATTTTACAGCTCAATTCTAAACACCCAGTGGGGCTCAACATCACTGAGGACTTACAGTCCAGTTTATTTTAGTGTCTAGGTATTTATAGAATCTTAATACATGATGTATAGTGAACTTTTCATTTCAGCATGATTGGTCTGAACATGGTTTTATCTATTTGATAATTATTTATTGTTTTAAATCTACAATATTTTATTGATTCGTGATTCACTATAACTAGCACAGTCCATGTTATAATGACCAACTAGATAGTCCTCTGTGCAAACAACCCAATTTAGCTCTGAGGTGTGTAATATATTGAGAACTATCCCTCCAAAAATGAATTATCACCAGCTGTAGGTGGCAACCACAGCTAGTTGATAGTATCTGCCAGTTTTTCTGTTATTGCCTCCAATGTCTGGATATTTCTTTTTTTTTATATATATTTTTATTATCACTCAGTTCAAAGAATAGACAGAACAGATAGAGTCACTTGTAAGGATCAGACCATTGGCTAGCATATTTTAAGGATACACTTAATAACAATATGAGCAAGCATTATATGTCAGTAGGCAAACCAATAGTAATTAACCCCTTCCCTGCTGGCACGTTTCCGCCGCTGTGCGGTAAACAAAAGAACAGGGGCGGGCCATGACGAACCCCAGCGTCATCAGCACACGAGCACCGTAGTGCATGACGGCTGGGGTTCGTCATCAGCATGGAAGGGGTTAAACAGTGAATCAAACAGCTATTCTAAGCTTCCCAAGTGGTCAATCATGGGCTGCCAGATTTTAATCCCAAATTGCTTTTTCCTCGAGTATTTAAGACGATACAAATTATATTCTAAATAAAACAAATTATAACACTTAGCTCGCCATATCTCATATGAGGGTGCTTCGGGCTTCAACCACATAGAGGCAATACATAAGCGGCCAACTGACATAGCCATAAAAAAGAAATATCGATTTGAATAATGCAATGGCTGAGTATTGTTATCTTTAGATATTCCAAATATCATCATCTCTCTAGATATCACCACTTGAAGATTGGAAACATTTGACAAAAATTGTGCAATAGATACAACAAAAGATTTCAATACAGTGCAATCAAAAAATAAATGCAGCATATCCGCATTATCAGCTTGACACCTATAACATTTCCCATTATGGCTATTACCCTACTTTATCATCTTAGCCGGTGTGTGGTATAAATTAAATAAAGTTTTATAATGTTGAGAGCGTAAGTTGGCGGTCAACATAATTTTGGCAGCCATATTGATTGATTCTTGGACAAATAGTTCAGAAATACCAAGTCTAGTATGCCACTTCCGCTCTTGAAGCTCAATATCATTGCTCAGTGTACTCAGCAGGGTATTATATAACGTCCCAATCCTGAAATATCTAGGAATTAAAATTGGGTTGTCGCTCCAAGAGTTAGTTTCGGTTAACTGGGCTGATATATTACTATCAGTTAAACATCAGTTGGAAAAGCTTGAATGCCTTCATTTATCACTAGTGGGGCGACGTAATGTTTTAAAGATGACTATTCTGCCTAAAGTACTCTATTATTTCCGCACTGTGCCACTGGAGTTGCCACGAGTACAATTAATGAAGCTGCAATCTATTGCTGATCGATTTCTAAGGGGCTGGAAATCTCGTCGGGCGTCTAAATTTATGACACTCCCACCTTTAAGAGGTGGATGGGGTGTTCCAAATTTCGCGTTTTACTATTTAGCCTGCCTGCTCCAGAACATTAAAATGATTGTGACTGGGGAGGAATCTCTGACATTTGAAAGCCCTAACATTTATTCTATGCTGTTGGGCAGCCAAACTCGACAAACGTTGCTGCGTTTTCTAGAACCAAGTTATTATAAAAGAACTTGGTTTAAGGTCATACTAACAGCATTCAAAGGTTGGTGCTGGGTACGCAAAATTATTTCTCTTAAACGTATACATTTTTACACCCCTTGTGACTCAATAGAATTACTTCCACCTATATTTTGGGACAGCAAGATGCGGACATGGGGGGGTAAGGGTATTGTCTGTTTAGGCAGCATGTTTGATGCTGGCACTTTGGCTTCATTCGAAGATTTAAAAACTAAATATGCGGTTCCCCAGCAGGATTTTTTTTATATTTACAGCTACGAGATTTTATCTTTAAACATCCAAATATACGATCTTTAGCCACTAACGACCTTCTTGAAATTTTGAATGTCTGGATATTTCTAGTATCGTGTTTGAGACATTGCATTAGAGAGTATTAATCACAATGTATAGCTAATAGTGTTTTTAAAGAAACACACAACTATTAGGTGCTATTCCTTTACTTATAGACTGTGTGATGAGTGAGACTGGGCTCAGTCCACCGCACAGTTAGTCCGCTGTTTCTCTTTCCCCCGTATGTTTTTATTGAATTCTTATGTAACATGCACATTACACAATTTGCACATTTTTGCACTTTAATCACAGAATTTAGACCGATCATGTGAGTTAGGAGAGGTTGGGCGATTAGACATACCTAGATTAATGGGATGTATCCCACAATTGATCTATATGCTCGTAAAGGAGCTGCAAGTAAGCTGTTTGGCACTTATTCAATATTCAGTAATCTGCTTTTGGCAGAGGGTGACACTTAACCTTATAGTTGTAATATGGTATTGAGACCAGTTATAATCGTTCAGACAGATGACATATAGATTCCTCCAGACAGTGTTTGCTCAAAGCAGCCCATATATGATTTATACGAGGATAGAGCAAGTGGTTGGCATATTTTGGCTCTAGGGTTAATGTTATGGACTCATTACTATATGTGGATTTAACCACGTATGTTTTCAACAAGTATATATCTTTTGAAATACCTAATATAGGGTTATTCATAGCGATGATTAGCACTTTAGCGTGACATTGCACATATATTGGTGAATTTTGCACACTATTTGATGAGTTCACAGCATTATAGGATGTAAGCATAGAGCATAGGTATTATTCCACGCTGCGCATCCAGTACAAATTACTTCAGGTATAGGGTACATTTTGTTATTAACTTAACCAAGGACAACTGTGTATTTTATACAGGCAATAAACTTGGGGTTACACTCGGAGGAGTGACTAATGAAATCAGTATTCCAAATTTGCATTGCATACCAAGCTATACAAATGTTTAGATTGCGATGTTTTGCACAGATGCGTTATTTTGCACTTATTTAGCAAATGTTGCACCATGAACGAGATTTTATCAGTTAAATACAACATGATTTTACGTGTTTCACCAAGAATGTATTTTACGTGCTCAGTTTAATACCAGCAGCTGTAATTTCTTGTTGAAGTATGTCTTCCATGTTTAGCCCAGCATTGAATCACATGATCTGTTTTTTTTTTCCCTGCACAGTCACTTTAAATACTGTGTTATTACAGGTTCACGTTGTCATGTGATCAAGGCTCCCAGGAGCCGAAACGTTATGGCGGCTAAAGAGCACATAATAAAATAACTTGCATCTATTCAGCTGGTCCGTGTCTGTGATTGCTGAGAAGTAGCAACAACAAAGCTGCTGCGGTTGTTCAACGGATTTATATATATATACTAGCAGCCCGCCCCAGCGTTGCCTGGGGCAGAAAGGGGCTGGGGGCTGCATTTGAGGCTTGCATGCACTCCCGCCCCAGCTCCGCCCGCCACGACATTGTCTGTGTCCCGGAGCCTGCGCCCAACCTCCCGCCCCCCTCCAGGCCCAGCCCCCTGCCGCCCTGGCCCGGCCCCCTCCTGCCCCGGCAAGGCCCGGTCCCCTCCCGCCCATGTCCCGGAGAGCCTGATTCTTACCTCAGCCGCCGGTCCCGATCTAGGCGCCCAGTCCGCACAGGCCGTCACTTCGCCCTGCAGCAAGCAGGGCCGCGGCAGTCCTCCCAGCAGATCGCGATCTTCGCCACCATTTCAGGAAGTGTTCAGGAAGTGTTGGGAGCGCAAATGATGTCATCACACAGACGTCGCTGCCGGCGCTACTTGCAAGGGACTACTTTATTTTTATTTCTAAATTTTTTAAACCACGTATATTTTTTATTTTTAATAGCCTATGTCCTTCTGCTTGCCCTGAGGTTTTCAAAGATGTCTTGGGTGTTTTGATTGGTGGTGTACTTTTCGAGTTTACCTGGCTCAAAGGACACAGTTCTCTCTTTATAATAGTAGTAAGAAGCCGGCATGCGATTAAAGAAATTTTGAGCACCGCAGAATCTGGTCCGTGCATTGTGTTCCTTGTGCGAGCTATGACGAGCTGTCTCTGCGCAGGGAGAACTTTGGTTTATATATATATATATATATATATATATATATATATATATATATATATATATATATATATATATATATATATATATATATATATATATATATATATATATATGTATATGTATATATGTATATATATATGTATATATGTATATATGTATATATGTATATATATATGTATATATGTATATATATATATATATATATATATATATATATATATATATATATGTTTAACAAGGAAAATAACACACTCACAGGAATTCCTTGCTGGAGTGTTGCTTCTCTCCTCGGTGAAGGAGGGTTTTTTTTGATGTATTTACGGCGTGGTTCTGCCGACAGCATGCACCGCCAGTGAGTGTGCCGATCCCCGCCCGAAAGTGAACCTGCTCGGATGAACGTGAAAACGAAGGGCGGCGGCACTGCCGAAGACTAACCTCGGCATGGTTCTTTGTCAGCTTCAAAAGTGGGCTGACTATAAGACGCAACGGACCTTGTTAAAAAACAATGCAAATTAACTAAATGGGGACAACAGCCATTGGAGGCTTGAAAAGCTATTGGAAGCTTGAAAAGGATGCCGGTCAGAGAACCACAAGCACCAGAATGCATTTCCAAATTAAGTGGACGCCCATCAGGGGGCGAATAAAAGACATTGTTGTCGTGACTCACTTGATTGGTCTCTCTTACCCGGCACGGATGTTCCCATCGGCGCACCTCTGAAGAAGGTCAATGGTGACCGAAATATATTAGGACTGCCGCATTGGAATTAATAAAAATGTAAGGACTGAAGTTGCTGGAGTGTTGCTTCTCTCCTCGGTGAAGGAGGGTTTTTTTTTATATATATATATATATATATATATATCCTCCTGTCCCGTTGTCTCGACATCCACCAGGCACAGACCACAATCGACTTCAGAGTATAGATGCATATATCTATACTATATATATATATATATCTATACTATAGAGAAAGAGAGAGAGGAAAAATGGATGTTTGACATTATACATTGAGGTCACACCCTGGAGTTTGTCCAATAGCCTCCTTGTCATCCACCTTCCCAAGAATGCGCAAGAAATTTTGAGTCTTCTCTTAAAGGGGGCAATTAAGGAAGTTCCTTACCAGCAATGCGGAAAAGTTTATTTCTCAAATTTCTTCCTCATAAAGAAGAAATGTGTGAAATGGAGACAAGTTGTGGATCTCAGACGACAAAATAAATATGTAAAAAAACAAAAACATTCAAAATGCTGTTGTTGCAAGAGATTCTCTTATTGATAAACAAAGGGCACTTTATGACGTCTCTCGATCCCTTGGATGCATATTTTCTTATTCCAATTCACGCCAAACATTGTCGGTTCCTAAGGTGTGGGGTGGCAGGGTGCCATTATAAAATCAAGGTCTTTCTTTTCAGGCTTTGCTCAGCCACCAGAGCATTCACAAAGTGCATGGCACCGGTAGTGGCTTTTCTGTGAAGACAGGGCCACCAGGTTTTTCCCTACTTGGATGACTGGCTCGTAAAAGTGTCCATGTTCCACTCTGCAAGCGGATCTACATTGGCTTGTCATCGACTCTTCAAATCTCTGGGGCTGCAGCTCAACGTAGAAAGTCATTTCTCATCCCAAGTCAAACTCGGATATTCCTTGGAGTAGTTTTTGACACCAAGGTTGCGAAGCCATATATCTGAAAGAAACACGCTAGTATTAGATTCCTTACCTTAGAATATCCCAAGAAGTCAGTCTGGATCCGGAAACCTTTGCGTAGCAGTACCCCTGCGCGTCGGTAGGCGTCGTCTGCAGGCGTCCCCTGCGGCTCCACGTCCGTCGTCGGCGTCGTGCGCCGTGATGACGTCGCTGGAGTATATAGACGCCGCCTCCACGCACTGACGTCAGTTCTTCTTTTTTCCGCGCCAGTAAGCGCAGATCCGAAGAGCAGTACTCCGGTCTTTTGACCAAGTTTTGTTAAATCCTTATATCTTTTTGGTGCCGGTAGGGTGCCCGGTTTCAAGAATTGTGACGGTTGTGACCGCACGATGTCGGTCACGGACCATCACCGACTCTGCCTCCGGTGCCTGGGCCCCGACCACGACGTGGACGCCTGCGTCGATTGCCGGGCCTTGAATAATAAGGCTAGACGGGAGCGGTCCCGCAAGCTACTCGAGCTCCGGGTGTCGGCCCCGCGTCGAGAGCGGTCCCGGTCCGGCCGGAGGTCCAGGGAGCATTTGAGGGAATGGTCGCGGAGCCGTGCCGAGCGCTCCGGAAGTCGTCGCCATTCGTCGAGTTCCTCAGGTAAGAAACACAAGAAGTCGGGGCGTCGTCATCGTACCCCCGACTCCCCCCCGACGCTCGCGCGACGCGGCCGGGGGTTCGGGTGACCCCACCCCGCGGCTCCGCGAGAGTCGCCGGCGCCGCCTGCTCCATACCCTCCGGTCCCTGGGCAAGGTGCGACGCCTGAGGAGATTGAGGCGTTCCTCATGGCCATGAGGGCGCTCACTTCTCCGACGGGGCCTACGGCGCCTTCGGGCCCAGTGCTACTGTCCGGGGGCCCTAGCGGTTCGGGTGTCCCTGCCTCGACGCCATCGGGTGCTCCGGCCCCGGTGCCGCCGACGGCTCCGACCCCGGCGCCGCAGGGGCCTTCGGGGTAGACGCCGGCTGGTCTACCAGCCACTCCGGCGCCGATTCCATCGGGGTTACCCCCGACGCCGTCCCCGCGCGGCGCCGGTTCTCCTGTGCCGGCTCCGGGAGGCGTCGTCCCCATACCCTCCCCGAATCCGGAAGCGGAGTCGGACCGGCGTCGCTCGACGCCGGGCTCGACGCCGATGGGGCCTGTGAACCCCGAGGAGCCGGTCTACATTGTTGACTCCGAATATGGAGATGATGTAGAGTACGGAGAGGGTTGGGAGGGGTCTGAGGACCCTCTGTCCCGTGAGTGTCAGTTTGACGTGGACTGGTCAGGTGACTTGGGTGATGCCAGTGGTCTGGACGACTCTCCTAACCCTGGCTTTGTCTCGCCTCCTACCGTGGCATCGGAGGAGGGGACTGCTTATTCAGTGGTGTTGATGAGGGCTGCCAAGGCCTTACACCTTGAGCTCCCTGTCGCGGCCGTGAGGCCTAACATCCTCACTGAGGTCTTCAAACCACAGTGATGCCCACAGGAGCCACTGCTGCCGTTTAACGAAGCCTTGTCGGACGTTCTTTTGGGCACGTGGTCCAGGCCCTCTTCAGGTTCGCCTGTTGATAGGAACGTGGCCAGACGCCACCGTCCGTGTCCGGACGACCCCAAGTTCCTGTCCACCAATCCCACCCCTGAGAGTCTGGTGATCCAGGCCTCGACTTCCCAGACCGCATTCCCGTCGGCCCCGCCCGACCGGGAATCTAAGAGGTACGACCAGTATGGCAAGAAGGTCTTCTCGTCCCTGAGTTTGGGACTGCGGTCTTGCAACACCGCTTGCCTCTTGGGCCGCTACACCCACTCTGTGTGGGATACGGTCACGGAACTGCTGCCAGAATGCCCCTTGGAGGTGCGGGCGAAGCTCGGCAAGGCTGTGGCTGAGGGCCGAGATGCAGCAAAATATTCTATACGGTGTGGTCTTGATACGACCGACTCGCTGGGCAGAGTGATGTCCACGACGGTGGCGATTCGTCGCCACGCCTGGCTGAGATCCGCCAACTTTTCGGCAGATGTCCAGAATGCCTTGATGGACATGCCGTTTGATGGCTGTCGCTTGTTTGGTGACAAGGCGGACCACGCGCTGGAGCGCTTTAAGGACTCCAGGGTCACGGCCAAGTCCTTGGGTCTCTCGACCCAGCTCCAGCAAACGGGTTCGTTTCGCTCCTTTCGTGGCCAAGGAAGGGGCGTCCCCACACGTGCTGCCAGCCACGCGCCGCAACAATCCTATTAATGCGGTGGCGGCCGTGGAATCCGCCGTGGAGGCGGTCGGGGTCAACGGCGGGTCAGGCCACACCTCCCCCAGCAGCAACAGCCTCCAAATCCTCCTAGTCCGTGCTTTCAGGCCCATGTGACGCCAGTGGGTGGCAGGGTTCGCCATCACCACACCCGCTGGCGCGCAATCACATCGGACAGGTGGGTGCTGCAACTCGTCCGAAGGGGCTACTCCCTCCCCTTTGAGACCACTCCTCCAGCCATGCCACCGCAGAACCACCGTGTGTCGGGGGACCACTTGACACTTCTGCAGGAGGAAGTTACGGCCCTCTTGGCCAAGGGGGCCATCGAGCGCGTTCCTGGGCCAGAAGTAGGGCGTGGTTGCTACTCCCACTACTTTCTGGTGCCCAAAAAGGACAAAGGGGGCCTACGTCCTATCTTGGATCTACGGAACGTCAACGGCTTCCTCCGGAAGGAGAAGTTCAAGATGTTGACATTAGCTCAGGTCTTGGCTGCTTTAGACCCGCAAGACTGGATGGTAGCGTTGGACTTGCAGGATGCGTATTTTCACATCCCCGTCCTGCCGGCCCACCGGCGTTACCTGCGGTTCACGGTAGGCCAGGAGCACTTTCAGTTTATCGTGCTCCGCTTCGGCCTTACCAGCGCCCCACGGGTGTTCACAAAGGTGTTGGCGGTGGTCGCAGCCCATCTGCGCAGGTTAGGGGTTTCAGTCTTCCCCTACCTAGACGACTGGTTGTTGAAGGCGGGCTCGCCCCAGACAGTCGTCCACCACCTTCAGATGACGGCAGACCTCTTGCACGAGCTGGGGTTCTCCATCAATGTGCCGAAATCACACCTGTGCCCCTCTCAAAAGCTCCTTTTCATGGGAGCGGTTCTGGACTCGGCGCAGTTTCGGGGTTATCCTCCGGAACGGCGGGTCCGGGATATACAGGCTTTGATTCCCATCTTTCAGCCGCTATCCCGGGTTTCGGTCAGGTTTACGCTGCGGCTGCTGGGGCTGATGGCTTCCTGCATCCTTCTGGTGCATCACGCCAGGTGGCGGATGCGGGCTCTGCAGTGGGACCTGAAGTTTCAGTGGGCCCAGCATCAGGGCAACTTGTCCGACCACGTCTTGATCTCGGAGGGCACTGCGAGACAACTGCAGTGGTGGCTTACGGACCGCGATTGGGTCAGAGGCAGATCCCTCTCCCTTCCCCAACCGGAGCACGTTGTCGTGACGGACGCGTCCCTCCAGGGCTGGGGAGGCCACTTGGGAGAGGCGGAGATCAGAGGCATCTGGTCTCCGGCAGAGTCCCGGCTCCATATCAACCTGTTGGAGCTACGGGCGATTCGTCTAGCACTGAAGGCATTCCTCCCCTTTGTCAACGGGAGTGTGGTGCAGGTGTTCACGGACAACACCACCGCCATGTGGTACTGCAACAAACAGGGCGGGGTGGGGTCGTGGACCCTTTGCCAGGAGGCTCTGCGTCTCTGGCAATGGCTGGAACGTCAGGGCGTGACTCTGATGGTTCAACACCTGGCAGGTTCTCTGAACGCCAGGGCGGACGAACTCAGCCGTCGGTGCTCGATGGATCACGAATGGCGTCTGAATTCGGACGTTTTAGAAAAGGGGGTGGTGATGAACAGAGTGTCTGAGTTAAACAGACCACTCTTACCCAGTCCAAAGATCAGGGCTTGATCCATCACCGTTATTTATCTCACTGCCCCATCCCAGCTCAGAACCTGGCTATATGCAAATCAGTCTGTCCCTGGCCCAGTGCATCATGGGAACAGGGCAGACTAAACTACCAAGCCAATTCTTCACCAGAAAGGAGACAAGCTACCGGGGACCGGTTTCTGGCATTTCAGCCTTCTTCGGCCCGGCTTGCTTGAATCCTGATGGAGCAGTGAGAAAGGGACTCATGTCTGAGTATACCCTGCCACACCTATAGTGGCCAAAAACGATTTAGAAAAGGGGGTGGTGATGAACAGAGTGTCTGAGTTAAACAGACCACTCTTACCCAGTCCAAAGATCAGGGCTTGATCCATCACCGTTATTTATCTCACTGCCCCATCCCAGCTCAGAACCTGGCTATATGCAAATCAGTCTGTCCCTGGCCCAGTGCATCATGGGAACAGGGCAGACTAAACTACCAAGCCAATTCTTCACCAGAAAGGAGACAAGCTACCGGGGACCGGTTTCTGGCATTACAGCCTTCTTCGGCCCGGCTTGCTTGAATCCTGATGGAGCAGTGAGAAAGGGACTCATGTCTGAGTATACCCTGCCACACCTATAGTGGCCAAAAACGATTTAGAAAAGGGGGTGGTGATGAACCGAGTGTCTGAGTTAAACAGACCACTCTTACCCAGTCCAAAGATCAGGGCATGATCCATCACCGTTATTTATCTCACTGCCCCATCCCAGCTCAGAACCTGGCTATATGCAAATCAGTCTGTCCCTGGCCCAGTGCATCATGGGAACAGGGCAGACTAAACTACCAAGCCAATTCTTCACCAGAAAGGAGACAAGCTACCGGGGACCGGTTTCTGGCATTTCAGCCTTCTTCGGCCCGGCTTGCTTGAATCCTGATGGAGCAGTGAGAAAGGGACTCATGTCTGAGTATACCCTGCCACACCTATAGTGGCCAAAAACGATTTAGAAAAGGGGGTGGTGATGAACAGAGTGTCTGAGTTAAACAGACCACTCTTACCCAGTCCAAAGATCAGGGCTTGATCCATCACCGTTATTTATCTCACTGCCCCATCCCAGCTCAGAACCTGGCTATATGCAAATCAGTCTGTCCCTGGCTCAGTGCATCATGGGAACAGGGCAGACTAAACTACCAAGCCAATTCTTCACCAGAAAGGAGACAAGCTACCGGGGACCGGTTTCTGGCATTTCAGGCTGTAATGCCAGAAACCGGTCCCCGGGAGCTTGTTTCCTTCCCAGTGTTAGAATTGGCTTCTGTAGTTTGGTTTGCCCTGTTCCCATCATGCACTGGGACAGGAACAGACTAATTTGCATACAGCCAGGTTCTGAAACTGGGATGGTGCAGTGAGCTAAAAAACGGTGTTGGATCTAGCCCTGATCTCTTGACTGGGTGAGAGCTTTCTGCTTAATTCAGAGACTCTGTCCCTCACCACCCCTTGTTGTAAATATTTTTGTCCACCCTAAGCGTGGAAGGGTATTCTCAGATGTGAGACCCTTGCTCATTGCACCATCAGGATTCAAGCAAACCGGGCCGAAGACGGCTGTAATGCCAGAAACCGGTCCCCGGGAGCTTGTTTCCTTCCCAGTGTAAGAATTGGCTTCTGTAGTTTGGTTTGCCCTGTTCCCATCATGCACTGGGACAGGAACAGACTAATTTGCATACAGCCAGGTTCTGAAACTGGGATGGTGCAGTGAGCTAAAAAACGGTGTTGGATCTAGCCCTGATCTCTTGACTGGGTGAGAGCTTTCTGCTTAATTCAGAGACTCTGTCCCTCACCACCCCTTGTTGTAAATATTTTTGTCCACCCTAAGCGTGGAAGGGTATTCTCAGATGTGAGACCCTTGCTCATTGCACCATCAGGATTCAAGCAAACCGGGCCGAAGACGGCTGTAATGCCAGAAACCGGTCCCCGGGAGCTTGTTTCCTTCCCAGTGTAAGAATTGGCTTCTGTAGTTTGGTTTGCCCTGTTCCCATCATGCACTGGGACAGGAACAGACTAATTTGCATACAGCCAGGTTCTGAAACTGGGATGGTGCAGTGAGCTAAAAAACGGTGTTGGATCTAGCCCTGATCTCTTGACTGGGTGAGAGCTTTCTGCTTAATTCAGAGACTCTGTCCCTCACCACCCCTTGTTGTAAATATTTTTGTCCACCCTGAGCGTGGAAGGGTATTCTCAGATGTGAGACCCTTGCTCATTGCACCATCAGGATTCAAGCAAACCGGGCCGAAGACGGCCGTAATGCCAGAAACCGGTCCCCGGGAGCTTGTTTCCTTCCCTGTGTAAGAATTGGCTTCTGTAGTTTGGTTTGCCCTGTTCCCATCATGCACTGGGACAGGAACAGACTAATTTGCATACAGCCAGGTTCTGAAACTGGGATGGTGCAGTGAGCTAAAAAACGGTGTTGGATCTAGCCCTGATCTCTTAACTGGTTGAGAGCTTTCTGCTTAATTCAGAGACTCTGTCCCTCACCACCCCTTGTTGTAAATATTTTTGTCCACCCTAAGCGTGGAAGGGTATTCTCAGATGTGAGACCCTTGCTCATTGCACCATCAGGATTCAAGCAAACCGGGCCGAAGACGGCTGTAATGCCAGAAACCGGTCCCCGGGAGCTTGTTTCCTTCCCAGTGTAAGAATTGGCTTCTGTAGTTTGGTTTGCCCTGTTCCCATCATGCACTGGGACAGGAACAGACTAATTTGCATACAGCCAGGTTCTGAAACTGGGATGGTGCAGTGAGCTAAAAAACGGTGTTGGATCTAGCCCTGATCTCTTGACTGGGTGAGAGCTTTCTGCTTAATTCAGAGACTCTGTCCCTCACCACCCCTTGTTGTAAATATTTTTGTCCACCCTAAGCGTGGAAGGGTATTCTCAGATGTGAGACCCTTGCTCATTGCACCATCAGGATTCAAGCAAACCGGGCCGAAGACGGCTGTAATGCCAGAAACCGGTCCCCGGGAGCTTGTTTCCTTCCCAGTGTAAGAATTGGCTTCTGTAGTTTGGTTTGCCCTGTTCCCATCATGCACTGGGACAGGAACAGACTAATTTGCATACAGCCAGGTTCTGAAACTGGGATGGTGCAGTGAGCTAAAAAACGGTGTTGGATCTAGCCCTGATCTCTTGACTGGGTGAGAGCTTTCTGCTTAATTCAGAGACTCTGTCCCTCACCACCCCTTGTTGTAAATATTTTTGTCCACCCTAAGCGTGGAAGGGTATTCTCAGATGTGAGACCCTTGCTCATTGCACCATCAGGATTCAAGCAAACCGGGCCGAAGACGGCTGTAATGCCAGAAACCGGTCCCCGGGAGCTTGTTTCCTTCCCAGTGTAAGAATTGGCTTCTGTAGTTTGGTTTGCCCTGTTCCCATCATGCACTGGGACAGGAACAGACTAATTTGCATACAGCCAGGTTCTGAAACTGGGATGGTGCAGTGAGCTAAAAAACGGTGTTGGATCTAGCCCTGATCTCTTGACTGGGTGAGAGCTTTCTGCTTAATTCAGAGACTCTGTCCCTCACCACCCCTTGTTGTAAATATTTTTGTCCACCCTAAGCGTGGAAGGGTATTCTCAGATGTGAGACCCTTGCTCATTGCACCATCAGGATTCAAGCAAACCGGGCCGAAGACGGCTGTAATGCCAGAAACCGGTCCCCGGGAGCTTGTTTCCTTCCCAGTGTTAGAATTGGCTTCTGTAGTTTGGTTTGCCCTGTTCCCATCATGCACTGGGACAGGAACAGACTAATTTGCATACAGCCAGGTTCTGAAACTGGGATGGTGCAGTGAGCTAAAAAGCGGTGTTGGATCTAGCCCTGATCTCTTGACTGGGTGAGAGCTTTCTGCTTAATTCAGAGACTCTGTCCCTCACCACCCCTTGTTGTAAATATGAATTCGGACGTGGCGCAAGGCCTCTTTCTGCACTGGGGAGAGCCTTGGTTAGATCTATTCGCCACAGAAGAGAACGCGCAATGTCATCAGTTCTGCGCGTTGGAGTTTCCAAGACGGCGAGTTGCGGTCTGTTATACGCCTTTCCGCCTATACCACTTCTGCCCAGAGTGCTGAAGAAGATCAGGCGCGACCGGGCCCAAGTTATCCTTGTGGCTCCGGACTGGGCTCAAAGGTACTGGTATCCCGAGCTACTCAGCATGTCAGTCGGTCCCCCGATCCGCCTGCCCCTTCAGGAGGACCTTCTGTCGCAGCAGCAGGGGACGGTCCTCCACCCGAACCTGTCCAGTCTCCACCTCCATGCTTGGAGATTGAGCGGCGACAGTTGAGGCCATTTGACTTGCCTCCTGAAGTCTGTGATGTGATTCTGGCAGCCAGGCGTCCCTCCACAAAGTCGGTATACGCCTGTCGGTGGAACAGATTTGTGGCATGGTGCACAGCAAAGGCTGTGGACCCTCTTTCTGCCCCTCTTTCCGAGGTCCTTCTTTTTCTTCTCTCTCTTGCCCAGCAGGGCTCTGCTCTGGGCACTATCAAGGGCTACCTTTCGGCCCTTTCAGCCTTTCTAAGGCTTCCTGATCAGCCTTCTTTGTTCAAGTCCCCGGTTGTAACGAGATTCTTGAAGGGCATCACACACATGTATCCACCTGTTCCGTTTGTGATGCCTCAGTGGGACTTGAACCTGGTTCTAACTTTTTTGATGTGTGCTCCCTTTGAGCCACTTCATTCCTGTCCTCTCCGTCTCCTGACTTTAAAGACGGCCTTCCTGGTTGCCATCACCTCTGCCAGGAGAGTGAGTGAGCTCCAGGCTCTTTCTGTCAAACCTCCTTTCTTGTCCATTCATCCAGACAAGGTGGTTCTGAGGACTAGACCTTCTTTCCTGCCCAAAGTAGTTTCTGCTTTTCACATCGGGCAGTCCATCACCCTCCCCTCCTTCTTCCCGCCTCCGCATCCTTCAAAGGATGAAGAGCGGCTCCATCGTCTAGACCCAAAACGTGCGCTTTCATTTTATATGGATCGCACACGCCAGTTCCGGGTGGATGACCAACTGTTTGTTGGCTACGTGGGTGCGAAGAAGGGACGGGCGGTACATAAACGGACCATCTCTCGGTGGGTCGTTCTGTGCATCAAAGCGTGCTACTCTTTGGCTCGGAAGGAGCCTCCTGTTGGGCTGAGGGCCCATTCCACTCGGGCCACGGCGGCTACTACTGCCCTGGGCCGGGGAGTCCCCTTGCAGGACATTTGCCAGGCGGCTACGTGGGCCTCGCTGCACACCTTCGCGAGGCACTACTGCCTGGACAGTCAAGTCCGGAGGGATGGCTTCTTTGGCCGTTCTGTCCTCCAGGACTTTCTGGTGTAGGATTGTATTGGTTCGCAGACCCACCACCGGGGTTGGTATTGCTGGGGTATCTATTCTAAGGTAAGGAATCTAATACTAATGTGTTTCTTTCAGATGAACAAGTTACTTACCTTCGGTAACGATATATCTGTAAGAAACATTAGTTAGTATTAGATTCCTTACCGACCCACCCATCCTCCCCGTTCTGCGAACTGATACCTAGGGTTAAGGACATCCCTTTCAGGGCCCTAGATTCAAATGGCACCAGTGTTGGTTCTCACAGGGCTCTGCTTGTTCTGGCGCGGAAAAGCTGTGTGCAAAGAACTGACGTCAGCGCGCGGAGGCGGCGTCTATATACTCCAGCGACGTCATCACGTCGCACGACGCCGACGACGGACACGGAGCCGCAGGGGACGCCTGCAGACGACGCCTACCGACGCGCAGGGGTACTGCTACGCAAAAGTTTCCGGATCCAGACTGACGCCTGGGGATATTCTAAGGTAAGGAATCTAATACTAACTAATGTTTCTTACAGATATATCGTTACCGAAGGTAAGTAACTTGTTCCTCACGCCAGAACGAATCTGCAAGATATTACAGATAGCAGCTCAACTTCAAGGAAAAAAGTCAGCTTCAGTAAAAATGTAAAAGTCTATGCTGGGAATGCTATCCTCATGCAGCCCATTGTTTCCAAATCATCACTTACATATGAGGCCGCTTCAGGAAGAGCTGGACGCCCAGTCGATTCAGATTCATGGCTCGTTTGACGAAGTCATTCTCATCACACAAGCAATGAAGAAGGCTTTGTCATGATGGGGAAAAGAGATCAATATTTCTCCGGGCCTATCTTTCAAGGCGACACGTGCCAGCTACATTATAACAATGGATGCCTCTCAGGACGGGTGGGGAGCGCATCTCCAAGACGTGGAGATTCATGGGAAATGGTCTTTCCAAGAAACACAGATTTATTTGAATCTCCTAGAGTTGAGGGCAGTGTTTCTTGGACTGCAAGCATTTCTTCTCAGGATTCGAGGCTATTTTGCAAAGTTTCAACTTCATTTTACCTAAATGAACCTGTAATCTTGTCAACATACTTCAAAAACCCTTCATCTCCTGCTGAAAGGGCTCTGTACTCTTTGAATATGAAAACATTGCTTAAAGTTTTACATTCATAGAAGAAAGAATTCCAGGAAGGTAGAACAGCTTCTTATCTCGTGTGTGCCTCCAAGAAAGGGCTATGCTCTTTCAAGGAGCAGTATTGCTCGATGGATATCGACAGCTATCACTTTTTGCCACGAAGAATCTGGAGACCGTTTTCCACGAAAGTTGCAGCGCACTCCACACGATGGTGACTTCTACAGCCCTGTTTGCTGGTGTATCGCTTCCTGATAACTGCAGAGCAGCAACATGGTTGAATGTACATACCGTCACCAACCACTACTGCTTCTATTCGGCATGGAAGAATGATGCAGCAGTAGTCCAGGCAGTCCCGAGACATCTGTTTCTTTCAGGTACAGGTTCTTTCTTTTTTTTTCTATGACTGTGATAACTGGTTCAGAGGGATTGTGATATATATTTTCTAAATGTTTTCTATATTATCAAAATGTTGATTATGGCCAACATGTGTTGTTTACTTAACATGGTTTCCTTGAAATTGCGCACTTTCTTTAAGAAGTGTCCTCGCCTAATTGCTTAAATTTGAATGTTATTACCGCTAACAACTCTGATTCAAGCATGTGAATCTATGAAAGATTTAATACTGGAGAACAAACAAGTTACTTATCTGTGCACTATGTTTCTCCAGTATTGAAATCTTTCACAAATTCCTATGAGGCCCCCCAGCTACCCTTTTTAAGCTTGCCACATTATACCTCATATGACTATTCACTTATTCACACTTGTGCTCAAAATCTGAGGTATGGTGGCTCTGCAGGGGAGATGGGGTGTGGGGCTTGTCTCTTATTGGTTGAAGTTTGGGTATATTCTAATTATGTGGATTGATTTACAAATTCACAGTTTTTCCTAATGCTTTCTAGTGTACTTCTAATAGTACTTCTTATTTAAGTACCGTGAGACTCCGAACATCAGCAGTCCTCCTATGCAGAGATGAAATCCCCACCTGCCACCATTTTCCCACTTTTTCTGATGTGCAGACCTCTTTTTCTGATGTGCAGACCTCTTTTTCTGATGTGCAGACCTCTTGGTGAAATTAATTTTACTTCTTTATTTTGTTGTTTTGCGATAAAACACAGTGATCTTTGTGGCAACACAATGCAGAACTTAAACCCCACCAACTTTTTCAAAAGAGCAGAAAACACTCCTGGTTATGTCAGTTTGGAAAAAACTCACAAAGCTGCTAATGTTATAGAACTAGGGGTCAGAATAGTTCTCACTTTGGACCATCATGGCGACTTGAGACCAAAAAAGTGTTGTGCATAGAGCTGAACAACTATTTAGTGAGACTGCAAAATTTTTTGTTAGAAACAAAAATCAAAAAGTTGAAAATGTCTTTAGAGGTGGGTTGTGACTACAGAGGCAAAGAGGGGAAGGGGCGTGGCTTGGACGGCAATGTGGCAAGTTGCCTAAATCCGGAGCTCCGCTTCACCCTGGGAGCAGTCATACGAATAAACGAGCAACCACCACACGAGAAGTGAAATGAATGACCCACTCAGACATCGGAAAGGTGAGAGAAAAGAAAATACAGTGAAGGGGTCCCAGAAGATGCAGTAAACGCGAGGAAAACACCAACCAGCCGAGGCACGGAGGCGCGGTAGGAGCCAAAGATGCCGTCTATGCTCCGATGACACCGCCGAGATAGTAGTGGTGCCATAGTGAAGAAGGCTGTCTGCCCGACACTCAGTTCAACTCGGATCTAAAGGTCAGTGCGGTGCCCCCCCCCTGCCTGCGACTCCCCCGGTATAGAAGAGGAGAAGTACTACGGTCTTCAGATGAAGTAGAAACCGAAACTACAACCTCACACAGGGGGCCGCCATCTTAGCAAGGAAAGGACGGCACGAACAAAGGCAGGGAGCAAGCGGCTCAGGGCGGGCAGACAGTAGAGAGACACAGACGGAAGAGCACATGGAGGAAGTGAGCGCCTACAGACGGTGAGTTAAAGGCGAGAACACCCCCGATAGCACTACGGAGGGAGGGAGGCTCTTTTGGAAAATTAAAAGATGGCGCCCAGGTTCTGAGGACCCAACGAGGTGGCGGAGGGGACCGCAGGAAGAACGTCAGTACTCCCACAATGCCCAGCTTGCAGAGGCGCACAAAGGCAATGCTGTAGTCCCCCTTGACAGCGACCCCCCCCCCCCCCCCCCCCACGAGAAACCCTTGAGCGTGCAGGAAAAAAGGAAACCGCCGCAACCCCATGACAAATAACAAAACCGAAACTGAGCAAAACCGAAACTACAACCCCTCACTGGGGGCCGCCATCTTTAACCAGTGGGAAGGCCTGCGGGAATAAAGGTCAACAATAACAAAGTGTGGGGCGAGGCTGGGGGACATAAAGAAAAGGGCATCGGACAGTAGTCCACACAGAAGAAGCGTTCGACTACGCCCAGAGCGCTCGACAATTGGAAACAAGACCGTGTCTGCGCCAGAACAATCCAAACCACCCTGCCTTACACGGAAGGGGAGCAGGATCAGGAAAGGCTTGGCAGAAGAAACAAATAAGAAGCATAGCCACAAGAAGGTTCCAACTGTGGATAACTGCAGGGGCCGGTGGTCACCAGTGTTCAGGGGGAGTTTGTTCTCACAGCGGGTCCACAGGACGCCAGGCAGCTTCACCCGGGTCGGCGCATGTGGCCATAAAAACCGAGCCGTGGTGTACGGTGCCACAGTGAGAGAGCAGGCACACCCATGGAAGTGGGAGTGACCAGGGCGGTCAAACAATTAACAACAGAAACGTGACCCCCTTGAAAAGAGGACAAAACGTGAAGGTTAGCCACAGCAACACTGTCATAGGGGCGTGAGGCTGAGCTAACAGCGGTTCTTGAGTAGGAACTTAGGAGGAAAGTTGCGGGCTGCGGACCTACAATATCTCTAATCTGGGCAGCAACACAGCAGTCAAAGCCATACTGTGAACTTACAACGGGGGGAAGGTGAAGGTACCCCAAGCGAAGCCCAAGAAACACCATCACAAGATATGGGCCTCAGACGCTACAAATAGTAGAGGTGGCAGCAACAAGAGCATCACATAGGCAAATGCAACTACAAAAGGCGCACACTATACCGGGATCAATCCAGGAAAGAGGAGTGCAAGGGACCCCGACAGAGCTGTATGGCAAAACAAAACGGGGAACATCGTTTACGACATGGTTTTTACACCGCAGTGCCTTTACCCCGCAGCTATTACAACGCAAGTCGTTACTACGACTTGCGCTGGATGGCGCTGTGGGATAAGGAATCTTGCAATTTCATATTCCAACACCTTCCCTACTGTTACGGGGACTGTTGTTGGAATATAAAATTATAAGATTCCTAAATCCACGCCCTACAACGCAAGTCGTTGTAATGTCTTGCGTTGTAAGACTTGCGTGGTAAAGGCATGCGTTGTTACAACATGCGTTGTAACAACGTACATCCAAACAAAACAGGCGGTGAAGGTCAAAAGAGCACAAAGCATGCTCTTGCAGAGGGAAACTAGCCAGCCCATAACTCAGAAGGAGGGCAGAAAATTTGAGCTCCTACAAGCGAAAAGAGGGTTGGCAAAGATGGCTGGAAATTAAGGGAAAATCCAGCATCAGCAGCAGAAAAAGAACAAGGGTGACAGCCCCACGGACTCACCCATCAAAAAAAGATCAGATATCAAGGCCACACTTGACATGATCCTGAGAAAGCTAGCTGAGGTCCATGATTTAGCCAAAACAACAAAGCAAACCACAGATGCAATCCAACTAGAGCCAGCTGTAGTCAGAGCGGACATCCACGCGGCAAATAACAAACTGACGTGGTTAAACAGAGAGTTAGCGACATAGAGGACGGTGACCTACAAATAAACACATCCATTGTGGCCCTGACTAAGACCACAGCAACACTCCTAAGGCAGACAGCGGAGTTTGATGACCAAAACAGAAGGAGGAATATAAGAATCCTAGGAGTCCCAGAGGGTGAAGAAGACAAAGCAGGTTCCTGCATGGCCCTTATCGAGGAGTTGATACCCAAACTCACGAACGTCAAATTCGACCACCCTTTCGAGCTAGACAAAGCATGCAGGGTACCAGCCTTCAAAGCGAATAATAGAGCGGGCCTGCGCCCGATTATTTTCAAACCACTACGATTTCAACACACAGACCAGTATTTGGGGTAGCAAGGAAAAACCAAAATATGCAGTGGAACGTGCATATGATAATCCTTACTTAGGACTACTCCAAGCCCACAGTGGACATAAGAAAGGGGTTTCTGGCACAGAGACAAGCTAAGAAAGGAAAACATCATTTTTTCAGTTGTGGGCCCCACAAAATTCTGAATTAGCGATAAATGTAGAGCGCACGTCTTCCAAGATCCTAGCGAGCTGGGTAAATACCTACAAGGACTGACACAACAGGAGATGGAGACCACACAAGCAGGTACAATCAAGAGAAGAGCATCGCCGGAGCCAAGAGTGGAGTGAGCAGATGGAGCAAAAGAGCCAAAGACCTACTCAGGGACAGCAACCGTATCTACCACAGATCAGACAAGTCTACCTCAGAGCTAACCGAATACTCCGGCGAATCTACCACAGGACAATGCCCTCCAACAACCACACTAAAACTTTTTCGACTGCAAGATCCTGAATGAAGAACAGACACAAGGATGTGCAGAACGCCAAACGACTGGGGAAATGAGAGACTAGAATATCTATATATCTGTATATCTTTTTGCTGATATAGATGTAGACTTTGGGGGGTTACTTGGGGGGATCAAGGAATCGGGGGATCGCACTATGTAAATTCAAACAGAGAAAAGCGCGCACTCGCCATGAAAGACCATTCGATGGAGAAACAGAAATAGAAAGTGGGGCAATATTAATATTATCAAGGCTAGCATACTAACGTAAAAGTTCCGGGGGGGGGGGGGAGCGGAATGGGGATCTTGCTCTTGCACGTCTCTTGCACGTCCATGACCGCAAGGTTTTGGGTTGGGGGGGGAGAGTTTTTTTTGGTCTATTTAGTCTGTCTTGTCTGTCTCGCTTCTATACTACGACGCTATCCACTGTCTTCATCCCTATCTTCACCCTTCTAGCTACACACCTGCATACAAGTAGAAACACTGAATCAAGATCTGGTGAGAGGCACAACAGAACGAAAAGGGGGTCTCCCACAGATTAGGCAGGAATCACTAGCAGGAAACAAGGGTACGTACACACATACCACTTGGGAGAGAGTAAGGAATGGCGGCGGACACACTCTTTAACCAATGCCACAAAATAACATGACCTCTTTACCAGCGAACCTAAAGATAGTCTCCTTCAATGTGAAAGGCCTCAACACCCAGTCAAGAGGAAAAACATTCTAGACTATCTAGCAAAGACCAAAGGGCATGTGATTTTGCTGCAAGAAACAAAGCTCTCCCTTGAAGACGCAGCGCAAATTAAAGCGAGATGGATAGGTCAGGTAGCCTGCACTCCGGCAACAGGGAAAAAGCGAGGGGTGATCACGTTGATAAACGAGAACTCCAAGATAACTATAGAAGACCAACAACAAGATGAAGCAGGGAGGCTACTAGTAACACAACTGGAAAGGGGAGACAAAACCATCCAAGTAGTGAACATTTATGCCCCAAACACAGATGACACCTCATACTGGGAGGGAGTATCAAGGAGACTGGAATAAATTCCCCAAAATGGCCTAACGGTGTTGGCAGGTGACTAACATAGCATTAGACTACACACTTGACAGACAATCACAATCCCACTCCCTCCCACCAAGCTCCCACAACATTCTAAAGAACATATGCAACAGGTTCAACCTCAAAAACCCATGGCGTTCACAACATCCTGACACTAGAGCCTATACCTTTTACTCTAACCTGCACAACTCTTACAGTAGAATAGATTACATTTTAATATCAGGCACATACACTCACTTAATAGAACACTCGGAAATCGCATCCAGAACCCTCTCTGACCACTCATGCATCAGCTTACAGCTGTCGGGGCGCCATAACGAGGACCTTCCACGCAGGTGGAGGTTCAACAATGAAGTCCTGGCAGATAAAGAAAACAAAAACAAGATAGAGGAAACCATTAAAGACTACGTTAGACATAATGACAAACAAGGCACTGACCCCAAGTCCCTATGGGATGCACTCAAAGCAACAGTCAGGAGAACATTAATAGAAATCAAGCCCAAATTGAATAGAAATGCTAATTTACATCTGACCCAACTACCAAATGTCTAGAAGCAACCTACATCAAATACACAAGGAACAGTAGCGCCCTAAAAGAACTTACAAAGTAAAAATACGAATACAATAAAATCCTTAGTGAAAAGGCCGGACTGTGGATTAACAAATATAAAGAAATTAACCTTTGCGAGGCTAACAAAGCAGGGAAGATCTTAGCCTCTTACCTGAAACACAAACAAAGACAGCACACCATCTCATCCATCACCGACGCACAAAACAACGCACACACAAGACACAAGACACAAGGACATCCTACAAACATTCAGTGAGTTCTATCAAGAACTCTACAAAAGGGACCAATCACTAGTCAGTCAGTCAGTCAATCCACTTCATTCGATTACTTAAAATCATAAAAGTACAAAACAGAACACAAACATAAGCAATATTACAAATCTTTAGACATAACAATTAAAATACATAGACGATATTTCAATTAATTGTAAAACACTATCACCTAAAAACAGCAGTAGACCTCAAGCGATGACTTAAGATGAGCTCATCCTCAAATTTTTCTTATTCTTAATCCTCACTGCTGCTACTAAAAACGATGCAATTTTAAAAATATCACCAGGGTTATATAGAGGGTTACATAGAGATAGTAGAACAACTAGCGCTGGTCTAAGCTGGGAAAAACCCCTTCCTCTCAGGATAGGTAATAAAAATCTCATGCGAATATTGGAGTAACAGAACATCATAAAATGTAATGTGTCCTGCGGCGAGAAATTATCACATCGGCAAGGTTCAGCATCGTCAGGATTACACCATCCTTGATAATCCCCCAATGTTAGATGAATCAGATTAAAACGGAGCCTAGTTAGGAGCCACGATGAAACGGCTTATTGACAACTAACACGTAGGGTTCAATGTTAATAGATGTTTTTAACAAGTAATGGGCCCTAACTAAGGGTTTGCATAGCTCCTGTTCTTCTCGCCCCACTGACAAGAGGTTCTTAAAATTCAGTTTTACCCACAACACGTCCTCCTTCCGAATCTTATCTGGTTCCTCATAAAGCTCTGGTCGTCCTAGTTTTGATAACATACTTTTAACGCACGCCAACCATTTGGTTTTTACGGACTTATCCAGCGCAATACAGTCTCGTAAAATCATGTGATTCAGGGTTAATTCGGGATTCAGCCAAGTTTTGAGCCAGTAAAGCAACGGGGCTGTACTCAAAATGTTGGTGATATAACCTAGCCCTAACTCCTGATGTATAGCATACAATGGAGTTGATTGTGGGACAGACAAAAGGCTCCTTAAAATTTTGTTTTCAGCTGTCTGTATGCCAGCCTGATCTTTATAGCCTCATAAAGAGGATCCATAGGCCGCAATAGCCAAACACTTGGCCTTGTAAACCTTTAGGATAGCCTCTATCGGTCTAGCCCCCAGACGCCGTGCAAATCCTAAAAGGGATGAGGAAGCTCGTATAACTGTGTTATTTTTGAATTTTTGTTGTTGAACCCAGGATGACCTGTCATCAAAAAGCACTCCCAAATAAGTGAAGGAAGACACAGAGGAAACCTCCACACCATTACAATAAAATGTCTTTCTAGGTCTGTGACCTACTGTCATAGTGTATGACTTTCCATTATTCACAATCAAATCCAGTGAGTGCATGAACACCCCAAAAGCACCTAATAGCCGCTGTAAACCTACTGCAGTATGGGCTAAAAGAACGGCATTGTCCGCGTAGAGGAGAACAAGGATTGGACACTCTCCCACTCGCGGAATATCCAGCGCAGCCTCTACAAGCGATTTGTCTAGATCATTCACATAAAGAGTAAAAAGGGGTGCCAAAATGCATCCCTGCCATACGCCCCTGCCCGAGTTAAAAGATCTGGTACAATCGCCAGCCTGGGATATCCTAACAGACGCTGTAAGGTCTTGGTGGAGGTTAGCTAAAAAATAAACTAAACAGGGGTCAAGTCCATTTTCCAATAAAACATTCCAGATCTTTGACCTATTAACCAGGTCAAAAGCACTGGATAAATCCATAAAAACCATTGTTAGACAACCCTCCTTGGCCATAGTGTATTTGCCTAATAAAAGACGCAAATTTAAACACTGGTCCATAGTACTCCTCCCACTTCTAAATCCATATTGCATATTAGACAAGATCCTCTCTCATTTACCCAATCTGTGATTTTAGATAAAATTACGTTTCCTAAAATTTTCACAGAGGAGTCGATGAGGGATATCGGCCTGTAACACCGGGGGTCTCCTTGCTGCCCCTTTTTAAAAATATTAATGATAATAGATTTTGACCAGGAGGCCGGCACGCCTGCTGTGCCCACGGCACTGAAGACATTAGCAAGTATTTTAGCCCAGAATTGAGGGTTACTTTTATAGAGATCTGCGGGAACACCATCTGGGCCCGGTGCTTTGTTACTAGCAGTATCTTTTATGGATTTCTCAATTTGCCCTCACTAAACTCAATCACAGTGCTGGCCTGATGTAAGGAGGACCATGGGGTGCAATCCACAGCCCCCCTTGTCTCATAGATTGCCTCAAAATGAGAGAGCCACTGGGCTTCTGTGATGTTACAATTCTGAGCTTCATTATCCTCCCCCGAAGAAAATGGGGTACTAATGATGGCCCAGAACCTAGAACTATCCCTTAACACCTCCACAGACAATAAGGAGTTCAATAACTCTTCCTTAATCTAATTTTTCCACCTGTGAAGGATTAGCTTGTACTCCTTCCTCCACCTGGCTATCAGATCCCTATCCCGGGGTTGTTTTTTCAGGGCAAGGGATAATCAGCGATGAGCATGTGAGCATTTCAAACCACTTCGGGCCACACTTGGGTCTCAATTTGGTTTGTATGGTTAAGTCAGAGCCTATCTGACTACAGATGCCCTCGAAAGCTCTAAGAACCGCGTCCTTAGAGCTTAAGGGGTCAGTACAGACAATAATGCCATCTGAGCATTTCTCCCACAGGCCCTTAAGGAATGTGTCTGGGGTTATATTGGCCCATCTAAGCCTCCTCCCCTGATCACAGGGTAGGACCTTATTCGGCGCCCGATTCCTGCCTCCCTTGCCCAGAATGCCACAGGTAGTGTCCAGGATTAAAATAACTGGGTTGTGATCGCTCAAAGGGGATTCCTGAACGTTGTAAAAGTTACCTTATTTAATAACATAGGGGACATGAAAATGGAATCTATAATAGAACTTCTAGCCTTGGCTTTAAATGTGGGACACCGTTCCTGAGGGCTCACAAAGCCAGCTTCGAAAAGATCAGCATCAGTTAAAAGAGACTCAAGGCTCTCGCCCCGCCTTGTATGCTCAAAATGCAGAGCCGTGGCATAATTAAAGCCATGTGGATCGTCAATTAAATGTGAATCACACAGATGCGTATTAAAATCGCCCATTAGTAAAACAAAATAAGAAAAAGTGGATTGCTTAAATTTATAGTCCATAAAAAAATGATTCAGGGTACTTAAATGTTGATTTGCAAAATCACACTCCCCTGAATTATAGATATTCACTAATAAAAACTTTGGATGGTTGTGCGTACTAAGCTCCAATATCAGACAATGTGGGGAGTCAATCTCAAGCCTTTTTACAGAGCCCCTTAGATCCACAGAGAGAAGAAACAAAAGGCTCTGCCCGCCAAAGCTGGACATCCAGGTACAAAATGTGAGCTAAAACCGTCCAGCCCAAAATTTTCCTCCCTATCCCAGATCTCCTGGAGGGCAATTATATCATAAGTTTTTATATGAGAAAGACAATTGGGGTCTTCTTTTTTCGATCTTAAACCTACAATATTCCAACTCAAAATACTTCATTTATGAGTATGATCGCCAGATCGTTCAGTTCTACATAGCCCAGTGGGACATAGGACAGAAATGCAATCCACATTACCGATATTAATGACTTCAGATGTGAGGGAACTGGCAGGCCCTATGGTCGCCACTAACTGTGTATTTATCTCAGGCAGAATAAAAATGGGTTGACTAATAACTTCTTTTGTTACTGAAGCAGCTACTGGAGGCAGTCAATCGCACGCATCTAGGCCTGACAAAGGGGCAAATCTATTGGCTAATTCAGGTCAGCAAATCTCCCTAAGGGTCTATGAGGAACAACCCGGCCCCCTCCCCCTGACAGAGAAGTATGACCTGGTCTATAGAAAAACCCTAAAGGTTAAAGGGAGATTTCCCCACAATGACACCCTTGCCTTCTACTCCCTAGATACTCCAGTAAAAATCGAACAACCTGCTCGTATTTAAAATTAGCAATTACACAATCACCCCCCGATCCTCATAGAGTGTCCGACCCACGGTGCCCGATTTGCCATTATTAATTGGTTGCAAATGTCCCAACCCCAGACCCCCACAAGATTCAATTGTGAAGTAAGCCAATGCATAGTCTTGGCCATTAACTGGTCAGTTGATTCCATCTGACAGTTTAACAAGGTTGGTACATTTTTCAGAATCACTACCAAAGGGTCTGCGGCTGGTGGGAGATGTAATACCCTGGGGCCATCCTTCTCAGAGCTATGAGCCAAACCATTATGCATAGGACCGGGATTATGGCCAGACTGTCCATTGTTAAAGATGTAGGGGTGCACACCTCTTTTTCAGATTTCTTTGTTCCTCATTTCTTTATGTCTCTCCTTCGTACAGTTGCGTGCAGAAAGGTGAAAGGCATGCCCAACTGCCATAGGTTAATAATAAACTTTATGTGGGATGGGACTCCAGAGCCCCAAAACCTCTTGCACAGCTTCATGCCGCCACTGGCGTGCATGTTTTTTCAAAATTTTCTTTTAACCATTTTTTAGTGTTCCATCATTTAGCGATACTCCTTAGTCTTCTTTAAACACATTTTTTCAGCTTTTTGTCCCAAATCCACAACAGCGGTATACTGCCATTTTTCAAATTTCTAATATTCAATCTGTGCCAATCCAGGCCTCTTCAAAGAATACGAATAGTGCAAAAGTTCATCTCAAGCAGCCTTTTATTTACACGTAAAAACCCAATGCATTTCGGGCTTTGATGCCCTTCTTCGGGGGTTGCTGCTATGTTAGTTTAAAAAGCCTTCCGTCCTCATTTCTTTCTCAATCAGACTGTCCATTGGCCATCGTTGATTGAGTGCCTAAGCCACGAACAGATCGATTTTGTATGGCATCACCTACTAAACTACCCCGGGGTCTATTGCCCATCTCCCTTAGAGTACACAGGATTAACTGTGCAAATTCACTAGAAATGTTCCCCTCCTCAACAACCTGTCTGAGTAAAGCATCCAACCCCGCGACAGAAGTTAAACCTTCTCTGTCAGATCTACTTACAGTTGGTAACCTTAAAATAGGTAATGAGGTAGTCGGTGGGGGGGGTTTAGGAGGTACAGGTTGTGACAATACATTTGATGGCATATCAATTGCACGACCAATAGTTAACAAAGAAGCCTCAATAGTGTGGAAAATAGGCACAACCTGCAATTCAAAGTTAGTCAGTCTTTCTTCAATACAACTTAACCTATGAAGGATGGGTGAAAGAGCTGACTGAATTAAGTCCCCCATTTTCACACATAGGGCTGCAAAAGCTTCCGAGGAAACACCCAATGGATCCAAGTTCACAGTGCCATTACTTGGTGTCATAGGCTCAGGATCAGCATTTAAAGGAGGTATCATAGTCAGTGACCCACCATTCTTATTGGTCTTCAGCATTTTTGCGCTTTACTGCCTTTGCTGCCCCCCTCCTCTCTTCCTCTTTATAGATGACACCGGCCTGGTTACTGTAGATTCCTGGGATTGGGCTTTGGGTTTAGGCACAAGCCTAGTGGCCGCACGTGTTTTGGCACCAGCAGATACACCCTCACACGCCTCATTATCAATTGATGCAATATTTGGAACCTCCTCAATCACCGATAAGTCCATAGAGGATTGCTGACTAACACCCTCAGATAAGCCACCAGAGTCACCACCTGTGGCCACGCAGGGTTCAGGCGTACGCGCCGAGGACAGTCCACCCAATAACGCTCGTTTGGATTGTAGGGCATCTAGGGATAGTCGGCGCTTGGTCAGAGCGATCTCATGTGCAAGGACAGAGCTGGCCCTGATTAAAAACTGATCCAAGGTCCCTGCAACACTTCCCCCCATTGGAGCAAGTCTGGTATTTCCTTCGAGGGTATTCATCTCAGACTGGGTTCATTAAACCAAACAAACAAAGGTCATAAAATTGATAGTCTAGGGAGACTAATGAGAATGAATGACACGCAGACAAACCTGCTGTTCGGCTGGAATGGACAAAGGAGTGGGGGCCCGGCCCCCTTCCAGTCTCCAACGGGCACAAACGGGTCCGGGCTTCGCCCGTGTGCGTCCAGCGATGCGGGAGGCTGAGGGCGCTCAAGTAGTGCTTCCTGGCACGCTGTGCGGCGTCAGAGGCAGGTGCCACGTGAAGGCTGCTGGCTTCTGAAGTTCCCGCTTCAAGACGCCATTCTCCTCACGGCTCGAGTGACTGGGAAGCTGGGGTGATGGCTGTTGCCCTCACGGCAGGTAAGTAATGGTGCCTGTGCTTATTTGCCCCCTTCTCTGTTGCAGCCGGTGAAATTAATCCTGGAGCGCAGAAAACGAAAATAAAGACCCGTTCACACGCGATACATCCAAATCAAAACCCACTGCAGAACTACAGCCGACCAATCACTAGACCAGGGGGGATGTACGGTATACCTGGACAGACTTAATCTCCCAAAGCAAACAAACGAAGAAGACCAGACACTAGGACAGGAAATAAGCGCCGCAGAAATTGAGATGGCGATTAAGTCTCTCAAAGACAATAAAATACCGGGACCAGACGGGTACACAGCCACCTTCTATAAAACGTTCAAAACACAGCTACACCCAACTATGAAAAAAGTGTTCAACCACTGCGAGGGGGCGGGAGCTGTATCACAAACCATGCTGGAGGCAAATATAATAGTTAACCTGAAGGAAGGCAAGGAGATTCTGTTGCTCCAAAACTACAGACCCATCTCACTAATCAATGTAGACTGCAAGATCTACGCCAAAATCCTGGCCTCAAGGCTCAACACGGTACTGCCACATTTGATAGGCAACTCACAGGTAGGGTACCTAAAAACACGCATGTCACATGATAACACCAGACTCCTGTGCCACATTCTGGAACAGGCCGCCAAGAACGACAAACCAGCAGTGACTATCACACTAGACGCCGAGAGAGCGTTTGACAGAGTATCCTGGTACTTCTTAGAACAGTGCATGTGGGAGTACAACTTGGGAGATCAATACACAAGGAAAGTAATGGCACTGTACAAAAACCCCAGGGCTCGCATAGTAATCAATCGGGCAGTCTCAGAGCCATTCACCCTACAGCGAGGGACAAGACAGGGCTGCCCCTTGTCCCCCTCACTGTTCTTGCTGGCCTTGGAACCTCTAATTAGGGATATCGGGCCAATGAGGAAATGAGGGGTGGTCACCATCAACAAGGCCACAGTCAAACTAGCCGCTTACGCGGACGACATTCTCATAGTCACAGAGAGTCCCAATTCCTCCATCACGGCCCTCATGGCGACCATAGGAAAGTACTCAACCCACTCCGGCTACAAACTAAACAGGGATAAGTCGGAATGCAAACCACTTAACATCCACACCACTAGAGAGGTACTGGGGAACTCAAGCCTAGCCTGGCAAACAGGATTCATTAAATACCTAGGGATACAATTCGGCAAAGACCTCAAAAGCACCCTCGAACAAAATGAGAAACTAATGCTAAAAAAGACAAAAACGCTGTTGGAGACCTGGTCGCCCACATTTATAACATGGTGGGGAAGATAGAGACAGTAAAGATAATGATCACTCCGATGGTCAACTACCTGTCGGGAATGCTCCCACTCCCTCTTATACTCACGGACGAGTTCTACCGGAAAATGGACCACATGATAAATAAATTCCTATGGCGGGACAAAAACCAAGGATAAGTCTGAAAAAATTAAGACTAGATAAGAAACTGGGAGGACTAAATGTGGCAGATTTCAGAACATTCCAAACTGCCTTTTTAGCGAAACAGGGAGCCTACTGGGTCCTGCCGAGCCAAGGCTACACGCCGGTCTGGCTTACTATTGAGAAAGCCATACTAAACAAACTTGAAACAATAGCCCTCCTCACAGCCAACAAGCAGACACAAAACACAAACCCGATATTTAAAAACACAAGAAATGCCCTGCTTAAAATAGACCAAAATATGGAGCATAGCATAAAAAATTCAAGGTGGGAATCACTGTGGGCAAACACAAAGATAGAATATAAGGGGAAAACTCTATCCATGGAAATGGAAAAGACTAGGGATCTCCTACCCAGCTCAGCTGGAGGAAGGGGAAAGCCCCTACACCTTCAGCATGCTAAAAGCAAAGCACAACCTACCAGACATAGAACTGTACAACTTCCTTAAAATCAGAACAGACCTGTCCAAAACAAAACTCACAAAACACAAGCCCTCAATCATCCAATACATGGAGAATCTCAACAGAATAGGCCACCAGGTATCCCAACTCTACAGACTATTACGACCCAGTTCCTCCAAGCTTAACGACAAAACTACCACATACTGGGAAAATCAACTTGTTTCCACACTCAGCGAGAAAGAAAGCCACCTCCTCTGGACCTCCCCGCGCAAAACAAGATCTCCCCGGTGCTAGCTCAGACGCAATTCTGGCTTCTTCACAATACTTACTGGACCCCGGTGACCCTGGGTCTGAGGGAAAATGACCAGTGCTGGAACTGCGACAAGGAAAAGGGGGACCTGGCACACCTTATCTACCACTGCCCAATGGTTAAAAAATTTGGGGGCAGAATATTCACCTTCATAATAAAAACACTAGGATGCACATTGAAAGATCACTTTGCTACACTTACCACCGCATTTAATACAACAGAACTGGGCTCTTAACCGGACAGGGTCATACTAGACCTCCTGCTAACAGCAGCAGTTAAAATAGTACTCACCAAATAGAAAGACACTTCCAAAGCAACCTTCAAGTGTTGACTCAACTGGGCGACGTACCTTAGAGGAGCTGACAACACTGCTTTACGAAACACATCATGGAGACAAGCGCAAAAGGGCATGTGGGCATCCTTGGACAAGCTCCTAGACCCATACGAACCGCCATGAACAGTAATAACAAAACGCAGACAAGTGGTTCAAAGCCACACCCCCACTAGATCAAAACTCCACCGAGAAGTTACCAATCTTCGGATATGCCACCCCCTTTTTCTCTCCATCTTAATTTCCTATTTCTTCCCCCTTTCACACCCTCCCTCTCCTCTCACTCGGAAAGTGGATAGGGGGGCAGCCAAGCATAGGTTTTATGAACCAGTACTAAGCCAGGCTGGGCTGCTACCCTGTTCCGACAAAGCGTTTACGATTATATGTTACATGTTTTATGTTGTGTGAAAAAAACAATAAAAAATATTAATAAAAAAAAAGAGGCAAAGAGGTTCGATGTTTCCCTGTAGGATGGACTCATTATAGGGTTGAGTGGTCAAGTGATAAAGCTTACATGGCAATAAAGCCAGTTGCTGACCGACAGTCCCATGCAATATGCAGTCATGGGCAGAAACAATGTGATTGACACTCAAAAGGCCAATGATTGTTGAGATTTACCCAACCCCTTTCCCCCCCACCGCATGTATGTTCATGTATTTTTCATGATTTCATTTTTTTTTTAAATTACAATAGCTTGCAGACAGCTAACATTGTTAGACCAGATCTAAATAGTCCTGTAATACATACACAGTTACATACTATGCATACAATTACACATGTACAAATGGCACCTGGCATAACTTTTCCCAATGAACCTAGCAGGTCTATAAACCAGTGCTTTCCATTTTTTTTATCACAATCCACTTTTTAGTACAACAAACATTTGCGGCCCATCTAGCTTTAATGGGCATGAGGTGGGTGATTTGTTTATGTAATAAAGCACCATTGTGTGGTAGTGTATTGACATTTATTGGCAGCACATTTTCCATTGAAATCATAAATGGTCACTAAATTTTCACAGACTTTAAGTTTACTAGATAAAACTATATTGCATGCAAACGATAATGTGTGGGATTTGGGCTATTATTTGTGCATCACCAAGTAAAGTGCCTTGATTTTTTTCGATCCTACTAAAATCTGTTTCCATGGCACTTCAGAATTACAAAAAAATGCTTCCTTTTGCTTTCATAAATACTGAATGCGTACCGTTCATTTACAGGTATTTACATTTTGTCACACTTTCCATTTACACTTCATGTACTCCATCAGGATTGTCACATAATTCATTTAATTTTTCTTTCTCTTGACTGCAATGTGAGAGTAGTTCGTAAACACTATTATCAGTGCAACAGAGTAAGCAGCAGAAGACATGATCTCGTATTTGACCTCTGTCTTTGAGGCACAGCATATGTGGCATGACAAATACAGAATTTAAAAGCATCTTTATTTATTTCATGGACTTTGACGACCCACAAAAAATCACCCAAAGTTTGGGAAACACTGCTATAAACCTTAAGAATAGCATGTCACTATGGCCTACTCTATTGGGCATAGGTTTTTATCCTCTAAGGCAAGTAGCCATCAGGCATAGAGTCATAAAATTACAAATATTCATAAAATTACAAATATGTAAAAAGTTACATTTGGCAAAAAAATATACTGATCACAACTGTCAACATGGCAGACATACTGGCAGCAATGGATTGTACCCATCTGGTATTGACTAAAAATACATTTGAAGAGCTTTTTTAATTTCAAATCCATAGGACCTTTTTGGGCAGTTCTTTCGCCCCCAATCTGGCACACTTATATGTATATCACTTTGAAGTGGATCAAATCTTTTCAAAAATCATTTCAGAATGTGGCGATGCTATAATGAAATTGTTTTTATCTTTTGAAATAGTGGAAGAGATCACGCTAGCAGTTGTCCTAAATTGATTAATTCTCAAAACGGATACTTGAGATTCACACACATTACTAGTGATTGTGAACTGGCATTTCCTGACATTTATTTATTTTATTTTAAGAGTTTTATATAGCACTGGCTAGACCCGGAGGTATCAGAGCACTTTACATAAGGTTCCACAAAATTACAAGATTACATCAGTTCCAATTTACATCAGTTGCTAGGCAAACAATTACAAGAGCATAGAAGACGAGATAAGTGAAGTGTAGAGGGGAAGGGTGTTAGGGTAAAGGGGTGGGGGGGAGATACGGCAGAAAGACGGAGGAAAGTCTGCCCAAAGTCCGGCTGGGTAGGTGACGGTCGAGGGGGAAGTCCCAAAGACCATCTCCTCTATAGCTATCAGGTAGCTCCACCGGGCATTGGCCAAATAGCTAGGTCTCAATGGGAAAGCATTTAAAGAACATGGAGGGCAAAATAAATAGAGCATAGAGGGGAGGGGGCAGGGAAGGTGAGAAAGGGAGGATAGGGGAACAGACAACAAGGAGAGACAAAATGAAGACTGTCTAAAGGCAGACTGGGTAGGTGACGACCAAGGGAGGGAGTCCACGGCACATCTCCCCTATAGCTAAACCAGGTAGCTCCATCGGGCATCAGGCAAAATAGTTCAGTCTCAATACATTGAGAGAGGAGAGAAGGAGAGACATAATAGAGGGTGGATGCGGGAATAGACGACAGGAGAGACGAAAGGAAGTCTGGCTAAAGTCCGACTGGGTAGGTGACGTCCAAGGAGGGAATCCCCGACCTGCCTTTCCTATAGCTAAACCAGGTAGCTCCATCGGGCATCAGACAAAATAGCTAGGTGTCAAATGATGAGGGAAAATTCACAGATAAGCAGGGTGGGGACTAAGGGCCAGGACAGAAGAGGGCAGAGGTCAGTAGCAGGAAAGTAGAGAGGAGTAGAGCGGGGAGGAGGGAGATACAGCGGAGAGATGAAGGAAAGTCTGTCCAAATGACAGATTATCAGGATGTTTCCATTATTTACACTGTAGATTCCAGAAGATAAAAAGTATTCACATACGTTCCACTGAAAAACGTTCCACGCTTGTAAAAATAAATAAATGAAAAGGTACTTGAAATTCACAGCAAGAATCACTTAACATACCAGTTAATTTCTTGACAAGCTGAAGATGGGCACTGATGGACTGATGAGTGAGTAAGGGTGATGTATCCCATATCTCATCGGGAGAACTTCTCTTTTGTTCAGACATAGCTGTAGTATTATGTTTGATTAGGAAAGACATGTGGATTCTCGTGCCCGTAAATTAGGAAATCATCACTACCTCCAGAACAATGTAAAATAAAACAGGAAACCGGCAAGGAACAATTTCCAGGAAGCTTTACTACAAACTCAATAACAGGCTAAAGAAGGCAAATTAAATCGTCTTACGATCTAGTCTTCCCAATAAGGTTAAGACATTCATCCATAGATACTGGTAGTTATTGACTTCCAATAAAGTGAAACTAGAAAAACCCATATTTTCCTTGAAAATATGTGCCAGTTTCCATGATTTGCTGGCACATGCTAGACTTTACAAATGCAATGACGATCCAAATACTTGAAGTGTGTTGGGTTTATTTGCTCCCTGTGAAGGACCATTGCCCCTTTAGTCGCTGCAGCATGTGCAAAATAAAACAAGCATTGGCATAGCCAATAGGTCTCACCTTTGGAACCTTATGTGTTTAGCCAGAGATATTGACTTTACCTATGTCTTTAAGCTTTGCTGTACAAAAGTCTGCAGAATGCTGAAAAGTTATAATAAAGAAGTGTCAGAAGCATTTTTGTTACCTCATATATGACCAAGAAAGCATTATGTACAACTGAACGACCATACATATTAACAATAAATAATGTCGAGTGTTTTTGTACTTTCAATTCTGGCAACTTCTATCTGCCTATCCCAATGGTTGCTTGTTATGGTTTTTTTTGTTATGAGTGGGGGGCATAAATAACAGGAGAGTGAAAGTTGGGAAATAGTACCAGAATAACAGTCAGTGTGAGAGCCAGTCAGTTAGTCAGTCAATAAGTGAGAGAGTCAGTCAGTCAGTGAGAGAGTCAGCCAGTGAGACAGAGTGAGAGAGTCGGTGAGAGAGAGAGTCAGTCTGTGAGAGAGAGTGAGAGAGTCAGTCAGTGAGAGAGAGAGTGAGAGTCAATCAGAGAGAGAGAGAGAGAGAGAGAGTCAGTCAGTAAGAGAGAGAGTGAGAAAGAGAGAGTCAGTCAGCAGTGAGACAGTCAGTCAGTCTGTGAGAGAAAGTGAGAGAGTCAGTCAGACAGTAAGTCAGTCAGTCAGTGAGAGAGTCAGTCAGACAGTCAGTGAGAGAGAGATTGAGAGAGTGAGTCAGTCAGTGAGACAAAGTGAGAGAGTCAGTCAGTGAGAGTCAGTCAGTGAGAGAGAGAGAGAGTCAGAGAATCAGTCCATGAGAGAGAGAGAGTGAGAGAGCCAGTCAGTCAATCAGTGAGAGAGTCAGTCAGTTAGTGAGAAAAAGAGTGAGTGAGCCAGTCAGTCAGTGAATCCATCAGTGAGAGAGTCAGTCAGTCCGTGCGAGAGAGAGAGAGAGTCAGTCAGTCAGTGAGAATGTCAGTCAGTCAGTGAGAGAGTCAGTCAGTCAGTGAGAGAGTGAGAGTCAGTCAGTCATTGAGACAGATTAAGACAGTCAGTGAGAGAGAGTGAGCGAGTCAGTCAGTGAGAGAGAGAGTTAGTCACTCAGTGAGAGAGTCAGTCAGTGAGTCAGTGAGTCAGTGAGAGAGTCTGTAAGTGAGACAGAGTGAGAGAGAGATTGAGAGAGAGAGTGAGTCAGTCAGTGAGAGAGTCAGTCAGTGGGACAGAGTGAGAGAGAGTCAGTCAGTGAGAGTGTGAGAGAGTCAGTCAATGAGAGAGTTAGTCAGTGAGAGAGAGAGTCAGAGAGTCAGTCAGTGAGAGAGTCAGAGAGTCAGTCAGTGAGATAAAGAGTCAGTCAGTCAGTGAGAGAGAGAGAGTGAGCCAGTCAGTCAGTGAGAGAGTCAGTCAGTGAGAGAGAGTCAGTCAGTGAAAGAGAGTCAGAGTCAGTAAGTGAGAGAGTGAAAAAGTCAGTCAGTGAGAGAGTGAAAAAGTCAGTCAGTGAGAGAGTGAGTGTCAGTCACCATCCCGTGAATATGGGTAAATCAGTTCATCTCCACGTACCTTTAAATCAACATAAAACCCTGTCCACTCAACTGTAAGAAATGTCGCAATGCAAGCCATGTACTTGAGACGAAAGATCTGCGAGCTCAGATTTCTACTGATTTGGAAGTGTTGTAAGAGCGACAGGTCGGGATTCATATAGCCAACTGGAAGGCTCTGTGTGAAACAGTGGCCGCGGTGCCAGGCATGGATGTCTTTCCGGAGCAGTGGGAAACTGACCTTTGTGGAAATCTTGACTGTCATTGCCCCGGCCCTCCCGGCCTTTCAAAACCAAGCACAGTCGGCAGATGGTTCTATTTTCTTGTAAGCCCGAGGCAATGTGGTAATGCTGACTTTGCAACAGAGGAACTAGGTTTGAGTCTGGCGTGAGCCACCATCCCTTGAATATGGGTAAATCAGTTAATCTCCACGTACCTTTAAAACAACATAAAAACATGTCCACTCAAATGTAAGAAACTGAGCTATGCATGCCCGTCTACTTGAGGCGAAAGATCTGCGAGCTCAGATATCTACCGATTTGGAAGTGTCACAGAGAAGTGCATCTCTCCTTTCAATTACATTAGCCCCTTCCAGACTCATGACGAGCTGGGCTCGTCATGAAGTAGCCTCCTACCAGGCTGATGACGAGCCCAGCTCGTCATGATCAATGGACTTTTGAAAATTCCAGCACAGGAGGAAAATATCACTAGCAGCGATGGTGTTAAAGCGATGAAGAGGATAAAAAAAACAGCACCTCAAGACAAATAGTGGGGGTGGGCACAGGAATTCAGCTGCCTCCCTGCGCGCCCCTGCTCGCTCCCGAGAGCAAAACTCCATGGGAGTGAACATTTGAAGAAGAGGTGGGACATGCAAAAATCACTTGAGGAAGTGTAGAGGCAATGATAGAATCACCCTCCAGAACCTTATAAGCAAACAAGTAGATTCTATCAATGTGAATGCATGAATAATTTTTAGTGTTTTTTTATATATAAATAGGTGTAGACTTATCTATCTATACAGTGGGAAAAAGTGCCTCTCTGCAAATGGCAGAAAGAGGGCACTATGTGTTGTTAAAATACCCCTCACACACTATGAATCCCATATTGTCATTCTCCCATCAATGGGGACTTCCAGTCCCTCTACGGGGCGGGGCGGGCTACAACCTACGTGATATGCGGGAGCATAGTTATTTGACGATAGGCTATGTGAGTGATAGGGAGTGTAGGGACCTATATAAGTGAGTGTTAGTGCAAAAAAGGGTTTAAAAAAATTCCCTGGTTAGTCGAACAAATTAATTTAATGGCTTCACCGGCTGGGAACGTTAAAAGCGGGTTAGTAAGTAGAACAAAACGTGTAGTCTACTTATGTCGACATGACATGTTTCGTAGGCAGTACCCTCCTGCCTACTCATCAGGACCTCTGTTTGTCCCTACAGAAAAGTACTCAGTTTTTGACTAAATTTAGTGAGCCTATTGTCCTAGGACCCGGCATCAAAAATCGACTGTCTGGTCTTGCTTCTGGGCTTGAGTTGGCCCAAACGAAGCTGTTTTGAAAAAAGACCTGTTGTGGCCTCTGTAAAGGAAATGGGGGAAAAAACAAAACATTTAAGACAAACAATGTTGTGGATTCACTGATTGCGTGAGTCACAATGTGGCATAATACCCACATATCAATACACTATATATGCCTTCAAATTCATATTGAAACAGTGAGATATGGTTTATACCCCTTGGTTAGTTGGTAAATACTTCAACACGAGTCGGAGCTCACACTTCGACCCACATCACACACATACATTCACACTGAATAAGAGGTTCCAAAATTGGTGTTCGTTAAACAAGAGGTAATTCTGGGTCAAATCCAATGTGGATTTAATGGTAAAGACAAAATGGTTCATTTGAAGAAAATTAACAAGCATCCCTCTGTACTTGGTATGACTGTTAAAACGCATACATTCAGCCCTTCAGTGCCACGCTTAGTGAGCCTGCGTCTTCGGGCTTTGGCGGTAGTCAAGAAATAGTTATAAAATAAGCCTATTCGTACTGGCTTTTAGGAAATGCAAAATTAAGGCGATTCATCTAGACAGGCATCCGTCCGCACTGATGTCACGCTCAGAATACATACATTGGCAGATGTGTACCGTGCCTCATGAGCCTGATTCTAGGGCATTAGCGGCTTACTGTGGAGACAATTGTGGAGTAATCACTCGAGGTGCCAGTGAAAGAGTATGGCTTTTCTCATCAGTACAAGTAGAACAGTATCAGACCATGTTTTTACAGACCCGAGGTCAGGGTCTCACTTAAGTGACCACTTCAAGCAGAACAAGTCATTCCATACCCTTCGGCTGCTCCGATGAATTACCGGAGACGCGGCTGGTTCCGACATCTTATACCGGAAGTTGGCGCGCTGTGTCATGGTGATGCGGGACCTGTATGAAAGGCTAGAGTGCTAACAAAAATGGCCGCGCCCGATGGGACGCTGCCGGGTGGTAGAGTCTGTTGTCTATTTCTGTCGCATTTTGTACAAATCTACTAGTTATTGCCGTGAACTTCAGAAAAACGATGTTTGAACTTATTAAATATAATAGGGCGGCACAGTCGTTTCGGAATGTAGAATTAACATTGACATTGACCAGAATCCGTTCATTATGACAACATTTTTGAGAACAGAGGCCCTGAAGAAAGCCTGAGGAACCTCTTTCCTGGTGGCTGAAACATGTTGGCCTTTTTTTGTGGCAGTCGATATTTGTTTAGGACTGCCAGCCTATTTTGCACTGTTCTTGGTTTTAACTAGAGGGTGAAACAATATTTCTTGAATAAAACATAGTCACAACTGTTTTACCACTCTATTCTATTTCACCACACCACTCATTATTTTTTGCACTGCACACTTTTTTTCCCATACGTTGTGATATATCTCATGGTCAGCACAGTGCGTGTGGGTTTGACTCACTGAGATTTCTTTATCAACTGGGTGTGGACATGGTCCCAATGATCAAGGGACGAACCACCCCATGTTTGTTTGGATGACCAAATGAGAATATAGATCATCGCAAGACATTTGATGGGACTCCAGTAAGCATTTCTTTGTGAGTCTCATTTACAACCACTCGTGCTGTCTTCTGAGTTACACAAGTATGTACCCTTGATGTTTAGAATTAGTATGGTAATCTGATACCTGTAACTGAATTAGCAGCAGTTGTTACTAGAGCAGGATCTGTATGACCTGGCCCTTGTCTAAGACCCCTGGTTCCTTTCCTGTTGTAAGACTTGTCGTTGGGGGACATGAACCATGGCAGGTCTTAAAACATCCATCGGACCCTTTCTTTCTCTGTGGTGTTATACTGTTTGGTGCAGCCGTGGCTGCGGGTCCTTTTAATTTGTAGCTACACACAACATAGGTAGCTTTATCAAAGGAGTGTGTGACCCTTTGAGTCGTGCTCTGACGCTCTTTTGACTGGGAGCTCTGGTTCCCCTTAGGCTTTGTCACCCAATTTATTAATAATGGCAGAATTCGCAGGCCTTGCATTTGATGACTCTGTTTATCAATCAATCCTCGACAACATGCCGAGTATACTTGAAACCCTGCCTCCGCCATCATCAGGGACGGTAGATGAATGGACGAAAGTCCTAACCTTGAAGAAATCGCAATCACGGACAATAGTACACGGTCTAGCTATGGCTGAATACATGAGGGCGGGTTGTGCACCACCAGGCCTAATAGTAACAAATGCTCCCCGGCTGTTCTTAAATGACAAATGTATTGTATTCTATCATAGTGTGGCGCTGCACGCGAGACTGGTTGATTCTAATCATTAACACAGCAAAAAAGGTGGCAGATTCCTTTCTAGTGGAAATCCAGATACTATAATCGCAGATCAGAACCACCATTACACCAGCTCTATTTAAAAAACAACAATAGGAAGCGAACAAACATAACAAGGAGTTCAAAGATTCTATCTTACAGATCAAGATAGATAAATTCAAGAAGGATTTGGCTAAATGTAAGCATGATGTCATCTATCCTTATACTAGCGACAGTTATGTCGCTCCTGATTTCAGGAAGAGTGGCAGGAAATATGGATCAAATCATTCAGGGTCTAGCTCTGATAGTAGCAGTGACACAGGCACCAAGGGTCCATCTAGGCAGAATAACAGAGGGAGAGGGAGGCCTAACAGGTTTCAACACAATAGAGGTCAACAGCAGAACCAATTCCAGCCATGGTGGCCCCTTCCACCGTGGGGGCATTCGGCCCGTCACAACTGCCTTTCCAACCACCCATGTCAGGTCCATACCATGGTTATCCAGGTTATCAGCCACAATATAATCCTCAACCTTTTTTAGGGTTTGGCCCACGCAGGTCACGAGGAAAAAACAGGAACCAACAACCACAGGTCCATTGGGAGGACACATCAGGGCCTCACGCGGGGGACCCGCAGCAACACCAGGAAGAACCCCCAACAGCCAACAGACAACCAGAACCCAGTCTTGTGATAAATTTGAGTAAAAGACAACTGAGCGAGACAGAGGAGAAGGTACTGAACAAAGGCTTAGGGTATGTCACCACTTTTGAAGGAGACCCTTTCCAGTTACAAATCGAACTAGCTACCTTTTTTCGCAAACTGCGACTACATTATTTTTTTAAGGATAAGCCCGAGGTAGAAGAGGCCCCTAAAAATGTGAACGCAGGATTGAGGAACAAGTCTATGTTTATGCCTCCCACTGCTGTGACACCACCCCAGGTTGTTACCTTTGAGAAAGCGGTTGTCGATGACATCAAAAAAATCTGGGTCACCGATAAAAACCAGCCCTACAAAAATGTATCCAAATGTGAGCATCAGGCCCTGCGGGCATTGGCAGAAGGCACCACAATCATGATCAAGCCTGCCGATAGGGGCGGGGCGATTGTGATTCAAGATACAACTGACTACAGGACAGAGTGCCTCCGTCAACTAGGGGTCCGGTCATCGTACGAACCTCTGTCGGAAGATCCCACCAATCGACTGAGCCAGGAGATCAAAACCCTGGTAGAAGAGGCCTTAAGTGAAGGATGGATTAACAATCAAGAAGCACAGTTTTTACAGGTACCTTATTTCTACACACTGCCTAAGGTGCACAAATCCCAAAGACCCCCTCCGGGCAGACCAATAATACCGGGTCTGGGCTCTTTGTTGGAGCCCCTTTCAGAATTTGTGGACCATTTTTTGCCGCCGATTGTACGCACCATGCCTACATATCTCCAAGACACAAAAGATGTCTTGTGGGTGATTCCTGAGGTCGAATTCAATATGGAATCAGACTTTTTGGTTTCATTTGATGTGGAGTCCCTGTATACCTCCATACCCCAGGATGAGACCTTAGAGACCATACTGTCCATCCTGGAGGCCACACCCTTGGACTCCCCCACCCCAGTGAAATTCATCATGTCCCTGGCTAGGCTCGCGATGAAGGAAAACTTCTTTCAATTTGAGGAAACCAGGTACCTTCAAGTGTCAGGGGCTAGCATGGAAAGCATTTTTGCTCCTTCTCTGGCTAACCTCTATGTACACACTTTCGAGCAACAGCACGTCCTGACACCCACCAACCCGTTTTTTCCATCTATTGTGTGGTGGAAACGATACATAGATGACGTGCTAGTGATATGGAGAGGGGACCGAGATTCCATCTTGCGGTTCCACCAGTGGCTCAATAATCAGAACCGTTTTCTAAGCTTCACGGTGGAGATAAGCAAGGAAAGGCTTGCCTTTCTTGATTTGTCGATCTATGCCACCCCGACTGGACTTGAGAGTGAACTGTTCCGCAAGCCCATGGCTAGGAATTCCCTACTGCTATATGGCAGCCAACACCCTAAGGCCTTGCGCGATAATCTGCCTTACGGGCAGTTTCTCTGTGTTCGACAGAACTGCTCCACGAAACAGACCTTTTTAAAACATTCTGAAAGTCTTTCCCAACAGCTGGATGCCCGGAATTATCCTAAGCGCCTGATTAAGCAATCCTGGAAACGGGCGGCCAACAACCACAGAGACTCTCTGGTGGAACTTCCCCATGAGAAACCAGCACTCAATCGACTCACCTTTGTAAGCACTTTTAGTACCAAGTCCAACCAGGTACAAAAGATTGTTAATCATCACTGGCGCATTCTAAATGCAAGTGCTGACAAAATTGAACCCCCTCTATTCTCCTTCAAGAGGTCAAGCAACTTGCGCGATCGTCTGGTACATACACGTCCGAAGGAGATTTCTACACGCCCTATAGGCACTCTCTGGGATCTACCAGCAGTGTCGGGACACCATCCTTGTGGATGTTGCTCTATGTGCCCACAAACTAGACATACTACTGAAATAGACATTGGAACTGAACGCCCCTGGGAGCAGCAACAGTTTAGGAACTGTAATAGTTCACACTTGATCTATCTGCTGACATGTCCATGTGCCAAAAAGTATGTCGGCATGACGACGCGAAAGGTCCGTCTGAGGATGCTCGAGCACAAGAGTGCTTTCAGATGTCGAAAGACTATTACTAGACTCACAAGACACTTTGTTGAGCTCAGACACACAGAAGAGGAATTTTCCTGGACAGTCCTAGAAAAGCCCTTCATACCGTCACATACTGGAGATGTCTCAAAGTTTTTATTTTCCAAAGAGCAACGTTGGATATATAAACTTTCCACAGACTCATTGGGGCTAAATGATGAGATTCCATGGTCAAATCTCTGAGAGGGAGATCTGTCTGTGATATGTCGGTTGACTGATTGTGTGTGATTGTAGAACAATCTCCTTTATGTATCAACAGACCGAGTAGGGACTGCAACTCGTGATTTGATGACGGTGCTTTGTAGTTCTTGATCCTCGATTGAATCTCCAATCACCTTTTCTGTAGACATACTGTCCTTGAATGGGGGGGCGTATCCATTCTTTGAAACTCTGACCGAAACGAGAGCCAGATAGACCACTGTAGATAGATCGCCTCTGAACGGGTGGGCGGGCACACTCTTACCCTCTTAGATTTAATAACCGACACGCGAGTCAGGCATACCCGGGGTTAGCCTACAAATGATTTCTTAGGCTCCCGTCCTGCTAGGGCTGTGTGTGTGTGCTTCAGTTCGGTTGATAGCATGAGTAGGATTCTATGATCGTACGACGATCTTCTGTTACAAGTGTATACCCTTGGGAAACACGGAGGGCTTATTGGACTACATTTCGTCACACTCTGACGTCACTTTGTAGTCTTTTTGCGGGATCGCACCCGCGAGGTATCAAGCATGCTTCCTGGGCTAAACCACAAGCTGCAACTTACCATTGTATCAGCTTTGGTTGCGAAAGGGCCCCTGCTGGCATGAATATTACTGAGATTGACATACAAGCGCCAGGGAGAGTCTCAAACACAACGGGACCCGGAAATGGGCGTGCCAAATGTTACGGGACTCCACCCCCTAAGTTGCACGATATACACTTCCTTTCGGAGCGGGCCGGTGCCTCCCCCCTGATTCATTGTCTAGAACGGGGCAACGATGGACAGGTCAGTCTGGCGCGCATACCCCCATTGCATGTAAATATTTTGTTTATATGGCTGCGCATTGAATGCATGCGTGAGGAATGAAAGGGTGGGAGTTTGCCGCCGATTCCAGTTTTTGATTCAACCCCATTGTCATGCTGAAACTATGAGAGACTTGGTTTTAGACCGCTGTCAGGCTGCAGTCTTTGCCCGACATAATAGTAAGTGACTGCTTCAAGCTGAGTGTGTGACTGAAAACTGTTCTTCCATACATATATAGAATAAGTGCTAAGTCCTTTTTAAGAGTTTTCTTTAATCTCCAAATATAACTTCAAGAGCTTTGCGAGTAACCACACTGTTAGTGTTTATAAATTTGATTGGCTGAGGCCTATTGTGAGCAAACCAGGTCCCTTTTACAATTGAATGGTAATGAGAGAGAGGACAAATTTAAGTGTGGACTAGGTAGAAACATGAAATGCTCTATGAGCAAATGGTTTGACCCAAGACACCTTACACTTCTCTCCCATAGAGCGGGGCCTCCATCTTCCTGAGCAGGGTCCAGGAGAGGTGAGGCACAGTCCCCGGGCATTCTGGGTGAGTGATGAACTTCCGAAATGTTTGCATACAAGATAGGGTACTAATGCTGTGTTTTCTTGACTGAGAGCCTTGTGTTTGTCCTTTTCTTTATTTTTAGATGTGAGACCACTCCAGTAATTGACCTGGATCATGCTGATGGACTAATATGTCCACTTATATCCTTTTACTGTTTTCACTTTTTTCATTGTATGGAGTTTCACATTAGCGGTAGCAAATTTTTGAGAACAGATGCCCTGAAGAAAGCCTGAGGAACCTCTTTCCTGGTGGCTGAAACATGTTTGCCTTTTTTTGTGGCAGTCGATATTTGTTTAGGACTGCCAGCCTATTTTGCACTGTTCTTGGTTTTAACTAGAGGGTGAAACAATATTTCTTGAATAAAACGTAGTCACAACTGTTTTACCACTCTATTTTATTTCACCACACCACTCATTATTTTTTGCACTGCACACTTTTTTTCCCATACGTTGTGATATATCTCATGGTCATCACAGTGCGTGTGGGTTTGACTCACTGAGATTTCTTTATCAACTGGGTGTGGACATGGTCCCAATGATCAAGGGGCGAACCACCCCATGTTTGTTTGGATGACCAAATGAGAATATAGATCATCGCAAGACATTTGATGGGAATCCAGTAAGCATTTCTTTGTGAGTCTCATTTACAACCACTCGTGCTTTCTTCTGAGTTACACAAGTATGTACCCTTGATGTTTAGAATTAGTATGGTAATCTGATACCTGTAACTGAATTAGCAGCAGTTGTTAATAGAGCAGGATCTGTATGACCTGGCCCTTGTCTAAGACCCCTAGTTCCCTTCCTGTTGTAAGACTCGTCGTTGGGGGACATGAACCATGGCAGGTCTTAAAACGTCCCTCGGACCCTTTCTTTCTCTGTGGTGTTATACAATGTTTTCTTAATTGACTTGGGACTTAGTCTTACCTACTCACAAGGTCTATGAAGATTCAGGCTGTCCTGAGCCTACGTCTTGTCCGTCTTAATTATTTTAATTAGAGCACCGACGTGTAGTGTAGAGATTTCTGTGCAATCTGAAGATCAGTTATGAATCCTGTTAGAACTGGCTATTTCTGGTAGGCTAAGGCTGACGCCAAAGCCAGGCAGAAACCACCATTCTAGTCAGGGCAAGGAAGTCACACGCCAAGATAACCCCTGCTCACCCCCTTGGTAGCTTGGCACAAGCCGTAAGGCTAAACTCGGAGGCAATGTGTAAAGCATTTGCGCCAGCGCACAACAGCAACAGCATACTAGGCACACCACAGAAGAGACTCCACACAAGGTTATTATAAAAATAACTTTTGTATTATAAAACCACATCAGATAAAATCACACAATATACATGGTACCAACTGGCACGGGCAATATTCACAGGGATTATGTACACCAGACAGGGCCACATGTCAGAATCAGATATAGTACTTCTAGATAAAATGTAGAATATAAAATCACTTCTAGAATAAAGAATAAATGTAACATAAAATAATAATCAAAGATAACAACCAGTAACCACTGGTAACAGGAACCAGGACCTTACTAGGACCACCTGTACTAGAAAAAGAAGAACCACCTAAGTATCACACAGCATTTAGGGGTCTAAGAAAGAATACCTTACTCATGATGCAATAAACCTACATTCAGAGGAGTAGAAAAGACAACCACCTAAGTATCACTCAGCGTTTAGGGGTCTAGGAAAAGGACACATTACCCATGATGCAATGACCTACATTCAGAGGAGTAATAAAGAGAAACACATGATGCCTAAAGCATTCAGAGGTGTTAGGAATAAAGCACATGATGCAATAAAATACATTCAGGGGTGCAGCGCAAGAAGACACATGATGACTAAACATTCGGAGGTGCAGCGCATGAAAAGAAAGACACATAATGCAGTAACACATTCAGAAGTGCATAATAAATCAATAGCGCAAAAACTCACATTAGCAATAACTATTAAAAAGCATAGAAATCACATTGCGCCAACACTACATAAGCCACTACCTGTGGCAGTCCCTAGGCCAACTGGCCTTGTGGGGCAAGGATGCCCTGAGTCAAAAGTCAGGGTGCGCTGCCATGCAGCGCCAGTTCCAAAAGTACAAAAAGCCTAAACGTGGCAGCTGCCCACAAAGTGCTGGGCAACTGGAGAATCAACAACTCTGCGCCAGGGCCCTCACTGGCCCTTAGGCGCTAACTGCGCCACTGCTGGAGCCACACAGGCTCTGGGCATATCACACATGCCCCAGACGTTGGAGCTCTCAGGCTCTGGCACAAAACATGCCTTCAGGGAGCCTCTCAGGGCTCTGGACTGCGTTGGGGGCGACCCGCTGCCAACTGGGGCCGCCCTAATTGCACCACCAACACTGGACCCCACGGGGCTCTCAAAACACGTTGGGGCGACCCACTGCCAACCGGGGCCGCCCTTGAAGCCCTCACGCTTCAGGATCATCAAGCACTGAAAGAGCGCCTCACCGCGTGGCCCCGGGTCACTCCAGGGCCGACCTGCACCGCTGATGGACTCAGCGCCTACGCGCCAGCACTTTCTGCTTCCTCCCTGCCCCGGCCGGACCCAGCAGCCCTCCGCCCGCTCTCAGGTCCTCATGGAGCGGCGGGGAGCTGATTCGGCGCTCCAGCGCGGGGGCTCAGGCCAGGGGGGGCAGAGATCCTTCACGCAGGATCCCTCGGCGGGGTCAGCTCACTCTATCCTCGCCGAGGTGCACTTCCATCCCGGCTCTCGGCGGCTCCTACGGAGGTCCCGATGGACCAGCCTATCACGTCGCGGCACTTGCGACGAGCCTCCTTGTTCACCTGGGACTCAGCCAATGGTAGTGCGGCTCCCGGGTCAGGCCTACGATGACGCTCCGCTCTGCAGCCAATCACGGCACGACAACGGCAATGACGCTGCGCCGCACGGGCCTATCCCGTCGCGGCGTTGGTGAGGGGGCTCGGCTCTCTCAGCCAATGGGAGCGCAGCGGCTCGATCTTCACCGCGGCAGCCTCCGATCAGGGCGAACGATCTTTGCAGGGTGCTTCTGGCCCCCGGGCCGCGGCGTTGATCAGGCGGAAGAGAATTTAGAAGGGCACAGGTCACAACGAGACCGCCCTCCCCGTCACAGGATCGTTTTCGGGCAAAATAAGGCGCTCCAAAAGCGCTAAAGGGCAAGAACACGCGCCCTCAAGCCCAGGAGCACAGACAAAGCGCCATCAGCGCCAAGAATCCAATTACAGCGCCCCCAGCGCTACAAGGACATCCAAAGTCCAGCAAAGTCTCTCAGGAGATGCAGCAAAGTCCTGGGGGAAAAAGAAGGTCCAAAGGATCCCAGGGCAAGTCCATCAAGTGTCCAGGGGCTGGGCAGGGCCCAGGGATTCCCCTGGGCCCAAGCAGCAGCAGCCCCTGGCAAGATTCAAGTCAGAAACAAGAACATTTTGGAAGGGGACACAGCCCCTTCTTATACAGTGAAAAGTCTTTGAAGCCTTTGAAGTCTCAGTGTGAGAACCAGCTGGACTGGTTTAGAGGGAAGTCCCCTTCAGTATCAGGGACAGAGGTGTCAGCAGGGCCGTTTCTAGGTGTTTTGCCGCCCTAGGCGAGAATTGAAAAATGCCGCCCCATCCCTTTTACTACCATCACTCGCTCCCCCTGTCATTCAGGCTAAAAGAATTATATATAAAAAGCATTAGATATTAAAGAACTTGTATTAGGGGCTAGTAGCAAGAAGACTAGATAGCTGGATGTTGTACACTCCTTACTGACAGCGAAATTATTCACATCTCCGTATAATTACCATTAACAACGAAGAATAACAGAGAGGGTGCACAGACAAAATATCGACTCCAAAATATCGACTGGACATAATATCGAGTTTTAAATATAGACTGGACAAAATATCGACTGGGCATAATATCGACTACAAAAATATTGTTTTTCAGGTAAGTGAAGTAATATCGACTGTATAAAATATAGATAGCAAAAATATCGAATTTTTAATAATATATAATATTTTATAGTGTATTTTTATGTAATAATATGTGTGAAAAGTGTGTATTAATGTTATAAAATATTTTATTAAATGAATTTTGTTTTTATAATAATTGCGTAATGTAATTCTGTAGCGGGTTGTGGTTTTATAGGGGAATAGGGTGGGAAATAATTTAATAATAATTAATTAATTAATATATGTTTGTAAATATTTATAATTAATAATTAATTGATCATTAATTATTAATAATTAGTTAATTAATTAATATAATTTTGTACATATTTTGTATTAGTAATTAATTGGTAATTAATTGTAATTAGTTAATTACATTAATTAGAGTACATTTTAATATATATAATTTTGTGTTATTGTTAAGTAATTAATTGGGAAAAAATAATATTAATTATTAAAATAATTACAGCTAATGTGCTAATATATTTACTTTATTGTTATTGTTAATTAATAATTATTTGGTAATTAAATAATATTGATAAATTTTGGGTAAAGGAGTATTTTTAGGGTTCAGGGTCAGTTTTCAGTTTTTGGGTAAAGGGGCATTTTTAGGGTTTTGGGTCAGTTTTCAGTTTTAGGGTAAAGGGGTATTTTTAGGGTTCAGGGTCAGTTTTTAGTTTTTGGGTAAAGGGGCATTTTTAGGGTTCAGGGTCAGTTTTCAGTTTTTGGGTAAAGGGGTATTTTTAGGGGTATTTTTAGGGTTCAGGGTCAGTTTTCAGTTTTTGGGTAAAGGGGCATTTTTAGGGTTCAGGGTCAGTTTTCAGTTTCTGGGTAAAGGGGCATTTTTAGGGTTCAGGGTCAGTTTTCAGTTTTTGGGTAAAGGGGCATTTTTAGGGTTCAGGGTCAGTTTTCAGTTTAAGGGGCATTTTTAGGGTTCAGGGTCAGTTTTCAGTTTCTGGGTAAAGGGGCATTTTTAGGGTTCAGGGTCAGTTTTCAGTTTTAGGGTAAAGGGGTATTTTTAGGGTTCAGGGACAGTTTTGGGTTTTTGGGTAAAGGTGTCTTTTTAGGGTTCAGGGTCAGTTTTTAGTTTTTGGGTAAAGGGGTATTTTTAGGGTTCAGGGTCAGTTTTGGGTTTTTGGGTAAAGGGGTATATTTTAGGGTTCAGGGTCAACAAATAAGATTGTAAAAAATTATTTTTATTATTTTCATTTATTATTTAATTATTATAATTTAATTTAAGTATTTTTAAGTATATTTTAGTAATTAAAATTTAATATTAATTTAATTTAACACTGTTTTTAATAAAGTCGATATTTTTTACATCTATATTATTGTAAACGATATTTTGTACTCAATATTTTTGTACTTACCTGTTTGTAGATACAAACTCGATATTTTGACTGTCGATATTTTGTCCACGATATTTTGGCAAGTCGATATTTTGTCCCTCGATATTATTTCAGTGATCCAACAGAGAGTTTAACCAGAATGCAGAGTTTTCTCACCACTAATTAAGAGGTCCACTCCACACTGGGGGTTGACGAAATTGTGATTTTGTTCTCAAAATAGATGTCACTTTTACAAATATTTAACAAAATGACGCACATTTCCAAAATGCTCTAGGACAATATCTCAAATGAAATTGACACACACGGGCTTACTCCAGGTAATAAAACAAAAAGGCACAAACGATACCAGCAGGAGACTTGTTTGAGAACAAATGCATCTCAACCACAGTTCTAACGTTCTTGTAAGGACTTTTCTCCTTGAACTAGTGTCCTCTGGTTGAAAAGTAAGCAGAATTTCACAATAGGAAAATGGCAAAAATGTATTTATAAAATTCATGCAATGCCAATATTCTCATCTCTTGTTATTTGGCAGCCGTAATGAAACTTTCACTCAGGCCTACTTATATCCTAGAATGGCAAATTGTCTCTCAATAGCAGGGCCATTTATTTTCGAATTACAGATAACCCTTAATCTCCCCATTATGCTTCTATAACCTTATTCTTTCACATACACACTTCCAGATGGGCCGTCTCATGCAGGAAGGCTTGGAAGGACACTGAGAAACAAGCGCGGGCCTTTGACTGCCTGCCCACTCTCCTTGACCTGTTCTCTCCTCCGTCCTCTCTTTTCTTTCTCCCTCATCCACTTAAGCAATTCTCTCCTCACCCCTCTTCTCGTCCCTCCTCACAGCCCCCTGTATCTTTCCCTGTCTCTGTACCCCTACACCCTCCCTCCTAATACCCTCATCCTTCTGCAGCTCCCCCCCTATCGTGGTGTACTTGGGGCTGCAAGGTCTCCTCACTTTGGCTGTTAGTGCTTAAGGCGCACATGGTAATTGCAGCACACCAGCTTGTCATGTCATCTCTCCTCTCTCATCCTCTCCTCAACCCCCACCCTGCGCTTAACCCTCCTCGCTCACTCAGCTGCCATAACCATTTGCAATTTACCACTCCACCCCCCAGCACCCACCTCAATGTGCAGCTGCTCTCGTTCTTATCTCTGTGTCCACCTGTACCTCCATGACTCTGCCAGGCCCTCCATGTCCGTCCGCTCCCCGGAATGTTTCAGCTTTTTGTTTTTACCTTTTCGATCTCTCTGCTGGTCTTTGCGTTCCCTCGTTTTATGTTCTGTCTTCACGAGGCCATGTGCCCCCATGTTTTACTCTCCTCAGCGCGGTCATGTAGAGTAGATAGGTATGGCGTAGTCCTGCGTGTCTATTTATCGGGGAGGGGGTCTCTGCAGTCTTTGTGGTCACAGTTCTGAGAACAGTACGGATTCACCGGATCACACATTCAGTTTTTACTGACAGGAGAGCTATTAGTTTCCATCTGTGCGTCACCCCACTTGTCACCTCCGGCGCACCCCTGTCTTGGAGCATACCTATGTACCTGACTGTTTCCCTGCCTCACTGTCTGTTCTGTCTGTACTGTGACCCTGATGGCATGTGCAGCGCAGCAATGCTGGCACCGCACAGATCGCAGCGCACACGGCCCCCTCCAGTCGCGCCAAATTTGATATCAAGGCCTACAACATTTTTTCCCCCTTTTGCCGCCCTAGCGCTTTTGCCGCCCTAGGCAGCCGCGCAGTCCTGCCTAACGGTAGAAACGGCCCTGGGTGTCAGTCGCCCAGCGGGAGGTGGAGCCAGCTTTGTAGTTAGGCAGGCACAGCCCTTCACTATCAGGTGCCATCTCCTCCCACTTCCCTGGCAGCAGATGCTGCCTTTCATCCATGGGCTGACTTCAGACAACCTCCTGGGCTCTCCAGCCCCTGTCATCCTCAAACCAGACAGTCATCCACAAGCAGGCCCAGGCACTCTGGGCCAGGCTCACCAGCCAATCACACGCTATCACCAACTTACACAAATATGCCAACTTCCAAAAGTAGTACTTCCAGACTAGACACAGTCATGCCGCATACATCATTTTGCAGCATTCATTCTCACGAGTTCATACATACCAAACTCGCCCCTGCACTCCCCACGCATCAGGAACTACCATGGGCATACATATTCCCCATTCATTCCTATGGGAGGGCAGGTCACTCACCATTCATTCACAGAGAGCTCAAGCACTTTACACTGTACCACAGTGAAAAAGTGCGCAGAGGCCTAAAATCACCAACATTAGGTTCCATAAACAGGCTAGGAAAAAGCTAAAAGTCTAGGGGTGAACCTGCCCAACGGGCCGGGTCCAACACAACCCCCTTCCAGCCAAAACGCAGGGTAGACCAATCACTCCACTGATGGGCTTCCTTGCTTTGGGCGACAAAACACGGACACGGACCCACACAGCAGGGACACTTTCCGGTTTCACGCCACTCTGAACCCACCTGGTTACCTCCAAACAATAACTCTCTGACACAACTAGGATACCACACTGGTACTCCCTAGTCATCCACAGCCAAGACCAGGCCATAGGCCATCCAAATCACAGGTCCTAACTAATCCACAGAGTGGGGGGTAGTAACCCCTGGCATACAATAGCCATTCTCCACTCTCTCTCTCAGTGTAGCTACAACTACCACTGATCCAACAACCTAGGATCCACACCCCGAGGCTGACCAGAGGTCACGGGCAAGAATGCCCCACCCTACCTCTACTTCTGGGTTTCCACACCCTCACAGAAAAGCACTTCACCAGAACACAATTCTCCTACCAGATCAGGACCTCACTCCATCACTGGTCTACCACCTGGAAACTATTCCACTTCTGAGGTACAAAGCACACAGCACAGTCCCTCTTCAAGCAGGTGGGGGGGACACAGCGCACAGCAAAGTCCCCTTTCCTCTACCTTAGTGAAAACAACAAACTGCAGGTGAGCCCCAGAACACACAGCAAGGGCAGCCCCCTTAGTCTCTTCAGCTGATCCACTTTGGTAGAGATTCCTCTTGACCTAGAAGTTTCCTAATCTCCCAACCTAAGATCTAAACCCTCAGGTTACACCGGGGTCAGAAGTAAGGACACCGTCCCTCTGCACCCCCTTCCAGTCCCAGTATGTCTCAGGCTAGACAGAGCACACGCCAGCGGCGTATCAGCGACACACTCTCCTTCAGTACTCCCTATCACAGGGTGATTCTCAGTATGTCCCAGGCTAGACAGAGCACACGCCAGCGGCGTATCAGTGACACACTTTCCTCCAGTACTCCTTCCAGGTCAGGCCACAACCCCAACCCGGCTTTCCCCCCTCCTCGGGGAATGACCTCCAGAGGCCCCACAAATGGTCAAGCACTCTAGACGGTCAAATGCTCAGCGAGCCAAGACTTCTGCACCCTCCACTTAGGAGCGGTACTGCCCGACACTAGGACCGCCGGAGTTCTGGTTACAGACACTCCCCGTCCTCCAGACACAGGAAGATCCTCCTCAAATGACCTATGTACAGCTTAGGCCCCTCACCTGGCGCTCCTTTAGGGAACCCTCCAGGCCTTGAGATAGGGTTTCAGGCCAACGTGGGACACACCATCCCACACTCACTCCGCCTCCACTGAGACAGGGCATGAGCCCCTACACCCCTACCATACTACTGGGACCTAGCTGGGTTACACATGAACCTCTTCCCCTTCACAGGATCATCAGATACACAAGCCACTCCTTTTAGAATCACTCCCTAATGCCTCTGCAAGACATCTAGCACACCGCCAGACATCCACCTTCCTGTCCAGTGCCTCTGCAGGACCTCCTGCACACCACCAGAGGTACACCTCTCATGCAAGCTCTTTAACAAAAAGAAAACTCACACCAACTCCTCCAGTTCAGCACATCATTCATTCGCACACTCCCCCCCCTCGGACTGGTAAGGCAGTTTCTACCACCCCTGATCACTCAACCTGAGCACACGTGACGCAGGTACCAAACTCTGGGAGCGGGGAATGGGAATTAACACACTGGACACATTTAAGCTGCCACCACTGGATCCTACCACACTGGGGAATCCAGACACACACACTACACTCAGGGAACAACCACCCTCCTGAGCTAGTCATTTCTCCTCACACTCCCTCTCTTCCATCTACCCACACAGGGACAGGATTTTGAGATTGGACGCTGGACCCAGCAAGGGATTCCTAATCTATGGGAACCTCCCCCTCTACTGGCGTCCCGCCCTGTCACTTTCTCTCATCTGCCACTAAACATAAAGCGCAGAAACACATTTGAAAATGACACTCTTGAGGAAAAAAAATCTAAAACAATAATCCCAAACATGTGACTATCTGAAAAAAACCAATTGCAGAGTTTTGTAATGTAGCCAGTTGTCGCTATGGCACTGCGCAAACACAAGTCCAAAATCCGCACTGCTGACCAACAATGTTAGAACTGGCTATTTCTGGTAGGCTAAGGCTGACGCCAAAGCCAGGCAGAAACCACCATTCTAGTCAGGGCAAGGAAGTCACACGCCAAGATAACCCCTGCTCACCCCCTTGGTAGCTTGGCACAAGCAGTAAGGCTAAACTCGGAGGCAATGTGTAAAGCATTTGCACCAGTGCACAACAGCAACAGCATACTAGGCACACCACAAAAGAGACTCCACACAATGTTATTATAAAAATAACTTTTGTATTATAAAACCAGATCAGATAAAATCACACAATATACATGGTACCAACTGGCACGGGCAATATTCACAGGGATTATGTACACCAGACAGGGCCACATGGGCGCCTGTCAGAATCAGATATAGTACTTCTAGATAAAATGTAGAATATAAAATCACTTCTAGAATAAAGAATAAATGTAACATAAAATAATAATCAAAGATAACAACCAGTAACCACTGGTAACAGGTAACAGGAACCAGGACCTTACTAGGACCACCTGTACTAGAAAAAGAAGAACCACCTAAGTATCACACAGCATTTAGGGGTCTAAGAAAGAATACCTTACTCATGATGCAATAAACCTACATTCAGAGGAGTAGAAAAGACAACCACCTAAGTATCACTCAGCGTTTAGGGGTCTAGGAAAACGACACATTACCCATGATGCAATGACCTACATTCAGAGGAGTAATAAAGAGAAACACATGATGCCTAAAGCATTCAGAGGTGTTAGGAATAAAGCACATGATGCAATAAAATACATTCAGGGGTGCAGCGCAAGAAGACACATGATGACTGAACATTCAGAGGTGCAGCGCATGAAAAGAAAGACACATAATGCAGTAACACATTCAGAGGTGCATAATAAATCAATAGCGCAAAAACTCACATTAGCAATAACTATTAAAAAGCATAGAAATCACATTGCGCCAACACTACATAAGCCACTACCTGTGGCAGTCCCTAGGCCAACTGGCCTTGTGGGGCAAGGATGCCCTGAGTCAAAAGTCAGGGTGCGCTGCCATGCAGCGCCAGTTCCAAAAGTACAAAAAGCCTAAACGTGGCAGCTGCCCACAAAGTGCTGGGCAACTGAAGAATCAACAACTCTGCGCCAGGGCCCTCACTGGCCCTTAGGCGCTAACTGCGCCACTGCTGGAGCCACACAGGCTCTGGGCATATCACACATGCAAAGAAGCAAGGTGAGGAGGGGCACAGCGGTTTTATAAAAATACGTTGTAGGTAGGTATTGTCGGTACGTGTGCACTCTAGGGTCGTGGTTCCGTCAGACCACGAAAATCACATGAAAAGTGGTGTATGCATCGTGATGCAGGTACATCCCCAGTGGAGGCACAACGGTAGAGTTCAAAACAATGATTCAATGAAGTTTTGTATCCACTTGAAAGTGTTTAATCACATTTGATAAAGTTCAATCCATTGATATTTTCATCATATCAAAGATGTCAGTATTGAAGAAATAGAGTAACGGTGATGCGGGGGGAACGCCTCCGATGCATTTCGGGCGTGTAGCCCTTTGTCAAGGAGCGCTGGAAGGAAGACAAGCTACCGTGAGGATAAAGATGGTAAAGCGGGGTACGGGTGTAAAAAGTTAAAGTGCCGATCAGCGGTGAGGGCAGAATCGATTCAAAGGTAGTGAAGGAAGTGAGTTGGTCGGGGTAGCGTCAGCGCGTGACGAGGGTGAGTGGCGGTGAGGGAATAGGGTCGCAGAGCAGCCTGCACGAGCGGTGCCGGTGTGGACTTACTTCGGTACGCATGTAGTGAAACTCACTACTTCAGGAACCAATCGTATCGACCAGAGGATCCATCCACGAGCCCACCGGGAAATTCATAGACAAGTACCTTCAACCGCTTGTTACCAAATCCAGAAGCCACATCAAAGATACCACGGATTTTCTACTCAAGCTTTCAACTGTTCAAATCCAAGATCATGAATCATATATCCTCTGCACTGCAGATGTTAACTCTCTGTATACATCAATACCCCACCTAGGGGGCATTGAGGCCATCGAAGCTGCCCTTCTGAACAGCACCATTGATCCACAATTGCAATCATTTATCCTTGAACTCATGACCTACACCCTATACCACAGTTACTTTGAAAATGATCACAAATGGTACTTACAGTTATCCGGGATGGCAATGGGAAACTGTGCCGCGCCCACATATGCCAACATTTACATGGACAATTTCGAACAATCACACATTTACTCTAATCGGGCCTTTCTCGACAACACTACAATGTATGTTCGATACATTGATGACCTCTTTTTCGTATGGAATAACACCAAACAAACACTCAATGATGCCTTACAGGATCTGAACAAGAAGGATGAACGGATCCAATTAACTTGGCAAATCAGCGATACACAAATTTCATTCCTTGACGTGAATGTGACTATCAAACCCAACGGGTTCAGCACCGATCTTTACAGAAAACCCACCGACCGCAACAATACCCTCCACTTTTCCAGCTTCCACCAGGGATCCCTCAAAAAACACATGCCGTTTTCACAAATGTTACGCGTTAAACGCATAGTTTCAGATGAGGATACCATTGACATTCGCATGAAAGAAATGCATACACGCTTCCTTCAACGAGGTTATCCAGAAACCATCCTCACCGAGGCACAAACAAGAGTGGCTAAAATTTCGAGACAAGAAAGCCTTAACAAAAAGCCAAAAAAAGACGATCAACGCATCATACTTGTTTCTAAATTCTCTACCTCCAGCACAATGTATAAGAAAATCATCCTTAAACATTGGCCCATTCTTCAAATGGACCCAGACTTTCGGGACGTTTTTCAACAACCACCACTGTTCGCCTATTCCAGGAGTAAAAACATTCAGGAAATCCTTTCTACACCGACCATTCATCCCATCCAATACAAAGGCACCCAACCATGTCTCAATTGCAGTCACTGCCACAACATCATTAAAGGCAACATCATCAGACACCCAATGAAAGGTCATCCCATCAAACTTTCAGTCAACGCCTCTTGTGACACCTCCAATCTCATCTACGCATTGAAATGTCCCTGTGGCAAGTTATACGTCGGCAAGACCGAGCGTAAAATCAAAACACGTCTGAATGAACATAAGTCGAACATACGGCTGAAATATGACAAGTCCAACATTGCAACACACTTTGCTGAAGCAAGACATACCATTGCCCAACTTCAATTTATCATCCTTGAGACAGCTTCCAAGAAAGAAGGCATGAACATGAACAAATTCCTTCTTCAAAGAGAACTAGAATGGATTTATCGTCTTCAGACCCTCAAACCGCATGGTCTCAATGATCGCATTGAGTTTAGTTGTTATCTTTAATAAGTTTTTTCAATGTTGACCATATATCATTTTGTTTATCTCTGCATTGTTCTCTTTTGCCTTCACTTCTCTGTATACCTTTCCAAGATGGCCCCCACAGATTCCTTACCAGTCCGTCATTGATTTCCACACCCTCTCTTCCCCTTTAGCCCATCATCGATTTCCTCATTTTCCCTTAACTGCTCAGCGTCCTCACCTTGCCCTCGCGTCCAGGGTTCCTGAAGTAGTGAGTTTCACTACATGCGTACCGAAGTAAGTCCACGCCGGTACCGCTCGTGCAGGCTGCTCTGCGACCCTATTCCCTCACCGCCACTCACCCTCGTCACGCGCTGACGCTACCCCGACCAACTCACTTCCTTCACTACCTTTGAATCGATTCTGCCCTCACCGTTGATCGGCACTTTAACTTTTTACACCCGTACCCCGCTTTACCATCTTTATCCTCACAGTAGCTTGTCTTCCTTCCAGCGCTCCTTGACAAAGGGCTACCCGCCCGAAATGCATCGGAGGCGTTCCCCCCGCATCACCGTTACTCTATTTCTTCAATACTGACATCTTTGATATGATGAAAATATCAATGGATTGAACTTTATCAAATGTGATTAAACACTTTCAAGTGGATACAAAACTTCATTGAATCATTGTTTTGAACTCTACCGTTGTGCCTCCACTGGGGATGTACCTGCATCACGATGCATACACCACTCTTCATATCACACATGCCCCAGACGTTGGAGCTCTCAGGCTCTGGCACAAAACATGCCTTCAGGGAGCCTCTCGGGGCTCTGGACTGCGTTGGAGCGACCCGCTGCCAACTGGGGCCGCCCTAATTGCACCACCAACACTGGACCCCACGGGGCTCTCAAAACACGTTGGGGCGACCCACTGCCAACCGGGGCCGCCCTTGAAGCCCTCACGCTTCAGGATCATCAAGCGCTGAAAGAGCGCCTCACCGCGTGGCCCCGGGTCACTCCAGGGCCGACCTGCACCGCTGATGGACTCAGCGCCTGCGCGCCAGCACTCTCTGCTTCCTCCCTGCCCCGGCCGGTCCGGGCAGCCCTCCGCCCGCTCTCAGGTCCTCATGGAGCGGCGGGGAGCTGATTTGGCGCTCCAGCGCGGGGACTCAGGCCAGGGGGGGGCGGAGATCCTTCACGCAGGATCCCTTGGCGGGGTAAGCTCACTCTATCCTCGCCGAGGTGCACTTCCATCCCGGCTCTCGGCGGCTCCTACGGAGGTCCCGATAGACCAGCCTATCACGTCGCGGCACTTGCGACGAGCCTCCTTGTTCACCCGAGAGTCAGCCAATGGTAGTGCGGCTCCCGGGTCAGGCCTACGATGACGCTCCGCTCTGCAGCCAATCACGGCACGACAACGGCAATGACGCTGCGCCGCACGGGCCTATCCCGTCGCGGCGTTGGTGAGGGGGCTCGGCTCTCTCAGCCAATGGGAGCGCAGCGGCTCGATCTTCACCGCGGCAGCCTCCGATCATGGCGAACGATCTTTGCAGGGTGCTTCTGGCCCCCGGGCCGCGGCGTTGATCAGGCGGAAGAGAATTTAGAAGGGCACAGGTCACAACGAGACCGCCCTCCCCGTCACAGGATCGTTTTCGGGCAAAATAAGGCGCTCCAAAAGCGCTAAAGGGCAAGAACACGCGCCCTCAAGCCCAGGAGCACAGACAAAGCGCCATCAGCGCCAAGAATCCAATTACAGCGCCCCCAGCGCTACAAGGACATCCAAAGTCCAGCAAAGTCTCTCAGGAGATGCAGCAAAGTCCTGGGGGAAAAAGAAGGTCCAAAGGATCCCAGGGCAAGTCCATCAAGTGTCCAGGGGCTGGGCAGGGCCCAGGGATTCCCCTGGGCCCAAGCAGCAGCAGCCCCTGGCAAGATTCAAGTCAGAAACAAGAACATTTTGGAAGGGGACACAGCCCCTTCTTATACAGTGAAAAGTCTTTGAAGCCTTTGAAGTCTCAGTGTGAGAACCAGCTGGACTGGTTTAGAGGGAAGTCCCCTTCAGTTTCAGGGACAGAGGTGTCAGTCGCCCAGCGGGAGGTGGAGCCAGCTTTGTAGTTAGGCAGGCACAGCCCTTCACTATCAGGTGCCATCTCCTCCCACTTCCCTGGCAGCAGATGCTGCCTTTCATCCATGGGCTGACTTCAGACAACCTCCTGGGCTCTCCAGCCCCTGTCATCCTCAAACCAGACAGTCAATCCACAAGCAGGCCCAGGCACTCTGGGCCAGGCTCACCAGCCAATCACACGCTATCACCAACTTACACAAATATGCCAACTTCCAAAAGTAGTACTTCCAGACTAGACCCAGTCATGCCGCATACATCATTTTGCAGCATTCATTCTCACGAGTTCATACATACCAAACTCGCCCCTGCACTCCCCACGCATCAGGAACTACCATGGGCATACATATTCCCCATTCATTCCTATTGGAGGGCAGGTCACTCACCATTCATTCACAGAGAGCTCAAGCACTTTACACTGTACCACAGTGAAAAAGTGCGCAGAGGCCTAAAATCACCAACACCAGGTTCCATAAACAGGCTAGGAAAAAGCAAAAAGTCTAGGGGTGAACCTGACCAACGGGCCGGGTCCAACAAATCCATTCTAGTTCAACTTAGCCATTCCCGCTTGAGAGCACAACTATTTCAAAATATTATGGCACCATACACAAATAATTTTTTTTAATCCGTTCACCCCCTTTCTCTTTTCATGTGCACAGCACAGCTTACACTGCTTCCATCTTGCCTCCACTACACATAGCTCGTGTTGCGTGTTGGAGACGACTGAATGAAAGTATGAAAGAATAAACTGTATTAAAGTTGGCAAGATGGAGCAACAAATTAAGTACTAGCCACGGACGTCTGTGTGTGAATTGTAGCTGATGAGTTTGAAATTCTGATGAGCCAAGTTGACCCTTCCTCCAAATAGAGTTGGTATCTACATTTGATACAGTGGCGTAACGTAACTGGAGGGGCCCCCCCTGCAAAGTACATGGAGGGACCCCTGTGCTCTGGACCCATTCAGGAGCTCTGAGGGCAGGGGCCAGCCACTCATACGCCGAGCTGGAGGTGGCCCTCTGGAGCTTGGGCCTCCCTGCACTGCTGGGTGTGCCAGGGCTATTGTTATGTTACTGGTGAAAGGATAGTTGATTGAGTGGATCTGGTGGCTCATTGGACTAATGTGTCAACTGTAGGGGCTTGTGTTTGACCTCATAGTCTCAGATTCAAATCCCGGCGGGTCCACTCAGCCTTTCATACTTCTGGGGTCGATAAAATGAATACCATTGAGTTGGGCAACAATAAACATCTGTTATTGAACGCCAAGATATGTGTGCTTTACAAATACATATGTTATGCTATGTGAGAGGATAAGTAAGTGAGAGGATAGATACATGGGTGGATGAAAGGATGACAGAGTAAAGGGAAATTTCAGAGGATGGATGGATGGCAGAGTAAATGGAAATCTGAGAAAGTGTGAATGGATGGCAGAGTAAATGGAAATCTGAGAAAGGGTGAAAGGATGGTAGAGTAAATGAAAATCTTAGAGGATGGATGGATGGATAAAATGGCCAATGGATGGAATGGTGAACGATTGAAAGTTGTATGAAATAATGAACAGAAAGTAAACGTGAAATGATTGATAGCAGAAAGTGGATGGGAGGTTGAAATGATGAATGAATAGATGCTGGGATGGAAGAGACAGAGGTGCACTTCTAGGGTGTTTTGGACTCACTTGCTTGGTGTCATCAGAGCTTTGGTTCGAAGTGGTAGGATATTCTAATGTTCTGGCTACTCCGTTACACACAGGTATGTCTCTCACTTTGCATTCACCCAGCCCCTCCTCTTCCCATGCATTCAGACAGACGTGCCTCTCACCCTGCATTCACACAGTCACACACTCCCCCCGGAACTCATATTACTCACCCTCTACTTAAGCGAGCATGCCTCCCACTTTGCACTCATGTGGGCACAACACTCACCCAGTACTCACACAGGCACACCACTCACCCTGCATACACTCACTGAACTCACATTGGCACCTCTCTCACCCTGCACTCACATGGGTAGTGCCGGATGCTTGTCCGCACTGTGCAATCATTGAAAACGCATCTTGCACAGTGAGAACATGCTACTATGCAGCTCGCGTAGTGCTATGTGAAGTTCGCGTAGTGCGAAGTGCACTTCGCGTAGAGCTACTTCGCGAACTACGCCCACCCTTACTGCATTCACAGCCAGGCCCTTCGCGCTTCATTCACAGCCCGGCCCCTCGCACTACATTCATAGCCAGACCTCTCGCACTGCATTCACAGCCAGGCCTCTCGCACTGCATTCACAGCCAGGCCCCTCACACTGCATTCACAGCCAGGCCCCTCGCATTGCATTCACGGCCAGTCCCCTCACACTGCATTCACAGCCTGGCCTCTTACACAGCTTTCACAGTCGCATCTCTCTCAGTGCTCACGCGCGCACACTTGCCTCCACAGACGCTCTTCTGCCGGGTGGAAGGAAGGGTTTGGATCGTTGGCGGAGTGAAGTATCCTCAAACAGGATTCATAGCCTGGGATTTCTTCTGGCAGCGCAGCCTTTGAGACAGCTGCTGGCCCGAACGCTGCTCAGATAAAAAGCATTCTTGAGACCAGCACTTTTTATTCTCAATCACTGCCTGCACATACAAAGTAATGAGGGTGAACATTTTCCTACTAGGGTGACATTACAATCTCTAAGAAACACTGGAGGAAAATGCAAGATGTGCGGAAGGGGGCCCGCACATCAGTAGGGGCTGAGGGGGGCCCCCTCGAGGACGGGTAAGCCTGGGGCCCCCCGCACCGCGTGGGCTGCGGGGGCCTTTGTTACACCCCTGATTTGATAGTCGTCGGCCATTGGCCGATGGCAGCACTACCTCGCTGGTGCTGCCGTCGGCCAATGGCCGACGCGGCCCTGGCCGTTTTTTCAAACGGCTGCACTGCAGCGAAATCACGGGAGTAGCCAACGGGTTCTTTCCATTATCCCCTTTCTTCCTTCAATTAGCTGTGACCACGATAAGTCCTTATCAAAAAGTACTCCCAAATAGGGAAAGGAGTCAACCACCTCTATTCTCTTCTTCTCCACATGTAAGTAGGGAGTTTTATCTCTCTTTCTTGCTCCCACTATTACTGCAAAGGACTTGGAGTGGTTTACTCTTAGATCTATTGAATCCATAAAAGATACATATGAAGATATTAGGTGTTGTAGACCCCGGCCTGTTCCAGCGATCAACACTGCATCATCTGCATATGCCAAGATTGGTAGGAGTTGTGAGTTAAACATAGGAACGTCTCTTGTAGCCTGAAAGGGAGCGTTTTCTACTCTGTTTGTGTAAATGGAAAAGAGAAATGGGGCAAGGATGCATCCCTGCCTTACTCCTCTAGCGATTTTAAAAGAGCGTGTGCAGTCCCGATGTTTTGTGTATCGGACCGAGGCCGTCGCATTGGAGTACAATTGTCTAATGAAGTTTAATATGGCTGGGTCAACCCCCATTTCCCCCATTATAACCCATAGCTTTTCATGGACTGGGCAGACAAAAGCTGCAGACAGGTCCATGACAGCCATATATATTTTCCCTTCCTTTATCCTGGTATATTTTTGTGTTATAAGCGCAAAATTTAAGCACTGATCTATGGTGCCTCTTCCCTGCTGGAAGCTGTACTGGGCCTGGATTAAGATATTATTTCCCTTGGCCCAACCCTCTAACTTAGAAAGGAGGAGGCGTCACATAAGTTTTGCTGTCGTATCCAGCAGGGAGTTTGGCCTATAGTTTTTTGGATCAGCCCTGTCTACTTTTTTATATATTGGAACAATGACACCTGCTGACCAGGACTGTGGGGGACCTACTAGGGCTATACTATTCATCACAGTAGTTAACAGGGGTGCCCATACCTCTGGTACTCCTTGAAAGAAATCAATTGGGACTCCATTTTGTCCTGGGGCCTTATCTGCACTGCATGACATTAAGCTTTCTTTTATTTCCACAAATGAGAATAAGAGGGAAACTTGTTTGCTTGTTTCCATATTAACAGATTGTATTTTGGAATTTGTTGTTACCGAAAAGATGTTCTCAAAATGAGCAACCCATGCCTCCTCGGTTACGTTGTTGTCTAATGTAGGATCTACAGGATTTTTTAAATGTGGGGCATTTATAATCCCCCAAAAGTCCCGGCTATTACCTGTTTTTGCTGCTTTGGTTTCCTACTAAGTTTATATAGCTAATCCGCAGCTCCCTGATTTCATTTGGGAGTCTGATTTTTTTTTCAGGGCATTTAGCAAGGCTCTCCAAGTCTTTGTGCAGGGGGAGTCAAACCAAACCCAATCCGGACTCTTGTTCATCATTTTACAGGTAAGAGCCCTTTTTTACTTCCTCTAGTAGGTCACTAAAAGCCTTCACAGTTTCTCCTGCATCTGCCTCTAAATCAAGGCAAATTGCTATTTTATTCAGTGTAGTTGACATGATTTCTGCAGTTAATTTCGGTTGGTCAACACAAGCCCATTTTAATTGTATGCCATTTCTCCTCGCCACTACTGGGGTGTCAACATTTAAAATATGTGCAGACTGCCCTATGGATACATTTATCCATAATGATAAAATAACATGATCACTTAAAGTTGTACATTTATTTGGCACTCGCCTGGCTCTAGAGCTAATAGGGGTAGTAACCAACATATAATGAACAGTTGACTGTAGACCATTTCTATAGAAGGTTCCTGCATTATCACCTGATGCTGGCTCTAAATCGCTCGATATTACCATATTTCGTGCTGCTAGTATCTTATTTAAACAGTTTCCATACTCATTATGTTAAAAATGGTTTATGTTGTTACCTCCCAAATCCTCTAAGCCACATACTGGGGCTGCATTGTACTTGCACGGATGTATGTTAAAGTCACCCAGCCAAACAACATTAAAATCATAATTCCTCTTCTTATCTGCAAAGCGGTCTAAAACCTTATCAATTTCACCAACAATAGCATGTCTATTTGGACCAAAGTTGTTGTTATAGGTGTTAATTAGAAACCACCTGCCTTCTTGGTGTATTTCTAGCGTGAGGATGTGAAAATTTCGGTTTGGGGCTTCAAATTTTGTTACCTTCCCTGGGAAGTTATTCGAAATCAAAGTCAGAATGCCACCCTTAGCCCTTCCTGAGGGTGAGGGTGTAGCTGTATTTTGATAAGTGCAATATCAGTTTACAAAAATTGGATCAATCGACCATGTCTCCTGAAAACAGGCAATGTCATGGTCTTGCCATGTTTTCAGCCAATTTTCATCACTTAAGTTTTTGGGAAATACCAGCCACATTCCATGAGGCAATCGTAATGGCCGTTTTGGAAGCCCCCGTTTGGGGATCATATAAAGGAGAAGCCACCTCGGTTTGACATCCTAAGCTAGTCGGATTTTCACAGTTACCTTGGGGGTTTTGAGGAAATGATTGTAGTCAATCGCAAGCTTATAGGTCACTCAATGGAGCAAAGCGATTTGCTAGAGTTAAGCTCTGCGACCTAGATTGACCCACTGGGGTCTTCCAAGCCTGATTCCCCTTCTGGGTAAAATAACGTTTTTGGGGTAATATGGGAATTGGTTTATAAAAATAGCCTAACAGTAAAACCACAATTTCCTAATTATTTAAAGGAATATTACCTAAATTATCCAAAATATATCTGACTATGAACTCATTATTAAAATGTAATACCAAGGGGCGTGGCTAGCAGCCGAGCATGGCAGCAGCCTAAGAGAAGAGCTCCGTAGATCGGACGGCCTCTCCTAATATCCGACCACTTATCCGTGCAGGAAAGATGCTCTAACGGAAGGTCCCGAAGCCTAGGACCTGGCGGAACCGAGGGCAGCAACTTTGACAACTGTCCGACACCGGAGACAAAACTTATGTCGTGGCGACCCTGAGGCCTGGAAAACCACAACAAGCCGGGACATCTCCTGAATGATCGACCAAGAAGGAGCGAGGGCAACTCGGTTCGGCCACACCGGAAACGCGCGACCACGGTCCGAAAAGTTGGTCAAGGGCTCGATAACAGCGAGGATTGCTCGAGCAGTTATGATTAGACTCTTCCACATCTAAAAGGACAAAATAAATACGGTCAGAAAAGAATTCTTTCAGATGACGGGCAGGTGTAACTGAAACCAAAGAAGAACAAAGGGTCGGTCCGCCATCTTAACACATAGTGTTCAGTGCATCAGCCGCCTTTGAACATCGTCGCCACAGTACTGAGATCGACCTTTTGAAAGTGGGACCTCTGGCCTTATAGTACCTGCTCCCAACTAACTCGGAAACTTGTAAAACTACACTCTGCGAGATCCTGAGCGTGACGGGTGGTATGGGCCTACTGTCCATGCGAAGAGAGACGTGAAGACCAGTGGCACGCCAGAATCCACGGAACCCCGGAAGACTGGGAGACATAACTTGCAAGACCCTTGGGGTACGAAGGGGCAAGGATGGCTGGAAAAAATGCAAGGGGAGGCACAACGCAGACCCGTATTGATAGATTTGCCAGTGGTGGAGCATCATCCTCCCCGTCTGCCCCAGCCGGCAAGATGGCAGAAGGGACGAACACGCAGAAGACAACTCTGGAAGATATCATGAGAGCGCTAACTCAAGTACAGGCCACGGTGGGCTCAATATCCACTGAAATCACATTGATCCGTGCCGACTTTCAAAAAATGTCCGAAAAAGTGAAATCGATGGAGGTGGTCACGAAGTCCCTAGTGGAAGACGTCTCCGAGCTTCAAACGGCAATGCAACAAATGGCGGTGGAAAACAAATCACTGCGTGAGAAACTGGACGATCAGGAAGGTCGCTCGAGAAGGAATAACATAAGAATTCTTGGTGTACCGGAATCTGAAGGCAATAGAGCAACAGACCTGTATGTGGAGGACCTGATTAAAAAAGAGCTCCAAACAAAGGGACTATCTGCCTTCTTCTCCGTGGAAAGAGCCCATCGAGTACCGGGGGGTAAACCTAAGCGGGGCGTGAACCCAAGACCTATCTTGGCCCGTCTCTTCAACTTCCGTGACAGAGACGCCATTTTGCAGGCAGCTAGAGTGTCCCCTCCAGTGAAGATCCTTAACTCCACACTGGCCTTTTTTCCAGACTATACGGCAGAAGTTGCGTGCGCAGGAGGACGTTTTTGGAGGTCAAGAAGGAACTAAGAGCGAGAGAGATCCCATACTCCATGCTCTTCCCGGCTAAACTGAGAGTGGTATCAGACAACAAGACTTGGTTTTTTGACACTCCTGAACTAGCGAGAGACTGGCTCGATGGATGGAGACCGGCAACACAGCCCCGCAGATCGAACAGATCGAAAAAGGACAAAAGCGCTGGACTTCCGGAGGGCTCACAAACGTCTCATAGAATGGAGGAAGAACTCTCACAAGACGGGGATATAATGGACGATGGTGCCAGCAAAGAACACTAATCTCCTGGAGGACAATCAAAAATTTGGCAATATACTTTGAGATCTGTCTGAAAGTTGGCTACAGGACACTGGGCTGAGGGCTTCCGAGGAGTGTATGAGGGGCCACCGGCTCCTGAGAATCTTCACCCCCGCGAGCAAGTATTTGGTGTGGGGGATGGGACAGGCACTCTGCTAAGTTGGGGGGGCGGGCGGTTTTATGTCCGTATAGCAGGGGGGCAGGAGGGGGGTTGTTTGGGGTAAAGGTTTTTTTTTTGTTATTTGGTTTTTTTGACTCAAGGAACTAATGTGCAGCACGACGAATTGAACACTCAGATGGGTATATACCAAACACTATGGCAAATAGATCCTGAAGTAAACAAGTTAGACCTAGTGGATATGCAATGGCACACAACACACAATCAGCTACTATAATTGGGAACACGTGCACACGTCCGGTTACTCCATTACCATTGATGTCCTGGAATGTGAGGGGCCTAGGAGACAAGATAAAGAGTGGGTTGGTCCTACAGGGTGTTAAAAGACTGAATCCGGATCTAATCCTTCTTCAGGAGACACACTTGGTGGGGAAGGCGAGCAAAGCACTGTCCAGACGTGGATATAGTATGGTGGTGCACTCGGACTTTACCTCCAGGTCTCGTGGAACGGGCATTCTAATGAAAAAGGCGTCTCGCTTTATACTGCATTCCACGAGAGCCGATGAGTATGGCCGTTTTGCAGTGGCAATTGGGCAATGGGAAGGCAAACCACTCAACATTGTTTCTGTGTATATTCCTCCAGCATTGCATGCGACTACTCTACCCGAGTTAGGGAAATTACTGTTAGATCTTCCGGAAGGTGACCTAGTAGTGGGAGGGGATTTCAACGCAGTGGCGCACAACACACAAGATAGGTACCCGACCCGAGCACACACGCTTGGCCCGTCCCGTTTTCACAACTTCATCGAGGCACAAGGGCTGTTGGATGTTTGGCGGCACCTCAACCCTGAGGACAGCCAGTACACTTACTACTCCGCAACTCATAATAGTCTGTCCCGCATAGATTACTTTCTCACACTAGGGGACGGCCACCTTACAATTAGTGATGTACAAATTAGGCCCAGGGGTATCTCGGACCACTCCCCCCTCACACTAACCCTCTCGAGTTCAGGAAGGGTTCGCAAAAGGCTGTACCTAATCTATCCAGGTTATATTAAGATACCACATGTCTGGAAAGAGTTGAAAAAAGCGACCCAGAATTACTTGATAGAGAACACTGGCTCGGTATCATCCCCCACTACCCTATGGAAAGCGTACAAAACGGTTCTGAGAGGTCATGCCATTACAACGATAACCGGGCATAAGCGCACGCGGCAAAGGGAATTGCGGGAGCTGGAACTGGACCTTGAAGCAGCAAACGCGGCACACATGGAACACCCAACAGAGGACGCACTACACACACTTAATCTATGCCAACAAGCTCATAATGATCATGTGCGGCAGCAAACGATTGAAAATATAACAGCGACGGCAACTAGAGTATACGACATAGGTGATAAGGCCAGTAAATTACTGGTGTGGCTGGATAAGAAAAAAGAGGGTAGCAGGACCATACTACAATTGGCAGACCCGAGTGGGCAGCTGCATTCGCACCCATCAGAAATAATTGATATCCTCGCGGACCACTTTCAAGGAGTGATTCGACACTGGCCCTCCCGACTTTACACCAAGATGCAGTAGATAAACTGAAGGCGGACCTGACAATACAAGAGATACAGGCAGCAATCAACACACTACACACAGGAAAAGCGGTAGGCCCCAATGGTATCCCGGTTGAATGGTACCAAACGATGGTGGACACATTAAGTGGGCCGTTATTGGCCATGTATAAGGATAGCTTGGAGCGAGGGATACTGCCTCTGGATCAACAGATGGCAACTATAGTTGCCATCCCGAAACTTGGAAAGCCTCCCGCTGAGTCTACATCGTACCGCCCAATCTCGTTGCTCAATGCGGAAGCCAAGATATTGGCGAAAACATTGGCAACCAGATTGATGCCTCACCTGACTCGACTGATCCATCCAGATCAATCCGGTTTTATGCCCCATAGGAGCACGGCAATGAACCTCCGACGAGTCCATGGCGCACTGGCGCGGGCCCCCCTATTGACGGAACCAGCAGTCATTCTATCACTAGACGCCAGGATGGCGTTCGACTTAGTGGAATAGCTGTACGTCTTCGCAGTCTTGGCACACATGGGCTTCGGCCCTAAATTTATCGCTTGGATAAAACTCCTATACACAGAACCTGTTGCGCATGTGGCGGCCAATGGGCACATTTCACGAGAAATACCATTGGCCAGAGGAACGAGGCAGGGCTGCCCACTCTCCCCCTTGCTGTTTGCGTTAGTCCTAGAGCCACTGGCAACGGTCATTAGAGACACTCCATTGCTGAAAGGGGTGAGTTGGGGGGAGCACTGGGAAGACAGAGTTTCCCTCTACGCTGATGACATATTAATATACCTGTCCGACCCAGCCACTGGCATCCCTATATTACTAGATTTATGTAATGCACATGGTCTCCACTCTGGCTACACCATAAATTGGTCGAAATCGGTCATTTATGAACTAAAAGGTCCTCTGCCACATCTACCCAACGAATGCCCGTTGACAATGGCAGACTCCTCGTTTAAATACTTAGGAATCTACGTCGCCCGAGATGCCTCGATCCATTTTACTCAAAACCTGTTACCTCCACTCACTCGCTTAAAGGCAGATGCAAGATACTGGACAAATTTACCATTGACACTTTTAGGTAGAGCGGCCTGGTTTAAGATGAAGGGACTTCCTCGATTTTTGTATGTACTGGAAAATACGCCAACCCTAGTTCCACCCTCATATTTTAAAAAGGAGACAGCAGTACTTTCAGGTTTGTTATGGGGAGAACACCCGGGTCGGGTGGCACATATAAAACTCAACGTGGGTGGTATGACGGTGGGATAGCACTGACGAATGTACAGTTGTACTACTGGGCATCCCAACTCAAGGTGATAAACCACTGGATCCACGCATCGCAAGAAGACCCAGCTTATTTGGCGGACAGAACACAGCTAGGCACGCATAGTCTACTGGCACCATTATATAATAAAAGTCTAATGGCAAAATTGATAGGCCCGACGAAACATACGGTAGTACTTTGGCACAAGGCACAGACTAGACTGAAGTGGGGGGGTGTAATAACTAAACTTACACCTTTGTGGGATACTAAATCACTGGGGTGTCTGAGATACAGCAAGGGATTCACCCAATGGGACAATATAGGAATTTCCACAGTGGGAGACTTATGGACTAGTACTGGCATGATCCCATTCTCACTCTTACAACAGCAATATGGCCTAGGACCTACTGAGACCTATAGGTATATACAGATAAGACATGCATTAATGGAAGCCATCGAGCCGGGGACATAGGTCCCCGAATCGTCACCATTGGAAGACCGCCTACTCACTGATTTTATGCAAACGGGGGCTACATCACTCACTTATCGAAAGCTGCTAAACAACCTACCTGATCCATTAACTAAACTACGAAATAAATGGGAGGAGGAATTAGGGGACATGGACGAAACAGACTGGAATGCCGCACTGGCATCCCCGCGGGAGGCAGGAGTGTCGGCCCGCTTTCGATTGATACAATTTAAAATACTGCACAGAGTGCATTACACCAGAACTACCTTATACAGAATACATAGGACAGATCATCCCAATTGTCTGAGAGGCTGCGGAGAGGAAGGGACACTGCTACACACACTTTGGGGATGCCCGATCATTAGTGTATACTGGAAACGTATCATGAGGACCATTTCTCAAACACTAGAAGTATCGCTCACACCGGACCCGAGAGTCTGTTTGCTGAATGTATGGGGGAAGACTGATCTAACACGTCAGGGACAGCTGTGGGTGACAATAGGAACGATGGCGGCCAAGCGTGATATAGCGCAGAAATGGGGGGCAGCGGACGCACTGACGTCGACACAATGGTGCAAGCACATGGATAGGTTGATGGTGACCGAGCGAGCAGTTTATAAAATAAGAGCCAACCCTTGCAAATGGAACAGGATATGGTTACCTTGGAATAAGTATAGGGGTGATCTGTGTGAGCCTTTACCGGAAGAGGAAGAAGACAGCTCCGATGAGGAAACTGAGTTGGGGATTGTTAAATACCCGATGACGGACTACTGGGAGGGATACGGGCTTGAGAGGGGGGGATTTTAAGAAGCTCGCTAGAAAGGAATAGAATAGTACATAGGGAAAACCGACTGATATGAACGATTGACTGTATAAAGATATCTTGTTATATTGTTTATTATTCCTAATGAGTCTGTATTTTTGGTTTAAACAAAATATGAAAAAAGTAAGACAATTGATTTCTTTATCTAATGATGGAATGTCTCGAACACAATATACCTACATGCTGCCGGACCGGAAGGTTGTCGGCTAAATAGCTGTGTATTACAAACACCAAAATGACTATGGCGTGCCAACCGATATTTGAGCACGCGAATGATGTATTGTGTAATTGACAACTGCCAATAAAGTCTTACAACAAAAAAAAATGTAATACCACACAGTCTCCCACCATTCCTTTCCTCGCTGGACCTGCCCATGCTACCCTTCTAGCCATGATCAACTGATTTGAGAGATTTCTAGCTCTTCCCCCCTCTCACTCAGTTTTTCTGTCAACCAATGTAATGCTTTAAACATCAATTGTCTTGTAGATTCTGGTTGGTCCTCAGACTTCAATGGTGTATTCCCTAATACCAATACCAAAGGTGCGGCTGCCAGGGAGAGATGTAATGTCTGTATTCCCTTCTATAGTGGACAAAGATTCGCCCTTTCCTCCATTGGGAGATTTAGTTGGTTATCAGGCATCATTTTTCCTTGAGTGTTTATAGCTGCGTTCGGGGTGGGGTTTGGTAATTTGCTCTAGCGTCCATGCCATTTGAGTGGGAGTGATAGGAGTAAATAATACTAGGTTTGCTCAAGTCAGCTCTCCCATACCACTTTGAAATCCCAGGGTGGGCCAATTCTGGGGTCATTTGGTGGGTGCTCTATGTTTCGAGAAATCCCCCTCTCCTCTGCGTTATTAAGAGAGCTTTGGGGTTGAGTTTCTTGTTCCGACATTTCCCTTCCCAGTAGCCCCAAATTCGGTGCGCGATCTACTGTCCCTAATGCTTGTTCATTTCTTTCCATCTGTGACTCCAGGGCCTCTAACTTCCCTTTCATCCGAGTTAATGTTGCAATAATGGGATTCAGCATTGTGGCCACTAAAGTCTCTAGTCTCTGCCACGTTTCCTCATTGGTCAGGGGGCTGACAATTATTTTTGGGGCTGCCATAATGCTCTCTTCAACTTGTATATCTTGAGCAGGCTCCCCCTCCTCACAGTTCCCACTTATTTCGGCTTGTCTGGGGGCCTTCTCAGGATTTTGGTTCTGTGGGCAACTTTCTCTTTTTCTTTTCCCTATTTTTTCTAAATGTGTTTCAGTGGCTCTTTTACCCCTTGGACCTCTGCCAGATATTCCGGATTTTGTCGCTATTGCCTATTGATTAGGCGATACATCCCTTTCTATTCCCTCCCTCTGAGTTTGGGATGAGGGTTGATTTATATTAGGGGGAAGTGTCTCAGCCATCAGAGCAGAGGTAGTTTGGAGTGCCAGTTCCAGTGATAGACGGCCTTCTGTAATCTCGATTTCATGGGCTAGAACGAATCAAGTGTTCCCACGATCCTATCTCCCAGATGTTCATTACGACCCCTGCGCCTATTCATCACGATACTAATAGTGATAAAGCAAGCATTTGCAATGCAATAGGGCTCGCATTAGTAAAGTTAGAGGTATTAGTATTGTAAATGACACATTTTTTATTTATATTTTTGTTTTGAAAATAGCGAAATTAATAAGTTTGTCATTTACAATGCCAATAGTGTTAACTTTTGCAAACGTGACACCTATAGCATTTGTAATGCAATATGTGTTGTATTTACATGACTTAGATGCATTAATATTAAAAATAACAATGGGTTGTATTTTTTTCCATATTTAATACTTAAATAAAAGTTATTGTAATTTATAATGGCAATAGCTTAAACTTTTGCAAATAACTTTTTGGAATATTATGTTTAGTGTATTTTATTGTGATGAAAATACAAGAACAGAAGTGAAATATCAATTTTTTTTGTGATATTTGTAATAAAGTTTGAAACATTGAGAGAACATATTTGAATCAGTTGTTGTCGAATGGTTGCCCAGATTGATGCAGTGGTGGCTCTGAATGATGTTGTGGCGGCGACGAGTGATGCTGTGGTGATGCGATGGATAGTGAGGGCGATAGATAGATAGAGGGAGGACGAAAGATAGATAGAGGGAGGGCGAGAGATAGAGGCAGGGTGAGAGATAGAGGCAGGGCATGAGGGTGAGGGATGGAGTGTGGGCGAGGGATGGAGTGTGGGCGAGGGATGGAGTGTGGGGCGGGGGAGGGATGGAGTGTGGGGCGGGGGAGGGATGGAGTGTGGGGCAGGGGAGGGATGGAGTGTGGGGCGGGGAGGGATGGATGGAGTCAGGGGAATGGTTGCATGGATGGATGGAGTGCGGGTATGGATGGATGGAGTGCGGGATGGATGGATGGAGTGGGGGGTGGATCGATGGAGTGGGGGGATGGATGGATGGAGTGGGGGGATGGATGGATGGAGTGGGGGGATGGATGGATGGAGTGGGGGGATGGATGGATGGAGGGGGGATTGGATGGATGGAGTGGGATGGATGGATGGAGTGGGATGGATGGATGGATGGAGTGGGATGAGTGGATGGATGGATGGATGGATGGATGGATGGATGGATGGATGGATGGATGGATGGATGGAGTGGGGGATGGATGGATGGAGTAGGAAGGATGGAGATGGATGGATGGATGGAGTGGGATGGATGGATGGATGGAGTGGGGTGGATGGAGTGGAGGGATGGATGGATGGGGTGGGATGGATGGAGTGGATGGATGGATGGATGGATGTATGGATGGATGGATGGAGTGGGGGGATGGATGGATGGAGTGGGATGGATGGAGTGGGGGGATGGATGGATGGATGGAGTGGGGGAATGGATGGATGGATGGATGGATGGAGGGGGGGAAGGATGGATGGATGGAGTGGGGGAGCCGAAGGCAAGAAAACAAAACGAGTACAATCAGGGAAGCAGGAGTCAAGAAAACGAGGGCAATCAGGGGAGCAGAAGGCAAGAAAAATGTGAGACACGGCCTGGCGGCCTTGGACAAAAACATAGTGGGACTGAAAGCTAAAAACAGAGATTAGCATGCCACTAAAAATGAGGGTTGCAAATAAATGCGTTTGTATGCCTACATGCAGCAGATATCAAAAGATGCACGTTAAAAGTAGTACCGAAGTGAACCCAATTAGAGGTTAAACGCAAAACATTTAAGAAATAAAAATGCCCTCTTCATGCATTTCTGTGCATCGGATTCTGAATGAAAGGGCACACAACCAAATAACAAATATGAATCGAAACAAAGAGAGCACTGAAAGGAAGCAGCTATTACTGGAGCTGTATTGTTGATCTCTGTGAGTGTATGAGGGGTCAACAGGCTTTACAGAAGGAGGCTGGGAGGGGGGAGGTGAAATGCGAGACACAGCCTGGCGGCCGTGAAAGTGAAGTGAATTATTAGGGGAGGAGAAATGCCTGCCTGGCTGAGGGGTTTGATGTACTGGAGGCTGCAGTAGGCCAGCTTTGCTGATACTTAACAGGTAGCACAGCGTCTCGTAGGCACCAGCTGGCTCGGAATGTGATATTTATGTGTTTATGCTGCAGCTTTGCTTCGATATGATAGCACCCAGAAAGGAGTTTCCACTCTGTGCAGCACGGGCCCCGCCTCCCCAGCACCTTGGAGGCCAGAGCTCGGGCACAGCGAGCCACAGAGATGGAAAGTGAAAGCCTTGAAGGGGGGGAGGAGCCACTGATGGGGTAGGGGCGGGCAAAAGGCGAGGAGGGTAAACCTTCTCACTTGACAGGCGAAGGCGGAAACTGAAACAACTTCAAAGTATTATTTTATTTTAAATATGAAAGCAGGCACTGTGCACATTAAAGTTAAGCACTTGGCGCCCGTGAAGTGACTCACAAGTGACTTTTTGTTTTACGATGTGAATATGAAGCCACAGAAATGGGAAGCGAAAGCCCAGGGGAGGGTGGGGCACGGGGGTGGCAACCGATGTGGTAGGGGCAGGCAAAGGGCAAGGAGGTTAACTTCCCGCCCATGAAAAGCGATAGCAAAAAGTCAAACAACTTAAAAGTATTGTTTTTTTTTATATATATAAAAGCGGGCGCCATGCTCAACAAACTGCAGCTCCCTGTTAGCAAATATGAAAGCGGACGCACGCACGGCAACTGACTGGATAGTAAAATACAACAATTATATGGACGAAGATGGGCCTTAGGACTGCGTACCTCAATGCGTATGCACATAAGTCCCCGTTCTGAAATAAATAATGAATGACTCCTTAATTATCAATAGGTCAGACTCGTCGAAGAAAGTTTTCTGAAACCGATACTCAGAGAACAGAGCAAAAAACAGCTCTCAACAGAAAAAAGGCAGGCTTAACAAGCTCTTGGCATTGCTGTGGGGAGAGGGGAGGTGAAATGCAAGACACGGCCTGGCGGCCGTGAAAGTGAAAGTACGGCCGGCCGGCCGTGGGAGGAGAAATGCTTGAGGCCATGCGCACGCTGTGTGAAGCTCTTTGAAGTGAAGCTCTAGGAGGCAGGCGGCTCGGGGAGAAGCGTGTTCACGAGCCCATGCACTCCTTGAGAACGATTTTGCCCACTAAAATTCTCCCCTATCCATTCCTTGCGGAATGGGATAGGGGAGCCCTAAAAAGCGTTAGTCTTTTATACACCAGTGCCAAGGCAATACCAATGATACTAAAGGAGAACAATGAATAACACCAGTACCTTGACTGCGATTGCGGCTTCTCAGAGGGAGGGCCCAGCACAGCCTCCTCCGGGCGTGGACGGGCCCGCCCTTGGACCGGGGTTTGTCCGGGCGCGTCCCCACGCGTGTCCCGTGACGCGGCACAGCGTTGGCGCTTTATGCGCAGTGAATGAACCAGAGGCGTATGGGAGATGGAGTCCTCTCTCCCCTCTCCTGCCGTGTGGGTCCCTGTTTGCTGGTGCTGGTACTCCTGCCAGGAAGATCGTATGTGGCAACGTTTGGAAGACTTAAAGAATACTTAACAATGTGTGTGGTCGGTAGTATACAGGAATTTTCGGAAGTGGTACCTTTTATGCAGATCAAGCAAGTAGCATTTCAAGACCACATTACTTGGAAGCTATTTGGCTTGTTTTTCTTATCACATCCCAGGGCCGTAGTTACTATTGGTGCAGCAGGTGCAGTGGCACCGGGGCTCATTGAACCCTGCCAGTGCGGTGTTTTTACTAACCCTGGGCGTAGTTCGCGTAGCCGCACTCCGCGGACCTACGCGAAGATGCACTTGCACTCCGCGAACTACGCATAACTCCGCGAACATGCGTAGTAGCTTGCTTGACCTGTTCGCGAGCCGTTTTTCATCTTCGGGAGCGCCGTGGAACTCTGGAACCAGCTCAACACCACATCTCCAGACGTCGCCTTCCTCACGGAAACATGGATGAATGCCTCCTCAGCGCCCGACATCGCCGTCGCCATCCCGGATACAAGATCACCCGGAGAGACTGTGTCAACCAGACAGGAGGAGGCATCGCCATCGTCCACAAGAACACCATCCGCATCACGACCAACTCAGACGACACCCTCACAGCCGCCGAACATCTTCACTTCCAGATATACACTGACCCCAATGCCACACTCAGAGGCACCCTCATCTACAGACCCCCAGGACCTCGCACACAATTCAGCGAAGACATCGCAGACTTCATCAGCCCGCACGCCCTCGCCTCCGCTGACTACATCCTCCTAGGGGACCTCAACTTCCACCTGGAGAGCAACAAAGACAACAACAGCACCACCCTGCTGGACAACCTCGCCAACCACGGACTCAAGCAACTGGGGAACACCCCCACCCACTACTTCGGACACACGCTTGACCCAGTCTTCTCCTCCAGCAAGTACATCTCCTTCAGCCACTCCACCGGACTCCACTGGACAGACCACAGCTGCGTCCACTTCAGCTTCAGAAAGACCACGACTCACCACCACCCGCAACAGGTTCCCAGCAGGAGCTGGAACAAGATCACCACCGACCAGCTCACCACTTCACTGAGCCAGAACCCTCCCGCCAGCTCAACGGACCCCAACCAAACAGCCAACAACCTCACACAGTGGATCACCAACTGCGCTGATGACCTTGCACTTCTGAAAAACCATCCCGCAGGCCCGGCAGCAAGAAAGCCTCCTGGTTCAACGACGACCTCAAGAACTCCAAGAACTGCCATACCCTCGAGAAAGCCTGGTGAAAAAACCTAACTACAGACAACATGACCGCCCTCAAGCACGCCACCCGCTAACACCACCAGCTGATCCACACCACCAAGAAGACAGCATTCAAGGACCGTCTCGACAACAACGCACACAACAGCAAGAAACTCTTCAGCATCGTCAAAGAGCTCTCCAACCCCAGCGCCGGAAACAACGACATCACTCCCTCGCAAGACCACCGAATCAACACCCCCCACGACCACCCTCCGCGACTGGACCCCGGTCAGCACCGAAGACACCATCCACATGATGAACACCATCCACTCCGGATCACCAACCGACCCATGCCCCCACCACGTCTTCAACAAGGCCGACTCCGTCATCGCACCCCAACTCCGGGACATCATCAACTGCTCCTTCAGCACCGCCACCTTCCCGGAGAGCTGGAAGACTCATCTTGGACATCCCCCGACACAGCCACATCTCCGGACACCTGAGAGACCTTCACTGGCTCCCCGTCAGCAAGAGAATCACGTTCCAACTCCTCAACCACGCACACAAGGCCCTCAACGACCTGGGCCCCAGGTACCTCAACAACCGCCTGACCTTCTACACTCCCACCCGCCAGCTACGATCGACCAGCCACGCCCTCGCCGCCGTGCCACGCATCCGAAGATCCACCAAGGGAGGAAGATCCTTCTCCTACCTGGCAGCCAAGACTTGGAACTCCCTCCCCATCCACCTCCACCTGACCCAAGACCACCTCTGCTTCAGTAAGCAACTCAAGACATGGCTGTTCGAGCAGTAGCGGACCCCCCTCCCCCAAGCGCCTTGAGACCCTCTGGGTGAGTAGCGTGCTATACAAATATCCTGATTGATTGATTGATTGATTGCCTGCATGCTCGGGATGTGTAGCGCGCGAAGTTACCCATGAGGTTTGTCCCGCCCGCTCGCGTCCCCTTATTTCCAGTCACTACTAACGTGTTCGCGAGTTATTCTGTGCCAGATTGCAGTTTCTGCGTGTTCGGCAACTCGATCTTACCGACAAGCATCCTCGCGCACGCGAAAATGCTATTAAGCGCGCGAGAACTACGCTACGCAGCAGTTTGTGGAGTATTCGACAACTTCGCGTTCTCCGCGGAGCGCGGAGTTGCCGAAACTCCGCAAACTCCGCGAACGGAGCGTAGTTCATCGCCCAGGGTTAGTTTTTACTACACCAGCAGCAGTCAACGTGGTCATTTTCCTAGCTTGCACCAGGGCACATGGCATCCTTGCTACACTACTGTCCTAGACAATGGTAAGGTTCGTGCATCGTGCTTCATTTGTTGTTGAAAGATGCGCGTTTTCTGTTGGTTAGAAGCACACGTTTTCAAGAGGCACTCCACACAAGGAGCTGTCTTTGTGAGATTGTAACCTGCGATCTGCAAGCTACACGGAAAACTCTGCAGCTGGTGGCCACAGTGCTACGTCCTGCTAATAAAACCTGTGGTCGGTTGAATTTACACCGCCTTCTGGCGCTGTGGGGCAGGTCAGTGCACTTCAACTGGCAGTTTAACTTGAACCAGCACTTAGTTCCAGATGATCATATGAGGGAGAGTCAGCACTCTGCTGTGAGTGGCGCATTGTGTGACGTCGTATCCAGAACTGCCGTTTTATCCAATCGTGCTGTGCATTCTGGGACGTCTCGTGTGTCATTTACCATTGCAAATGCAATTTCAGGTTAAAACAATGACATCCTTCAATATTTTGTCTTGGTCTGACCCCGTACGGTACAGTACCCGCTGAAGGAGTGACGCATGACACATTGCAGCAAACCAGTTCCCCCGGGCTTCCCAGAGCCCGAGACCTTGTGATATGCCAGGCGTAGGTTGGAACATGTTCATAACATGTGCCCATGTTGACATTTGCAGCAGCTGCACTTAAAATTTGACCAGTATAGATTTTCTAAACATTATTTTTAGTCCTCATTGGCATGGCAAGGCAGTGACGCCCCTAGCAGGTGGCACCATAGGCGACCACCAATGTGGCCTATGCCCCGAGAGGCTGCTGCTTGTAGGGGTCCTAAAACGAGGCCAATCATGTTATGCAACAGCAACAGCTGTTATGGACTGTACCACCAGTCAGTTAGGGTGTGGTACCCGGAGCTATATAACATTGATTTTATGATAATTTTCGCTTCCTAGGTGTCAGGTGTAACCCATTCTTATTTTGTCTTCTTCCTTCACATATCTGCCTCCCTCCTCTCACTCCATGACCCCCCGTCCTTTCCCTCTAGCCCCTGGGCTGCACAGACCTCTCCTCCTTCCCCATGGCTCCTTGTAAGGCCCTATCAGATGTGTAACTCTTCTTAATCTGGACACTAAATTTATCAAGTGCCTGGCAGCCAAGGGACAGGGCTAAATTAATCCTGGGACTCCCTGGGTTGCCCTGTGAGTGCTGGCAGGCCTCGCCAAGGAAGGCCAGAGTGGTAACTGTCAGCCTCTGCCCCCCTCTAGAAAGGACCTGTCACAACATGTAGCTATACACAGTACTACACTGACATGCTGTGCGATCCCACGGTAAACCGAAGTGCACCACACAGTAATACAGTATAACGATTAAACTCTCATTGGCATTCTCTGCTACCCTAGTGTCGGTAAACAGCCGAAGCCCAAACACAAAATATGCAATATTCACTTTTGCATGACGTCCCACGCTTAATCTGTACCCCTGACTGGTCCTATATGCAGCCTCTCAGAGCATAGTGCACACATTTTGCTATATTATCTTTGTTGCTTAGCCATGGAAAAAAAGGCGGGGGATGTCCCCAAAGTGATATATAAACTCATTTGGCGTAGAGACATTTAAATTGTCCCTTGATATGAACTGCTGGGAACTAGAAGTGGAAATAGCAGGGCTGGAGTTAACGAATCAGACCGGTATCGATCGAACTGCTTTCCTGTCCCCTAGTTACTGTGCCTCACACGTTTTCGCTCTGGAATTGGCAATAACATGCCATATAGGGATTGCCAGCTCCAACACCTAAGCCTGGGGTCTTCAAACTGAAGGGTGGGGCCCCCAAGGGGGGCCTCAAGTGACTTGAAGGGCTGCACAAGGCTCGGGCCAAATGAAGCATTATGCTGATACCGTCCTTGGTTTTGAGCAGAAAAAAATGAGCACAGTAAGCACCTCCTTAATGGGCTATCACAAACATATTTTGTAATTTATCTCCTAGGTAGGAGAAGGTGTCAAAAGGAACAGGACTCCACATATTCTTCAAGCCCCCTCTCCCATTTCAAATAATCCAGCTGTGGATACTTTTACTTGTTAGTAAGGCCTGCCAGACTAGATTAGTATGTTTGGCAAATATGTATTTGATTGAATTTTTAAAACTGTAACAGAACTTACCTGCAATATTTAAATGAGTCTAGACATAATTAAACATTGCCAGTTTAATATAATAATTGTGAAAAATTGTGAGGGGGCCAGATTAATTTTTTATTCATGGGAGGTGGAGGGCGTTTCAGCATTAAAAAGTTTGAAGACCACTGCTGTAGGTGGTTCCCTAAATCTATGCCCTTTTGTTCTGTCAACTTCTGGGTGGAGAATGTCAGCTAAAGCAGGGGCATAGCTATCAATAGTGAAAGAGGTGCAAGGGCACCAGGGCCCACGGGTTTTAGGGACACAATCCTGTATTTTATTATTCAGCCAGTGAATGGTGGCCTTTTGCACCAGGACTCGTGGTACTATTGCTACACCACTCTGCTGAAGAATATTTGGTTTCACACCCATCAAAACTTGCAATCCAATGGGACGGTGTAGAGCATGGGTACTCACAAACTGTGTGTCGGGGGCCAAAATTACAGTGTGGTTTGTGGCCGAGGGCCGCACCTGTAGGGGTGGGGTTTGTGGGGGGGGGGGCGGGGTCAGTGGGGGGTGGGGCTAGAGTAAAAAAAAATCAAATCCGTTTCGAAACATTAGACAATGCTGTACTTCAATAGCAGATGTAACTACAAAGAGCACATTTTGATAATACATTTTTATTAGAAGACAATAGCAATGTTAAGAGGCATTGAATAGCTTCATACACTTTGACCCTAATTCCATCACAGTCTCCCTTTCTCTCTCTCTCTCTCTCTCTCTCTCTCTCTGTCAGTCAGTCTCTCTCTCTCTCTCTGTCAGTCTCTCTCTCTCTCAGTCAGTCTCTCTCTCTCTCAGTCAGTTAGTCTCTCTCTTAGTCGGTCTCTCTCTCTCTGTCAGTCTCTTTTTCTCTCTGTCATTCTCTCTCTGTCAGTCAGTCAGTCTCTCTCAGTCTCTTTCTCAGTGTCCCTCTCAGTCAGTCTCTCTCTGTCAGCCAGTCTCTCTCCCTAAGTCGGTCAGTCAGTCCCTCTATCTCTTTGACAGTCTCTCTTAGTCAGTCAGTCTCTCTCTCAGTCAGTTAGTCTCAGTCAGTCAGTTTCTCTTTCAGTCAGTCAGTCAGTCTCTCTCAGCCAGTCAGTCTCTCTCTTTCTGTCAGTAAGTCTTGCTCAGTTAGTCAGTCTCTCTGTCAGTCTCTCTCTCTGTCAGTCTCTCTCTCTCTCTCTCTCTCTCTTTTTCTGTCCGTCAGTCAGTCTCTCTCAGTCTCTTTCTCTTTTTTTAATTTTTTTATTAAAGTATTTTGCAGTTATATACAAGGCACGGCATCATTAATACAGAAAGAGTGATGGAAAAAAAAATACATAACATTCATAGACCAAAATAAAAACCAATCAATAAATCATCAACAGGCGAGGTAAATATTACAGCAAACAAATTATAACACAGAAATACTATATAAATTGGGGCATAGTGTACTTTCATGTTGTGTGCTATGAATATTATAATTGCACCGAGTTATTATTCCTTATCTTTAGACAAGCCTACATTTCCCACAGTTATTCCTCCTTCCATCGTGTTATGGGATCCCATATTATATTACCCAATTTCCTTCCTCTTTTTCCCTTCCTTGCATATATCTCTTTCTCCATTTTATACATTATTAGTAACTTAGCCAACCATTTGTGAAAAGTAGGTGGTACAGGATCTATCCATGCAGAGGCTATACATAATCTCATGATAGACATAGCGACAAACAAGAATTCCCTCCCATGAAAAGGCCGTACATCTTCAACATTAACTCCTAGTAAGATAGTTCCAGGGGTTAATACAATTTCACTTTCTAGGATTTTGTTTATAAAGCATTCGATTTCTTTTTTCAATAAATCTAAACGGGGGCATAGAGCAAATACATGTTGCAAATCAGCATCCGAGCTTCCACACCTATAGCACGTGATGCCCACTAAACCTCCCCATTGTGCTATTTTAGCCGGTGCATAATACAAATGATAGAGTGTTTTATAGTGTTGAGCTTGTAATGGTGCTGAACATAATAATGAATTCCCCTTTTCTAGGGAGATACCAAAACTTTCAGAGCTGATTTTGAGATTATCCTTCCATTTTTCACTCCATTTTTGGTGATCATCTTGTTTTGCTTTAATCAATTCAGCATATAATCTTTTAATCGTGCAATCCTGCCCCCTTTGAATAATTTCCATAATAGCGTTACGCCTAAATCCTAGAGCGCCACCTTCTTTTTTCAGGAGAAAACTCCTAACTTGGAGATATTTGAAAAATTGTCTAGTTTCTAGATTGAATCTGTCTTGTAGATCTTTAAATTGGAGAACACCCTGATCCCCCTTTATATCTCCAATAGTTCTGATTCCCCTGTTTTCCCACTCTACAATTATAGGTCCTGAAAAGATATCTTGTGGGAGGGTTTGATTGTGTAACAATCTTGTATATGAATTATATTTTCCTAGACCAATTTTTTCCGCAAAACTTTTCCAAATTTCAAATGCTGCTATTATTGCCTTAAACTTTGTCTTCTTATAATAACTAGCCTCTGTAAATTTCAGGAAAACATCCTTCGCTTCCATTCCCAAAGTTAATCCATAGATTGCTAATGATCCAAATTTACTCCACTCCTCTGCTCCACGGCACTGTTCACCTCCCATTAAACCAGTCATGTTCTGTAAAGCCGCCGCCAAATAATAAGATTTTAAATCCGGGACTCCCCAGCCTCCCCTTTCTCTCGGCAGTGTCATATATCTAAGGGCCCTTCTTGTTTTCCCTTTTGCCCAAATGAATCTATTTAGTATACTCTCAAGTTTTTTAAATATTTTACTATCAAAAAATAGCGGTATTGCCCTAAATAGATACAAAAATTTCGGGAGAATAATCATTTTTACTATGTTCGACCTTCCCACTATTGACAGATGCAAATTATCCCATCTATCCAAATCTTTCTCCACTTTCTTGATTAAAGGGGTAATATTCCTTTCCACTAAGATTTCCAGATCTGACGTTATGATAACCCCTAGATACATGCCTTCTTGTACCACACGATTGTCTAAACATGGGGTATATGAATTTTTAATTATCTGTGTTTTTGATGTATTTAGTTTATATCCCGATATCTTTCCAAATTTCAGTGCCTCAAGTTCAAGATGTTCTATGGTTTCAGATGGGTTTGGAGAGATAACAGCAATGTCATCTGCATAGGCTAAGATTTTACACTGCCCGATGATTGTTGTTACCGTAATTATCAGCTCAGATGCCTCTATTCTACGTATGAGTGGGTCCAAGTATATAGCGAACAATAAAGGTGAGCAAGGGCACCCCTGTCTAGTCCCTCTTTTTATATGGAATTGACCTGTGTTTCCGCCATTCACTCGTAGAGTCGCTACTGGTTCTAAGTAGAGAGTTTGTAGAGCTTTGATAAAGCCTTGTTTAATTCCTGTTCTAGCTAAAGCATACCAAAGGTAGACCCAGGAGACCCGATCAAATGCTTTTTCTGCATCAAGTAACATCACTGCAATCGGGTCTCCGGTGACTGACGAAACATCAAATAGCGTTATTGCTTTCCGTATGTGGTGTGTTGTTCCTCTCCCTGGTATAAAACCGTGTTGGCAATTACTGACAATTTTATCTATAACTTTTGCCAACCTTGATGCCAATGCTTTAGAAAAGACTTTTACGTCTGCATTGAGTAGAGTTATAGGTCTATACGAACCTGGTTCTTCCGGATTTTTACCTTTTTTTAATATTACAACCACCTCTGCGCCCCCCCATGATTTAGGTGATGTTTTGCCCAGCTGTGCCCCTTGCATCACCCTTATTATTTCTTCTTTCAAACAATCCCAAAATACTTTGTAGAATTCTATAGGTACCTGATCAGGGCCTGCTGCTTTACCAGAAGGTAGGTTCCATATTGCCTCCTTAATTTCTTCTAACTGCAGCTCTCCCTCTAACCCTTCTGCTTCCTCTTCCTCTATTAGATCTATTGGAGTCTCTCGGAGATACTCCATCATTTCATCCTTATCTTTTAGAGGATCACGACCCTGTAGTTCATCGTCGTATAACTTCTCGTAAAATATCCTAAAGACTTCTCTTATTTTATCCGACTCCGAATGAACCGTTCCCGAAGTGTCCCTGATTTCCCTCACTATGCCTGCAGCTTCTTGTTGCCTTGTTCGTGTAGCCAGTATCCTACCAACCGACTCGCTCAACTCATAGCACTTCTCTCTTTTGGTATTATAAAGTTTTGCTGCTTTACTAGCAATTTCACCCTCTGTCGGGATCTAGCCCCATGCGCCTGCCCGAACAACAACACCATCCGCCTGTAATTGACGCGGAACTACATTACCCAGAATTCCCGGCGGGAATTCCGGGATATCCTTTGGCCAGCCAGGAAGTCCGGTGTCAGTAATTCTTCCTGGATCCGGAGGCGGCGGCTGCTCCTCGGATCGGCGCTTCACCAGAGGCTTCTGGTGTTCCTGTTTCTCTGGTATTTGCGGAGCCGTTTTGTTTTGCTTCTCGCCAGCGTGCTGCTGGCATGTTAAATGCTTGTTGTGACCTTTTGTGATTTCCGATCCCGAAATCACGGAGACGGCTATTCGTTGAAGTCTCGCCTCGCGGCTGCGAGGTAACTTTTGGGGATCATGAGCGCTGAGCTCTATTGTATCTAAGGCTACTGGATTGTGAGTAGTTGGTGGGAATCAGAACTGCAAGTGGCGGAGTGCAGGGGGGGATTGTTGGACCTCCGCACTGCCGTCACGAACCGATGGTACAAGGTTCATTCATAGGGAGAGTTGTGACAAGACAATTACCAAAGCGGAGTGTGGTAGTAAAGGAACTACGCACTGCCGTGTTTGGATTAATTTCAAGGGTACATGTAACTGTGAACGTTAACACTTGTGGAACATTTACCAAAGCGGAGTGTGGTAGTGAAGGAACTACACACTGCCGTGTTTGGGTATTCTTGAAAGTGCAATGAACATAAGAACTGCGAGAAGTTCATTTATCATATAGGCACAGGAAGTGCCTTTCATTATACTTTTTGGGAATCATTTATAAAATCCTTTTGTTACCTCAGTGGGGTAGGTGTAAGTCAGCTTATAGGCTTTTACACTTCTCAATCAGGATTGTTGGTAATACCTTTCTTTCTTTTGATCAGGAAGGAAGACGGGAGACACAGCAAAAGGGTGGTGTAGAGTCAATCATTTACAGGTGAAGGCATGTGCGAATGGTATTAGTCAGAGCTAATGAGAGTAGGATTGAGCAGTGTATTAACCTGTGTATTTTTGTCTTCCAGTTTCTTTATCCCTGCTGCCCCTTCCTTCTTCTCTTTATTCTTTCTGGGTTTTTTCCCCTTTGGGGGTTTTTCCCTCGCCGTATCGTCTGAGCACCCTGTGTTTATACTTCAGGGTGTTTGGTCGGTCCGGAGGTGGAGCATTGTTGCTGCTCGTGGATCCTGCGGAGTGCTATACCTGACAGAATTACTGACCCAAGAAATACACTCTGCCTGGTTCACGTGTAGTAGCAATGGCGTCCATGGAGGATGTGTTACAAGCTTTGGTTCTGGTGCAGCAGGAGCTGGCCTCCTCCAAGGCTGAGACAGCAGCCTTGCGGGAGAAGGTGGAGCGATTGAGTGGTAACCCGTTCAATGCTTCCGCTTCGACTTCTAATGTTCAGGTTACGGTACCCCCTCCCATTCCTTTGGCTACTCCTGAACGGTTTTCAGGGGATCCTCGTAAGGTGCATGTGTTTATGACCCAGGTTCTCATGCATTTTTCTTGTAAACCATCCTCATTTCCCACAAACCATTCAAGAGTAGCCTTTTTGATTTCGTATTTGATAGGGGATGCAGCTGACTGGGTGGTACCCTTGGTAAAACGGGATGATGATATTCTGTCCAATTGGTCAGAGTTTAAAAAAGAATTTGAGAGGGTCTTTGACCGGAGAGCAACTACTTTTAGTGCTGATCGAGAACTGTTGACATTGAGGCAAGGCAGGGGCGAATGAATAACATACCTGACTGCCTTCAATAGGCTTGTGGCCGAAGCAGCATGGCCAGAGGAGAAAAAATTGTCTTTATTCTATCAGGGGCTACACGATGATTTAAAGGATGTAGTAGCACAGGTGGATCCACAGCCTACTTCCTTTGTGGACATGGTAAACCTGGTGTTGAGGTTGGATAGTAGGCTTACGGATAGAGGTAGTAACAGGCGACGGTGGGAAAGAGGAGCGTATTTCGGAGAAAGAAACCCAAGGAAAGTCTCCGGGAGTACGGACAACACGTCTGAACCAATGGAGATAGGGGCTCTCAGAGCACCTTTGACTAGAGAAGAGAGAGAAGCCCGAAGGGTACAGGGCTTGTGCATGTACTGTGGGAAGAAGGGGCATTACGTCCGAGAATGTCCTTCTAAACCCAAGTCATCAGGAACTTTTGGTAGGTTTAAGAAGGTTGCTGTATCTAAAACCGTATCAGAAAGCGAGCAGAAGGAAGACCACACAGCGGGAGTAGATGGGGAACAGACATGGAAACTTACCTCCCTGTCCTCTTTGGGTGATGAGGAAACAGAGCCTCACTTGGTGGTGGTGATGACGTTAGAATACGAGTTAGAAAGAAGTCCGGTAATGGTGATGGTGGATTCCGGGGCGACCGGTAACTTTGTAGACGAAGGTTTGGTAAGACGTCTAGAATTGCCTCGTGTTTCTAGGGAGACGCCGGAGGAAGTGTTGATGGGCAGCCATTAACCTCTGGTCGGATAACGGAGAAGACTGGTGATTTGGGGTTATCGATGGTGGTACAAGGGTGTGTGCATTCTGAGGTGTTATCATTAAATATCATAGATGCTCCTCAGTACGAAATCATTTTGGGCATGCCTTGGTTGCATAAACATAACCCTGTGGTGGATTGGCAATCAAAGACTATTCAGTTTGAACCAGAGACATGTAATGACCACTTAACTCCTTGTATGTCTGCTAATGTCACTGTGTTAGCCACCCCGTTTTTGGCTGCTACGGCTGCGGAAAAAGACGTCAAACTACTGGTGGTATACGCTTCTTACAGTGATGTATTCAGTGAGGTAAAAGCAGAAGCTCTGCCCCCTCACCGGGAATATGACTGTCGAATCGATTTAGTGGAGGGGGCGTCGTTACCATCCTGTCGAGTGTATGCTTTGTCTGTGCCAGAGACCTCCCATCTAAAGGAGTACATTGAACATTATTCTCGCTTGGGGTTTATTCGACCCTCTCGCTCTCCCGCAGCTTCCCCTCTTTTTTTTATATCAAAAGCCAATGGGGACTTAAGAGCCTGTGTGGACTACAGGGTGTTGAATAAGAACACCATTCGTAATCGATACCCTCTTCCACTCATTTCGGTTTTGCTCGATCAGGTGAGAGAGGCCAGGATTTACACCCGGTTAGATTTACGTGGGGCATATCACCTGGTCAGAGTAAGAGAAGGGGATGAGTGGAAGACGGCATTCAAGACACGGTTTGGTCTGTATGAATACCTAGTGATGCCCTTTGGGCTGTGTAATGCCCCTGCAGCATTTCAGTTTTTTATAAACGATGTGCTAAAGGAATATGTGGATCAATTCGTGGTGATGTATATAGATGATATTCTGATATACTCTCAGGACGTTTCATGCCACACGAATCATGTCTGTAAGGTTTTGGATAAACTGAGAGAACATCATCTATATGTTAAGCTGAGTAAATGTGAGTTCGGGGTGCGAGAGGTGGAGTTTTTGGGTGTGAATCTTAGTCCTAAAGGACTACAGATGTCTGAGAGGAAGGTACAGGCAGTGAAGGATTGGCCTGCCCCTAAGAACGTGAAGGAGGTACAGAGCTTCTTGGGGTTTGCCAACTATTATCGCAGGTTCATCATGCAATTCTCCCAAACCGCTGTCCCTATCACCAGGTTGTTACGGAAAGGGAGGTCATTTGAGTGGACAGCGGAAGCTGAGCAGGCTTTTCAGGCATTGAAAAAGGCATTTACTACCGCTCCTGTATTGGCCCATCCCGTTTTGGAACACCCGTTTATAGTTGAGGCTGACGCTTCGGATGAAGCAATTGGGGCAATCCTGTCTCAGAGGGATGTACACACTGGTCAGCTTCATCCTGTGGCCTACCTTTCGAAAAAACTGAGTTCGGCTGAGGCTAACTATTCGATTGCAGAAAAGGAACTCTTGGCGATAAAAAAGGCTTTCCAGGAGTGGAGGCCGTATCTGTGGGGGGCAAGTCAGGCAGTAACAGTATATACTGATCACAGGAATCTCCAGTATATGTCCTCCGCCAGGCACCTTACACAAAGGCAGATGCGGTGGATGCTGTTTTTTTCCGAATACAATTTTGTAGTAACATTTCGTCCTGGTTCGGAGAACAGGAAAGCGGATGCCCTTTCTAGACAGGGGATTTCCATCAAACAAAGTGCAGAGGAACAGTCAATACTCCCTTCCACGAAGGTGGTTTGTGTGATCAGAGCCGAGAAGTTTCTGGAGGACATCAAGGACTCTAGGTCTCAGGAATGTTGGGTCCGTTGGGCTTCTGCCAAATCAGATAGGAATATTAGGCAGGGTTTACCCTTCTGCGGAGAGCGTTTGTTTCTGCCTAATGCAGAGATTAGAAAGAAGGCATTCAGTTGGTGTCATGAAGCTCCTGCGGCTGGACATCCAGGGATCACAAAGACTGTGGAATTGCTTAGGAGGCATTTCTGGTGGGAAACGCTGGTGAAAGACACTACTCAATGGGTGGGTAGATGTGAAGTATGTGCTAGAAGCAAGGGGGAAACAACTAAAAAGAAAGGTTTGTTAATGCCCATGCCCACGCCTGATCGCCCATGGTCGAACATTAGCTTGGACTTCATCACGGGCCTTCCGAAAGATCAGGGAAACACCGCAGCACTGGTGGTCGTGGACAACTTAATGAAAATGGGTCATTTTGTACCTTGTGTAAACCTCCCTACAGCTAGTCAAACAGCGCAGATAATGGCTTCACAAATCTTTCGATTACATGGCATTCCGAAAGTTATAGTGTCCGATAGGGGGCCTCAGTTCATTGCTAGGTTCTGGAAAGTGTGGTGCCGTGCATTGGGCATTGAATCAGCTTTGTCTACTAGCTTCCATCCGCAAACGGATGGACAGACAGAACGCCTGAATCAGACACTAAAGAAGTATTTGCGTTGTTACGCGAAGGAGGCTCATGGATCGTGGGTGGAACTATTGTGGATGGCGGAGATGGCATACAACAACGCTTGGCATAGCTCCATAGGTATGTCTCCGTTCAAAGCAAACTACGGGTATAATGTACGGACTCTGCCGATACAGATTCCGGAGGAACTAGATGACCAACCCAGGGTGAAGGAGAGGGTACTAACATTAAGAAACATACACAGAGCAGTGCAAGAACATCTGATGAAGGCCAAGGAAACGTACAAACGATGGGAGGACAGACATAGGGTACCTGGTCCTCGGTTCGAGGTAGGAGACAAGGTGTGGCTGTCAACCAAATATATCCGTTTCAAACTCCGGAGCATATTTCATCCGCGGTACATAGGGCCATATCCTGTGGTGCGTCGCATCAATCCTGTGGCGTACAAGTTAAAGTTGCCTAACACGTTAAGAATCCACCCGGTGTTTCATGTACAATTGCTGAAGAAGGCTCTTACCACACGCAGAACAGCGCCTCCTGTGCTGGCCAAGGATGGGAACCTGGAGTATGAGGTGAGGTCCATCAAAGACTCCAAGTTCCGCAGGGGTGTGTTGTGGTATCTGGTCTCATGGAAGGGCTATGGGGCAGAGGAAGATTCATGGGAGCCAGTGCACAATATCCATGCTCCCAGGGCTGTGCGATCATTCCATGTCAGGTTTCCCGCAAAGCCTGGGCCTAGGAGGCGCTTGGGGGGAGGACGTACTGTCGGGATCTAGCCCCATGCGCCTGCCCGAACAACAACACCATCCGCCTGTAATTGACGCGGAACTACATTACCCAGAATTCCCGGCGGGAATTCCGGGATATCCTTTGGCCAGCCAGGAAGTCCGGTGTCAGTAATTCTTCCTGGATCCGGAGGCGGCGGCTGCTCCTCGGATCGGCGCTTCACCAGAGGCTTCTGGTGTTCCTGTTTCTCTGGTATTTGCGGAGCCGTTTTGTTTTGCTTCTCGCCAGCGTGCTGCTGGCATGTTAAATGCTTGTTGTGACCTTTTGTGATTTCCGATCCCGAAATCACGGAGACGGCTATTCGTTGAAGTCTCGCCTCGCGGCTGCGAGGTAACTTTTGGGGATCATGAGCGCTGAGCTCTATTGTATCTAAGGCTACTGGATTGTGAGTAGTTGGTGGGAATCAGAACTGCAAGTGGCGGAGTGCAGGGGGGGATTGTTGGACCTCCGCACTGCCGTCACGAACCGATGGTACAAGGTTCATTCATAGGGAGAGTTGTGACAAGACAATTACCAAAGCGGAGTGTGGTAGTAAAGGAACTACGCACTGCCGTGTTTGGATTAATTTCAAGGGTACATGTAACTGTGAACGTTAACACTTGTGGAACATTTACCAAAGCGGAGTGTGGTAGTGAAGGAACTACACACTGCCGTGTTTGGGTATTCTTGAAAGTGCAATGAACATAAGAACTGCGAGAAGTTCATTTATCATATAGGCACAGGAAGTGCCTTTCATTATACTTTTTTGGAATCATTTATAAAATCCTTTTGTTACCTCAGTGGGGTAGGTGTAAGTCAGCTTATAGGCTTTTACACTTCTCAATCAGGATTGTTGGTAATACCTTTCTTTCTTTTGATCAGGAAGGAAGACGGGAGACACAGCAAAAGGGTGGTGTAGAGTCAATCATTTACAGATGAAGGCATGTGCGAATGGTATTAGTCAGAGCTAAAGAGAGTAGGATTGAGCAGTGTATTAACCTGTGTATTTTTGTCTTCCAGTTTCTTTATCCCTGCTGCCCCTTCCTTCTTCTCTTTATTCTTTCTGGGTTTTTTCCCCTTTGGGGGTTTTTCCCTCGCCGTATCGTCTGAGCACCCTGTGTTTATACTTCAGGGTGTTTGGTCGGTCCGGAGGTGGAGCATTGTTGCTGCTCGTGGATCCTGCGGAGTGCTATACCTGACACCCTCTGCCTCACCTTTAACTTTGACTAGCTCTACCCAAGCTTTTTCCAAATCCCGCCCCGACACCACGCTATTTTCTAATCTTTCTTCTGCCATCAAAACCTTCAGGGCTAATTCTGAGTTCCTCAACTGGGTTTGTTTCCTTTTATAAGAATTATAACTCTTTGTTTCCCCTCTTACTCCGGCTTTAAAAGTATCCCAAACCACTCCCATTTCTGCTGTATCTCTATTGAAGGAAAAAAATCAAAAATCCATTTATTCATGTGTTCTGTATACTTTTCATCTTTCAATAACTCTCTTTCAAAAGTCCAGTTTGTTTGCTGTCTAGTACATGTTTTTGTTATTATAGTGAGTACTAGAGGGTTATGGTCGCTGAGAATCAGTGGCAGCCTTTCAATTTTTGCATTAGAAATATTAGTACTTGAAATAAAAAAATAATCTAATCTTGCACATGTTTGATGCGGAGCAGAGTAGTATGTATAACCTTTATTATCCATTCTCTTTTTCCCCCATACATCTGAGAGAGCATTGTTTAGCACCAGGCTGTGCAGTGCCTGAAATACTTTTTTTTTCCTGCCGTTATACTTTCCAAAAGAACCCAGTCCTAATCCATCTGCTCCATTAATATTGAAGTCGCCTCCCAGTATAATTTTTGGTGCCCATGTTGCTAATTCAACATCTAGAAATTGAAAGATATCAGGGTCGTCCTCTGTTGAACCATATACATTTACCAATGTTACCCACTCTCCATCAATAAAACACTCAACCATAGCCCATCTTCCCCATTTGTCTTGTGCTTTCTTTCTGGTTAGAATATTATTATTCCTAGCTAAAATAGCTACCCCTCTTTTTTTAACCCCTTGACTTGAGTGAACTAGCACCTTAAATCCTAACTGCGACAGAGCATAAGCTTGTGATGTCATAATGTGAGTTTCCTGAATGTATGCAAAATCCAGATTCATTTGTTTCAACATTAATGCTATTTTCGCTCTTTTTTGGGGATCATTTAGCCCACAGACATTCCAAGTTACAACTCTAACCCCCATTATCCTCATTCTCAAATCTCCTTTCCCTCCTACTCTCTCTTCTGTAAATTAACCATTTAGTGATCCAAGGTTTCATTATCACTAGCTTAGCGTTGCTTATTACATTGCATCCTTTACTTTTTCTCAACCCCACCTGTTCCCTTTGACTAGAAAATGTTTTTTTTAAGTTCCATCTCTCTTTTTTTTTTTGTGCCGTGCCCTGTTCCCCCTGTGCTTCCCACCCCGCACCCCCTTCTCTTTCCCCTCCCTCCCCACCCTTTCCCTTACTGGCAAATAGGTCAATCCTGACCTATATGTGACAGCCGCGCCCTCCCAGGGGAGTTTCCTCCAGCCACTCTCCATGCTACAACACATTGAGAATATAATGACATTTGCTCAAAAAAAAAAAAAAAGGACAGGACAAGAAAGGCTCAGTTATCTCTTTGTGATAGAAGCCACTTGTTTTATACTCTCTGTGCGATCTGACTGTCCATTTCGGTCCCTATGTCTTCTTTCTTCTCGAAGATACGTCAGGTATTCTTGGGCAACAATTTCGGAAAAAAAGATTCTAAACTGCCCATTGAGGCCCACTTTGAGGCGAGAAGGAAACAGCAGGTAGACTTCGCAGCCTAAGTTCTGAAATGGGACTATAAGTTGCCGCAACCGCCATCTTCTCTCGACTGTTGTATGACAAAAGTCAGGACGGGCAAAGAAAGTGATATCTTTATATGTGCGTTTCTTCGTAGGCTTAGCTTTCATTATCACTTCCTCCCTTAGCAAATAGTTTCCTACATAAACAAGAATTGCCCTCGATCTTGCTCCCGCATTACCTTTTTTCTGTACGAGGGGGAAACGGTGCGCTCGTTGCACTTCCTTATCCCAGTCCCATACACCCATCTCTGGGAACGCACCTTTCAACAGTTCTACAACGAAGGCTCTTGTGTCTCCCCCTTCTTTGCCTTCTTCCACTCCTAACAGTCTTATATTATTTCTCCTCTGGCGATTTTCAAAATCTTCCAGCTTCCATAATATGTCAGATTCAGTTTTCCCCTGGGTCTGCCTAAATTCCTGAATCTCTGCCAACTCATCCTCCATTTTGCCAGTTCTCTGTTCTACCTCTGAGAGTCTACCTGTTACTTCAGAGTACATGTCCTGTAAGTTATGGAGAGATTTCTGTATTTTTTTATTAGCCCGTTTGGCTCTTTGGCTTTCCTGTCGTGCTTCTATTTGTATTTGTTTCATTGTAGCGAGTAAGATGTCAAATTTATCCTTTTGCGGGTCAACTTCGGCCTCCTCAAGTATGTTAGATTTTTCTTTTTGCGGCATCATTCCCTTCTTACTCCTGCTCTTACTCTTACTCTTGTTATTGCTTACTGGAATTCTTCCTCGAGATTTACCCCTGACCTTATGGGTTTTACCTTTAGTTTTAGATTTCAAATTACTTTCTTCTTTAGTTTTTTTTGTGCGTAGAGAATCATTCTCAGAATCTTGGGGATCACTCATTGAAGAGTCTTCCAGCTCAGCAGAGGAAATCGGTAGTGATTCCGACCCCTCCCCCTCCTCATCCTCGTCATCCTCCTCCTCCTCCAACAGTTCACTATAGTCACTATCCTCGCTATCCTCGCTGCACAGTGAGCTTTCAGACAGAGATACAGTTTTTATTTTACTCTTGCTTTTATCTTTATCCTTATTCTTATCCTTATTCTTAGGAATTGCTCCTTGATTAGATACTGGTACTTTCTTGGCTCCAGACTCTGAGACTACTATTGAAACTTGTGGGTTAACTATGTTAGTGCCATTCAGTTCTTCTTCAACACTGATAGTAGTCTCAGCAACAGCACAACCCTCTGCAACTTTTACAGCTTCGGGCACCAGTATAGATTCTTTTAAATTTTTGCTCAAACCGTCCGCCATAGCACCTATTTGCTTGGATATTTCTTTCTCCTTTGTGAGAGTGTGTTGCAAATATCGCTGACCCTGCCCATTATTTAAGGATAGCTCATCCCCCTGTACAGCGCCCGCTCCCAGGCCCCCATTCGTTTCCATGGCCATAGCTTTAGGGAGCATGCCTATCTCATAGGTATCCGTGGTTATTGAAGTCTGTTTATTTTTGTCTCCGTTTCTCTCACTGTCACTGACTTCAAAAATACCATTTACATTATTGTCCCTTTTTGATTCAATTCCGCTGCTAGCCCTATATGCGCTATCTGCGCTGCCAGCGCCCGGGTGCCCTTCACCCCCAGTACCTGGCGTCGCAATGCTCACTGTGCCTGTGTCGGTGTCATTATCGCCAGCTCTGCCACTGCCACCGCCGCTTTCCTCATGAGGACTCGCATCCGCTTTCTTCGCCTCTGTGACTTTAACTTTAGCCCCGCCCCCAGCAGGCTCTCCGCCCCCAGCAGGCTCTCCGCCTACTAAAGCCTCCTGAAGCAGTCGCTGTGTAACCTCCGTCAGAGCAGGACGTGCAAGCATTTCCTCTGCCTCCGCGAGCGCCACTCCAGGCTCCTGAACTACTTCCATCTCGATACTCAATGTGTCCCTTGCAGACTCCAGCTGCTCCGCCGATACTGCCGCCACTCCAGGTACTCCAGGCACCAAGACCGCTACCGTTGCCACTGCTGCTCCAACCGCCACTCCGACCTCTTGCATCTGCACTCGCTGGGACAGTGGGCCACCCCCTGCGCTATCACCATCGGCCACAGCAGAGCTACCTCCTCGCCCCCTCTGCTCCGGATCTGCTCCTGCTCCAGTATCACCACTCGATGCAGCTGGCTCCATCTCAGCGCTCTTCAGGCCTTTTGCTGTTGATAACAAAGGTGAAGAGGGTGACGACCCCCTTGCCTGGAATGACTCGAAGATCAGAGGCTGACGCAGAATTGCTTCCGTCGCAAGATCCAAAACAGGTAAGTCCTTGCGTCGCTCCTCTCTCCTCTTCTGACTAGCCAGGAGCCGCTCCTCTTCGCGTTTTTTAGCTGCCTCTCTCCGAGTCTGTGCCCTTTGCTGTGCCTTTGTTTTCACCTTCGAAGTTGGCGTTTCAGGATCACTAAATGTCTCCAACTCTTCTTGTTTCTGCTTCTGGGTAGTCTTCAGCACCTTAGGGGCCATGACACGTTTAACAGCCCTCCAGATCGTTTGGCGATGCGAATCTCCCCTTGACATCAGAAAACGCATTAGATAGTGCCTTAGACAGTACAGCCTGCCAACTGCCTCTCGGTGCGCTTGATGTGCTTAATATGCTTAATGTATTTAGCAATCTCCACTCTTGTTTCCAGCTGTACCTTGTGAGTAGCTGTCCTTCCTCTGCCACAGCCGACCAGGCAATTGTATGTTCCATATATATCCTTCACGGTGTATAGCCCATCCAGGAGGTCCTCCAATCTCTCGTAGATCAATTGCAAAGATTTTCAATCTAAACCTGAGCCATACCGATATGGATTGAGCACCAAATAGCAGTGGTTGCAGGAGAAATGGCCGGGTGCAGCTACCCCCTACGGACTGTCGGCAGCCATCTTGCCCTAGTGAGCCCTCAGTCTCTTTCTCAGTGTCCCTCTCAGTCAGTCTCTCTCCCTAAGTCAGCAGGTCAGTCCCTCTCTCTGTCAGTCTCTCTCTTTCTGTCAGTAAGTCTCTCACAGTCAGTCAGTCTCTCTGTCAGTCTCTCTCTCTGTGCGTCTCTCTCGCTCAGTCAGTCAGTCTCTCTCTCTCTCTGTCAGTCAGTCTCTCTGTCGGTCAGTCTCTCTCTCTCTCTCTCTCTCTCTTTGTCACTCTCTCTCTCTCTCTGTCAGTCAGTCTCTCGCTCAGTCACTCTCAGTCATTGAGTTTCTCTCTCAGCCATTCAATCTCCCTCTCTCAGTCAGTCAGTCTATCTGTCAGTCTCTCACTCTCTCTCTCTGTCAGTCCGTCTCTCTCTCTCTCTCTCTCTCTGTCAGTCAGTCTCTCTCTCTGTTAGTCAGTCAGTCTCTCTCCGTGTCAGTCTCTCTCTCTCTGTCAGTCTCTCTCTCCTAGTCAGTCTCTCCCTCTCTGTCAGTCTCTCTCTCCCTCAGCCAGGCAATCAGTCTCTCTCTCTCTGTCTGTCAGTCTCTCTCAGTCAGTCAGTCTCTCTCTGTAAGTCAGTCTCTCTTTCAGTTAGTCAGTCTCTCTCAGAAAGCCTCTCTGTCAGTCAGTCTCTCTCTTTCTGTCAGTCAGTCTCAGTCGGTCAATCTCTCTCTCAGTCAGTCTCTTTCTCTCTCTGTCAGTCTCTCTCTCACAGTCAGTCTCTCTCTCTCTCTCTCTCTCTCTCTCTCTCTCTCTGTAAGTCTCACTCTCCCTCAGTCAGTCAGTCTCTGTCAGTCAGTCAGTCTCTTTCTCAGTCAGTCTCTTTCTCAGTTAGTCATTCTCTCTCTCTGTCAGTCAGTCTCTCTCTCTCAGTCGGCCAGTCAGCCCCTCTCTCTCTTTCAGTGAGTCAGTCTCTCTCTGTCAGTCTCAGTCAGTCAGTTTCTCTTTCAGTCAGTCAGTCTCTCTCAGTCAGTTAGTTAGTCTCTCTGTCAGTCAGTCTCTCTCTTTCTGTCAGTCAGTTCCTCACTCAGTCAGTTTCTCTTTCAGTCAGTCTCTCTCTTTCTGTCAGTCAGTCTCTCTCTTTCTGTCAGTCAGTCTCTCTCTCAGTCAGTCTCTCTCTCTGTCAGTTTATCTCTCAGTCAATCATTCACTCTCTCTGTCAGTCTCTCTCTCTCTTGGTCAGTCAGTTTCCCTGTCTCTGTCAGTCAGTCTGTCAGTCAGTCAGTCAGTCTCTCGCTCTCTGTCAGTCAGTCAGTCTCTCTCTGTCAGTCAGTCTCTCTCTCGCTCAGTCGCTCAGTCAGTCCCTCTTTGTCTCTGCCTCTCTCTCTGTCAGTCAGTCTCTCGCTCAGTCAGTCAGTTTCTCTTTTAGTCAGTCTCTCTCAGTCAGTCAGTCAGTCAATCTCTCTCTCTCAGCCAATCAGTCTCTCTTTGTCAGTCTCTCTCTCTCTGCCAGTCTCTCTCTCTGTTAGTCAGTCTCTCTCTCTATCTCAGTCAGTCTCTCTCTGTCAG